>NC_045768.1:7500-670833 GCF_008692025.1 Phocoena sinus
ACCCTAAACCGTACCCTAACCCGTACCCGTACCCTAAACCCTAACCAGTACCCTAACCCCAACCCCTAACCCCCAACCTTAACCCTAACCTAAACCCTAACCCTAACCCCTAACCCCTAACCTTAACCCTAACCCGAGCCCCGACCCCTGACCCTGACCCTGACCCTGACCCTTCCCTGTAAAAACAAGTTCATCTGACTATAATTCATTCCAAGAACACAACCCTATTGAGAGAGAGAGGAAATAGCTACTCTAAGCTCTGGATGATAGACCAAAAAACAGATTTAAAGAAAGCTATGTCACTGCTGTTTTCGACTCCAACAGACAGGTATAATGAAGCTAAGGAATTCCCCTGGTCCTCCAGGATCTGCCTGGGGACCTAATCTGGGAAATTCTTATACATCAAGACATGGCTCTGAGCTGAATTTCTGCAAAACAAGACAATCCCGTGCAAAGAACAACCCAGTAGAGCTTTGTATCCCATCAGCTACAGGAAGAGAATGGCTGCAGGCTACTGAAAGCCAGCAGCATTTACAACTTAACTCCCATGGCCTCTGCAGTGGTACGTCTGAGTTTTCTGTTTGCTTCCCTTTTTTGACTCTCTTCTCAATATATGCACATTTCTTAATATAATGTCATAGTGGAAACAAAACAGACCTTCAATTTTTAGACCTCAATTTATAAAACACTTAGAGGTTCTAGGAGTTTTGCTTTTAAATTCAAGTACCACATAATTTGAAAATCGTACAAGTCCTAATTATTCAGTTCCAATACACCAAACACTGGAGAGGTCCCTCTCAGCGGAAGCGCCACCGAATCCACAGTGAAAGGGCAACAAGGTGCCCTCCTCCCTTCTCTTCTGCCAGGGTGACCACTATGTGTTTAAATCCACGCCCCCTAGCAAGTTTCTAAGGTGAAATTCTGACACCCTTCCCTTTCCCATCCCAGCAGCTGGCCAAGGGCCGGCGGGGCTGGAGAAGTGCAGTAACCAAAGCTGGGCCAGCTGGCCAGAGTGGGGGTTGGCGGGGGGCGGGCGGGGGGTCCCAGCACGTGAAATCACCATGCAGGATAAATCCCTTGGACTTCCCATGGGCCAAGGGCGAGTCTCTCGAGGCACCCGGCCCCTCTCAGGTTCTGCTTGCAGAGACATCGCCGGGGAGGGGCACTTGGCTGCTTAGGAAAAACGCGCACGAGTGAGCTTTACACCCGCAGATGTACTGTAAAACTGGAGTGGGTAGGCTCGGGCTCGTCCTCAAAGCCTTTACTCCAAAGGCGAGCCCTTCCTGCTGCCGCCAGGTTAGGGAGCTTCGCGACTGTACCAAACAGCTCTGGTGTAATTCGTCGTTCTCTCCTCCACCCACCCCACCGAGCCCCTGTCCCCTTACCTGCGGTCCGCTGCCCTCCGCTCCGCGCTCGGATGCCGCTGGGGTGCCAGAGACCCACGGGACGGGTCGTTCCCAGCCGCCGCGCGCTGGCTCCCTAGAACACCGCCGGCTCGCGCGGCGCCGACGGCGAAGAGCCCCGAGGACCCCCCGTGCCAGGTGCGCTCTGGCCGGGACGCCCACTTCCGGGAGAGTCGCCGCCGCGCTCAGGTGAGCCGCAGCCAATGCCGAGCAAGACCCGCCCCGGCGGCGCCGCGTCCGCGCGGCACAGCACGATCTTGGCTCTCTGGGCACCGGCGCCGCGGGCCGAGCCTCTCCTCTCCTGAGAGCCCGCTAACGATGCCCCGGCGCGCGGGGCCCCGCGGCGCGGAGACCGCTCCGGGCTGGACTCACCGCCACCAACGCCGCCAGGAGGAGCGCTTGGCGGAACTCGGCAAACAACCCAATGGAAATGGAAAAAGGACTTGAAAAGACCCTTCTCCGGAGAAGACATACAAATGGTCAACAAGCACATGAAGAGACGTTAATCATCATGAGTCGTGATGAAATGCAAGTTAACACCACAGCGCCATGTACCCCTCCACACACCAGAAGGCCTACAATCAAGAAAGCTAAAACAAATGTTGGCAAAAATTTAGAGAAACTGATACAGAATTTCCCATAGGGAAAATGAATAAGTTCTGGAGGTGGATGCTGAGAAGATTTGTACAACAACGTGAATGTAGTTAATGCCATGGAACTGTACGCTCAAAATGATTTAAATGGTAAATGTTATGTTATGTGGGGGGGGGGGGGGTTAACATAATTTAGCCCCTGCTTTATACCAGACCCCAGAGTCAAAGCTTCTCATCCATTTTCTCACTTTTACTTAACCTCCTAGGATCTTCACACTCCCATTGAACAGATGAAGCTAAGCCTGAGAGGTTAAACTAAGTGACTTGCCCGAGGCTCACTCGGCCAAGTCTACACTGTTCAATGTTACTCGTATTTACTGAGCACCTACCGAGGCAATACCTCCAGCACCTGCTAGAGACATTGTGGGAGGACCAGGGTGAACGGGGGCTGAAAGCAGAATTACAAAACATGGGGCAGATCCTGGGGCCCTGCTCTCAGACACTGAAGTTTCTTGGAGTGGAGGGGATGGCCTGTGTCACGCTTGTGGAGCCTTTTATTCCACCCCACCGCACCCCCACAGAGGAGGGAAGCAGCTGGCCTGATACTGAATATTAGCTCAGCTGGGGAGGAGTCCTGGGGCTCTGAAAGAAGGCATCTCCTGCCCCACTCCCCACATTGCCCCCTAGAGTCCAGTACGTGGGCACAAGCATCCCTGTGCGGGGCAGGAGGCACATCTCACAGGCACCCCTCTCCTCCCGCCGTGCAGTAGTGACACTGTACCCATACACGGCCAGAAGGACAACGAACTCTCCTTCTCTGAGGGCACCATTATCTGCGTCACCCGCCGCTACTCCGATGGCTGGTGTGAGGGCATCGGCTCAGAGGGGTCTGGATTCCTCCCCGGGAACTATGTGCAGGCCAGCTGCTGACAGCCAGGGATCTCTGGGATGCTGACCCAGGCACCGCCTTCAGTGAGCCTCTTGAGACCACTCCAAAGCCTGCTCCAGTCAAGGACTGGACCAGTCCTGACACGCCTCCTGGGCTGTGAGCTGTGTCTGTTCCTTCCCCCCATTGCAGTGGGAATGGGTCCTGGTAAAGACAGAGGAGGTACCCAGAGGCCTGCTGGAGACAGGAAAGAAACTGGAAGCCAGGGAGTTTGGTGACCTTATCCACAGGGGGACCTTACGCCATGCAAGACAGGGTCTCCAGCTGCAAGTGCCAACTTTGAATACAATTCTGATGATTTGCCCTGCAGGGCTAGCGGGCTGAGGACTGAAAGGCAGCCCGCTTGTACGGCTCCCGCTAATTGAGCCTCCTCTGCCTGCCCTAAGCAGCAGAATCTCCAATGTCCTCGGTGCTTCACGGAGCCTCCACATAGACCCTTGTGCCCCTCCGCTCTCCCATCTCCCCGGTGCTCACTGAGCCTCCACACTAGACCCCTGTGCCCCTCCGCTCTCCCCATCTCCCCGGTGCTCACTGAGCCTCCACACTAGACCCCTGTGTCCCTCCGCTCTCCCATGTCCTCGGTGCTCACGGAGCCTCCACACTAGAACCCTGTGCCCCTCCGCTCTCCCATGTCCTCGGTGCTCACGGAGCCCTCCACACTAGACCCCTGTGCCCCTCCGCTCTCCCATCTCCTCGGTGCTCACGGAGCCCTCCACACTAGACCCCTGTGCCCCTCCGCTCTCCCATCTCCTCGGTGCTCACGGAGCCTCCACACTAGACCCCTGTGTCCTCCGCTCTCCCATGTCCTCGGTGCTCACGGAGCCTCCACACTAGACCCCTGTGCCCCTCCGCTCTCCCATCTCCTCGGTGCTCACGGAGCCCTCCACACTAGACCCCTGTGCCCCTCCGCTCTCCCATCTCCTCGGTGCTCACGGAGCCCTCCACACTAGACCCCTGTGCCCCTCCCGCTCTCCCATCTCCTCGGTGCTCACGGAGCCCTCCACACTAGACCCCTGTGCCCCCTCCGCTCTCCATCTCCTCGGTGCTCACGGAGCCCTCCACACTAGACCCCTGTGCCCCTCCGCTCTCCCATGTCCTCGGTGCTCACTGAGCTCTCCACCCTAGACCCCTGTGCCCCTCCGCTCTCCCATCTCCTCGGTGCTCACGGAGCCCTCCACCCTAGACCCCTGTGCCCCTCCGCTCTCCCATCTCCTCGGTGCTCACGGAGCCCTCCACACTAGACCCCTGTGCCCCTCTGCGGAGGTGGGCTGCACCCTGCTCTTCTGCCTGCTGCCTGCTTTGTTGTGCATTCAGGCTTGGTTCCCCAAGCTGGGCACTCCTCCAAGAGTGGGGACCAGCTCCCTCACTTACGTGGGGCTCTCTGAGAGCAGAGATCACCTCGCCCTCATCCCTCAGACTGCAGCGTGAGAGATCTCACTCGCCTCTGCCCCTTCACCTCCTTTACAGCTCTGAAACACCAAAAGAGGGAGGTGGGCCTTGGGTTTCCACTGGCTCTGCTTTAAAGCATCATGGCTTTCTGTTCCATACGGGAGGAGGGGGACTCAGAGGGCCCAGTCAGTGGGGCGACTTTGGTTAAGTCCCTGGTTTCTTGCTGCATAGACGAGGCTGGGGTGCGAGGAGACATCTTCGGGCTCTGTGAGGTCCCTGGCTGGCCAGACCCGAGCCCCGGGACAGTGTGCTACCTCTTTCCACCAACAGGAGGGGACTGTTCCCTCTAGCTTTTTTTCCTGTGGGGATGCTGACAGAGTGGAGGCAGGGAGGGAGGCAAGGAGTGTAGTGTAGGGTCACAGTAGGTAAAGCAAGATCTAGGCCTGGGACCGTCGGCAGGGAGCGCCACCTCTCTCCGCAGGGAGTCCGGTGCGGGGGAGGTCGCGGGGGGACATTTCGGGGCCTGGGTCCCCTGGACAGAAGACTGGAGGACGGAGGCCATGCAGCCCAAGGCAACAGTTAACCGTGACGCGGCGAGACATGTTCCTTCTCTACCCTGACAGGGAACCCCGTCCTCCCAACTGGGAGGACAAGGTTTTTGGAAACACTGCTGCCTGCTCAGATATGCGCGCCACCCTGGTGCGGCCAGACTCCGGAATTCGCTTGCAGTGGAACTGGGGGAGGCAGCCGAGCTGGGTTAACTGCACAGATGGGGACAGCTCCCAGCTCCCTCCTCCAGTCCCCAAATGGACCACCCTGGGATTCCAGGAAATCCCGGAGGGATATACCAAAACGAAAGGGAGAGGGAGTAATAAAACTAGCTTTCTCTTTCCCGACCCCCACCGCCCACCCCTCCCTGCCCGGGTGCCCTCTGCAGGCCACGTCCTCAGCACCTGTTGCAGGTGTAGGCACACTTCGGTGGAGGTTTCCCAGGGCACCACCCTGGCACGGAAGGAGCTGGACTCGGCCTTCTGCGCCTCCTGCATAAGGCGGTGCATGGGGTAGCGGTGGCGCAGGAAGGCCGCGTCGCCGCCTGCCAGCAGCCCCGTGGGGCAGAAGTCGTTGGCGCCGTCGCTCACGTAGAAAAGGCGCTCGAAGTGCACGCCGTCGTGGGCCCGCTCGCGCAGGTAGTCTCTGAGCACCTTGTGCTTGCACATGTTGGCGGGGCAGCGAGCGCAGCTGTGCGCGTGGAAGGGCCGCAGCGCCAGCAGCCCCCAAGGGTCGCGCCCCGACGGGTTGCTGAAGATGCGCCGGAACAGGCCGTGGTGGCCGGCGGCGCGCAGCGCACTCTCCACGCCAAAGGTGTTGGCGTCTGAGATGAGAATAACCTCAAAGCAGGCGCCCTGCTTGGCCACAAACTGCCGCAGCTCGCCCATGCCGGGCGACAGGGGGATGGCCTCGTACATGGCGCGCAGGTCCCGCGGCCGCACGCCCTACTCGCCCAGGTACTGGAAGACCTGCTGCATGTACTCGTTGTAGAAGCCCTCGCGCTAGGTAGCACGCAGGCTCTCAGGCAGCCGCTGGCCCGCCGCGGCCCGCGCACGACAGACTCGTCGCTGTTTTCGTCCAAGATAGTCTCGTCAAAGTCGAAGGTCAGGAGGAAGCGCGGCACGCCCGGCGCAGCCATCCCGCTGTCCTCTACCAGCTTTGTCCTGAGCGATCAAATCTTTTTGTGGTCACCAAAAAGAGTCCCTCAGAGGAAAGGGGGACAGAACCTCTGAGCTTCTCCTTCAGGGTGGGGAGCGGCGGCTGCAGAGGTCTGTCCCGGCTGAGTTTGGAGTGTAAAGAGTGGGGAGAGCGCCTAACTGAGGTATTTGGGCGCAGGATGGAGCAAGGGGTGCTTACGGGAATTGGAGAGGACGCTGTGTCTTATCCATCCCCGGATTTCTGGGCTCCGGCTCTCACGAGTCCCTCCAGTCCAGAGGGTCCGTGAATGATGTGCATCTGGGCCGTTCCCTCCACTTGCCCCCCATCCCCATGTTATGTATTTTTAACCACAATAAAAAAAATGAATGAAGCACTGATAATACATGCTACAACATGGATAAACACTGAAAACATTCTAAGTCATATTGAAAAGGCCACTCATATCACAATCATCTTGTGTGCTTTAAATCCATAGCAGTTTTGAAAATGAGGGGATGGGACTTCCCTGGTGGTCCAGTGGTTAAGACTCTGCGCTCCCAATGTAGGGGGCACAGGTTCGATCCTTGGTCGGGGAACTAAGATCCCGTGTGCACAGCATGGCCAAAAAATAAAATAAAATAAACGTCATTGGCCTGGTTTTGGGTCATAGCATCGCCCTTGAACCCATCAGAGCGCCCATAAGGTGTACCATGGGATTGGCTAGATGTGGATCATATGCCCATCTTCAAGGGGGGTGGAACGTAGCATCAGCCCTCTGGAACTGTTTGGACTGGAAACAGGTAAGAAGCGCCCAAAGGAAAGCTGAGGCTCTGGACTTTGGCATGAGGACAGATGCCGGCTCGGGGAAAGCGGCAGATTCAGTTGCCCAGCAGCATGGTCAGCTCAGTGATTGGCCACAGACGCTTGACAGGGACCAGACTGGCCTGAGCTGGAGGACCACAGATGCCTGCCTGTGAGGTCAGAGGTCAAGGGCTGTCCTGAGACTTGAGGTCTGTTGAATCCCACTCAGATGGAACAAAGGATGCCTGCAGTCCCAGGAGGGCCCCACCAGCCCTCAGGAGGCAGCACCTGGGGGCTGGTAGGTCGCTGCACCAAGTTCTGTATAAATTCATAACATGACCATGGAGTGACCTCAGCCAGGCCTGTGCTGGACCGGGGCTGCCCAGGCCAAGTGGGGCCAGCACTACTCTTTCCAGTTCAGATGGTAGGAGGAAACCCTGTGGACTTCTGAGGCCCTAACAACCGTTGACTGAGGTTGAGTTGGATTTGAAACAGTCAGTGACCGGAGCAGACATTTCACTCTTCTGCTATCAGGTTCCAGGACGGGGGGTAGATAACCAGCGGTCCAGGTGAACCCCACACTCATGAGTGACCCAGGGCAAGTACTGTCCATCCTAGAGGACTCAGAGGTGTGGGGTTAGGGGGGTCGTGGGCCAGTTATTCTTAACACTAACCCACTAACCCTAACGCCCAAATCTCTGCTGTTAACTCCCTAACCCTAACCTCCTAATCTCTAAACCTAAACCCTAATACTCCTAACCCCTAGCCCCTATATACTCGACCTTGCCCTGTAAACTCCTAACCCTTACCCTGACCCTGACTCAGACAATCTAACCTAACCCTCTAACCCTGACCCTCTAGCCTGCATCCTTTAACTCTAATCCCTCCAAACCTCATCCTCTTTTTTTGTTGTTTTTTTGTTGCACCTGGTGTTAGTTGCAGCAGGCAGGCTCCTTAGTCGTGGCTCATGGGCTCCTTAGTTGCAGCTTGCCAACTCCTTAGTTGTGGCATGCGGGCTCCCTAGTTGTGGCATGTGAACTCTTAGTTGTGGCATGAATGTGGGATCTAGGGCCCTGACCAGGGATTGGACCCAGGCCCCCTGCACTGGAAGCACAGAGTCCTATCCACTGTGCCACCAGGGAAGCCCCTCATCCTCTTAATGTACCCTCTAATTCTGTCCCTGAGCCTCTAACCCTGACCCTGGCCCTACATTCTAACCCTGAGCCCTAAGCCTGAATTTCTATCCTTACTCCTGACCCTCTAACTCTGAACCTTACTCTACTCCCTAACCCTAACCTCTGAGCCTGACCATGCATGATCCTACACCACCCTTAACCCTAATCCAAACATAGGCCCATATCAGAACAGACTGAAAATTTGAACCCTACTCCAATCCCTTTTCCCAGTGTAATCAGAACCATAATTTTCATTTTTGTCTGAAACCTAAGCCTGTTCGATTACGCCTTTTCTAAATGAACTCTAATGTACAGTAAACTGAACAAAACCTTAGTTCTTATACCCACATAACCCTACACTGTTAGTGGTTATATAGACAAACCCTTTGCCTGTAACCTAACCCTAACCTCTAATTCCTAACCCCAACTCTAACTTACATCCCAACCTCAACCCCAAACCTAACTCTAACCTCTAACCATTAACCCACCCAACACAGCCACCCCAAACCTCAGCCAATGCCTGCTCAACTCCCAAACTCTATTCCTACCCCTAAAACAACCACATCCCCCGTGAGTCCTTATCCTGGCTCCTCCAGCCACAGGCCTACCCTGATCCTCACCATGAAGCTGGGCCTAATCCACCCTTGCATCCTATCAGCCCCAGAGCAAGTTGAAGAGGTTCTCACCTTCTTCTGAGCCCCGTACCCACAGAGATGGCTCATCCGCCTGGCTCCGCACCCCTTGCATATATCACCCAGCAGCACGGTGGGGTTTTGTTTTTGATTTTTTGCTAAGTTTTATTTTAATCCAAGGACTTTGCTTCATACAAAATGTCATTGTAGAAACAACAGCAGAATCCAAAGTTTGGCTGATAAATATTACTCAGGCAAACTAGTCAATCACAGAATTTTTTTTTAAAGCAAGTCCCAGTTGTGTTGCATGGTTGGGACTTCTCTTTTTGTTTTTGTTTTTTTTAAACACTGTTCTTAAATATAAAGTTTTGCAACAAACCCTTGATTTATATCAAATATAATTAAAAATTAACAAATGAATACATTTTATCAAAAAGTACGAAGATATACATGTCATGCACATACTTGAATATATGTATATATGTATATATTTTACATGCACACAGACCTTATTCAAACTACAGCCACTGCTTGACTGGTTCCAGATGCAGACAACTGGTTGATGCTCTTCAAATTTGGCAACTCACTATGAGATTTTGGGGGAAACGTGACAGCTGAGAAGAGACAGTACAGAAACAAAACGCAGAGTCGGGAAAACAAGGCAGTATATCCCCCGCTCTCTGTAATTTTCACCAATTCCAGTGTCTAGAAGAATCCAGACAAGCCAGCATGGCTGTGTGGGTCCGGAAAAGTGGATTCTCTGCCCAACATGGCCTGGGGAAGCAGCTGTGGTTCTGCACAGAATGAATACACTCAAAATAATGTGGGCGGGGGGACCAGAGACAAAACATCTACCAAAATACACAAGCTTCTGCTCTGCAGCAGGAGCCAGGGAGGACATGCACAGCCCGAGATTCCGATTTTAATTATATCCTACTTGAGTAAAATACTCTGTTATTTTAAAGTTTCAGAGTGTTGTGCCTTCAAGTAAGGAAATTCTATAAAATGGTTTGGTCACAATCATGCTCAAACCCTAGAACAGGTGGCGGTCTTGTGTGTTTTATTTCTAATATTAAACGTGTGTCTTTTGTTGCATAGCCCTATGGGTTAACGGCATCCACTCACAGGGACACACAGACACGCACACACACACATCACACTCCAAGTCCCTTTAGGAGAATCATGGGGTAAAAGCCAATGGGAACACTCAAATGGTCCAGCAAAGAGATCATCTCACATTTCAAACTACGGAGGACACACCCGAATCTACTCATCTAAATGCTCCTTTTGTTCACAAAACAGAGGCTCTCCAGTGCTTTATGCACCACGTCCTAACAGTGGCCTTTTTTGAATGTGGCCCTGAAGCGGGACTTCGTTTGGCTGCCTGCTTTCCCACCTCTTGTGCCAGAAAGAGTGTGGGCTCAGACGCCCAGCTCAGCAGCTGCAGCTGAGCTGCTCCTTCCCCCGAGCTCCGGCCTCATTTCCGTTTGGTTCCCAGCTGCCCTCATCTGCTCAGACGCGGGCACTCCTCCTGCCCCCACCCCATCCAATCTCCCCCGCTTCCCACCAGCCTCTCCCCGATGAGTCTTGTGTGAAAAGAAATTTGCACAACTACAGAGATTGCGCCCTGCCTGTCAGGCACCCCGTCCCTGAGAATCGGGTGTAGAAAGACTGACCGGCCCACGCGGGCCATGCTACACATGCCCTGCAGCCTCTACTGGTTCGAGGAAAAAGGGCAAACGGCCGCTTCATTCCAACTGCGACGGACCTACTGGATGTTTTCTGCACGTTCTCCATTACATCCGCTTTCTACTCAGTTGCTGTTTGCAGCAGTTTCCACAAAGCCCACTCGCAGTCCACACAGGCCTCCCGTCCCGCCCCCGGGAGCCTGCGCGAGGGGCTAGGAGGTCAGGCACTTGGTCGAGAGCCGCGGGAGCCGGGGTGGTCTGGTCGGCCGCCTGGACTGGACACAGAGCATGTCCTCGAGCAAGCCGAGAACACACATCCTGAGAGGCTGAGGTCCTCCTATAGGTTTCATGTTTTACAGTCATGTTAACATTCCCTTCCCCGTTATTCTGGTTTTTTATTTTTATTTTCTGATCAAGTATAGAGAGTCAACAAACGAGTGAAGGGTGTTGTGACTAAAAATCAAAACCAACAGCAAGAACGTTGTCCAGATTTGGTCCCTGTCAGGGCTGACTGTGTCTGGGAGAGGACAGAGCATCTGCGTGTGTTTCTAGTGCCTATTTGCCATTTTAGGTACGAAGGGCGCCACCGGACTGTTGGTGTGTGGGGGCTGACGAGACCTGCTCGGTTTACCACCGACTCTGTCCTGAGGTCTCGCCCGCCCCTCTGCACCACACGTTTGGATGAAGGGTGATCCGCACAAGATTCAGACCTCCTGCAAAACGTTCCCAGCACACAACCTCGGATGCTAGGTCCTTCACCCAGTGCCGCTCAGCACACACAGCCGCGTCCTGCGTAGGCTCTGAGCTGTGAGACCCAGGGAGGCAGCGCGGGAGGGGTAGAGGGGGAGCCACATCCCTCTACAAACCGTTCCACCCAGCGCGAGGGAGGAGACACAGGGGCGAGGCTGTCCTCCCGGGGCTGCGGCCCCCGCCTCAGCGCCCGAGCGCCCCCGGAGCCCAGCGCGGATGATAAAACTCATCACCTGGGACGCGCCCGCCGGTCGCGGTGCGGCTAGCACCAGTGGTCTTGGTCGGGGTGGTGGTAGCTGCGCCGCCCCCGGCCGCCCCCGCCAGAGCTGAGCCCCAGAGTGCAGTGGTAGCCGTTGGGCACCCGGCGGAGGGGGTGCGACTGGGAGGTCAGGGAGGACACGTAGGAAGTCCGGGACGAGCGGCCCGAGTTGGTGGCCACGGCCTCCTCGAAGGTGAGCGTGTCCTCAGGTTGGGTGCGGGCAGCAGCCTCGCTGTCCAGACGCCGCCCCAGGTACGGGTCGGAGCCGATCCGAGAGCTGGGGGCCAGGGGCTGGCTGAGGGGGTCTCTCTGGAGCAGGGCGTTGTGTTCTGAAAGGCCACGGCTAAGCCGGCCGGGGGAGAAGGCAGGGAGGCTGGTCTGAGCCCCAGCAAAGTGGCGGGCGAGGAGTTGGCCGTCTTATAGGCGATGCTGGGACGGGGAGTCAGCGGGGTCTGGGGCAGCTGCCTCCGCCCGCCGCGGCCAGGGGTGCTAGCACCAGATGTTGGCAGCAGGGGGCTCCCGTTCGCTGAAGCACTGCCCTGCAGAAAACGGGAACACAGCAAACCCCAGTCAAAGGACAGGGCGAACAGAGCACAGCACAGCGGGGAGCCATGGCGCGGGGGCGGGGGCGGGGGCGGGCAGCTGGGATGGACCCGGGGCGGCCCCAGGAGGGTCGGATGGCAGTCTGGGGATGGTGGTGACAGCAAGGGATAGGCACAGGGCAAGGGACCAGGAGACCACAGCCCAGCCCAGCTCAGTCAAAAGGAAAGCAAAGAAGGGACTGGACAGCGGGAGGGCCAGGGCTCCGCCCGGCAGAATGGACGGGGCCGGGAAGCAAGGAGCGCAGGCTTGGGCCTAGGAACCAGGACGGGAAGGGGCTCCCTCCCGGACCCCAGGGAGCGCGGGCGAGGTGGGGTTCTGAGGCCCACGTACCTGTCTCGGGGGTCCTGGCTCCTGCCCAGCGGTTGGCGACGCGAGGTGACTGCTGAGGGAGGGCTGGGGCTGGGGCGGCTCACGGCCCCCAAAGCGGTCGCAGGAGTAGAAGCGCTGCTTCTCGGAGGAGGCGGAGGGCTGCCTTCGCTCCTGGGACCGGCCCCGCTCCTGCCTGCGCTCCCGCCGGCAGCCTGCTGGCCCGTCCCCCTGGGGCGGCCCTGGCCCCGCGGCGCTGTTGGGTGCTGGCGGGGGGAGAGGAGAAGTCAGCACAGCCAAGCCGGCGGCGAGACAGACCCCACCCCGGCCTGGCCCCCCAGGGCCAGCAGAGGGTCCCAGGGCAGAGCTGGGGCGGGGGGGGGGGGGGGGGGGGCTCCTGCCTGGTCTCAGGCTCAGGGCTGGCTGTGGGGTTGTGAGGCGCAGAAAGGAAGACGGTTCCCATGTGCTCTTGAACCCCCAACTTGAGCCACCGCCCCTAGAGAGACCCCTCGCACGCACCGCCATCTGTGTCTGCGGACAGGCTGGGCCCCTTCTCCAAGGACCTCGGCTTCCTGTCCCTGCGGCGATGGCAGCGGTGGTGATGGTGGGGGGCGGCCTGGCTGGCCGGAGCGCGGTCCAGGGCGGCGTTGCAGAGACGAGCCACGGGGGGGCGCTGGGGCGCCAGAGTGGAGATGGAGCGCTTCATGGGGCTGGCGTCTGGGGCCGGCTGCGGGCGGGGACACGGGTGGGCGCACGGCCTGAGAGTGGGGTCCAGGGAGGCCCAGGGCGGCGGGGAAGCCGCCATGACACGGGGGCTGGGCAGACCACAGGACACGTCCCATCGGGAGGAATGGGCCTGGGACTCTGTCCCTGAAGTTGGGGCATCTCCCCAGACAAGGGAGGCTGTGCCCCAGGGGGCTGGGGGGGGCGGGAGCATGGCGCCACGGAGGGCCTGGCCTGCGGTCTGGCAGGGTCCCTGGGGAGGCCCACTGCAGGGCTGGGGTTCAGGGACCACCAAGCCCCGCCCTCTCCCTGGACTGGTCTTGCCCACCCGAGACCCACCAGTTCTTCAGAAGCGCACTTTGCACAAAATGCTGTTTGTGTGCCTGTCTGTCTCTCCCAGGCCGGGCGGGGCCCAGGAGCCCTCTTGGCCTCAGCGTCCCTACAGGACAGGGAGGTGCAAGGAAGAGGGAGCCTATTGGCCTGGCTGGAAGGATCCCGGGGGTGGGGGGCAGAGCTGCCTCAGCGGCCACGGTGAGACCACTGTGCCAGCCCTCCATCCATCCAGCACCGTGAGGCTGCTCCCCCAGGGCTGAAAGCACAACCCACGGAAATGGGCTCACCCAGAGCCACTGCTCGGGCTCAAGCATCAAGGAGGGAGAAGAGGCGCCAGCATGGCACCGAAGGGAGGTGGCCAGGCCAGGAGGGCACCAGGCGCAGTGGGCAGAGACGGGGGAGTGAGGGGTTGGAAGAGGAATGCTCAACCCAGGGGCTGAGCCCGGGAAACTGCTGCAGCCCCCTGGCCAGGGGCTTCCTGCCAGGTGGTCGAGTCCCAGAGAAAGAACGTCCAGTGTCCAGAGAGGAAGCAGGGTCACCCCCAGGGCCTCCGAGAGGACATGAGGGAAAAGGGTGGCTTGAGGAGGCCCTGTGTGTGATTTCTGGGGGAGTGAAGAGCTGGAGTGGGAGAGGCGTGTCCCAGAGACAAGGAAGGGCTGGGTCAGTGACCCGGGGCAGTGGGGACTCTTGCTGGCCTGGCCACACCTCTCGAGGCCAGCATCGTGTTCTGAGGGTTCCAAACAGGGCCGGTAGTGTCCAGGCTACAGTGCATTCGGGGAGGCCCCACCCCAGCAAAGCCCGCATGTGGGACACAAGCTCCTCCATGCCAAGTCTCCTCACCCCCAACCCCCTCCCATGACCCCAACCCTCCCAGACCACCCACCTGAGTCTCTGCTGCCAGGCGGGGCATGGAGGCCGCTCGGCCCTGGCTCTCCAGCCCGGGTTGGGGCTCCCCGTCAGGGCCTCTCAGGGCCATGCTCTGCATCTGGACATCCACAGCCTGGGGGGACAGCAGCCCCCCAGTCACACCCTCCCCCATCCCACTCTCACCTTCTCTCCCATGCCAGCCTCCCCCCATCCTGCTCTCGCCCTCACCCTCCCACTCTCACCCCCCCCCCCAACTCGACCCCCCAGCCCTGGGAGCCCTCACCGGTTTTCCTGTCTGCACTACCGGGATCTCCGTGGAGTGGCCACGCTCCAGGGGCGTCGTCACCTCGCAGGGCACCTCCTGGGTCCTCTGAGTGGCCCAGGAGACCGACTCCTTGATGCCACCCTCTTGGGTATGTCTGTGGAGGAGAGAGGATTGTCCTGTGGGCCTGGAGGTCCATGGGCCACAGAACCTGGCTCCCACCCGCCAGAAACCTCCACCCCGACCCTGTTCTGGGCTAGAAGGAGCCCAGAGGAAGGAGGCCCCTTGAGTGTGGCCACTCTCCAGTGGAGGTACAGCAATGGTCGTGCCCGCTCAGAGTTGATGGGCAGAGAGGGGACCCTAGTCTGGGGACATCTGGCCTAGACAGGGGCTCACATGTACGGTGGGACAAGGCCACAGACGTGCACACAGGTGAGGCATCCAGCCCGCGCGGCTGCTCCGTCAGCCCTGATGGCCCACGGCTACTCACGACTCCCCTGACCCCAGCCACAGAGGCCTTCCTGCCCTGGGTCTAGGCACAAGTGTCACCTTTGGTGAGACCACTTTTGGAGGCCTTCCCCACCACACACAACCTAACCGGCCGCCCTCTCCTTGTCAGCGTCAGTCTTTCTTATCGTGTCTCCCAAGTGGCACCACAAGAGCCCAGCATTTGCCTGTGTTTCTGCTCGTTCTCGTGTACAATGAGGCACCACAGACGTTCTCCGTCACCCAGGTTGAGTGGCAACAATCACACTCTGAGCTCGGAGGTGAAGCCGGATGGCCTAAGCTGGCCACGCTGATGACCAGACCCACCATCACCGGGGTTTCTGAGAACATCCTTCATCTTCTCAAGTTGCAAGCATCTCCCCTGCATGGTGCTGTCTGGAGCTGCTCTAGCCTCAGGCGAGGCTGACCTTGAGAGGAACCACGGCCAGGAGGACGGACGCTGGCCCCAAGGTCTGGTCACCTCTGAGGTCACACCATGCCGAGGCCGGGTGGGCACTTACACCAGCCATCAGAAGGCGCAGTAAATGCCCCCACTGCCTGGCCTCGGTAGATTGGGCCCTCTCTCACGTGCAACAAAAAGGGGTGGTAACTGATTTGTGTAGAAATTATAACCATGGAAATCAGCGACGTTCGTTTTCCTGAACCGAAAGCCCGGCTCAGATCAGTCCACAAAGACACCTCCCCACCCCATCCCCTCCGACACACACATGGACACTCAGAATCCACTGTTTAACTTTAAATGCACAAATGGGATCGTAATCAGCATGGAGAAAGGAGAGTGTGGGAACACGGGGGCTCCCAGGGGCCGGGAGGCCAGCCCTCAGGGCCTGCATGCACTCAAGAGTGCGGTTTTCGCACGGGAGCGTTACCAGTTGTGCTTAGGTTCTCCCAGTGTCCCGTGGCCTCTCCACCCCTGGACTTGTGCCGCCGCAGTGTCAACCCCTGTCCCATGAGCTCGGGCTAGGGAGGTGACTTGCTGTGCCCAATGGGGCACAAGGAGAGGCCTGAACGCCTGCACCCTAACCCTTCCCCTATGGCTGTTCTCCGGCCTCCCCACACCGATAAGCCCGGACACAGGAGGTGAGAATATGCTGTCCTGGGCCCGCCGGCCCCACAGGAGCGGGCCCGGGCCCAGAGCACTTAGGGCTGGCTTCCTAAGTACAGCAGTTTGTTACTCAGCAAAAGCCACCTGACCCACAGTCCATGACCCAAAATCAGGCTTCAAAAAGAGTGTCCAGAACAGGCACAGGAGAGGAAGAAACCGGGAGCCCTAGCCATGCTTGCTGCCTGGGCTTGTGGTTCTCCAGAACGGCAAGTGGGTGTGAGGGCCACCCTCAGCCCCTGCCGGTGAGACAGAGCGCACGTTCCTGCTTTGGGCTCAACCAATGAGTTGCTTTGGCCAACGGGATGTTAGCAGAAGTGGGACACCCGCTCTGACTGGGGGCGGTGGCTGAGAGGGTCCTGCCCTCCAGTGCGGCTCAGCCTGGCACCAGCTACCACCCCTCACGGTGCCACAGGGATGGCTATTCTGGATCACTTGGTTTTTGGGTCGTTACCAAGAGTTACGTGATAGGGAAAGACCTTGCCAACTTGTCTACAAAACAGACATCAATATCAAAATGGAGATCTGAGAGGGAAAGTGTCTTAAAGGAAGATGAGAACACGAACAGGCCGTTAACAAAAAGCGGTGAGAAACTGAGGTGGAAACAGATACCTTCTTAATGGTCTGCAGGCACCGAAGGCCAGCGAGGAAGCAGAGGGGAGCCCTCACCTGAGAGAGAAAGAGGTTCCCGCAGTGGGAGGCGTGGGCTGGAATAGCAGACTGTCTAAATCAGGTGACCCCGGTGCCGTCAGAGCACCTGTCTACTGTTACAGGAATTAGCCTCAGACGCACCACAGAACCGGCTCCGGCGGCAGACTGGACCAGCTGGACCCGCCGCGAAGCATCTGGGTGGAGGTGGGTGTGGCTGGGTGGAGGTGAGACCCAAGGACTCCCTGTCCTGGGGCACTGCCCACGGGAGCCCCGGGGGGACCCCTGCCCTCCTCCCGCCAAGGCCCCACGCCCTGCCCGGTGGTACTCACACTGCCCCGCCATTGCTGAGGGAGGCCGAGCTCTTCTGCCGAAGGAAAACCCGGGCTCCGCGGAGCACGGCCGGCTGCGTCTGCTCCAGCGTGGCCTTCAGAGGGTGGAACAGGGACACGGGGCCGATCTGCAGAAGGGGTGCCAGGAGGAGGGTCTCTGAGGCCGGGGACGCCCCATGGACCCCGGGCACCGAGGTGCTCGGCCACCTGTCCGGAACCCCTAGGGCAGGATGGGGATCCCTGGGTCTGCCCTTCGCCCATCAGAAGCCCATTCCCAATCTGGCCTGTAAGTGACTTCAGGACAGTCATTTCATATCTTGGAGCCTCAGTTTCCCTTCCTACACAATTTGGGGACTGGATCTGATTACAAATGGCAAAAAGATTTCATCTCATCATCAACTTGGATTGACTGGTAGAGGCTGCCAGAGTCCCAGGTTGAGCAGAATTCGGAGGAGATTTCAGGGCTGGGGTGTGGGCACCAGACACTTCGCACGCTGGGGGTGAATGTCCTGAGTGCTGGACACAGGACAACTTTATCGATGAGAGTCTACACACGGTCACCAAAGCTTTTGGCTGTGTGGTGAAGTCGTCATCTTTGAAGGATGACCTCTGGAAGGAAGTCCTCCAAACTATCCCAGCCAGAGGCATGAGTGGGACACATCATGACCCTGGGCAGTAGGTTTGAACCTCTTTGGGCCCCGCCTGTGTGCACCTCCCACTAACGGAAGCACAGGCTATATGGGGTTTCTGACTCTGTGGGCCAGAGAGGCGGCCGCAAGAACCTCTCATCTTCCTTTTTTTCCCGCTGCACTTTCTTCAGGAAGGGGCTGGGTCCCCTCTGCTGCCAAACAGTGGAAGGTGGCAGAGTCTTGGGGTTACTTCCTGGAACTCCTGGAACCTGGTACCTGGGACAGGCCTCCGGGAGCTTGGTGAATCTGGTCTCTGGTGGTTTTGTTCTGTTTGTAGAAGTCGAATATCATCAGAGCTGCGTACACTTTCCCCACTGTCATCTCATCGGCTGCAGAGCACGGCAGGCAAGGGAGGGAATACGAGAGAAACGGGACATGCGGGGTGGGCTGGGGTGAGGAGCCAGCAGTCACCACGAGGACTCCTGGACCCGCAGGCGGGACCGTGGGGCTTGGCCCACCTGGAGCTGCACTGACTCTTCCCCAGGCCCCGCTGGGCTCCACCCAACACAGCATAGCTCAGCTTAACCCCAGACACCTCATCCTTCCGCCAGCTCCAACTGTAGGCGTCTCCCTAACTTTTCTCTGGATTTTCTGAAGGGAATCCCCCACACCAGGAGTGTGGGTGGCTCTGCCCAATGGAATATGGCCCAGACATCTCCTCCCACAGCCCCTGGCACCCACCTTGGAAACGAGTGCTCTGGGCTACCAAGGACGTGAGCCCTCCTCTCCAAGGTGACTCAATTGCCCTCACCCAGGACTCCCTGGCTCTGCCTCTGGGTGCGACAGAAGAGGGGTGGGCAGGGGGCGTTTCTCACCCTACTTACGTTTATGGGGTGGCACCAGTAAATCCAGGGTCTTCTGGGGCAGATTGGCCCACACAGAGGAAATCTCCTTCCTCAACTCTGCGTCACACTGATGCTGCTTTGTGCCAGCTGGGGCAGGATAAGGGTGGGAAGGGAGGAGAGATGTTAGGAGCCATCCCACAGCCCCCTTGGGGGAACAGGCAGAGCTGGGGTGGGCGGGGAGAGACCCCATGCTGGAGGAAAGGTGCAGGGGGGAGAAACACTGCCTTGGAGGCTGGTCACACAGCTCCCCGCCAGAACCTGTCTAAAGAGGTGTGGGAGCTGACCCGCCCAGTGGCGAGGGTGCAAGGCCATGTAGGCGTGGGTGGCGATGGGATTGGGAAGGGACACGGCAGTGTTCCAGCCATTCACCAATCATTCCATAAAAGTTACTGAGCGCCCACCGAACACTAGGTGTTGTTCTAGGTGATGGAACAAATCCAAAGGAAGCTGCCCTTGTGGAGGTACATGATTTTAATCTATGATAAAGTAGCAGTAAGTTAAAAATCCAGTCTGTTGGATACAGGAAAAACCAAGAGGGGAGGGACAGGAACTATCAGGAGGGCTGCAGTTTGGACAGAACGGTCAGGAAAGGGCTCACGGGACCCTGAAGGGGGCCAGGGAGCCAGGAGGGCGAGGCTGGAGCAGAGGGAGAGGACGTGCATGTGGGGGCCGCTGAGACAGGAAGCAGCAGAGGGTCCAAGCAGAGGAATAAAGTACTCTGATCCATCTTTTTTTAAACATCGTGTTTATTAAAGTGTGATTTACGTACATAAACATTCACCCTGTTAGTTCTCCCACTCTGTGAACTTTGGTAAATGCATATGACCGTGGATCCACCATCACAATCCAGGCAGGAGCTCGGCACCCCTGCCCAGCTCCCTCCGTACCCTTTGTGGCCCACCCCTTCGCCCTCTCCCAGGGCCCTGGCATCAGCGATGTGTTTTCTGTCTCAACTGTTTCATCTTCTCAGAATGTCACACAAATGGCTTCACACGACATGCTGTCGAGTCTGACTTTTCACCCAGCACGATGCATCTGAGCCCCACCCACGCCAAGCACATCGGTAGCCTGTTTCTCTGTTGCTGAGTGAGAACCGTCTCATCGCACAGACACACCACAGTTTGATTATCCGTCACCATTTGGCTGATGGTTGAAGTTGTTTACAGTTTGGCGCGATTATGAATAAAGCCACAAACTTTAGCGTATAGGTTTTTGTGTGCGTGTATACTTTCATGTCATCTCCCTTAGGAGTGGGATGCCTGGGCCACACGATCAAGAACGGTGAAGCTGTTTTCCAGAGCGGCGGCACCACTGTATCCACACTAGGAACACGAGAACTCGAGTTTTCTGCGTTCTCATCAGTACTTACCGTTGTCATTCTTTAAACGGCTGAAACACTTTATTCTTTTTGCAAAATTGTTTTTGCTCCTCAAGTTTGTGTGCTTTTCTACGTATATTTTAGAATCAGTTTATAAATTCCAACCCAGAACGCCTGTTGGGGTTTTGCCTGGCATAACACTGAGCCTATCGATCCATATGAGAACTGACAAGACTGCGTCTCCCAATGAACACGATGCCGTGCTTGGCTTATTTATTAAAGAAGATTCCTTTGGTCAATATTCTGAAATTTGCAGCATACACTCTAGCATATATATTTTTAGAGTTAGCCAGTTATTTGATGTTTTTGGTGCAATTTTAACGGAACTTTTTCAATTTCAGTTGTTAATTGCTAATCTATAGAAATACATTTGCTTTTCATATACTGACCTTGCTATACTCAGGTATTAGTTTTAGTAACTTCTTCTCACAGCTTTAAACGACAGAAATATATTGTCTCAGTTCTGGAGGCCAGAAGCTCAAAATCAAGGTATCGACAAGGCTGTGATCCCTTGAAAGGCTCTAATGAAGAACGCTTCTTGTCTCTTCCTAGCTTCTGGTGGTTCCCAGCAATCCTTCATATTCCTAGGCTTGTAGACGCTTTGGTTTTATTAACTTTTTATTTGATTCTTTAAGATTCTCTGTATAGATAATCATGTCAGTCATGAATAGAGACAATTTTATTTATTTCTTTCCGATTGGTACACCTCTTATTTCTTTTTCTTGACTTGTTACAATGGCTAGAGCCTCAAGTATGATATTGAACAAAAATGGTGACAGGAGACATCCTTGCCTTGTTACTGATCTTAGGGGGAAAGGAGCCAGCCTTTCTCTGTTAAGCATGTCATTAGCTGTAGGTTTATCATAGATATCCTTGATCAGATTGAGGAAGTTTGCTTTAATTTCTAGTTTATGTAGAATTTATGTATCATAAATGGATGCTGAATTTTGTCAAAGCCTTTTCTGCGTCTATTGAGATAATCATATAGTTTTTCCTCCTTGATATATTAAGTTATATTGATTGATTTTTAAACTTGAACCCACCTTGCATTTTTCATTCCTGGGATAAACCCTACTTTAATCAACATGTTCAGTTTGCTAAAGTTGTGCTGAAAATTTTATTGTTCATATTCATGAGGAATGTTGGTCTGTAATTTTTTTGCTTGTAATGTCTCTGTCTAGTTTTGGTATCAGAGTAATGCTGGCCTCGTAAAATAAATTGGGAAATACCTTCTCTTTTTCTACTGTCTAGAGGACTTTGTATAGAATTATTTCCTCCTTAAACGTCTGGTTGACTTCATCAATGAAACAAATTGGGCCCATGATTTTCTTTGTTGGAAGATTTTTAACTATGAATTTAATTTATTTAATATATACAGTATTACTAAGGTTATCTATTTCCTTTTATTTTTCCAGGTTATCTATTTTTGAATGAGCCTCATAGTTTGTGTCAAGGAATTTTTCCATTTAAGTTACTGAAGTTATTGACATAAAGTTGTTTACAAAATTTCCCTGTTATCCATTTAATGTCAGCAGGATCTACAGTGATATTCCCTCTTTCGTTCCTTATATTGGTTATTTTTATCTATTTTTCGTGATCAGGCTAGCTAGAGATTTGATAATTTTACTGGTTTGATTTTTAACATGATCATTCTGGCTGTTGTGTTGAAGGTAGACTGAAAGAGGCAAGGGCAGAAGCAGACCAGTTAGAAGGTTACTGCAACAACCCAGTCAAGAAGAACAAGAGTGACTTGGACCAGGAGGTGGCAGTAGGAAAGGCTGGACAAGCGATCATATTCTGAGTGTATTTTGAAGGTGGAGTCAGAAGATACTATAAGGGTTCAGATATGGATCAGAAGTAGGGTAAGAAAAGAAAGTAGGACATAAAAATGACTGCAAAAGTCTTGGCTTGAGCAACTCTAACAGCAGTGTCCACTGATGGAGACAGGGAGGAATCTGGGGAGTATCTGGAACTCAAGGGTCAGCACGTGAACTCTGGATGCTCACTGGGCCTCCAAGTACAGACGGTGAAAAATTTGTGGGGTATATAAGCCTGGGGTGTAGGAGCAGACGTGGACTGAAAATACAAAATTGGAATTCACAACATTGGAAGCCATGGGAAAAGGTGAGAATGTATGCCTGAGGCACACAGTGACCTTCAGAGGTTGGGAGAAGACAGAAAAAGAGACACAAAGGGGTTTCACACAGAAGGGAGTCACAACTGCGGAAAGGCTGTGGACAGGTCCGTGAGGCAAGGGCTGAGAAGGGGAGGTCCCTGCGGAGCTTGACAAGAGCAGTTCCTACAAAGCTTTGCACTGTGAAAGATGGACTGCAGACTACGAAAGGAGAAATCAGAGACAATGCAGACCTGTGTCTCCTGTTGCTAAGAAGGAGAGAAGAAAAAGAGAGAAGTCGATGGAGGCGGAAGAGAAAAACTTTTTAAAAATAGGAAAAATAACAGCACATTTACATATTGATAGAAATAATCCAGCAGAGAGAGAAAGTTGACCGGGCAAGAAATAGAATACAGAATTTCTGTCATGACATCCTTGGGTAAATGATGAAAACAGGGCAGAGTGTGCGAGCGGGAGGACTGGCCTCTGCTCATGTGCTACACAAGAGAGAGCAGAGCTCAAGGGCACAGACGCAGGGAGGAAGGCCGTGTGGGGGGAGGGCCCTCTGGTGACTCATGTTCTCTGCGAAGGGGAAGCTGTCATCACATGCGGTGGGGAGGGGAGGTTCATTTCCTCCTTGGTGTGGCTCAGGCTGTGTCGTTCCACCAGTAACTCCGGAGAGGGCCTGATGGGGGAACTGGGCTCACTATGGGGAAGGGGCAGACTACTCACCCCATGAGGGGTACTGGCTCATGTGACGCTGGCTCCAACACTGCAGAACTCTGGGAAATCTGGAGCCATTCCATTTCACTCCACCTCAGCTTCCTCATGTGAAAATGGGATCACCGCAGCACTAACGTGCAGGATGGTTTCGGGGGACAAGGTCGGTCTGACAGAGGTACCAGGGGCAGTCGTTCTCCATCCAGTCCAGACAAGCCCCTCCTCCCGCCCCTGCACAGCTGCCTGGGACGGCTCCCGGGGGCGCTCACGCAGCCCTGGCTTTGTGCCTCCCTCAAGGCTGGCTTGCTCACCTGGAGCCAGCTTGATCTCCAGTGCGGTCCGGATAAGCGCCATCAGCGTGGACGTGAAGTGGACGGTCATGTCCTCGTTGGAGATGGGCATGTTCATACGAACGAGGCGCTGGGGACAAGGGGGCAGGTCAGGGCCAGGCCTCCCAGGGTGCCCCCGCCACAGGGCTACACAGTGCTCGAGGGCCCTGGAGGCTGGGCTTGGCCTCCCAGAGGTGGTCCCTGCAGGTGCCCAGGACCAAGAGAGGTTGGATGCATGGGAGTTTTGCCAGCATTCACACTACCCCTGGACCCCCACCCTCATCTGAGCTGAGGGTTCCCTTGGCTGCAGAAAAGTAGAAGTCCAGGTACATCTTGTACAACGGGGCCAGGCCATAAGTCTGGATCCCTCTGAAAGAACAGGCATGTCTCAGCCAGAGGGGCCCTTGCCCACTGCCCATGACAGCACAAGTGTGTGGCCTAGGCTGAAGAGGGGTCTGGGCTGGCTGCAGGACCCCTGAGGCAGCCCACAGACAGGAGCACTGGACGACGGGTGGGGCAGCCAAGACCACAGGCTCAGAGGTCAGCTCCCAGTGAGGAGACCCGCAGCCCCGGGAAGGCCTCTGCGTCTCACCACCCAGCTACGGGGCCAGGAACAGATGCTTGATGCCACCAGCCCAAGGCAGCAAGGGAAGCCTCAGAGAGCAGCTCCTTCCAGGGGGAAGGACCCAAACAGATGTGACTGAACAGGGCCTCAGGCTCGGCCAGCTGCCTGGGGACCCAGGGCCATCCCACAGGAACACAAGTGCTCGGACCAGACTGGGAGCCCTGCAAGCTTGCTCCCTGTTTCCCCATCAGGTGAACAGCCCCCTTTCCTCTCTTCCATTTTCCAGGACAGAACAGCTGGAGACAGGTGTCCCTGAGGCTCTGAGAACTTATGCGATCTCCAGGAGGAAAAGGGTCTCAGGTGTGTCTGGAACGTCCTGAGCACTGGGGGGCCACCTCGCCTGCCAAGTAGAGCCCTCAGGGCACCGTGAGCCCCCTGTCCTCTCCCATCCAGGATGGGAGCTAGAGATGGGGGCACAGGGCCCCTCCCTGGGGTCTGCCTGCCCTCTGCCAAGCCTGAACCCTGTGACAGGGCAGCCTCTCTGTCCCTTCTCTGGTTAGGGCCACTCTGCCCCCAGGCCTGCCCCCAGCATCCTGGCACCAAATCCAGTCTTCAGCCTGATGGAGGGCAGGTGGCTAGAGACACGAGCCCAGACTCCGTCCCCTAATGCTGGCAAAGCCCCACTTGGCACCTCCAATCATGGTCCTAGGACCTTGCTGGTCACCTGTGTGACACACACGGCTTCCCAGAGCACGGTGTCCCTGGAGACCAGCACCGATGGCAGTGGGAGAGGCAGAGGGGTTCCACGCGAGGGGAGAGTCAGGGAGTCAGGGGCCAGCGGGAAGGAGGGGCAAGCAGGTGTTTTCCAAGAGAGGAGAGCTCTGTCCGGGACACCTTTACCAGAGCCCCTTCTGCCTGCCCAGGCCCGGGAGAGCCAGGAATCTCAGGGAGCAGCAAAGGGGCGAGACCAGGGCAAACACACAGGAGTCTCTGCCTGGGCCTAGACCCTCTTGGACATGGCGCTCTGTGCAATCTCCTGGACCCTCCCCAACTCACCAAGCCCATCCACTTCCACCCACCACGAGGCCTCACCTGGTCTCTTCACTGACAGAACCTTGGAGTTGGCCAGCACACCTGGGGAGGAACTCCAAAGGCTACCCCGTCACGGCCCTGGCTGCCCACCCTGGCCCCAGGTGTCAGTGTGGACACAGCTCTCCTTCTTGGGGACAAAGCTACAGCCTTTCATGCACGGCCTCCAGGCAGGCTCCACTCACATGCCGGGCAGGGGAGGACCAAGGAAGACACTAGAGGCGTCTGCATATGGCCTGGAGGAGCCACTTAGCTCCCAGAGGCTGTGCTGAGCCAGGGGAGAGATGCAAGCCCAGAATCGGAGCACAGAGACAGACAGCGTGGACAGAATCAGAAAGATGAAAGCTCTGGTGGGAAGCCTGCTCAGAGAGGGAGACAGCAGTCAGGCCCCAGACACATGCTGGCATGAGTCTCGGGAGTACTGAGGGCTCTTGAGAGGGCGGAGTGCTGGAGGGATGGGAGGTGCTTACTCACCAAGGGGGTGACGGAGGATGCAGGGGCAGGTGGGAGCAGGCTTGGGGATGGGGCCATGTGGTCTGCTCGCCCACCCGGGAGGGAGGCCTGGCGGTGTCCTCAGTTTACCCCCCTCCTTGCAGCTCAGCCTGCTGGGCCCTCAGCAGCAGGGTGGGAGGGACATGGGACCACCCAGGCCCCAGAGGCTGTTCTCACCCCGCAGGGCCCTCTGGAGCCCCAGGAATGAAGGCAGGATGCCTCTCTCCAGCACCCTTCCTTCTTAAGGCTCCGTGAACCCACGAAGCCCTAGAGACAACGCTCCCTCCCCAGCCCGGGAAGTTCTGCACATGCGGGGCTGGGGGCAGGCTCTTCAGGTGCACCCTGCAGAGACCTTGCAGGCCGCTGCTCCCCCAGGGTCAGACCCTCAGGGCTAGACAACTCCACCCACATCAGGGGCTTAGGGGACAGAGGAGCAGAGTGTGGTCCTGAGCTCAGAACAAAAACAGGCTCTGTCAAAAAAGCTGGTCTGTCCCCTCCTTTCTAGGGAAGAGAAGGGAAGGAGAAGAGGCAGCTGGTGGGCTCCAGCTCCATGTTCCCGAGCCTCCCCGGGGGCTCTCAGAGGGGCAGCCCTGGGGGACAAGGGGCCAGTGCAGGGACACCTCGTGGTGTCTGCTTCCCTCTGTTTGGGAAGGAAGCAGAGATGTTCGGGGCAGAGAAGAGAAAGAAACAGTGAGACAGCACAGCAGCAGACAAACAGATGGACAAGCCCCAGAAGAGACACGGGAGCCCGGCCGCAGCACAGACAGCCTGCGGGTTGTGGGCGTGGGGTCTACCTTGTATGCAACTCGAGCAGGGCATTTCTTCCCCAGCCCCAGGGGCGGGGACATGTGTTTCAGCATCTCAAACATATCATTGTAACTGATGCGGCCACTGGAGGCCCGGCCCACAGGACAGAGGCAGAGTGGGGTCCACGGTGGGGGGCACAGCAGGAGGGAAGGGGGAGGAAGCAGACAAGAAAACAGAGCCAGTTAACCAGCATCGGATTAAACGACAAAACAGGTAAAATGAGGGATTTCTCTGCTGGGCTCGATCCCCTCCTTGCCCCCAGCCTCACCTCCGCACTCTGGTCCCACGCAGGGAGCGGGCAGGGGGGCATCTGAGCTAATGAACATGGAGGGAATGACAGGCTGCATCGGGGCGGCTTTGGGTTGTCAACTCTGATTTTACACTTTCAGAAGCCACGGGTAATGCCAAATTGGAAAAGAGCTGTTTCACCATGCCAGGGCAGCTGGTAGAGTTAAGTGACCAGCAGGGCCGGCTGGAGATCCACAGCAGAAACATCAGCTTGTCTGATGAGCAAATTCACGCTCAATTTGCTTCCAAGTTAGCCGAGAGGCTTAAGAAGTGGAGAAAAGTCTAAAGCAGGCCAGAAAACTAGAGCGAGAGCCACGCTGTTCTGCAGGGAGCCCCGAGGCTCCAGAGACGAAGTCCACGGGGCCAAGGCCAGCTCCAGGCCCAGAGACACCCGAGGCCGGCCCGGGGCAGGGCTGCTGCTGGGTCACGGCTGGGTGGGAAATGAGAGACTGCAGAGGGGGCGGGGGGGTCAGCCGGGGTGAGATGTGGCTTGGTGCCCCTCTTGTACCCTCCTGACAGCACGCCAGGAAGGGCTGGGACCAACATAAGGGATAAGGCTCCAGACTCAGGGAGG
Organism: Phocoena sinus; assembly: GCF_008692025.1. Lineage (NCBI taxonomy): Eukaryota > Metazoa > Chordata > Mammalia > Artiodactyla > Phocoenidae > Phocoena > Phocoena sinus. The sequence continues at coordinate 34,395 of NC_045768.1, forward strand.
TGTCCAGGGGTTGTTGACTGTGTCTCCTCCGAGGCAGACGGGCCACCAGTCCTGAAGCCTCACCTCCACCCCTGGGATGGCTGCCTACGGGACCTGCTTGGGCTCCCAGAGACACAGGCAGGTTCAGGCCACCAAAGAGAGAAGGCGGACAGCCTTCTCCTGGCAGGTGGATCCACCCCAGGGTCTGGCCCTCCTCCCAGGGCTCCTGGGCTCAGCTGAGTGGCTCCATCCAGAGGTGAAGCAGGACCTGTCTTTGGGCCCCCACTGCCTCCGCCCTCTCCTCCCCCCAGGAACCAGAAAGCCCTGGGTTGTTGGACTCTCCTGACCAGAGGGGCAGCTGCTCCTGGTCTACCTGCACCCACACCCCCCTCCTCGGGGGCCCTTGGCCTCTGGACTGTCTGACCTTCAGTCCACCTTCAAGAGCCCGGAGGCAAATCCGGGTGAGACGCCTGCTTCCTTGGCACAGGTGGGACCCGGTCCCCATCCTCACGGCCCGGCCAGAAAGCTCTGTGCACACCGTCTCATGAGGCTGCCTGTCCCCAGCCAGCTGGAGGGGTCGGGAGTCAGATGGGGAACCGAAGTGTCCAGGAGGTTGGAGTGCGGGCAGGACAGGGCAGGAGGGGCGAGAGGTGAGGTGTCATCATTCCCAAACCAGGCAGGGAGTGTGTGCTGTGTTTGCATTTCGGGCAGGGAAGAGTACCGTCAGTTGGAGGCTCTGAAGTAGCACACCTGGCTGGCCAACCTACGAGGGCAGTTCTTCCCTAAGCCAACGGGTGGCGCAAGACAACGCAACGAACTGTACATATCCTTATAATGAATCCGGCAACTGGAAAGGAAACGTCACAGGCCATGGCAACCGAGGCACGAGGAGCCCGTCCCGCCCGCCCAGCCTTGCGCAGTCCGGAGGTGGAGCCGAGGCAGGCTGGACAGGCGGCTCCCGGCTGGGGCCTGGGCCGGAGAGCCCCAGGAGGCGCGGCGGCCCGCAGACAGTTTCCAGAGCCCACTGCAGCCGGGAGACGTTCCCTACAGAACAGCCTCGGGCCCTGTGTGTCTGCCCTGCACACAGCACAACCGTTGGTCCCTCGACCCCTGGGCCTCGTTCACGGCTGTCTGGCCGCCCCTCCCCTCACTCCCTGAGTGCCTGAGCCCCCAGGGCCCCCTTGGCCGAGCCTTCTCTGCACACCTGGCTCTCCTGACTATCCCTGCCTCTCTGAGCACACCGTGTCCTTCCCTGGGGTCTGCGGGTCTGGCCAAGGGTCCCTCTTGTCCCCGGGTGGGCACCCCAGCCCACGCTGACGCTTGCCTTTCCTGCAAGATGGCCCCCTCAGTCTCACCAACTCCAAACTGTGTTGCACTTACTTCTGGGAAAGAGGGAGTGAAGAGGAAGCCCCATTCCGGCCTCACGCAAGGTGCTTGCTAACCTTGTGGACCCAAGGGACCAGCACAAAGAGGCTGGAAGCCTGGCGGAGGCACAGCCCCTACCGTCACCCCTGTTCCTCGGCCCATCTTCTCTCTTCTGCCATTAAACCCCTCAGCCGCCACCAGAGGAAAAGTGGGGGCCTGATCCTGTAAGGCTGGTTCCAAAGCTGTTCTCTCTGTCTATAAAACGAAGTCAAAGCTAGCTGTTTGGCCACCCTTGCAGCCCCTCTGCGATGTGCCCTCCCCGCGAGCCAGGCACCCAGCCCCTTCCCGTGCTCCCGCCCCCACCCTCCTCTAGAGCGAGCTCCGTCCACCCCACTCCTTCAGTTCAGCTCAGCTGCCACCTCCGCTGACCCACCAGCCAGAGGTAAGCTCTCCCTCCGCAGACACGCCTGGCCTGCAGCTCCTCTGCCCCACGCCCGGCTGGGCCGAGCAGAGCTGAGAGCACACACCTGCTCCCCTGTGGGCCCCAGGCCCCAGCACATGGCACAGACTCAGGGACGTTTACTGGACAGATGGGTGACCACGAGGGTGAGCAGACAGACCGCTCACGGTAGCGGGTAGTGACCCTCCTGCTGAGTCTCCACACTTCACCACGAAGCGCTGAGGCAACAGCAAAAGGGAGGGTGGGGGAAGGCGGCGCCAGAAAGCAACAACTCCACGCCTTCCTCATCCCCCCACAGCATGCATGTGTACACACACATGTGCACGTACACGCCCAAGCACACCTGCATTCACACACACACGCGCGCAAAGATGCGCTGCAGTCACGTGCTCACAATCACACGTGCTGCTGCACATGCAAAAACACGTGCACACACACGTGTGCCCGCCTGCACGTAAACGCACTCACATGCACTCGGGTGCACACAGACCTGTGCGCAGACAGCACACACGTGCATGTGCTGTGCACACTCACGTAACACACACACACACACACAGAAGCTCAGGAAACTTCATAAAGTTTGTTCTTGCTTCAGCCTCCCCAAGAATGAGGAGACGGCAGATGGTCCCTGGGAAATAAAGATGGCCACGGCCCTGCAGCTGTCACAGAGGCTAGTTGAAGGCTCAAGCACGCTCTGCCCTGCCCAGTCGTGGGGTACAGACCCAGCCTGCTCAGCTGCCCCAGCCTCTCGTGGGAGAAGCAAGTCTGAGTGTCAGTTGCAGGTCGTGCCTGTGCTACTTCCGGACTGGGGGTCTTGTGTTATCTTGCTCTGGGCTGACGCTTACATTTTGCTATCTACTCTTCCGTAAGCACTTCACCGTATTCCTGAATGCCTATGCCTTCCAGAGGCCCCAGTTCTAGAACCCTGGATTTGGGAAACAGTCAGCCGTCTCTGCACAATCACAAAGCTGCCGTCTGACCCACGTCCACTTCTTGTGTGTCCTAATTCTGCTCCACCTGGGGCTGACTGGGGAGGTGCTGGCTCTACAGTCCATAAAGATCTGGGAGACATGATCCTCCTCTCGCAGGCCTGCACTGACTTGCCTTTGCCTGTTAGTCCAAGGCATGCTCTATACAACATCTGCCGTCTGACCCACGTCCACTTCTTGTGTGTCCCAATTCTGCTCCACCTGGGGCTGACTGGGGAGGTGCTGGCTCTACAGTCCATAAAGATCTGGGAGACATGATCCTCCTCTCGCAGGCCTGTACTGACTTGCCTTTGCCTGTTAGTCCAAGGCATGCTCTATACAACATCTGTGTTTTTCTCCTCTAGAAAAATATATGCCCAGAAGCAGCAGCATCTCTTCAGACCACAGTCAGGATGACCCTCCAGGAATGAGCCTCAATCCTGCCTCACTGGACTCTCTCCCGCCCTCTGCCTGACAAGGACCAGGCCTTGGGTGTGGTCAGTCTCCCCTCCGGTATGACTGGGCCTTCCTGACCAGAGAACCCAGGAATACCCCTGAGCCTGTGGACTCAAGCATGTGCTGTGGGCAAATGTGCTGATGCATCAAAAAAATGATGGGACTCTCCAAGACCATGAAAAATCACATACAACACGAACCATAAATAACAGCCAGGCTTGTTCTACACTGTGTGAAAACTGTCAATTTTTCACTACACTGGAACACACTCAGAGATGCTCTGGGCCTGCAAGAGCCCCAGGGCCCTGGTGCTGCCCAGACCAGAAAGGGCCTCACATAACGCCTTCTGGATCTTCACTGTGATGGGATGGGGGATCCAGGGAGACTGCATGAGAAGTGGGTACGGGAGCCCAGCCAAGCTCCCAGGATTTTGGGGCCTGGAAAGCTCCAGAGTATTCCCCTTGCTGAACGTGGATTCAGAGTCCCAGGTGCTCTGTGGGTAGCAGGATCCTCCCAGGAGGACGCTGACCCTCTCCTCCAGGCCTCTGCCAGACAAAGGGTGACCAAACACAGAGCTGCGCCACAGGGACGCGGGCAGGCCAGGGAGCCTGAGGGAGAGGAGGCGGGAAGCGGCGGCACCCCAGTTCTAGGGTCTTCTCGTCCCCCTGGAGCCCCCGCCCTGGGGCACAGCTCACTCCCGGGCTCACTGTGAGTGGCGCGCTGAGCAGGCCTGAGCCTTGCCGACGGCCGGATCTCTCGGGCCCTCTGCGTCCTGTGTTCTGCTGCAGAGAGTACACCCTTAGTAACTCCTCAAGCCACGGATCGAGAGGGTGAGTGAAGGAGCGAGCAGGGAATGAGTGAGCGATGAAGGAACAGACAAATCGGCAGATGGTGGATCCGTGCTGCCGTGCTGACCCCGAGGACGAAATGTCACAGGCGTGCAAGCCTCTCCCACGAAACAGTCTCCACCGCCTCCTGACCCCAAGCCACTCCCTTCAGGACACCCCTGCTCCGTCTGGAAGCGAATCGCCCCTCACTTACGCAACAGCAGCGCAGCAACCCTTTTTTACCAAGACCAAAGGGCCTCAATCACACTAGACCCTTTCTGGCAGCTCATCTGATTTCAAGAAAACTTTACCGAGAACCCTCTATTCGCGGCCTGGGCTGGTGACACAGAGGTGCACTTGGCTCCTGACGTCAAGGAGGTGGCAGGGAGGGAGAGCCCCGAGTCCACAGAGGAGAATGTCCTGAGGCCCCACATTATTTCTGCCCACAGAGGTCTCAGAGCTTCACAAGAACGGTGAGGCCCTGAGAGAAGGTCCTTCTCTGTTTCCACACGCTCTCCACGACCCCAGATGTGAGAAGACGGTGAGCTCCCGTTCAATAGGAACCCTGAGTCTCACAACCCCCTGAAAACCTTCCATGACCCCCAGGTAACCGCCGAAGGGCTGGACGGAGGGTCTGAGAAGAGGATTTCTCAGCCCAGGGAGCTGTATACAAGAACACCGAGAGTGGGAATGAGCACACCCCCTGGGAGGCGGGCTCAGCAGTACCCCACGGGGAGCAGGATGGACCCTAACTTACCCCAGCCAAAACCCACAGGGGGAACACTCACTTGAAACATGTCTGCAGCCACCAGCCCTGTGCTGAGATCCGTGGGTGGCTGGGACCACCCCTGAGGACCACGCAGCATGGGGCTCACTCACCACGCAGCCCTGTGCTGAGATCCGTGGGTGGCAGGGACCACCCCTGAGGACCACACAGCATGGGGGCTCACTCACCACGCAGCCGGGTCGTACTCAGCCCACACCCGGATGAACTCGTCCAGGTGGTGAGGCCCTAGGATGGAAGAGTCCCGCGTAAGGTACTCAAAATTGTCCATGATCACCGCCACAAAGAGGTTCAACATCTGCAGGACAGGAAGGAAAAGAGGTGACATCCAGAGACCTCAGCCTGCCCCCTCCCCCACCTCTCCACCTGCAGCCAAAGTCTCCGTGTGAGGCGGACAGGGCAGCAGATGTCACTGACTCAGGAAGAGCCTGCCCAACCTGCTCCCTCCACAGCCTTGCAGAGGGCTTCCCAGGCCCCCTTTACACTGCCACCACCACCAGCAGCATCCTTCCCCGGGTTCTAGGTCCCACAGGCTAACCCCAACCCAGTATTTGTCCTCTGAAGGCTTCTGTTCTCTACTTCTCCCACCCCGTCCTCATTCAGGCCCAGCATCTCCTGTCCATGATCTGTCCTGCCGTCTAGGTTAATCTTCTCCACTGTGTGGTCCCCACCCTCTCCCCTTCTCAGGTAAACCTTCAAGGAAAGTAGCAACTTTGGACTTAATAGTTTGGGCTCTAGAGAACTACAGCTCAGGTATTTTGTTTTGTTTTTTAACTGAGTTGAAATTCACTTAACATAAAATTAAGTCTACAATTCAGTGGCATTTAGTGTACACACAGTACTGTGCAACCACCACTTCCCTAGTTTCAAATTGTTTCATCACTCCTAAAGAATACCTTGCACTCCTAAGTAATCACTCCCTATTCCTCCGTCCTCCCATTCCCTAGAAACCACCAATCTCCTTTCTGTACCTGCAGATTTGTCTATTTTGGATATTTCGAATAAAAAATCCCATACAATGTATGACCTTCTGTGTCTGGCTTCTTTCACTTAGTGTGATGTTTTCAAAGTTCATCCATGTTGCAGCATTTGTCAGAACTTCCTTCCTGTTGATGGCTGAATAATATTCCTTTGTCGGTATGTACTACAATTTGTTTATCCATTCATCCGCTGATGGACATTTGGGTTGTTTCCACCTTTGGCTGTTAATGGTTAATGCTGCTATAAATATTCATGGACAAATTTCGGTGTAGGCATATAATTTCATTTCTCTCGTGTACATACCTAGGAATGGGATTTCTGGGTCATATGGTAATTTTATGATTAAGTTTTTGAGGAACTTCCAAACTGTTTTCCACAGAAGCTTTTGTTTTTTACATTTCCATCAGCAATGCACAGAAGTCCCTATTTCTCCATGTCCTCACCAACACCTGGTATCTTCTGTTTAAAAAAAAAAAAAATTATTCTAGCCATCCTTGTGAGTGCAAAATGGTATCTCATTGTGGTTTTTATTTGCATTTCCTTAATGACCAAGGATGTTGAATGTCTTTATGTGCTTGTTGGCTGGCCAGTTGAATATCTTCTTTGGAAAAATGACTATTCTGATTCTTTGTCCCTTTTTATATGGTTGTTTCTCTTTTTGTTGTTGAGTTGTAGGAGTTCTTTATATATTTTGCATATTAACCCCTTATAAAATATGTTCTCCCATTCCTTCTATTGTATTTTCATATTTTTATAATATCCTTTAATGCACAAAAGTATTGCATTTTGAGTAGTTCAATTTCTCTATTTTTTTTCTTTTCTTGCTTGTGATTGTGATGTCAAATCTAAGAATCCTTTGCCAAATCTGAGGTCATGAAGACTGGTTCCCTATGCTTTCTTCTAAAAGTTTTACAGTTTTAGTTCTCACACTTAGGTCTCTGATCAATTTTGAGTTAATATTTTTACATGGAGTGAGGTAAGGGTCCAACTTCATTTTTTTGCATGTGGATAACCAGTTAGCTCCTCCCCATTTGTTAGAGAAACTGTTCTTTCCATATTGAATGGTCTTGGCATCCTTGTCAAAAATCAATTGGCCATAGGTGTTTGGGTTTGCTTCTAGACTCTCAATCCTATTCCATTGCTCTATATACTTATCCTTATGCCAGCACCACATCGTCCCCCACCCCCAGGCTTTATTAAGGTGGAATTAACAAAATTGTAAGATTCTTAAAGTGTACATTGTGGTGATTTGATATACATATACGTTGTGAAAGGGTTCCCGCCATCTATTAACTAACGCATCTATCACCTCACATGTTTATCTTTTAGTGATACAACATTTAAGTTCTACTCTCTTAGCAAATTTCACTTACATAATACAGTCTTAAAAACTATACTCACCATGTTTTACATCAGATACTCAGACTTTGTTTATATAGCTGAAAGTTTGTACCCTTTTATCAACCTCTCCTTATTTCCCCAATCCCCAGGCCCTGGCAACAACTTTTCTACTCTGTTTCTATGATTCTGACTTCTTTAAAAAAAGATTCCACATATAAGTGATACTATGCACTATTTGTCTTTCTGTCTGGCTTATTTCATTTAGCATAATGCCCTCAAGGTCCATCCAGGTTGCCACAAATTGCAGGATTTCCTTCTCATGGCTGAATCCTAGTCAATTGTGTGTGTGTGTGTGTATCACATCCTCTAGATCCATTCATCTGTTGATGGACACTTAGGCTGTTTCCTATCTTTGCTATTGTGAATCATGCTGCAATGAATGTGGAGTGTACATATCGCTTCAATATCCTGTTTCCATTTCTCTTGGATATATACTCAGAAGTGGAGTTGCTGGATGAATGGAACTGACAGAATGTCATGCCTCGGCTCACCCTTGACATGACCAGGGAGTGTTGGTCCTGTGGATGGTGTGGCATCGTGAATGTGGCTTTCCATGGAACCGTATGTCTGCAGCCAGAGCACAGTGAAGCCAGCCTGGTGGGCTCAACCTTGCACCCATGGATTGGCTGGCTCTTGCAGCACCAGATGTCTTTGAACTTCATAGAGACCACTGTCCCCACTACCTACAAGACGGTGACTCTCCAGAAAGCTTTCCTTCCCCACTGCCCACAGTGGGTCTTCTGAGGTATCAGGGAATGACCCCAACATGCAAATCCTCTCCTTGGTTTCTGGCAACTAGTGAAAGACTAGTTTCATAGATTTTTCTGTATTTTTCTATCAATATGCAAGCTCGTCGATCTCAAATGCACACCTTTCCCAACTACCCCAACCTTCTGCTGTACCTTCCAAAACTCTCAGTTCACCATCAATAGAAATTCTTTTATCTTCATCTTACCCGAACATTCTTCATTTCCCATTGCTCTAGGTGAAACACTGATATCCCCCTCCATCCTCTCAAGAAAAAAGCCTGCCGTTTAAGGTTTCTGGTCTACCAACCTCCCCCTGCTTCCTGGGAAATGTGCACCTGACTTGCTGTATTTGTCCCCACATCTACTCTTCACTCTTGTTGCGGTTAATATCCACAGAGATGGGTCAACTATTGCCTGGCCTCTCTGATCCCTGACCTCCCCCCAGCCTCCCGCCATCATCTCAGCCCCTTACTCGTACGACTGTGCAAAACAACTCATTACCAGTGACTACCACTGAACATTACCATTACCACCTCCAAAGTCTTAACCACAGATGTCTCACTCTCTGCCCACAGTTGCTACGCTTCTGGCTCACTTCATCTAATACTTGTGTCCCATGGGGACCTCTGATCCAGTGGTCCTGCCCCTCCCCTCCCTCCCGTCCCCAGGCCTGATCCCACATCCAGCACTAAGATGATACTTTTACACACATCTTTTTCTCCCTCCTTACACTTGTCTGGTAAATCCCAAATCTGAATAATGCACTTTGCTACCCATGGTGCCAAGTAGAGAATATGGCCCGAGAAAAGCACAAACTGTGCTGGCTGGTCCTGCATGAAAGTTATGACTGTAAATCTGAAGTGTCTGCTCAGCACTGCCCACTGTGGAAAGCAGCTGTCCACTCTTGCTATGCTCTTTGCTTCTTATTATCTCTTGAACCTGCTGCAGTAAGGCTTTGATCCTAACACTCCAAAGAAACTGTTCCTGTGAAGGGCACCCACGGTCTCTACCTTTCCACACCCCATGAACAGTTCTCAGTCATCACTTTACCTCCCAACAATATTTCACATGGTTGATGAATCCCTCCCACTAGGGACACCTTCTTCCCTTGGTTTTTAGGGGACTGCCCTCTCCTGGTTCTCACCTGCCTCACTGCTCCGAATCAACTTGTGGATCCCATGCTCCTTTCTGTCTCCTAAATGCCCCCAGGGCTGAGTCTTCAGCCCTCTTCTCAAACCACACTCTCCATAGGTCAGTGCTCCTCGAATTTAGCACACAAAGAATCACCCAGGAAGTTTACTAAAACTGATTCCTGAGTCCCTCTCCCAGAGACCCTGATACAGCAAGTCTTGGAAGGGACCCAGGAATCTGCATTTCTAACCAGTGCTCAGGCAATGTTTAAGCCGTGGGTCTCTGGACCACACAGGGACCTAGAGGGTATCACCAAGCCTGATGGATACACCAAATACTAACGACGACGGATCCACATCTCCAGCCCAGAGGCCCCCACATGTCTCTAACCACCCCCTCCTTATCCCCACGCCCATGGCTCCCCAACCTTTCCATCTCGGGGCAAGAACCACTCACTCCATCACCCCAGCAAACCCCAGAAGGCAGCGTTTTTCCCTCCTTTACTCTCATGCTCGTGATCAATCAATTGTGTCAGCTCTACCTTTACAATGCAGCCCAAGTCCACACAACTTCTTCCACACCCACCCTCTCCAACTGTCACCTCCAATTATCTCCTGCTCACTTACAGCCTCTCCTGACCAGAAGCCAGAAGGCAGAGTGAGGTTTGAAGATGTCAAGCAGAGGATGCCACTGCTCACAGTGTCCCAGAGCCTTCTGCTGACTTGTAATAAAATCCACACCCTGGGACCTGGCCCGCTGACACCTCCAACCTGACCCCATGAGTTTCCGTAGCTCATGGGTCACAGGCAGGCTGCCTGGAATTCTGCTGCTTCGTATCTTATCACCACGGTGCAAGTCCTTCTAGAAGCTGAGAACTGAGGGACAATTGCCCTACAGAAACTTAAAACCCCTTCCACAGAAGTAAAGGCAGGCCCACAGGAGCTCATTACCCAGTGGGTCCTTTCAGGATTAACGAGGTCCTCATCTCTGGGGAAACGAGGACCATCGATGTGGAATCAGTTTTCATGTGACATGGATCAAAATCAGGGACCGGCAAGAGACTAGGGGGGCCCAAGGCGGGCTGAGACCAGCAGACGCAGGCGATGGGATGGGCACAGTGTCCGGGACTCACCAGAAAGGAGCAGAGGAAGATGAAGGAGACAAAGTAGAAGTAGGCGAAGTCGCTCCCACACTCAGCGGCATTGGCGAGCGCGTCGCAGGCCCGGCTGCCGAGGCAGGACAGCATGATCTCGTGCCAGGCCTCCCCAGTGGCGCTCCTGAGAAGAGGGCAGAGCATGAGGCCCAGGAAGGAAGGCCCAGGACCGGCCCTGGGAGGGAGCCTGGGAATTCAGGAGAGCTAGGTTCCTTCCCACAGGGATCCCGCACACGTGTGAGGTCTGGGTATCAGATGTTGCTTCTTAAAAAGAAGCCTCTGACATTAGCTTTTCAAGCTGATCGTAACTGGGAAAGCACTAGCTATGGAAAGAATCCACCGCACCAGAAGTCAGCACCATGGCGAGCTCCCCTCTGTGGGCTCGATCTCCTCCCCGGCAGCCGCCGCCCAGTCTTCCTGGATTCAGGACACAGGGACTCCACCCTTCCCTCTGCTCAGGCCAAACACGCGGGCGTCACCCTCGCCTCTTCTCTCACCGTGTCCTGATCATCAGCTCATCGGCCTTCAAACCAGCCAGACACGTGCTACCCCCACCTCCCTGGGCTGCTGCAACAGCTTCTTAACTGGATGCCCACTCCCCACCAGCAGCCCAGGGATAAGATCAATGACCCCTCAGTGACCCCCTCACTCCCTGCAAAAGTTAAAATCCACATGACTACCCACAGCCTGCCCTTTCCCTGACCTCACCCCACACCAGCCACCCCAGCTTCTCGAACACATCAAGAACACCCCCACCCTGAGCAGCTACTACAGAGGCCCCTCCTGCGTGGACTTTTGCTTCTGTGTGTGAGGCCCGCACCAGGGGCCAGATGTGCACCAGACCTGCAGGTGGGCCAGAGGCCTGGGTCCCCCCTGGGCCCCTATGTGGTCAGCCCTGGGCAGAAGCTGGGCCCACTCCCTATGGACAACAGCTGGTTCAGCCCGTGCCAGGCCTGAATGACGAGGGTGCCCACATGTGACACCAAGATGAGGAAGGAAGAGAGATCTTTGAGATCAAAGGCTTAAAACCAAGGCTCACTTCGTATCTTTTGTGGCACAAGGCAGGCTATTAATAAACAAAGAAATAAAGTGAATGTAATCGCTGAAGTCCAGAGAAACGACACCATCTGCGGAAAGTGTAAGAAGCCTAAGGATCCTGTTCATCTGCTGCCAAGAACAAGTGGAAAACTGTCCGGGCAGCGCGGCGATGCAGCCTGATCTGAGCTCCCCCTCCGCATAAAGAAGGACTCCCGCGCGGCCCAAAACGCATCTGCACAGGGCCAGACGCGCTGGGGGTCCCCAAGGGTGGGCCTGGCAGCAGCCCTCCCGATGCATTTACATAATGAACACAGATGGTGGAACCTCAGGAAAGGGCCCAAGGCAGGGTGTGCTGTCAGGACCCCTCTACCATAAGTCACTACAAAGAGCTCTTTTCTCCCCTCCTAGGGTCATGGGAAATGAGGGAGACACGTTCCACTCTCTGGCCTCCGTCCACAAGTGCATTCTCAAGCCAGGCGGGGGGACAGCCCCAGCCCACGGGCGTCCACGCCTGACAGCCGTGGCTGGGGAGCCGTCCCACACACATCCGCGCAGGGAGGCCTCTGAGCCGACACCAGCCTGTGCTCCTCCAGGCCCCGCCCTGGTGCTCCCCTTGGCTGCACCCCCGAGCCTCAGGAAGTGCAGCTCCCATCAGAACGGCACTGCTGGCCGGTTGGGTTCCCTGGGCCACTGAGCGGGTACAAGCTGCTGACAGCAGCGCTCCACTGCCCTGCTTCTCCTGATGGCACAGGTCCCCGGAATCACTAAGGTGAGCACACGGGAAGCTTGGGGCTGGCACACCAAGAAAAGCCCTTTGGACACCTTCTGTCCTCCCAGACCTCTCGGGCTGCAGCCCCACTGGAGGCCTTGCAGCTGCCGCCGGGGAGCAGAGACAAGGTGAAGGAGGCGGGCCCGGCCTGGCGCTCTCAGGCTGACCTCCTCAGGGCCTCCCCTTCGGGCTGTCTTGAGGCCCAGGAGCCCTTAGGGAAGAACAAGTAGGGAAAGAAGAGAAACTGGAAAGGTCTGCTGCGGAGAAGCCAGTGTGACCAGGGCTGGGGGGTGGTCCCATCCTGAGTGAAGAAGCCAGTGAGCCTGGACCCACCTCCCCACAACGCACCTGAACAGCAGCATCAAGGCTTGTAGAAACGTCCGAAAGTTGTTGTGCCGGTTGATGCTGGTGTCGTCATCCAGGGCGATGTTTCCAAACACCTGAAGTGGAGAAGAAGGCTGCAGACCACTGCTGCTGGGTCTTCAGGAGCTGCAGCCGGGCAGGAGACGGTGTGTGTGCATGTGTGCACCCACATGGGACAGGACGCTGCCCTGAGCCAGATAACCCCGACAGAAGCCGCCACCACTGCTGCCGGGGCTGGTGGCTTCCAGCTCCAGCAGCGTCTCTGCATTTCCAGGGTAGAGAAAACCTCTGGAGAGGCAAACGTATCCCTGTCCCACGGCCCAGCGTGCGCTGGCTCTGGCTCTGAGCCTGTCCAGGGATCTCCCAGAGTGACTAGTAAAAGTGGGGGACCCAGAGCTAAGTCTTGGTGGGCTCTGCCAGACAGAAGAAGGGAAGCGTTTTAAAATTCACTCTCTCATCAGGGACTCCAAACCAGTAATTATACTGATATTACGATACGTCACTTGAACCCTTCTCTTTACACTTCTGTGCAAACATCACAATGGGTTTTCTATCCATTTAAATTTCTTTCTTTCAAGGTTAGAAATGCAAATGAGTCCCTAACTCTAAGCAGCTTAAACTCTGGAATCCAGATGAAAATGTACGAATCATCATCTATCCATCAAAAATACAGACCAGGCTTTGGGACGAGGGGAAGATGGCAGAAGAGTAAGACGCGGAGATCACCTTCCTTCCCACAGATACACCAGAAATACATCTACACGTGGAACAACTCCTACAGAACACCTACTGAACGCTGGCAGAAGACCTCGGACCTCCCAAAAGGCAAGAAACTCCCCACGTACCTGGGTAGGGCAAAAGAAAAAAGAATAAACAGAGACAAAAGGATAGGGACAGGTCCTGCACCAGCGGGAGGGAGCTGTGAAGGAGGAAAGGTTTCCACACACTAGGAGCCCCTTTGCGGGCAGAGACTGTGGGTGGCGGAGGCGGAAGCTTCGGCACCGCGGAGGAGAGCGCAGCAACAGGGGTGCGGAGGGCAAAGCGGAGAGATTCCCGCACAGAGGATCGGTGCCGACCGGCACTCACCAGCCCGAGAGGCTTGTCTGCTCACCCGCCGGGGCGGGCGGGGCAAGGAGCTGAGGCTCGGGCTTCGGTCGGAGCGCCGGGAGAGGACTGGGGTTGGCGGCGTGAACACAGCCTGCAGGGGGTTAGTGCGCCACGGCTAACCGGGAGGGAGTCCAGGGAAAAGTCTGGACCTGCCGAAGAGGCAAGAGACTTTTTCTTCCCTCTTTGTTTCCTGGTGCTCGAGGAGAGAGGATTAAGAGCGCTGCTTAAAGGAGCTCCAGAGATGGCGCGAGTCGCGGCTAAAAGCGCGGACCCCAGAGATGGGCATGAGACGCTGAGGCTGCTGCTGCCGCCACCAAGAAGCCTGTGTGCGAGCACAGGTCACTGTCCACACCTCCCTTCCAGGGAGCCTGTGCAGCCCGCCACCGCCAGGGTCCCGGGATCCAGGGGCAACTTCCCCGGGAGAACGCACGGCGCGCCTCAGGCTGGTGCAACGTCACGCCGGCCTCTGCCGCCGCAGGCCCGCCCCGCACGCAGTGCCCCTCCCTCCCCCGGGCCTGAGTGAGCCACAGACCCCGAATCAGCGGCTCCTTTAACCCCGTCCTGTCTGAGCGAAGAACAGACGCCCTCCTGCGACCTACACGCAGAGGCGGGGCCAAATCCAAAGCTGAATCCCGGGAGCTGTGTGAACAAAGAAGAGAAAGGGAAATCTCTCCCAGCAGCCTCAGAAGCAGCGGATTAAAGCTCCACGATCAACTTGATGTACCTGCATCTGTGGAATACCTGAATAGACAACGAGTCATCCCAAATTGAGGAGGTGGACTTGGAGAGCAAGATTTATGATTTTTTCCCCTTTTCCGCTTTTTGTGTGTATGTGTATGCTTCTGTGTGAGATTTTGTCTGTATAGCTTTGCTTCCACCATTTGTCCTAGGGTTCTATCCGTTTCTTTCTTTTTTTTCTTAAAAAATTTTTTTTTCTTAATAATTATTTTTTATTTAATAACTTTATTTTATTTTACGTTACTTTATTTTATTTTATCTTGTTTCTTTCTTTATTTTTCTTTCTTTCTTTCTTTCTTCTTTCTTTCTACTTTTTCTCCCTTTTATTCTGAGCCTTGTGGATGAAAGGCTCTTGGTGCAGCAGCCAGGAGTCAGTGCTGTGCCTCTGAGGTGGGAGAGCCAACTTCAGGACACTGGTCCACAAGAGACCTCCCAGCTCCACATAATATCAAACAGCGAAAATCTCCGAGAGATCTCCATCTCAACACCAGCACCCAGCTTCACTCAACGACCAGCAAGCTACACTGCTGGACACCCTATGCCAAACAACTAGCAAGACAGGAACACAACCCCACCCATTAGCAGAGAGGCTGCCTAAAATCATAATAAGTCTACAAACACCCCCGAAACACACCACCAGACGTGGACCTGCCCACCAGAAAGACAAGATCCAGCCTCATCCACCAAAACACAGGCACTAGTCCCCTCCACCAGGAAGCCTACACAACCCACTGAACCAACCTTAGCCACTGGGGACAGACACCAAAAACAACGGGAACTATGAACCTGCAGGCTGCAAAAAGGAGACCCCAAACACAGTAAGATAAGCAAAATGAGAAGACAGAAAATCACACAGCAGATGAAGGAGCAAGATAAAAACCCACCCGACCTAACAAATGAAGAGGAAATAGGCAGTCTACCTGAAAAAGTATTCAGAATAATGATAGTAAAGATGACCCAAAATCTTGGAAATAGAATAGAGAAAATGCCAGAAACATTTAACAAGGACCTAGCAGAACTAAAGATGAAACAAGCAACGATGAACAACACAATAAATGAAATGAAAAATACTCTAGATGGGATCAATAGCAGAAGAACTGAGGCAGAAGAACGGATAAGTGACCTGGAAGATAAAATAGTGGAAATAACTACTGCAGAGCAGAATAAAGAAAACAGAATGAAAAGAACTGAGGACAGTCTCAGAGACTTCTGGGACAACATTAAACGCACCAACATTCGAATTATGGGGGTTCCAGAAGAAGAAGAGAAAAAGAAAGGGACTGAGAAAATATTTGAAGAGATTATAGTTGAAAACTTCCCTAATATGGGAAAGGAAATAGTTAATCAAGTCCAGGAAGCACAGAGAGTCCCATACAGGATAAATCCAAGGAGAAATACGCCAAGACACATATTAATCAAACTGTCAAAAGTTAAATACAAAGAAAACATATTAAAAGCAGCAAGGGAAAAACAACAAGTAACACACAAGGGAATCCCCCATAAGGTTAACAGCTGATCTTTCAGCAGAAACTCTGCAAGCCAGAAGGGCCTGGCAGGACATATTTAAAGTGATGAAGGAGAAAAACCTGCAACCAAGATTACTCTACCCAGCAAGGATCTCATTCAGATTTGATTAAAACCTTTACAGACAAGCAAAAGCTGAGAGAGTTCAGCACCACCAAACCAGCTTTACAACAAATGCTAAAGGAACTTCTCTAGGCAAGAGACACAAGAGAAGGAAAAGACCTACAATAATGAACCCAAAACAACTAAGAAAATGTGAATAGGAACATACATATCAATAATTACCTTAAATGTAAATGGACTAAATGATTGGCTGAATGGATACAAAAACAAGACCCATATATATGCTGTCTACAAGAGACCCACTTCAGACCTAGAGACACATACAGATTGAAAGTAAGGGGATGGAAAAAGATATTCCATGCAAATGGAAACCAAAAGAAAGCTGGCGTAGCAATTCTCATATCAGACAAAATAGACTTTAAAATAAAGACTATTACAAGAGACAAAGAAGGACACTACATAATGATCAAGGGATCGATCCAAGAAGAAGATATAACAATTGTAAATATTTATGCACCCAACATAGGAGCACCTCAATACATAAGGCAAATACTAACAGCCATAAAAGGGGAAATTGACAGTAACACATTCATAGCAGGGGACTTTAACACCCCACTTTCACCAATGGACACATCATCCAAAATGAAAATAAATAAGGAAACACAAACTTTAAATGATACATTAAACAAGATGGACTTAATTGATATTTATAGGACATTCCATCCAAAAACAACAGAATACACATTTTTCTCAAGTGCTCATGGAACATTCTCCAGGATAGATCATATCTTGGATCACAAATCAAGGCTTGGTAAATTTACGAAAATTGAAATTGTATCAAGTATCTTTTCCGACCACAATGCTATGAGACTAGATATCAATTACAGGAAAAGATCTGTAAAAAATACAAACACATGGAGGCTAAACAATACACTACTTAATAACGAAGTGATCACTGAAGAAATCAAAGAGAAAATCAAAAAATACCTAGAAACAAATGACAATGGAGACATGACGACCCAAAACCTATGGGATGCAGCAAAAGCAGTTCTAAGAGGGAAGTTTATAGCAATACAATCCTACCTTAAGAAACAGGAAACATCTCGAATAAACAACCTAACCTTGCACCTAAAGCAATTAGAAAAGGAAGAACAGAAAAACCCCAAAGTTAGCAGAAGGAAAGAAATCATAAAAATCCGGTCAGAAATAAATGAAAAAGAAATGAAGGAAACGATAGCAAAGATCAATAAAACTAAAAGCTGGTTCTTTGAGAAGATAAACAAAATTGATAAATAGGGCTTCCCTGGTGGCGCAGTGGTTGAGAGTCTGCCTGCCAATGCAGGGGACACGGGTTCAAGCCCTGGTCTGGGAAGATCCCACGTGCCACGGAGCAGCTGGGCCCGTGAGCTACAAATACTGAGCTCTGCGCGTCTGGAGCCTGTGCTCCGCAGCAAGAGAGGCCGCGACAGTGAGAGGCCCGCGCACCGCGATGAAGAGTGGCCCCCGCTTGCCACAACTAGAGAAAGCCCTCGCACAGAAACGAAGACCCAACACAGCCAAAAATAAATAAATGAATAAATAAATTTAAAAAAAAAAAATTGATAAACCATTAGCCAGACTCATCAAGAAAAAAAGGGAGAAGACTCAAATCAATAGAATTAGAAATGAAAAAGGAGAAGTAACAACCGACACTGCAGAAATACAAAAGATCATGAGAGATTACTACAAGCAACTCTATGCCAATAAAATGGACAACCTGGAAGAAATGGAAAAGTTCTTAGAAATGCACAAGCTGCCAAGACTGAATCAGGAAGAAACAGAAAGAAAATATGAACAGACCAATCACAAGCAGTGAAATTGAAACTGTGATTAAATATCTTCCAACAAACAAAAGCCCAGGACCAGATGGCTTCATAGGCGAATTCTATCAAACATTTAGAGAAGAGCTAACACCTATCCTTCTCAAGCTCTTCCAAAATATAGCAGAGGGAGGAACACTCCCAAATTCATTCTATGAGGCCACCCTTGATTCTAAAACCAGACAAGGATGTCACAAAGAAAGAAAACTATAGGCCAATATCACTGATGAACATAGATGCAAAAATCCTCAACAAAATACTAGCAAACAGCATCCAACAGCACATTAAAAGGATCATACACCACGATCAAGTGGGGTTTATTCCAGGAATGCAAGGATTCTTCAATATACGCAAATCAATCAACGTGATACACCATATTAACAAATTGAAGGAGAAAAATCATATGATCATCTCAATAGATGCAGAGAAAGCTTTCGACAAAATTCAACACCCATTTATAATAAGAACCCTGCAGAAAGTAGGCATAGAGGGAACTTTCCTCAACATAATAAAGGCCATATATGACAGACCCACAGCCAACATCGTCCTCAATGGTGAAAAACTGAAAGCATTTCCACTAAGATCAGGAACAAGACAAGGTTGCCCACTCTCGCCACTCTTATTCAACATAGTTTTGGAAGTTTTAGCCACAGCAATCACAGAAGAAAAGGAAATAAAAGGAATCCAAATCGGAAAAGAAGAAGTAAAGCTGTCACTGTTTGCAGATGACGTGATACTATACATAGAGAATCCTAGAGATGCTACCAGAAAACTACTAGAGCTAATCAATGAATTTGGTAAAGCAGCAGGATACAAAATTAATGCACAGAAATCTCTGGCATTCCTATACACTAATGATGAAAAATCTGAAAGTGAAATCAAGAAAACACTCCCATTTACCACTGCAACAAAAAGAATAAAATATCTAGGAATAAACCTACCAAAGGAGACAAAAGACCTGTATATAGAAAATTATAAGACATTGATGAAAGAAATTAAAGATAATACAAATAGATGGAGAGATATACCACGTTCTTGGATTGGAAGAATCAACATTGTGAAAATGACTCTACTACCCAAAGCAATCTACAGATTCAATGCAATCCCTATCAAACTACCACTGGCCTTTTTCACAGAACTAGAACCAAAAATTTCACAATTTGTATGGAAACACAAAAGACCCCGAATTGCCAAAGCAATCTTGAGAACGAAAAACGGAGCTGGAGGAATCAGGCTCCCTGACTTCAGACTATACTACAAAGCTACAGTAATCAAGACAGTATGGTACTGGCACAAAAACAGAAAGATAGATCAACAGAACAGGATAGAAAGCCCAGAGATAAACCCATGCACATATGGTCACCTTATCTTTGATAAAGCAGGCAGGAATGTACAGTGGAGAAAGGACAGCCTGTTCAATAAGTGGTGCTGGGAAAACCGGACAGGTACATGTAAAAGTAATGAGATTAGATCACTCCCTAACACCATACACAAAAATAAGCTCAAAATGGATTAAAGACCTAAATGTAAGGCCAGAAACTATCAAACTCTTAGAGGAAAACATAGACAGAACACTCTATGACATAAATCACAGCAAAACCCTTTTTGACCCACCTCCTAGAGAAATGGAAATAAGAACAAAAATAAACAAATGGGACCTAATGAAACTTCAAAGCTTTTGCACAGCAAAGGAAACCATAAACAAGACCAAAAGACAACCCTCAGAATGGGAGAAAATATTTGCAAATGAAGCAACTGACAAAGGATTAATCTCCAAAATTTATAAGCAGCTCATGCAGCTCAATAACAAAAAAAAAACCCAATCCAAAAATGGGCAGAAGATCTAAATAGACATTTCTCCAAAGAAGATATACAGACTGCCAACAAACACATGAAAGAATGCTCAACATCATTAATCATTAGAGAAATGCAAATCAAAACTACAATGAGATATCATCTCACACCGGTCAGACTGGCCATCATCAAAAAAATCTAGAAACAACAAATGCTGGAGATGGTGTGGAGAAAAGGGAATACTCTTGCACTGCTGGTGGGAATGTGAATTGGTACAGCCACTATGGAGAACAGTATGGAGGTTCCTTAAAAAACTACAAATAGAACTACCATATGACCCAGCAATCCCACTACTGGGCATATACCCTGAGAAAACCATAATTCAAAAAGAATCATGTACCAAAATGTTCATTGCAGCTCTATTTACAATAGCCCGGAGATGGAAACAACCTAAGTGTCCATCACTGGATGAATGGATAAAGAAGATGTGGCACATATATACAATGGAATATTACTCAACCATAAAAAGAAACAAAATCGAGCTATTTGTAATGAGGTAGATAGACCTAGAGTCTGTCATACAGAGTGAAGTAAGTCAGAAAGAGAAAGATAAATACCGTATCCTAACACACATATATGGAATTTAAGGGAAAAAAATGTCATGAAGAACCTAGGGGTAAGACAGGAATAAAGACACAGACCTACTAGAGAATGGACTTGAGGATATGGGGAGGGGGAAGGGTAAGCTGTGACAAAGCGAGAGAGAGGCATGGACATATATACACTACCAAATGTAAGGCAGATAGCTAGTGGGAAGCAGCCGCATAGCACAGGGAGATCAGCTCGGTGCTTTGTGGCCGCCTGGAGAGGTGGGATAGGGAGGGTGGGAGGGAGGGAGACGCAAGAGGGAAGAGATATGGGAACATATGTATATGTATAACTGATTCACTTTGTTATAAAGCAGAAACTAACACACCATTGTAAAGCAATTATACTCTAATAAAGATGTAAAAAATAAATAAAAAATAAAATAAAAAAAATAAAGATCAGTGACATATGTCTTTGTATGCCCACATACCAAAGCAAGAAAAAATATATGTCTGTTTTAAACAGCATCAGATCTCAGCAAATTTTAAGCAAGACAACTTTTCAACCCCTGGAAATAGAGTTTAAAAATCAGTTTTCAGCTAACCTTTAGAGACACTGTCTCCTTCCACTACAAATTAACATTTGAGTCCATCTCCCATCCCTACTATTGGAAAGTGGCCAGATGCCAAAAGTATCAACTGGGACACTGCTTTGTGTATTTTAAACATTTTCCCAAATAGCTGACAAAGCGTTCTTTGACAAAATAAAGGTAAGTTACGCAAAAGCTAATTTTGACCAGGACAGTGACCTGGTATGATCCTGTTGACTTTTTCCTTCAACAGTATATAATCTCCGGTACAGGATCAGGACGCTTGTCCTTCAGAAGTGCTGCTGGGCCAAAAGAATGACCAGCTGCTGTGCCGCAGGCCGCTCGGCGTCCTGCAGATGTGCTCAAACACTCCACCGCCGTGGGGGCCCAGCACCCAAGCAATCGTGCCCACCAGCGCCCTAGCACACCCCGGCAGGATTCCACTAGAGAGCAGGGCCGGGCATCTGCCCACAAAGGGTGGCACTGCCTGGCCTCAGCCACAGAAGAGTCTTTCTGAGGATTAAGTTCATAAAGCACTTAGAACGGCACCTGGCTCATAGAAACGTTGCCGAAGTGCGAACGTGCCATCGTTATCGTGCGATGGCCCCGCGCACACCCACCTGCATGCCGACGATGGCGTAGATGAAGAACAGCATGGCGATGAGCAGGCACACGTAGGGCAGCGCCTGCAGAGACACGGGAGGGCAGGTCAGCTCCAGGAGGGAGGGAGGCCTGCCCCCTGACCTGAGCCTCATCTGCAGAGCGGATGGTGGCTGGGTCTCTGGGGCCACACTGGCCTCAGCTGACTGCAGACCCACCCCACTGACCACCAAGCTACCGTCAACTCCTTCATCTACAAATCAAGCCATAAAAGCTGCCTCAGCCCTTGGTGAGCATAAACAGGATACTCTCCGTAAACCTGAAAGCGTCCTTACAAACCATCACAGGACAACGGGGGCCACGGGAGGTGTGGGCCCCTGCCCCGGCCTTCCCGAGGAGGGCGCTCGGGTGGTGGCGGCAGAAGCCCCCTAGCCTGCACGACAAGGGAGGGGTCAGGCCGCACCTGGCCATGCCCAGCCTCACCTTGAAGGACTGGACGAAGGTCCAGAGCAGAATGCGGATGGTGTAGCCTTGGCGGAGCAGCTTGATGAGTCGGGCGGCGCGGAAGAGGCGGAGGAAGCTGAGGTTGATGAAGTTGTTCTGCAGGGAAGAGAGGTTATGCTCTGACCTTCGGAGACCAGCCTCCCACAGGCACAGGGCGGCCACTCCCCACCCCACCTCCCCAAGTCACTGTGCCCCAAAGAAAAGCGGGTGAAGAGAGAGAACGGAACAAAAAGTCACCGCTTCACAGTCTAAGCAGCAATCAGCCACCAGGAAACCTTCCAAGAGTGAAGCTTGTCTTTGCAAACCGCTTCTCATGCAGCAAATCAGAGAAACGCCCTCCACAGGGAGGGGCAGAGGGACGTCCCATGAAGCAGCCCCCCGCTGCCAGGTGGAAGGGGAGGGTGCCTGAAGCCAGGCCTCCAACACTGACGGCCTCTCACAGGGCACGGCCCAGCCGCCCAGGGGCAGGGCTACCACACAGCCAGCAAGGCCCTGGCCTGCCTGGGGCCCGGCCGAGAGGCAGGCCCTTCCTCCGGGCCTGGGCAGGTGCCCGCATGCAGGTCACCGCAGGAGGCGTAGGTGGTGTCGGTCCTGCTGCCCACGCCAGGGAAGACACCTCTGCAGCCCACTACCCGGTGTCTGCCCCAGAGAGCCCAAGCCATCTCGCGCGGCCCCCTCATCCAAAGGGTCGAAGTCAGGCACAAACGAACCCAACTGTCTCTGGACTGCACGGATGACCCGGGAGCGAGGCTTCCACCTTGGCCCAGGGGCGCCTGAATTCCTGGCCATCCCTTTCGGGGGCACGGCCCTGCTCGGCATCCGTGAGTAGGCAGGGGTGCTCGCGGGCCCGGGCGGCTTCCTGCCCTGTCTGCTTGGAGACCAGGTGCCCACGCGCAGCTGAGGTCAGCTTCCCCGAACTTGGCTGCTTTGAAATATGCAAGCAGCTCAGGCTAGACACGTTGTGCTGCCAGATGCAGTGGCCAAATAGAGAAAAGAGCCCAGGTGCAGCGGCAGAGCTCACGCAGGAGGCGGCGGGGCCTGGGCAGAGCCGCGTCCTCCCTCCAGGGCTGCTCATCTGGCCTCGGCTGGGACGAGGCATGGGTGGAGAGACGGGCCTCACTCTGCCCCTCCACTGCCTGTCTCAGGGCCTGGCTTCTTTGCTTCCCACCAGGGACTCTGGACTGTCTCTGCTGGCGAGGGGCTTACAGCTACCCTGGGGGATGGCTCCCGGGTTTTGGACAGTGCCACAGGGAGAGGGGGCAGTTGGCAGGCACGAGGAGGGCCGGCTGTGGCCCAGATCAGCACGCAGGCAGAAGTGGACCTTGGGGTGTGACCCTGGAGGGTGTACTCGTTTCCCTGCAGCTCCCTCACCGGCTCGCGCTGGGGCAAGAGAACCTCAGGGCAGATGAGACATATCCACACTCTCTGAGCCCCGTGGGCCTGAGGACTCTCAGGTGAGCCAGTCGCCTCAAGAGGACGGGCACAGGGATGCAAGGGGGGACTGCCTACGGTGCCAGGGGACCCTTTGTACAAGACAGTAAAGCACAGAAAGGGGGGAGCTGCCACCTCAGGGGTGTCTGCTTTCAAACCATCTGCGCAGGTGGGTCTGGAGGGGCCGAGACCAAAGCAGTTTGCTCAGACGGTTGGGACAGACAAGATTTCCTGAAAATACTGGGGGGAAATATAAGCTTCTGGGTAAGAAGGAAGAGACGGAGGCCACAGCGGGCAGCGGAAGGCGCTGTTCGTTCCAGTTACTGGATGCGTGAATGCAGCCCCTTCCTACTTTCTGTCGAGACCCAGGTTCCACCCCTCCTCCCCAGCTTCTCTCTCGGGGCTCCACGGGCACGTAGGAGAGGGTGCAGGTGCCAACAGACAGACAGCCCTAGAAAGCCGTGAGGGCAGAGGTGACAGCGGCCCCAGATGCCGCAAGCACAGTGTGACAGGCTGAGTGCACCATGGCTGCACCCGTGTGCGAGCCGCCAGACGCCACCATGCAGACTGCATGCGGGACAGCAGGGGCAGCAAGCACACAGCGGCCTCCCCCTGGCTGCGCACCGTCACCCCTGGCCTCAGCCAACCCCCTGGAGGTGGATGCAACATGCCCCGACCCCCCGAGTCCATGGTTTCTGCTGTACCCACGAGCAACCCCACCTACTTCCAAGCCAGGCCCCTCCTTATGGCCCCTGCCTCTGAGCCAGGAAAGGTCAGCTTCACAGCCCTCAACACAGAGCTGATTTACGCTGAGGAGACACTGGTCCCTAGCTCCACTGAGCGCCAGCTTCCACCTCTACACGATGGAGGTGTTAGGACATCATGCCCGGAGGCGAGGAATCCCTGAGAAAAGGAACTTACGGTGCACTGAGCACTGAAACGCCGCCAGAGGCAAACGGAGCCCAGGCCGAGGCCCGCGTCTCCTACATCCAAGCGCATCACTGCCTCTGGTCAGAGTCACAGCACAATGAGGTGCCCCCCCACACACTGTGCACGTGTCGGGGACCACACACGTGCCAGGGATTCGGTGCAGCAGAGCATGGGACAAGCTGCTCTCCTACTCAGCTTCGTTCTCAAGGGGACCGATGATGGGAGAGAGACAGAGAGAAAGGAGAGGAAGCCTGTGGAGAAAGCCCACACACGCACAGTACCCTGGACGTTGACATGAAGGCAGAGGAGGGCACAGAGCGGGTGGACAGGAAGGGCTGAGCAGAGGCCTGGTGCCACGAGCAGAGCCTGTGCGAAAGATGTAGCCTGGTATTTCGGCAGCATCAAACAGCCTTTTCTCAAACCTCAAGCTTTTCTGCTCCGATTGTGAAACCCTTTATCACAAGCATTCACTTTCTGTAGCAGGAATCTCAGAATCTGCTACTTTGCACGAACTTGCAGTCATGGCCTCAGCTCACTCTGCTCCCAGCATCTTCTCTCTCCCCTCACCCGGAAGGAGGCTCCGTCCACACCTCCTGCACGGGCTCCACACAAGCTCGCTGACCAGGGCACACAAGAATCAGCGACGCTGGATGAGGGCCCAGCCCTCTGCTCCCTCCTGGGGCAGTGCCCCTCTTTCTACTCAGGTCAACCCCCCAGCCTGGTGCCCCCAGCCAGGCCCCCACGGAAGATACGTCCAGGAAGGACCCTACAGGAGACCTTGTCAGAGGCCACTGGGCAGAGCCGAGTCCACTCGGTCTGCCAGTGGAGACAGAGCAGAAGGGACATGACTGTGCAGCAGAAACCACGGACTTTTCGGGGATCAGGTCCAAACTCACATCCTGCAAAACCTCCCCAATTCTGAGCCAGTCTCATCACTTACCTGCCTTTCACTCAGAAGCCCCTACCTCCTCTCTCAGTCCAAGGCCAGTTCCTGTGATCAGGTGGTCCCTGGGGGGCCCTCATAAGCCCCGGCTGGACCCCAGGAGCCGGGACAGTGCGTGAGAGGCCAGAGGGGCGGGTGCAGCTGGGCTCTGAGCACAGAAGGGCAGTGGCGAGGGGTGGCAGGAAGCAGAAGGGAGGAGGACCGGAGCAAGCAAAGCGAGGAGTTTTAAGAACTATTTAAAGTCATGAAACCAACCGTCTCCTATATGTGATGTTTTCATGGATGGATATTTGCGTATTGTTTACAAATTGGGATGTTTGAGCGGCAGGCGCACAACATACAGACGGAGGCATGGTTTCCGCGTTGTATGTTGGTTGCGTGACGTGAGTCAGCAGGTAGGTGAGGGCAAATCAAGAACAGAAACAAAACAAGAGAAAATGAGTCACCAACACAAGCAAAACTCAAACTCTGAACACTTCACTGGAAATTTTTAGGATTTTGGTAAACTTTGCATAAAATGTACCGAATCAAAACACATTTTTGAAATCTGTAGGTTATGCAGACAGGGGCATCATTTGCATTTCTGTTTGCAATGCAAATCCAAAGATGACTCACAGACACTTACTTTTTTATTTCCAGGCAAAGAAATCAATGTCAGTTTTATGCTTGCTTAGAGTGCGTTCTCTACATGACCCTGGTTAAGACTGTTGCTCTATGGTGATTTTTAAGTCGGGGGTGGGAACTGACACTCATATTTTTGCCTAAGGAAAAAAAAGTGCATCCACAAAGTAACACATGAAGTGACTACAATGGAGAAAGAAAAAAAGACACCGAAATCCACAAGACAGCTTCCTTTCACCTTTCCTCCTCCAGGCAGGACAGGGTGAAGACCGCCCTCTGAAATCACTAGTGGCCGGGGCAGCTGAGCTTTCAGACCAAGCAGCTTCTCAGCCCTCCCGCCAGCCCTGCTGGGCGTCCAGGATTGGTGGTGGCTACCCTGGAGGTCTTGCTGGGATTAAGTTCTCGAACATCTGCAAGCCGCCCTCCCTCGAGTTTCCAGCAGCTGAGGGGCCTCTCTGTGGGGAGGTGCCCCTGGGAGACAGCGCCTCTGCGACATCAGCCGGGCACCCCTGCCTGCCCCACCTGTGGGTGCCCTCCCAGCTGCCACCCCCCTGCCAAGGGGGCACACACACGCCCAAACCCCCAGGGCTGTGTCCTTGCTGTTGGGAGCCCAGTGTCTGGATGCCTTTGTCTGGGGCATAAAGACTCCTGTGCCCAAGGAGGCGGAGCGCCTAGGCAGAAACCACGCTGGGGAACTACTTCTGGGTGAGAAGAGGTGCACAGTGAAGGGGCAGCGCCCGGGCAATGCTGCAAGGCCAGCAGCCGGGGGAACAAATCACCATGTTTTGTTGTTAAGATGGCAGCTTTCAGCTTTTTGCCTGGATTATTCAGATCACTGACTTTTCAAAACCATGAAACATCTCACGTAAACAAAAGAATACGTGCAAGTATATGTACACACACGTATTTTAAATAAAGGTAATAAAAGATCTATATATTCATCATCCAGCCTAAAAACGGAATGTCACCATTACTTTGGAAGCCCTTTGTGTCTCTCTCTTCCCCAGATGTAGTAACAATCCTTAATTCTTGTTAATAATTGCTTTTCTTCACTGTTTTACCTCAAACTCTTAAAACACGTTTATACTTGCCTGTTCTTAACTCTGTGACGGGATTAGACTGTACGTGGCCCTCTTGGGCTCAGGCAAACCTGTGCTCTGACTCTGAGCAAACACCGCTTTGGGGAAGCATCCTCTCGATAGGGTGCCATTCACTGTGTCAATAAACCACTTCTGCCGCCGCTGCTGCGAACAACGCTGCCGTGAACATCCGTGTGAAAACGTCTCCAGGTTCCTCTGCCAGGCACCATGGGCAGGCACACACGCCCGCCCCTCCAGCGAGGCCGAGCTAACCGACACCCAGCAGCAGTGTCCACATCCTCGCCTACAGCCGGCAACCTCAGGGTTTCTGTTTGACAAACGCTGGGTGTGGAATGGCATCTCAGTGCCGTTTCACTTTGTACTTCTTTGATTACAAGTAAGGTTGAGTATCTTTCTGTGGCCGCTTGTGTTTTCTATTTTGGAAGATGCCCCACCGTACCTTCTGCTCCCAGAAGAGCCTTGCACGTTCTGGACGCTAACCTCCACCGCGAGCCTGGAAGGCCTCCGCCCTCCAGCCTTTTGCTCACTACGTGCTGGCCTCACGCTCTTTTCCCCCATGGATCTCATCCCATCTCATCTTACAGGCTCACGATTCCTAGCCGTACGTCACTGGCCTGAGTCTCCTCCGGCTGCCCGCTGGACGACTCCTGGGAGGACAGCAGGACTGAACCCCAACATGGACAAAGGGCAGCCGGACCGTCCTCGGCAAACCTGTTCCTCACAATTCCCTCCCTTTTCAGTGAATGACAATCCACTTCTCCAAGCGCACAGACAGCAAAGTATGATGCCATCCTTGCCTCATCTTTCACACCCACGTCCGACCCATCTGCAGCTCTACCTGGAAATTACACCCAGAACTTGACAATGTCTGACCGCATCCCAGCCCCCAGCTCCTCTCCTGGCTCACAGCAGTAACGCTCGGCCGCACACACATCCTCCAAGGCCCACTACCCAGTTGTTAGCACTTACATCTTTGTTTCTGAGAGCTTTCCCAGTCCAGGACACAATACCCAGGCCCTAACATTAATGAAGGGTGAACTGCTGAAAAAATAATTCTCTGGCCCCCTCCCCCCAGCAGCCTTCAACCCGCGGCAGACAGCGGCTGCTGGGAGAGCCCCAGGGTAGTAACGGTAGCTGACTTGATAGCGCCTTTCCGGGCTGCCTGCCTCTCTGCTGGCTTCCAGGTCAACGACGTGCACCACATTCTTGTCTCAGGGTCTGTTTCTGGGGGAACCCGGCTAAGACAGCCCTGACTGGTCTCACTGCCTCTGCCTGTGCCCTGCACAATATTCTCAACAAAGCTGCCAGGGCTGTGCTCTTAAACGCCAGGTCGTGTCACTCCTCTCCACAAAACCCTCCAAATCCTCCCATCTCACTCAAAAGAAAAGCCAAGGTTTACCGACTGCAAGGTCTTCACTGTGCAGCCACAGCGCCCACCCTTTCTTCACCCCTGGCAGGGTCTCTGCACTCGCTGCCCCCCAGCTGTCACCTGCTCGGGTTCCTTGCGAGCCCAGACTTCCTGACCTGGGGTCATCGTCTCAGTGTCTCACACCCCCTCTGCTTTGCCTTCTCCCTGGTCACTGTCTGACACCATGTGTCTTTCCCATTAGAATGAGCGGGGATTTTCATCTTTTGTCCCAGCACTTAGAAGAGTGCTTAGCACATGACAGGCACTGCATAAATATTTTAACGTGTATACATGAAGGAATGTGACGCAAATATCCTTCCCCTGTCCATGGACTGGCCTTTCTCCTTTTGATACATACACAGAAATTTTATATTATACAATTTTTTTTCCAGTTATGGCTGGTGCTTTATATATATATTTTGCTTAACAAATCAGTCCTTATCTCAAGGTCTTAAAAATAATCTCTTGTATTTTCTTCTAAGAGCTTTAAAGTTTCTGTCTCTTATATTTAAGTCTTTTCCTCCATTTGCAGTATTTTTGTGACTGGTGCAAGCCAAGACCCAATTCCTCTTTCTCCTGTACTGATCATTAGTTACGCCCACAGATGGTCACACACCGAGTTTCCACACGCAAGTGGGCTTGATTCCAGGCTCTTGGGCTACTCCACACAGTCTAAACTGCTACAGCTTTGCAGGAAGTCGCCTCCCTGGCATGGCACCCCAGGAGCACCTTCTTACTATTAGGTATCTTGGCTATTTGGGAGCCTTTGCTCTTCCTTATAAATTTTAGAAGCAGCTTGTCAAATTCCAAAACAAAGAGACAAACAAACAAAAAGAAAAACAAAATCATTGGTGTTTTTATTGAAATTGCATTGAATCTACAGATCAGTTGGGAGGAACTGTCATCTCTATGGCACTGACACTACTTATTAATTAACATAATGTATAACTCCATCTATTCAAGTCTCGTTTAGCATCTTCCAATAAAGCTTAGTAATTTTCCACAAAGAGGTCCTGCACACGTACCTTGTTAGGTCTATTGTCAGGACTGCTGGCGCCGTAATGAAACGCAGCAAACTTACTTGAGCAATCTCACATTTAATCCATTTTAGATTACTCTGGATTTCATCCACAGACGGCTCGTCTTCATGGGCCATGTGCCACCAGCCCAGCAACAGCCCAGTGCACCGTGGAAGTGCTACATCCGGGGCCACACCTGGGCAAGCCTAGAGGGCACCGTCACACGACGGCTGGCCTGGCCCCCACACCGCTCACCTCTGCGGCACCACTGTCTCTTCCTCAGCTCACCCCTCCCCAGCACATCATGGGATGATCACTAAATGTCGAGAAAAGCTCCAACCTGGTTATGGAGGGACTGGCTTAATGCATTGGTGCAGGCCTCACCAGAGCCCCAGGCAGCGGCGGCCTGACAGACAGCGGTGAGGCAGAGCTCTGGCGATGTGCCCGATCCGCCACAGCGCGTGTGCGTGTGTGTGTGCGTGTGTGTGTGTGTGTGTGTGCGCGCGTGAAGTTGCTGGTGTTAAGGACCACAGGGTCCTAGGCAAAGGCTACAGCTTGGTCAGGCCTCTGGAGGGAACAAAGTTTGTGGCAGAGGCCACCTCTGGACGTGGGAATGGGCACCATGTGCAGGTCTAGGCATCACATGTTAACATCCACCCCGGACACCTACAGCCGTAGGGACACGAAAACCCCATGCGCCTTAGGCTGTGTGGACAACAGATGTCAGCAAGCCTCTGTCTTCCCAGCCCCCGCTCACACGGCAGACCCACAAAGGCAGTGACTGTGACGGCGGGGATGAAGGCTCCGCCTGGCAAGGCTGATCCAGCCACGGCCACTACTGAACACCAGCGCGCAGTGAGCAGACACCACCTTTAGGCCTCTACAGGGAACCACGTCTGGAGCTGTCACTCAGCCACTTGGTGGTAAGTCGCCTACCTGAGAACCTTTCACCCAGAGGCAACAGTGATTTGTCTCAACGAGGATCACTTATATCTTGGGTGCGGGCCTGCCTCTGCTGATGCCCTAGTGTCAGAGATTTACCAACAGGGGATGCCACATGCCATCAACTCAGAGCAAGCGGAGGGCGGGCAAAGGAGCAGGAGACCCAGGACCCACCGGCGTGTCACATTCCACATCACTCAGGAGGTGTCGCTCTGATAAAATGCTGAGATGGCCTCTTACAGGCACAGAAAAGAGCTGGCCTGATGGGGCACCTCAGGGGGTTCAGGGTGCTGCACTTCAGGATGAACTGATGGCCAACAGACATACTGGGTGTCTGACCTGTAAACCGCATGGATCCAGGAAGCAAGGGGCCAAAGCAGAGGTGGCCCCTGTCACCATGACTCCAGCAGCCCACTGGGACTTTGTGTCACCATCCCCACAAATTCAGGCTAGGTGCATCTCGGGGTCCTGACTCAAAGGGGCGGGAGACCACTTCCACTGTGGGACACAGGAAGGCCGTGGTGGCTCCTGTCGCTCTGGGTTCCCCAGAGTTTCCACACTGGCCAGGGTGTGAAGGGCAGAGCTGCCCCTGCACAGGGGCAGGGAGAAGTCTGTCTGGAAATCAGGGGCTCCCGGGGCCTTTCTAGAGGTTCCTGGGACCAGTCTGAACTGTGCCTGGACCATCACAGCAGCCAGAGCCACACAGGGAATGGCAAGCAGGGCCCGGGCCGCACAGCACAGAGGGCTGGGTCACCTGGCGAGACCAGCAACCAGAGCAGCAGAGGGCTGGCCAGAGGTGACGGGGACCCCGGCGATGACACGAATCCCCAGCACAGCAGCAGGTGCCCTGCTCCTCCTATTAACCCTCTCCTCCCAGAAGTCGTGACCAGCACCACCCTGAAGACAGCAACGGGACCCGACATGAGGTGTGGGCAGAGCCAGGTTGAGCCAGGGCTGCGAGCAGATGCCCCCACCCAGCACGTGGCCCTTCACCCGCAGCAGCGCAGGCGGCCAGAGCTTGCTTCGCCTGCCCTCGGGGCACTCGGGTGTCTGGGAATCGACACCCCGGGCACAGCCTTTAGCCGAGGACTGGTGGGCACAGAGGTAGGAACTCTGCAGCTCTGAGGTGTGACCCACCCTGTCTCCAGAGCCCCTGGGGGATGACGCAATTCACCGGCACCTCTGGTCCTTCTCTCCCCATCCACCTCCCCAAACCTCTCTCCACGGGTTCTGCCTCAGAACACGTCCTAAGACATAACTTTTATAAGAACCTTCGCCTTGGTGTCTGTTCCTAGAGAATTCAACCTAAGAGAAATAAATGTGGTTTTTGCCATTTAATTCTAACTTACCATGTTGTGCTGAAAGAGTACCGCTTCGTGACTCGGATTCTTTCAGATTTGTTGAGACAAGTTCATGTCCTAGCCCTCAGTCAGGCTTTAGATATAATCCATGTATTTTAGTAAGAATAAGAATCTCCAGCACGTGTACACACACACACACACACACACACACACACACACACACACCACGTATATGTAAAACAAACTTAATACTTTAAAATATTCTAAATTCTTACTGGTTTTAGTTCGTATCTTTCTGGCACCAGTTGTTAGATGTGCATGTATCAGATACACACGAATTTAGGAGATCCTTATCTTCCTGGTCACTCGTTACCATGGAGCTCCCAGGCGATTCTCAGGCCCCCAGCCTGGAAGACCTCCTGGGAACCAATTTCTTATCCAAGAAAAAGCATTTGCCGAGAGGACACCCACCCTCCCCCGCCAAACTCATTCCCACACTCGCCTCTGGAGAGGAGCTTCCATCTCCAGAGCTCGTGGGGAACTCTGCTCCCCACGAGGGGGCGCTAACGCCATCAGGGCCTGGAGGCTCAGTGAGGGAACACCTCTGGAAGGAAACCACTTGGGGCCCTGCAGGGGCAGGAGATGCTACTTACCGCAATCTCTGTTACTAAAACATCAGTAATACTTCCCAACACGGTGACGAAGTCAAAGACGTTCCAGGCGTCTCTGAAATAGTTCTGGAGAGAAGGAAGCGCAGTTAGTGTGGGGCCGGTGAGGGCTCTGCCAGACAAGGAGCTGCAGGAGGTGGCCTCTCGTCAAGAAGGCGGCGAGTGGACAGACGCGCCGCCTCAGGTGGGAGTGCACGAGGCCACGCATCAGAGGGAAGGAGCCCGGCCCCACCCGCTCCCAGGAGCAGGGCGGGGGCAGAGGTGCGGGCAGCCCCCGGCAGCCCCCTCCCTGGGGCCCCTCCAGGGTCACATGTGCTGTGGGGGTTCAGGGAGTCCCCAGCTCCAAACGGTGGGCCCCCGAAGGTCCCCTGAAGAGGGGGAGCCAGCATGCAGACACCTAAAGGCCAGGAGGGGCCAAGGCACGTACCAGCACCCCGAAGGCGATGATCTTGAGCGCGCACTCCATGGAGAACATGGACGTGAACACGATGTTCAGACACTTCAACATCAGCTCGTACTCGTAGGGCGCGTCATAGAACTGCCCGGGGAAGGGGCACCGTTGGCCCCAGGCCTGGCTGCCCTGAGACACCCCACGGGGCTCACGATGACCTCCTGTCACACATGCCTGCTGCATGGGGACCCCCTCCCTGTTCCCCTCGTCTCCCAGAACCTTCTCACGATCTCAGCCCACGGACGACTGGGGGCCCAGGGTTGCACAGGCACCCTGAGCTGACCAGCACTCGGGGCGACGCCCACTCCTGCGCATACCCCAGGAGGAGGCCAACCCTCCGCCAGGCTGGAGTCGGGTTCCCGCCCCACGGGCGCCGGGATCCACCACGCAGGCCCCACGCACCTTCATCATCAGCACCACGGTGTTCAGGGCTATCATAGCCATGATGAAATACTCGAAGGGTGGCGAGACCACGAACGTCCACGTCTTGTACTGGAACGACTGTTTGTTCTGGGGCATGTACCGCGTCAGGGGTCTGGCGCTGATGGCGAAGTCGATGCAAGCCCTCTGCACAGGAAGGAAGGGGCAGGGGGAGCTGGGACCCTGCGGAGCCCCTGCACACCCCCCGCCCTCATCCAGAAGGCCTCCTCTGGCAGCCCTCCCTGCCCTGTGCTGGCCAGTGGCTCCCACACAGAGGGGAGCCCAGGGGCCCTGCCTACACTGCCCAAGGAGAGCCCGCGAGGAGATGAAGTGGGAGGGGAGTCGCCTACCTCATTCTTCTCCAGGCTGCATTCAGACATGACCTTGTCCCCCTGCTCCTGGAAGGTGATGATGATCAAGGCCACAAAGATGTTGACGAAAAAGAAGGGGAAGACCACGAAGTAGACCACATAGAAGATGGAGAGCTCCATGCGGTACCCAGGGCTCGGGCCCTGCTCCTCATAGGTGGCGTCCACCGAGTGTTTCAGCACCCTGGGCCAAGAACCAGTGCCAAGCATCAGGGGAGCCCAGGAGGATACGGCCCCGGGAAAGACGAGACCCGTGTCACAGGTGAGGCTTCTGCGGCTGAGCCCAGAGACGGTGCCATGTGCGGGCCAGGCCTGCTCCTCAGGAGGGCCATGGCTCCTGGCGGGGGCCTGTCTCGCCAGTAGGGCTTATACTCAGGGCTACTGGGGGAACCCCCTAGAGGATGCCTCAGTGTGCCTGAGGTCCTATCCCCTGGTCCAGCAGTCCTGTGCTGCTCGGCTCTCTCCCACCTCACACCAGGTAACCTGCCCACACCCAGCTTCACCTGTCGCCAGAAAGCCTTGGGCTGAGCAGGGTCACCTGGCAGAGCATCGATCCTGCCTTCTGAAGGGTGGTCTTCTCAGCCCCAAAGGAAGCCCCTGGAACCCACACATCCCTTGGACTCCCCTTAACTGCGGTGAGAGGCTAGCACAAGGAGACGCCAAGGGGCCCATCTTCCCTCCGGCTCCCAGCCACTAAACAAGAGTTTTCAGGAGGTCGCGGTGCTGTGCTCTTGGCTAATCTCCTGCTCCCCAGGCTGCCCACCCTCGAAGGGCAGGGCCACGTCTCACCCAGTAAGTACAAGAGCCCGGGGGGTGTTTGCTTAGTGACGGACGCAGAGTCTACGCTCCCCACTCTGGCTGCCCCTCTGCTCTAGCCTGACCAGCCACGGGGGCACTCACATGGGCCACCCTTCCCCCGTGGACACTGTGAACAGGGTCAGCAGGGCCCAGAGCACGTTGTCGTAGTGGAAGTCGTATTTCTTCCACTGCCGCGGCTGAGCCTCCACCTCCTCCTTCTCATAATCCAAGTACTGGCCCCTGGGAGCGGGAACACAGAGGAAGTCAGAGGTTAGAGACGAAGGGTCCAAATAAACCCCTGTGTCTGCGGTCAACTGAACTTTGAAAAGGGTCATCCATTCAGTGGAGAAAGAACCGTCTTTTCAACAGGTGGTGCTGAAAGCACTGGGTATCTACAGGTAAGAAAATGAATGTGGACTCCGCCTCACTCCATGTATACAAATTAGCTCAAAATGAATCAAAGACCTAAATGTGAGTGGGTGGGCTTGTTGCAGCCACGATTGCCCGGCCAGGGACCCGGGCCGAACAGACATCGTCAGAATGTCGGCCAAAGATCGAATGGAAATCTTTCCCTCGAGAATGGCACAGACCATCATGAGGGCTCGGTTAAAAGGAGCACAGACAGGTCAAAACCTCCTAAAGAAAAAATCTGACGCCTTAACTCTTCGATTTCGACAGATCCTTAAGAAGATAATAGAGACTAAAATGTTGATGGGTGAAGTGATGAGAGAAGCTGCCTTTTCACTTGCTGAGGCCAAGTTCACAGCAGGGGACTTCAGCACCACAGTAATCCAAAATGTAAATAAAGCCCAAGTGAAGATTAGAGCAAAGAAAGATAATGTAGCAGGCATTACTTTGCCAGTATTTGAACATTACCATGAAGGAACTGACAGTTATGAACTGACTGGTTTAGCCAGAGGAGGTGAACAGTTGGCTAAACTGAAGAGGAATTATGCCAAAGCAGTGGAACTACTGGTGGAACTAGCTTCGCTGCAGACTTCCTTTGTTACTTTGGATGAAGCTATTAAGATAACCAACAGGCGTGTAAATGCCATTGAACATGTCATCATTCCCCGGATTGAACGTACCCTTGCTTATATCATCACAGAGCTGGATGAGAGAGAGAGAGAAGAGTTCTATAGGTTAAAGAAAATACAGGAGAAGAAAAAGATTCTCAAGGAAAAGTCTGAGAAGGACTTGGAACAACGGAAGGCAGCTGGAGAGGTGATGGAACCTGCTAATCTTCTGGCTGAAGAGAAGGATGAGGATCTTCTCTTTGAATAATGTTTCCTGCTCTGATTCCTTCAGAAGGCCTAACATGGCATCATTTTAATTCACGGTGTGTAGGTTTGGTATGTGTGGCTATTTAATTTTTGGCCTAAGAATTTCACCAGTTGTAAAATTCCCTGTTGTCTATTTATGGGATTACCTTTGCAGAATCATAATTCAGCAACCATTTATCACCAATGAGATTTGGAGAACCTGCCCAGAAACTTACAGAATTTATTCTGCGAAGTGTCACCCTACTCCACTTACATGTCTGTTGCAAGTGACCTGCTTACCAACATATTAAGAAATTCCCCTTAGGAAACAGCAGTGGTCTCAGGCCAACACACGTAGGCCAGCTACTGCTGGAACACCCTTTGTTCCTACCTACTTGCACACCGTTGTCTGAGATTGCTGCAGCCATCCTTGTATTAGTTACTGTGGGACTTCTCTCCTCAAACATTATGAAAACCTTCACTTATTCTTCCTTGAATGACAGGTCTGTCTTGTCTGTCATGGGAACAGTTCTGCCAGTTCAAATGTGACTATGGTAATATACAGTAAAATGATTTAAAAAAAAAAAAAAAAAAAGACCTAAATGTAAGAGCTAATACTATAAGACTCTTAGAAGAAAGCACAGGGGGGCTCAGAACAGATAAATTGGACTTCATCAAAATTGAAAGCTTTTTTCATGCTTCAAAGGACATCATCCACACACAGAATGGGACAAAATATTGAAAATCATCTGTCTGACAAGGGACTCGTATCAGGGCTATATTAAGAACAATTACAATCAGTTATAAAAAGGACGGGGCTTCCCTGGTGGCGCAGTGGTTGAGAGTCTGCCTGCCGATGCAGGGGACATGGGTTCGTGCCCCGGTCTGGGAGGATCCCACATGCCATGGAGCGGCTGGGCCCGTGAGCCATGGCCGCTGAGCCTGCGCGTCCGGAGCCTGTGCTCCGCAACGGGAGAGGCCGCAACAGTGAGAGGGCCACGTACCGCAAAAAAAAAAAAAAAAAAAAAAAAAAAAAAAAAAAAAAATGGGTAAGAGATCTGAATAGACATTTTTGCAAAGAAGACCCACAAATGGTCAATATGCACATGAAAAGAGGCTCCACGTCGTGAATCATCAGGAAACGCAAATCAGACCACAACGAGATACCACTTTATACCCACTAGCATGGCTATAATTACATTTTTAAAAAGGAAAATAACAAGTATTGGCAAGGACGTGGAGAAATCGCAACTCCCAGACACTGCTGGTGGGAACACAAAATCGTTCAGCCACTTTGGAAAACAGTCTGGCAGTTCCTGAAACTGATAGAATCATCACGTAACCCAGCAATCTCACTTCCACGTTCATACTCGAGAGAAATGAGAACACCCATCCACAGAAAAAGCTGTACACATGTTCAAAGCAGCAGCAATCACAACGGCCAAAATGTCCACCAACAGATAGCTGGCTCAGT
The DNA here is from genome assembly GCF_008692025.1 of Phocoena sinus. Taxonomy (NCBI): domain Eukaryota; kingdom Metazoa; phylum Chordata; class Mammalia; order Artiodactyla; family Phocoenidae; genus Phocoena; species Phocoena sinus. The sequence continues at coordinate 71,321 of NC_045768.1, forward strand.
ACAATGAGGTGTAACTTAAGAAGGAATAAACATCTGGCCATTAAAGGGGACGAAGTACTGCACAGGCCACAGCAGGAGGCACCTCCACAGCACTAGTGGTAGGAGCTGGACACACAAGACCCCAGATCACAGGATTCCGTTTATGTGATGTGTCCAGGACAGCATCCACACGGCACCGCCCTCCCCCTCGCTCCTCCCTGAGGGCGCCTCTCCTATCTGCTCTGCTGGGGCCCAAGGCCTCAGGGGGGACGGGGAAGTGGCTCCAACCCCGGGGCGGCCCTCTGACCTTAGGGCCCAGCCTGGATCTTGAGGGCCGACGGGACGCCCGGCAGTGGTCACGCGGTGCTCCCTGAGGTGTGCGGGCAGCAAGGGCCCATCCTGCCGGGGAGGCGCGGCGCTGGGAACAGAGGAGCCGCCCTGCCCGGTTTACCTGCAGTCCCGCTCCAGCTCCTTGGACTCGTCGGTGCAGTAGAAAAACTTCCCCTTGAAGAGCTGCACCGCGATGACGGCAAATATGAACATGAAGAGCATGTAGACAATCAAGATGTTGAGGACGTTCTTCAGGGAGTTCACCACACAGTCAAACACAGCCTGCGGGAGGGCGGAGCCGTGAGGGGCGGAGGGGCGGGGCCCAGGCCCAGGCCCACAGCAAGGGTCTGGACCGGGACCGGCGGCCTTGTGTGGGAAGCTGCCTGCGCCATCCTCCTCCAGAAGGGTGATCCTGGACTGGACGGGGTGAGCAGGACGTGCTAGAAAAGGTGCTGCAGGCAGGGGGGCCAGACGCCGAGGGGAACCTGGTGCTGGGGCTGGGGTCAGGCCACTCTGCCAGGCCACGGGCTGGCACAGAGGGAAGGGGCAGGGCCGGGCCGAGGACCATGCCTAGCCCCTGCCTATTGGTGGGAAGTGGGATGGGGGAGTGGTGATGTGGAGGCCAGCTCAGGACAGGGACTTGGGGCATGTCCATGAACCAGAGGAGACTCCCGTCTGTTAGCACTGCCAGGGCCACCTGTCAGGGGCTCTCACTGTTCTCCAGTGAGCCTTTCCCTGCTGCCCTGGCCCCGGTTCCGGCTGGCTGTGCACAAAGGCAGATCCACGACCATCTCCCGAGACCCCATCTGGCACACTCCAGACACAAGCAGCTGCCTTGGCAGCGCAGACCCTGCCCATCCACCCCTGGAGCCTCCATCACCCCCAGAGCCGCCCCTTCACACGCGGCTCTAAGCAAACTGCCTGCTGTAACCCCCCATCGCTTAGGGTCTCCACGGCCCGCCTGTCCAAGCTGCTCCGAACGCTACTGCACACAGTCTTGGAGGATTAAGTGAGTTTAAATACAAGCTCAGCAACTATTAGATTGTAGCACAATTCTAAAGCCACACCCACACTTCCGGGAACCCCCGCCCTCCCCGCATCTCCCTGTGAGCCCACCTCCCTCTCTCCGCAGCCCCTCCCCCTGCACTACAGCTGCTGATGAAACCCGCTGTCCCATCGGGCACCCCTGGGTTGAGGAAGAGGAGCCTTACAGGACACTGCGGAGAATGAGGGTCACAGAGCCGAGAGCCCGCCCCACGCACGCGACACAGGGCCTCCCCTCAGCCCTGCTCATCTTCACCCCACGCGGGAAGCTGCAGGGGACCAGGCCAGTTACACATGTGCACCCCACAACGCACACCTACATGTGCATGTGTGCCCACACGCGCACATGAGCGCGCACACACACCCACGGCCCCGCTCCAGACTCGCACCTTGAGCTTGGGCAGCCGCTTGATGGTCTTGAGCGGCCGCAGCACACGCAGGACCCTCAGGGACTTGATGGTGTTGATGTCTTTCCCTTTGGAGCCTCTAGAAGGAGAAGCCACCCATGTAGACAGGCAGGCTGCACACCTGTACCCAGAGGACCTGGGGACAGGGCAGCCTCGGCCCTGCAGGCACCACAAGCCAGTGCATCTCCCCCTACGGGCTGCTTGCCAAGGTGTCCTCAGAGTGGACAAGGGCCGGGGCCAGTGTCCAGGGAGAGCGGAGCTTCTGGATGGGAAGAGCCCCTCCCCGCCGGGCCATGCCGTTCAGCACTCCCACCCACAGTGGGAACACCAGCTTCCTCCAGACACCATGCTGAGACCCCCAGTGGGAATAAAGCGGGGAGGCCACGCCAGGACTGCAGCCCCAGCCGGGGCTGGGCTTTGATGGAAAAGGTGTCACAGGTCAGATCTGATGGCCGTGTCCTTGGTGTGGTTTCCTGGCTTTGAAGGCTTTTGAGAGTTCGGTCTGAGGCTCCTTAATGGAAATGTGTGACCAAGCAAATGATCAGGCTCTCTTCTTGCTGCACTTACACCAATAATCAGGCCAAGTTTAACACAAACCAATGAGTTTTACTGTGATTATCTTTGGTAAAAAAGTGGGGGTATTGTAGAGAGAAAAAAATATGTTTGTCCCTTTAGAGATATTAGATTCTAATCCGAATAATTATCTTTAAGGTTTTGCTATGTACCTGTAAACTGGGCTGGATCCGGAAATCTTCCAGCTTCCTCAAATATCTGGCTATGACTTACCAAACTAACGTTTCCAATCTTCTCCCACCTCTCTGATTTGAAATCAGTCAGAACAAAGATTGTCCTGAAATCTCCTTGGAAGGGACGGCACCAGGTCCTCCTCACTACCCAGACGGCAGTAAACTTCAGGGACTTGAACCTTGGATAAACATTTCACAGCTGAAGAAGCCCCAGCATTCCCTTCTCTGGTCTGATCCCCTACACTGGTCTCTCAAGCCCTGGAGCAAAGAGGGGCAGCGGGCCACAGAGGGCCCCTGGCAGAGCCTCCTGCAGGCCAAGCCCCTGCTGGTTTCAGCAGGCTCCGTGCTGGACAGCTCCCAGGTCCCCAGCACCGTGAAGCTGGGGTGGTCTCAGTTCTGCTGCCCTGCCCCGGGCTCCGCACGGCCAGGCTGGCTGAGGCGAGGACCAGCTCCCTCCGTGCTGCCCCCCACTCACCTCACCTCACCTGCGACCCACATGTCACAGAGAAAATCCATTTCCGAGCCTCCCTCAGGGATGAGGCCACCTCCCCGCCTGCCTTTCCGCTCCCCCTCCCTCTGTGGGAACCCGGAGCCTCAGTCATCCTTCAAAACAAAACCAAAACACCCCATCTCATCCTGTACAAATGCTGGAGACCTCCGAATCAAACTGAGAGGAAGAAAAGTAGCTGACGTGGACACAGACTGCTTCGGCCCAAGACGACAGATCATGACTTTACACTTCAATCGTGAAACTCTCCTTTTCCCAATGGGGTTGGCCTTTCAGACTGCTGGATTCGCCACCAAAGATTCCGACCTATCCCGACTATCTAGCTCAGGTTTGTCTCCACTCACTAGGAGACCCCACCAGCAGCACCCATCTTTGCAAGGCATTTAGGAAGGCTCTTTATTTCAGGGGAGGAGATTCTAGTCCCACATACACTAAAAACCTGACTGACCCCTGGCTTAAATGGGTAAACGCAGCAAACGCTGTGAATAAATCCATCACTTGGTTTCAAGTAAATATGCACAAGGAGTTAGGTTAGGAGTAAATATGCACAAGATATGATCAGAAACCTCTCCATAACTCTTGAAGACATTGCAGATTCCCCTGCAAATATCCTTAGACTCTCTGGCCAAAGTTGGTCCTAATAATAGGACAGCCCCTGGCTATCTTTAACTGAGCAAGCTGTCTACGCTGTGGCCAACACCACCTACAGTACCTGGACTGGCACTTCCGGGGAGGTTGAAAATCAGTTACGTAAGATCACTGAGCCAGCTACTAGGCTCAAATGTGTGACTGCTTCATGGGGTTTTTCTTTGATTGGTTTGGGTCTTGGGGACCATGGCTCCAAAGTACACTTCAAACATTAGGAGTTATCCTGCTTATAATGCCCTTGATGTGTCTTTGTCATATTCTTTCAAAAACTTTAAATACACGTTTGTAGCTGATAACCACTAAGCAAACGGTCTCCATTCTGACTGGAATGTCAGAAAAGCAGCAAAGGAAATGACCACCATAAGGGTTATGAACCTGGAACTACGATCTGTGAATGTCACAGGGGTTAAGCAAACACATCATGACCTGTGGATCCCACAGCAAAGATCAAAGCTGCAAAACACTGCACAGCAAGAGCTAAGAGTGCTGCCAATGCCTGTGAACAAAAAATATTGCTGCCACATCAGTAAACAAAGGATGCTGCAGCCATCAAGCCACCACATGACAGCCACGGATGGTGAGCCCTGAGGGAGCTCAGGATGGAGGCAGGATGCCCCCCACCATCTAGCTGTCAGCCACCCCCCTCCCCACGGGGCACCTCAGGAGACTCAGGATGAGAAGCCCAGGACACTGGCCCAGGTAGCTGAGGTACATATCAAAGGAACGATTCAATGAGCCCAGACTCTTGCATTTCCCATACAAAGAAAAGCACTAAATCCCTTAACTTGAGATGCCTGGTTTTCTTTAGTTAACAGTCATCTTTTGATATTACGACTACCTGGGCTCTGTTGCAAAAACTCCTGTATATCCTGGCTCCCCACTGTCTCTTTGGAGCCGTCCCTCAGAGTTGTCTGAGATGCTGTGTCCCGGGCTTAAGTCCTCAGTTTTGTCCGCCAAATCAAACGTAACTCTCAACTTCTAGGTTGTGAATGTTTTTTTAGTCGACACACCTAAAATTTTGATCACATCTCTCAGTTGGGCTGACACTTTGATCAGAAGGGGAGAATTGTTAAAAAAAAAAAAAAAAAAAAAAAAAGAGGAGGGGGAGAGGGAGGGAGAGGAGAAAGAGGAAAAGGAAGAAAAAGGAGAAGAAGGAAAAATAAAAAGAAACAACAGGCCCAAAGTGGAGCCACTTGTCCCCAGGACAGCGAACCAGGACTGAATTACAGCTTCAGCCTTTCCAAGGAATGGAATTTCTGGACTTTCCTGGTCAGCGCCAGTGAGGTAACCTTGCCTGAAACAATCCTCTCTTTTCTTTTGTCAATAACCTTGTCTGGCTCCCTTTCTATAAAGGCCTTCAATTTTGTACAGCCTCCATCGCGTACAGCCTTTCTACTTACTGGATGGGACACTGCCTGTTTCATGAATCACTGAATAAACCCAATTAGACCTTCAGATTTACTCAGCTGAATTTTGTTTTATACCAATAGAGGGTCGGAGATGCTGGGCATTTCAGGGAGGCGTTGTGGAAAGGAAAGAGCACGAAAGCCCTGTTTCCAGGGGACACACGTGGGAAAGTGTCTCAGGATAGCCAACATCCTGGCCGCCAAGGTCACACAGCTCCCACCCCGAGCGGGCACTGCCCTCGGGCCCAGGCGCCCCGCCCCCAGCCCTCAGTCAGGGTTCCCTGCTCACCAAAGGGGGGGCCACGCCCAGCTCCAGCCCCCAACCCGGCCCCCAGAGGTGAGGCGGGGACGTGTGGCCCTGGGGACATGGCTCCGGGCAGCATGCAGCCCAGACAGTGGTGGGAAATGAGCGGAGGTGAGGCATGGTGATGAAGCGGCCCACGAGGGGCCGCAGCGTGCTGTGACGTGCGGCAGTGTGAGGGGACAGAGGGAAGGCATTACCCCATGAAGCTCCTAGCGAGAGTCCAGCAACAGGAGACAAAGAGAAGAGAGTCAGTGAGGAGGCCTCCCTGTGGGCTCAGGGATGAGCCCATCCCTCCGTATCTGTGTCCATCGAGGGTCTTACTTATCTCTGGATCTCCCCCCACCACCTCTGCCAGGTCTCCCCCCTGCTCCACCAGAGCACCCAACGCCTGCCTCACGCCCGCCACTGTGTAGGGTCTGAGGGAGCCAATCCAGGCCCGGCCACACAGGGCTGAGTGTCGCCCACTAGGGAGCCACAGAAAATGGCGGAGCACCCCAACGGCGGAGACCCCCAGCTGCACCCACCCACACTGGTTGACCAAGCAGGGCAGCCGCGTCCGGGCACGGAAAGGTTCCTGAAGGACCCAAGAGGCAGACACCATAAGCAGAGGCCTGCCTATCCAACTTCAGAGCCATGGGGTGCGTCAGGCACAGACGAGCCTTGAGGCCCTCCCAGCCCCACAGCCCAGCCCCAGGCACAGAGGGACTGACTAGAGACGGCCGTGGAGGCCAATGGACCCCTTCCTCCTTCACCCCCCACACTCATCACGGCTCTGGGGACTGCAGCCCAGCAAGAGTCAGAGCAGACCTGGGTACTTACGAGAAGGCAAATGCCACCAGGGCCCCACTGACCACAACGAAGTCCAGAATATTCCAGAGGTCCCGGAAGTACGCACCAGGGTGCAGCAGCAGTCCCAAATCGATCATCTTTAGGGGAACAACACACTTTAATGAACAGAATATTTCAGAAAAGAAAGGCAGAGCCAGAGCCCAGAGACGTGGTTAGGGGAAGGGTGCCGCTTCATGTCATGTCCCATCAGGGGAGGGGACACAGCCCTGATTATGCCTATCATGAAAGGGGACCCGGCTATGGTGACATCCTGTCAGGGGAAGGGGTCACGGCTCAGGTCACGCCTGTCAGGGAAGGGGTCACATCTCAGGTCAATTCCTGTCAGGGGAAGGGGACACAGCTCAGGTAACGCCTGTCAGGAAAAGGGGTCACGGCTCAGGTCACGCCTGTCAGGGAAGGGGTCACAGCTCAGGTCAATTCCTGTCAGGGGAAGGGGACACGGCTCAGGTCACGCCTGTCAGGAAAAGGGGTCACGGCTCAGGTCACATCCTGTCAGGGGAAGGGGTCATGGCTCAGGTCACGCCTGTCAGGGAAGGGGTCACGGCTCAGGTCAATTCCTGTCAGGGAAGGGGTCAGAGCTCAGGTTAATTCCTGTCAGGGGAAGGGGACACGGCTCAGGTCACGTCCTGTCAGGGAAGGGGTCAGAGCTCAGGTCAATTCCTGTCAGGGGAAGGGGACACGGCTCAGGTCACGTCCTGTCAGGGGAAGGGGTCACGGCTCAGGTCACACCTGTCAGGGAAGGGGTCACAGCTCAGGTCAATTCCTGTCAGGGAAGGGGTCACAGTTCAGGTCAATTGCTGTCAGGGAAAGGGTCACAGCTCAGGTCAATTCCTGTCAGGGGAAGGGGACACGGCTCAGGTCACGCCTGTCAGGAAAAGGGGTCACGGCTCAGGTCACATCCTGTCAGGGGAAGGGGTCACGGCTCAGGTCACGCCTGTCAGGGAAGGGGTCACGGCTCAGGTCAATTCCTGTCAGGGAAGGGGTCAGAGCTCAGGTTAATTCCTGTCAGGGGAAGGGGACACGGCTCAGGTCACGTCCTGTCAGGGAAGGGGTCAGAGCTCAGGTCAATTCCTGTCAGGGGAAGGGGACACGGCTCAGGTCACGTCCTGTCGGGGGAAGGGGTCACGGCTCAGGTCACACCTGTCAGGGAAGGGGTTACAGCTCAGGTCAATTCCTGTCAGGGAAGGGGTCACAGTTCAGGTCAATTGCTGTCAGGGATAGGGTCACAGCTCAGGTCAATTCCTGTCAGGGGAAGGGGTCACGGCTCAGGTCACGCCTATCACGAGAGGGGTCACAGCTCAGGTCAATTCCTGTCAGGGGAGGGGTCACAGCTCAGGTCACGCCTGTCAGGGGAGGGGTCACGGCTCAGGTCAATTCCTGTCAGGGACGGGGTCACAGCTCAGGTCTATTCCTGTCAGGGGAGGGGTCACGGCTCAGGTCTATTCCTGTCAGGGGAGGGGTCACAGCTCAGGTCATGGCCTCTTAGAGCCTCAACGGGTGTTTGGATCTCCATGCCTTTGACCCAATGGCCCTGCATGGTCATGACTGGCTGAGATCCTCCCTGGGCCCCCTGCTCCTGTGGAGCCTGAATGAGTTTCTCCTCCATCGCTGGGCTGCAGGCACATGCCGCCCGGAGCACGCCGCCTGCCAGACCCTCGGAGTGTCAGCCCCGGGCAGCAAGAGGAGGAGCTGCTGGATTCTGCCCCTCCTGCAGCGGCAGCTTAACGTCTCTGGGCCTCCGTGTCCTTGTTCGTAAAATGAAATGACAACGCCTCCCCCAGGAATTTGGGAGAGAATTGAAGCGAGGGCTCGCGTACACAGAAGCCACCCTGAGTCCACACGTGGGCACCCCCCCTCCCCCGCCCCCAGCAGCGGCGCCGCCCGCACACCTGTGCGGAAAGCACAGGCCACTTGGCAACCCCTAGAGGAGGGACGAGGGTCACAACAACAACACGGCCGTCCTCCAGCTAGGATTAAACACTAGGGAGTCCTCTACACCCACCTGCCGTGACCTTTGGGCCTTGAGGCCACCGCCCTGTCCCTGCTCTCCCTCCTCCAGCCGAGGCCCCGGCCTCCCACGCTGCTGAGACTGCCCTGCACAGGCTGGGCTCACACTGCACAGTAAGGGAAGCCTGTCCCCCTCAGCGAGAAGGGTCTCCGTTAGCAGGCAGTGGAGACCACGGCCAGCGCCTGCAGGCACTCCTAAGGCTGACGTGATGCTGTGGCGAGTCCTTAACAAACGTGGCCCTGTGTCTCCACGAGACACAACCTCTACCTGTGGGCCCATGTGCCCTCATGTCACCACACATGCGTGCACGCCCAGGGCACACTTGCCACCTGCCTCCATCTCAGTCACAAGGGGGACGAGCAGAGCCCCGCGGTCACCAGGGCAACCACACATCTCACCTTTATCACCATCTCAAAGGTGAAGACGCCTGTGAAAATGTAGTCCATGTACTTTAGCACCTGGAACCAAAAGGAAAGGCTTTTCTCAAAGGCGAGGCCGGAAGCTCGAGCCGGGGCAGGAGCCTGAACGACAACACATCAGCCTGGGGCCTGTGGGCAAGGGTCTGGGGAGGGGAGGGCAGGCCAGCGACCCCCGAAGCGGCAGCCCTCCCTCCCATGCCGGGCATGCCCCGCTCTTCTGTGTCCCCAGCCCCGCCGCGGCCCGACGGCAGCACTCACGTTGTTCCTGGGCGAGTCTGTCTGCACAGGGTCCTCAGCAGCCAGGGCGATGCTGCTCAGGGCAATGACCACGAGGATGCTCATCTCGAAGTACCGCATGGTCACGATGTAATGGCAGAAGCGGCGGAGCCTGAAAGGCAAAGCACGGGTCACCTAAGGCCCACGGAGGGCTGGGCTGGGCCCTCCCCGTAGGAAGAGCTGAGCTCTGGGAAGTGTCCCTGTGGTCAGGAGATAGCAGCCAGGTGACTGATGGGGACCAGATTCCTGGGAAGGTAGGTGGCGGGAAGGCTGCAGAAACCCTGGGCAGGGCCAGCCCACCACGGCTTGCAGGCCAAGTTGGTCCGTTCGCTACATGAAGTTCCACTGCGGCCCAGCCAGGCCTGCTCGTCTACCTGCTGTGGGGCTGCCGTGCCCTGGACGGGCTTCCAGCTCTGCTGTGGGTGGGGCAAGAGGCCGAGTACCAACAGTCCCGTGGAGAGCAGGTGCCTCTCGAGCCCCCGTCGGAGCCGCCAGAGCTGCGTGTGTGCACCTGCCCGCCTCCACTCACCACTATTCTGCTCTGTTCAGGCACATTCTGGGCTGGGACACAGTGGCGAACCAGACACCAGTAAACATAAAGCAACAGGAGACGCTCAGGCGTTGACACACACTACAACTCAGCAGGAGACGGTGACCAGGAGGCCAGCAAAGGCCCCGCAGGGGGAGAGTGGAGCCGATCCTGGGGGACAAGCGCACGAGGCAGACGTCGCTCCCGCCACCCCGAGGCACGTGCTCACGGGGGCCCCCCTCCTGCCTCTGCTGGCTCAACCGCTGCCCACCAGCCCGTCCAACCTGCTCCTCTCGCCAACGCGGAGTGTTCCCAAGGGCACCCACGTCTCTCTGTCCCTGGAAGGGACTGGACTTTATGCCTGTCTCCTCCTCAACCCGACCACCGGTGTCCAGCTCCAGCCCGCACACTCCCCGGAGCTGCCCTTCCCAGGCCCCCGAGTGACCTGCTGGCACTTCTCCCTCCTAATTGAGACGCTTTTCCTTCCACTTCCCCAACGCTCCATCTCGGGCCCTCTTCCATCCCAGCCCCCTTCCTTCTAATCAACAGCTGCTGGTCCATCTTGTGGCTGAGTTTCCACCCTCGCTCAGACCCCCAAGTCCCCCGGCCATGTGCCACCTGCCAGCTGCCCCGGGCTCCACAGGGTCTGTGCTCACCACCCCCCAGCTTGGCCGGGCCCCCAGCCATCAAGCAGAAACCCTGGCTGCCATCCTTCACATCTCCATCCCCTTCCACATCTAACTTGCCATCAAATCCTGCAGATCCCGCCTCCAAAAGTTCTCCCCAAGCGTTTCGCTCCCAAACCTCTCCGCTCCGGCTGCCCTCATCAAATCACCAGCAACTCTTCCTGAAACCCGCGGCCACCTACTAACCGGTCTCCCTGTCTCGTCTCCAGTCCTCCCACCAAAGGGCTCTGCTGAAGTGCAGTCTAACCAAGTCGCCACGCACCCCCAACTGTCTACAACCTCTCGAGCTTCTCAGGGCTCTCGGGGTCACCTCGACTCCTCCACAGAACACACAACAGCGCTGTCTGCCTCTGTGCTTTGCCATGCAACTGTCGTTTGCTGCTCTGAGCCTGATGTCTTTCACTTCTGGACCACTCTAAGTTCTCTCCGCCCTCCAAGAATACTGGTTCCTCCCTCTTCATCTTAACTCTTCACCCTTCAGGTTTCACCTGAGATCTCTCACCTCCTCCAGGAAGGCTCCCCTGACTCTCCCCACCTGCTCCAAGACACCAGACCTCCCTGCTTTACCGTCCACATTGTACTCATTTGACGGACACCACCTGGTCGGTGCTGGAGGCCGAGGCCTCATCTGTCTCTACCGCCATCTTACTCCAAGCCCCTAGCAGAGCAAGCTCTCCACAGACGTATGCTGAAAGGAGGAACGTGGGGAGGATGGGCGACGGGGGCTGGTGCAAAGACTGCTGGATGCCCAGGGCAGAAGGGCTGGCTGGGCACGTGGGTAAAGGACGGAGCACGGGCTCCTCAGACCCTGCTGCGCTGCCCCTCTGGGCGGTGTGGTTCCGCCTCTGCTCTGCCTGCGTCTCTGCCTGGTGGGCTCTCACGACCCCCCGCCACGTCTCTGTTCCAATCCCCCTTCACGTCAGCAGCCCCCACCGTCTGCATCTCCAGTCCTCGCGTTGTGCTTCCTCTTAGCCCTTCCGTCCATGAACCATCTCATGTCCCCTCCCTAACGTCCTGTCTGCCGTCTGCCTCTCCACTCGCTTGTAGGCTTAAGAACGGATGGGGCCCTTGTCCGTTCTGCTCGTGACCGTGTATTCCCAGCGCCTAGAACGCTGTCTGGCACATGAACACTGGCGGAGCTAATGAAGGCAGGTGGACTGATGAGTGGATGAGACTCACGGTGTAAACAGAGGGGAGAAACTGTGCACAGACACGAGTGACCGTGACGCACACCTGCGGGCTCTGCTGGAAGGCGGGCAGAGGGCAGCACATATGCACGATGGATGTAAACCGGGTGCGTGTGTGCAGAGGTAAACTAAGGCTGCAGTGGGGGTTAAGAACAAGGCCCTGGGACCAACTGCCTGGGTTCAAATCCCAGCTCCGCCACCGAGACGGGCGGGCTGTGTGTCTGGACGCCGGCCTTCCCTGTGGCTTCGTGTCCTCATCTGCAAAGTGAGGTGACAGTAGCGTGTGCTTTGTGGGATGCTGTGGTGATCAATCAGGATATTAATACGTGTAAAGGTGCAGGTCACGTCTAGCACACACTGGTAGCGTGTACACGTGGATCATGGGCCATGGACAAGAGGACGGCACAGGACACAGGCTGGTGACGAGACTCACAGGTTGGTGGGGCTTAAGCAGAACATGGAGCTGTAAGGGACGATGGGTCGGGGGCCGTTCCTCATCACATCATCAGCTTCCACCTCCTTCTTCCCTTCTGCTTGGCTTTCCAGGTCCACGTTACCACCTGCAAGGACACGAGGCCACCAAGTTAGGGGTGTGGCTCATAAACCCACAGGTCTCGCCCCGGGGCGACGGACACTCTCCCAGCTCCAACCTCACAGGTCTTCGTGGACCCACCCCAGGGAAGGGCGTGTAGCTAAGAACACAGCTTCACATGAGACCCCTCCCATCACAGTCAGGCCACCACTGAGGCAAACAAAGGCAGGGCCGTGCCAGCGCTGAGGATCTGGGCCGTCTGCCGCAGAGATCCAGAGACCCTTCCTCACCTCTCCCTTCCCCAGGGTCACTGGGGAAGCAGTACCAAGCCTAGCGGGCATCCCTGGCTGCGGACTTCTCTGCTTCCCTAGGGGCCATAAGTCTAGATGTTCTAAGAACACCAAAGCCGCCTTCAGCCCCAGAGACCAGGGCCAGTAGGTTCCCCCATCCCAGTGCAGGGCTCACCCCTCGAGAGAAGGCATCCCGGGCTGCCTGGTGAGAGCACCCACTGTCGCTGCAGGGGGTTGGGGCAGGGCCAACAGGGCAGCAAGGAGAGGGGCTGGCCTGGCCTGAGCCGCTCTCCCGAACCCGCTTGTCAGGCCTGACCCACCGCACAGGGCCCGCAGAGGACTCTGACCCAGGGAGGACGCGGGCACTGCCGTCGCCCACACACCCGATTGGCCCTTCCTCCTCCCTCTTCATCGCCCCCCTTCCCTAAGGCCCATCCTCTGTGCTATCAGCACCCCCTCCTCCACTTGGCACCCACAAATCAAAGTCCCCAGGGTCATTTTGGCTGTGGCCACTGTTTTTACGTAGATTTTGCTGTTCTGCATAGTATGTTTCTCACAACAGTGTTTCATTTTTAACTATCCTAAAGTATGTTTCCATTCTTGCGGGTAACAGTTCCTGAGACCCAGGGAGGACAGTGCAGTGACTTGGAGCCAATGCCCACCTGTCCACCTCACTTTTACTTCTTGGAAGAAGCATAAAGGCAGAAATGAGGGAGGTTCCCTCCAGCATGTGTGAAGACGAAGGCTCTAAGCTTCTTCCCTGGCTGCTGGCCACTCTGAAGTCCTGCAGAGAACCGCCGGGCCAGAGAAAACAGCCTTGACCCGAACGTGAAACCACGTGCTGTGGCTTAAGCCAGAGCCGCTACGATGCTTCCTAGACTGTCAGCTGCCACCACCCGGCACCATTCAATTCCCGGCTGAAGGCATAAATTATAGCATCTTCTAAGAAAGCAACTGGGCAATACTTATTTAAAGTAAAAATTTCTGTCTATTGATTTAATTTGTACAAAATTATCTCCTAAGGACATCAAGCATGCACGCAAACATCTGTACTCACAAAGTTGCTTGTTGTAAGTTCTGTTACAGTAACAACAACTATGCAAAGTATAACCACAGGAGATCGACGAAGCGCGCAGCACTTACGGGAAGCGTCACACTATGAATACTAACAAGGCGCAGATCGTTTAAATGACTAACCACTAGCGCTAGAGAAGCAGCTTACGATAAGGCTACACACACGTATATCCCAGATGGGCTCAACTATGAAAAACAACATATACAGGGAGAGAAACACCACCAAAATAACAGTAACTGTGGCGATCTCCGAAAGGCTTTCTGATAATAATCTTAATTCTCTTCACTATACTTCTAACACTGAAATTTTTTTGTGTGTGATGAGCATGTGTAACTTTTAAATTAAGAAACATTTATTATTTTAAAACCACAGCTTTTCAGACTCTTCCACAATAACAGCTAAGCAAACCCAAGGACAAGTAAACTGGGAAAAAGGAACCAATATACACTGAATGAAGTATTTTTCTGCTCAAAAGAAGTGGAACAAAGATGCCAGAGCCTGGATGAAAATGTTTCTCCTGAAATAGATTTACTACTACAACAACAGCAGAAATCATCGATTAAGTCAAAACAGACCAGGAATAAAGGGAGAGGATCAAAACGAGAACTACAACAGACTGAGGAAATATCCTGTTGGAAGCTGTTTTAAAAAAAAACAAAACCAGACAGTAACAAAAATTAATTCATTGAAACAGAAGACAATCAAGCCAGATGGCCAGATATGGGGGAGGAGGGCGGATAAAGAAAGGAACAGAACATTCACTGAAAACATGTGCGGGGCTGGTCCAGGTGCTTTATTCTCACAGCGGCACTTACTGGCATGTATTATTACCTCCAGTTTGCAGATTAAGAAACTGAGGCTGAACGGAGGAATTACACTGTGGGGCCATGATCGACCAAAGCTGGGGTGAGGCGGGAAAGCTGAGTGAGGCACCACGCTAAACTGCTCCCTCCAGAGGACCGAAGGGAGACCAGGCGGGTGGTGCGCTGGGCTTCCAGGAAAGCACAGGTAAGTCCTCTCTGACAAGAACATCCCTCATCTGGCCCACAGAATCCCCACCGACCAAGGCAATCATTTCCAACTTGAAGAGAACTTAAGCCTCATGTCCCAAGGCACCCAACATGTACAAAGAATTTCTCTCCTACAGCTATGTACCATCCGTGGGAGAACTGAAAAAGCAACCAAACAATTCTTTTTCTGTAGGGCTTGATTATCAAACAAAGCCCACTTCAGAAAGGGTGGATTACGGCCAGTCATATATGAACCCCAACAAAAATCATCAGCAAACATACAAGGACCAGAAAACAAACATCATCCCCATACGAGGTGCGTGAAAGACAACAGAAACAGGTTATATATATATAACCCCCAATGGACTTCAGTTGTAAGTACCTGTAGATGAGGACTATAAAAGAACTAAACATAAATATGTAAAGAAATAAAAAAAAATGAACAAGCAATAGAAGTCTATAAAATTGACCTATGTGAGAGGCTTAAAAAGGACTCATCCTCCTACTAAAAACAACTATAAAAGCTGAAAAAAATACATAACTGTTTAAAGGCACAGGGAACCAGCTGACACAGACAGAACCTGAGAAGCTAAAATCCTTGGGAGAAAGGAGGCACGAGGCAACCCCTGTGCACATGGGGCCATTTTCCCATCTTTAGAAGCAGAAAGCAACATGCCTGCTGGGAGGAGGAGTGAAAGACTGGAGTTTGAGGATGACAAAGTGTCTGGGAATGAGGGGCGAAATCCCAGAGAGGAGAGAAGGGCAGAGAAGTGAGCCCCTCTGTCGGTCCCGACTAATTCCCCTCCAGTCAGTGCTGGGCAAGAGCAAGACCAGGCTGGCCTCTGCCAGAAGCAAAGGGCCCCGAGGAGGGTGCAGGGCTGAAGACGTGATGGTGCAAATGCAAACGGAGATTAACTTCGCTATCATTTTGCACTCGGAGCGTTCTTGTTTTTGTTAGTGTTCTGGTTAAAGAGTTGCATATCTTGAATAACTTGCTCTTAACCTAACTTTTTCTACAAGGCCTATTATTTTCCATGCATGGCATTTTCAGAAATGCACACATAATGTTATAGCAGGAAGGTCTGTACTTCAGGAAGACAGAAAATGATATTCAAGGAAGGTCTGCAATGTAAGAAATTGGTAAATCTAACAATAAATAAACACAGTCTCTATAAAGTTGTTGGGAAGGAAGAAATTTTCCTCTACGTTCCTACGTTCTTCTGACTGGTCTAAGAATTAAACTGGCGTGAGGTTAACAGGAGAAAATCAAATTTAACTTCGTACATACGGGAACCACACATATGTGAGAGGTTCAGACAGAAGGATAAAATGAGGTATATACACCACCTTAAGCTAAGGAATGGGATAGGAGCCTGGGGCTTCCAAGGACAGGAGGGTCATTCATTGGACAATATAAAAAAGGGCAGGGTTTTGGTAATTAGATGCTTGCCCTGCCATACAGATGGGGCCACTTAGATAACATTTATCTCTGGTAATAACTCTTCCCTGGGAAAAGTCCCCAATTTAAATTCTTCTAGGTAGTTAAGGGAGGGGCGGTTGCTTCTCTTGAACCCACAGGGACTCGACTGCCCTTAGCTCAAAATAATACTCACGCAGAAGTGACACATTCCAGGGAGGGTTCATCCTGAATGCCTACAAAGGCAGAACAATATCTGTTTTGTGGGGAGAAAAGGACTGAAACGCTGGCTGCTACCAAGGAAGCTGGGGGAAATGTGATCGCAGCTGCTGTTCTAAGGTCTTACTTAATAAAATAACTATAGATTTTGTTACGCATGCATGATAGAATTATAAGATAACCACTTTAAAAAAACAGAAAAATAATTCATAGTTTATAAACTAGAGGGGAAAATGTGACACGAAAGCAAATAAACAACCAATTATTCAATACTAAAAAGCAAGGAAAGGAGGAAAAAACATAGGAAAAATGGAACAAATGTCACAAGTCCAAGTAAACTAATAATCACAATACATACAAGCCGACGGAACCTGGCTACTGACTGACACAGATCACCCAGATGGAATTTTTAAAAATACAGTTATGTGTAGTTTCCAGGAGACAAGCCTAAAATCGAGGCCATATGAAGGCTGGAAGCCAAAAGATGGGAAAAGATACACTTGGCAAACGAAAAGATGCATTAAAAAAACAAAATAAAACAAAACTCAGGTATATATTCACATCAGAAAAATACAATATAAGGAAAAATCATTATTAGAGTTAAAGTGGGTCAGCAGAAGATGACAAAAAGTTCAGCTGCAGTAAGACACAGCAATTTTAAATATACATAAAGTGGCTTAAAATATAGAAAGCAAACATATATTTTAACATAAGCTTTTTTTTTAAAAAAAGGAATAAATAAAAGAAAAAGCCTAACAAAAGAGATTCAGAAACACATAGTTCTATTTTAGAAACATACACAACAGTACTTGGTCATCTGTTAGCATGTTTCCTATACTGTACTGCATGTTTCAAACTATTCAAAATAATTGCATTAAATATAGAAACTTAAACACACACACACACACACACACACAGAGCAAGAGCTGACAGATCTACAGAAAGAGATTTCAATGCACAATGTCTTAACTATCGATGGGTCCGTGTGGCAAAATATTAGTGAATATATAGAATATTTAGCAACACAACTAACACACTCGATTTAGCAGACAAATATAACAAGCCAAGTGTTCCCCAAATTAGAGAAAACATATTCCTCTTAAGCATACATAAAACATTTACAAAAAAAAAACCATTTACAAAAGTCGACCATATGCTAAGCCATAAAGCAGTCGTAAATCTCTCGTCTCAAAGAAGACCCTCATGCAGGTCATGTCCTCTAATTACAGTACAATTAAGTTGCAATTTAAGGCAATAATCAGAAACTAAAAGATTAATTAAGATTTAAATTTTACAATTGGAAATTGAAAAACAGATGTTAAATAGTTCATGGGTCAAAACATTTTATATCACAGGCAGTATAAATGTGTCTACATAGAAAACAGCAGAAAAATTATTTAGAATAAGAGAGCCTGTTTGCAACTCTGGCTGGACACAAAACTGAAGGACAAAAATTGCTTGCATTTCTACATGGTAGGGGCAAAACATTTTAAAATACAATTTTTTTTAAACAATACTATTTTAAAAAAACAGAATAAGTAAAAAGACAAAAGAAGGAATTTGGGGCAGTGAAACTACTCTGTATGATACTATAATGACACAGGTCATTATACATCTGCCCAAACCTTTAAAAGGTACAGCACCAAGAGTGAGCCCTACTGTAAACCTTGGACTTTGGGTGAGAACGGTGGTTCATGGAGGCTCACTGACCGTAACAAATGTACCACTGGGTGGGGGAGGCCGACGGTGCAGGCGCAGGGAGTGTACAGCAAGTCTCTGTGCTTTCCATTTAATTTTACTTTGAAACTAAAACTGCTCTAAAAAAAAAAAAAAAAAGACAAAAATACAAATGTTTCAGGGTAAAAGAAAAGAGATACAAATATAAAACTTAAGTAGTTAGGTAAAAATCCTATCATCTTACATTTGAATTACAAATGCCAAAAGAATACATGGTATATTCTTCTTTCTTAAAAAGAAAAAAAAAGTCCTAAAAAGCCTGAAAGCAGTAAACATCTAGTAGCAATGACCACATTGGTAAATAATACCGTTTCTCACCAAAGGAACCGCAGCCTCTCACATCAGGCTCTACAGAAGCAGACCATGAGATGAGGGTCCATGTGCAAGTGACTGATTAAGGACGGACTCCCAGAAGGAACTGGAAGGGAGAAAGAAGGCAGACCAGGGCAGCGAAGGAAGCCAAAGCAGGGCGCAGCTTCAGATAAAGTCCTGCAACAGCGTGAGCTGCTGCTTCGGGGGACCCTGGGGTCTGAACTAAGCCTCAAAGTTGTCAGACCTGAAGCCAGAGGGTCGGGCTTTCACCTCCCGCACTTCTTTGCCTGGTGAGGGCCACCTGGGGGCGTCAACCCTCAGGGACTTCCACCTTCCATCCCCCACGTGTTGGGAAGCACCTCTAGTGGTCAAGGGCAGCTCTCCAAAGAGGAGCTGAGGTGAGGCCACTGGAGGCAAAAGGACCCTGAAGGAAGGGAAGGGAGATCTGGAAAAACAACAGGTGTCCAGGACACAGGTCTCCTTGGAGAAATGGCCGATTCCAGGTCTGGGCAGGAAAGGAACACAATGATCCTGGAATGTTTTGTCACAGATGAAAGCAGAAAGCTGTCAAAGACAACAGGCTGTGAGAAGGTAAAAAGGCCAACTTTAAGGGGCTCCCACTATCCAGAGACAGGACAATTTGAGCATCAGAGCTAACAGTGAGTCCAAAGGACTGAAACACACCAAACACGTTAAAATCCAAAGATTCATAACAATAATTTTGTTAAAGCTCTCGATGACTGGATTTGGAGTTCCTAGTGTACCAACTCGCTATTTTGAAAACTCATATGTAAAGGGACGGAATTAAGCATGTATCTTGCTAATACAAATACAAACTGTATTTCACGGTAACCAAAGAGTTGATGAGGGAAGTTCTTCCGTATAGAAAGTGTCAGAATAACTAATGCAGAGAACATGATAGAACTATAAATTCACAACTGTGCAATGCCAAATAAAATCACAGATCTGGGCGACCATCATCAGTGCCTACTAGATCATTAGGGGAAAGGTTGGTGGAGAACCTTACAGTGGATGGATCGGGCTCTACCCACCGATCCATCTTAACACTGCCCAAAGGAAAACACTAGATGGTATGTGGCTCCGGATGGAACGTGACATGAAGCACACAGCCAGCCACCTACTAAACTCTTCCCCAAAGAGTTTAACCTGATCACAATCAAGATCTGCAGTTCACAAACAAGGGTGATTTTGCCTCCTAGGGATACCTGGCAATGTCTGGAGACTTTTTTTTTTTTTTGGCTGTCACAACTACAGGGTACTACTGGCATCTAGAGGGGAAAGGTCAGGGATGCTGCTAAACATCTCAAAACGCACAAGACAGCCACCACCAACAAAATTTCAATAGTGCCAAGGTTCAGACGGCCTGTTTTAGGATCTAAATATCAGTTAACAGGAGATACTGAGGACAGAGAAATGTGTTAAATGACACCATGATGCAATCAACCCAATCCAGAATGGTTTACAGTTTCTTCAACAAATAAATGGCAGGCAGAAAACAGTCACAGAGTAAAACAGACATAAACAGATGAAGCTAAGTCAAATGAGCAAACCTTGTTTGGATCCTGACTCAAACAGATCAATCGTAAAGTTATTTTTGAGATAACTGGTAAAACTTGAACTTGGGATAGGTATTAGATAACACTAAGAAATTATTATAAACTTTGCTAGGTGTAATAATGCTATTGTAGTTGTTAAATCCTTAATTGTTAGAGATGCTTACAGACACAGTTATACCTAAAGTGATTAAAAGGAAAAAAAAGTGAAACATGATTGGCAAAATGTGGATAATTGCTTTGAGGGTGAGTGGCAGCAAATAGGGGTTCATTATACTTGTGTCTCTATTTAACACTGTTTCGATTTTCCACAATAAAAAGGTTTTTATGTAAGCAGCCATAGAGAGAAGAGAGAGCCACACAATGGAAGCATTTGGACTAATGATTAGCTTCTCTACAGAAACAACAGGAGACAGAAGACAGTGGAATAGTCTCAAAACACAGAGAGGAAATAACTAACCAACTAGAATTCCACACAAATTGAAACTACTTTCACAAACAATGGCAAAAAGATTTTTCAGGCAAATTGAGAGAATTTACCACCATCAAACCTCAGTAAAAGAAGTTAGAAAAGATGTTCTTCATGCAGAAGGGAAAAAAAGCCAAATGGATGATCTGAAATACAAGGGGTGATAAAATACAAGAAAAAAAAGTGGAATGAACAGGAAAAAAAATTTTTAACCAATAAAGAAACCTTTGCCACTTCGAAATTCAAAATTGTGCTTATGAATAACTAATGGATCAAATAAGAAATCATAATGAAACCTGGAAAAAGATTTAGAACTAAAAAATATGACATTTCATAACTTGTAACATAAAACTAAAATAATTCTTAGAGTCAAAGTTAAAGCCTTCAACACCGTAGCAAAGTAGAAAGGCTTGTGTCAGAGCTGAGTATTCAACTAATAAATGGGGAAATAGATTACAATAAGAAAGCAGAAGAAAAGAAACAATAAATAAGAACATGAGGACTTCCCTGGTGTCACAGTGGTTAAGAGTCTGCCTGCTAACGCAGGGGACATGGGTTTGATCCCTGGTCTGGGAAGACCCCATATGCCGTGGAGCAACTAAGCCTGTGTGCCACAACTACTGAGCCTATACTCTAGAGCCCTTGAGCCACAACTATTGTGCCTGCGTGCCACAACTACTGAAGCCCACCTGCCCTAGAGCCCGCACGCCACAACTACTGAACCCACGTGCTGCAACTACTGAGCCAGTGTGCTGCAACTACTGAAGCCCGCGCACCCAGAGCCCGTGCTCCACAACAAGAGAAGCGACTGCAATGGGAAGCCCACGCACCGCAACAAAGAGTAGCCCACACTTGCCGCAACTAGAGCAAGCCCGTCTGCAGCATCGAAGACCCAACGCAGCCAAAGAAAAAAAGAACTAATGAAACAGAAAAAGATATGATAGAGAAGCTCAAGAAGGCCAAAGTTGAGACTTTAGTAGCCTATTAAAATGGACAGAACTTTAGGGGGAAAAAAAGGGTTTATCAAGGGAAGGAAGAAGGGAGGGAGGGAGGGAGGGAAGGACGGAAAGAAGAAAAGAAGGAAGGAAGGAAATTAAAAATGTAATGTGGCCATAACTACAAATCCAGCAGAAACTAAAAAGATGAGAGGCTGGCTCCCATAGACAACAGCAGTCACCCACACTCAGATTTCTCCCTATGTGCTCCATAACCCATGCGGTCGATAAGGAGAGGTGACAAAATCAGCCACAGTCCATGCCTACAGCATATGGGAAATAAGAAAACTACAAACTTGAATTAACATGTAAGTGGGAAAACAAACCTCAGACCTGCAGAATCAGGCAGGGATTGTATGCAGAAGGGAGAGTGAGGAGGGTCCTAGTAATGCTGGAACACAGACAACATCAACTCATTCATCCACAGGAGAGAAGCTCCCCACCCCCCACCATCCCCCGCCAAGCAGGGAAATACTGAGAACAGGTATGAGGCCTGCTAGGTCAGGGTATTGCTTCTGGGGACTTGAAAGGAGAGGCTTGGAAAGTACAAGGCACTGGAGATGGCAACCTGGAGAAGACAGTGAGAGACGCGACTTCAGTGGCTCAGTGATGTAGGGAAGGAAGAAACAAGTGTCTGAGGTCCAGGGTCCTCCAGAGATAGGATTTTATCACAGAATTAGAACTAGACAAACACTCCCCACTAGGTACCACTGAAAAAGAAACTGGGTTTCACTGTACTAAATAAGAAGGTGCTCTTGAACTAGAAATCAAGTAAGCTGCCCAAACCCCTCCCCTACTCTTCACAAAATCTCATGTAATTTTTGGTCCAGGAGACTGTAACATACTTCCTCATTATCAGAAAAATGAACCCAACAACCACACAAAGCTTCTACATAAGAACATAGAAAGTAAGGATGAAAACCTTTCAGGTAATAAAAATTCTCCACAAAAAAACAACTGCAAAGGAGGAAAACTGTTACACAACTTTCCAACATGAATTAAATATAATTAAACAAACAGTTGTTGATAAGGAAAAAACACCACAAAATCAGATTCAAAATAAAAATGTATGGACAACTAGGCGATGTGAGATGAGAGCTGACCAAACTTAGGAGAGAAATTGAAGAAAAAGACAAAAATATCTGAGAAATAAAGTTAAAGAGAAAAAATCGTCTTGGAAATCATGAGACAACAGATAAGTCCAATGGAAAATAGATATGACTGAAATTATAGCAAGGGAAAAAGAATTTAGGAGTGAAATGAAGAATGAGTTTTCAGAAGGGTAAGAGAGAAATCCATACAGAAGATAGGCAAAGGAGATTTAACACGTGTATAACTGGAATGTCTGAAAAACAAAAATAAAACAATGTAACAGAACTAACATTTAAAACTGTAATCCCAGAAATTTTTCTGAAATGAAATAACACCTATCAATTGATTTTTGACAAAAGAACCAAAGTAATTCCATGGAAAAAGACAGCGTTTTCAACAAACAGTAATGGAACAAATGGACATCAATGGTGGTGGGGGAGTGGATAATGAGAACCTCAACCCTTACCTCATGCCATATATAAAAATTAACTCAAGACTTCAGCTTCTGAAAAGATGGAATAGAGGTACTTTCTTCCATTCATCCTTCTAAGCACAACTAAAAACCCTGGACATCATACGTAAGGCCAACCTAAGAAGATTCCGAAAGGTGGAGAAAAGAAGGCAGATTTGCTGGTATCTTGGAAACTGAGGAACAACACAACAACAGGCTTTGTTTCTGGGTCTTTTTTTTTTTATGCCTCATATATCCTTGGTGCTGGAGAAGCCAGCAACCCAGAATGCCAACAGGAAAGATTTTTAAAGGCCAGCTCTCCCTAGTGACAGGACCAGGAAAGGTAGAGCCTAACCAGATGGGAAATTTATAGCCAATAACCACTCTACTAACACCACAGAAAAAAACCACAGCCCTACTTCCACTCATATGAGCAGAGGCCAAGTGGGGAGCCTAGACCTCCACCCTCACCAGTCTGTAATGAGGTACCCAAAGCCCCTGCTGAGGTGGTATCAGAGAGAGCCAAGTGAGTGCAGGAACTTTCATACCCACCCTGTGGTAATAACAAGACTCCCAACCCATACAATATCAGAAAAGATTACATGGGTAGCCTGGATTTCGATTCTTACCCAGAGGTAAGGAGGCATCCCCTTCCCTTTATCTGCTAGAGTGAATCTTAGTGGAAAGTCGGGACTTTTACCACCACCCAGAGGTAATGAGGTCAACCCTTACTGTGTCAACGCAGGCCATGTAGGGAACAGTAACAAGGATTCCCCTCTCTCCCAGACAAGACGGTATCAGTGGAGGCCCAGCGGGGAGCTAGAATTCCCAGCTCAGCCCAGCAGGGACAAGGAACCCACTCCCACTGGGTGTCAATGGAGGGCAAGTGAGGAACCTGTATTTCACCCCGATTTGTCAATAATGAGGCAGCTCCCCAACCCTCCTCCTGTTGGTGTGTTGTCACAGCAGACCAGCAAAAACAGAAGACTTAAATAAGACTCAGAGGCTCATAACATAATATCAAAATGTTTAGGTTTCAATCAAAAATCACTTGTCATACCAAGAACCAGGAAAAACTCAATTTGAATGAGAAAAGACACCAAGATAATACAGATGTTAGAATTATCTGACAATGATTTTAAAGTACCCATCATAAAAATGCTTCAACGGATGATTAAAAACACATTTGAAACAAATGAGAAAAAAATCTCAGCAAAGAAAAAGAAGATATAAAGAACCAAACATAAATTTTAGAACTGAAAAATACAATAACTGAAATTAAAAACTGAATAGATGGGCTCAACAGCAGAATGGAGGGCACAGAGGAAAGAATTAGTGAACTGGAAGACAGAACAATAGAAATTACTCAATCTAAACAACAGAGAGAAAATAGACTGAAAAAAGTAAACAGAGCCTCAGGGACCTTCGGGACTATAACGAAAGATCTACCATTCATGTCAACAGAGTCCTGGAAAGAAAAGAGAAAGAGGGCAGAGCTGAAGACGCAGTCAAAGACATAATGGATGAAAATTTTCCAAAATTGGCAAAAAGACATAAACCTACAAATTCAAGAAGCTGAGTGAACCCCAAACAGGATAAACCTAAAGAAACTCATGCCAAAATACATCATAATCAAACTTCTGAAATATAAAGACAAAGAAAAAATCTTGAAAGCAGCGAGAGAGAAACAACATCTTACCTATAGGAAGAAAACAATTCGAATGACAGTGGATTTCTCATCAGAAACCATGGAGGTCAGAAGGATGAGGCACACGTTTTTTCAAGTGCTGAAAAAAAAAGAACTGTCAACCCAGAATTCTATACCCAGTGAAAATATCCTTCAGGAATGAAAGGAAAATCAAGACATTCTCAGATGAAGGAAAACTAAGAGAATCTGTCACCTTCAGACCTACCCTAAAAGAATGGCTAAGGAAGGTCCTCCAAACAGAAAGTGATGGAAGAAGAAATATTAGAATATCAGGAAGGAAGAAACAAAGAACAATAGAAAGAGTAAAAATACAACACACTTTCCTTCTCCTCTTGAGTTTTCTGAATTACATTTTACAGTTGAAGCAAAAATTATAACACACAATGATGTGCTTCTAAATATATGTAGAGGAAACATTTAATTATTTTATACATGTGGAGGAAAAAGAGAGGTAAAGTTTCTATACTTTACTCCAACTGGTAAAATGACAACCCTAGTAGACTGAGACAAGTTATATATATGTAATACCTAGAGGAGCCATTAAAAAACCAATACAAAGAGATGCACTCAAAAATACTATAGATAAATCAAAGTGGAATTCTAAAATATAAACAAGTAACCCACAGGAATGCAGGAAAAAGAAACCAGAAAAATAAAAAATAGAAAGAATAGGGGGACTTCCCTGGTAGTCCAGTGGTTAAGACTCCACGCTTCCAACGCAGCGGGCGTGAGTCTGATCCCTGGCTGGGGAACTAAGATCCCATATGCTGTGCAGTGCAGCCAAAAAACAAAAAATAGAGAAAACAGACAATAGGAAAAATAAAACAGAATATGTAAGCCATAATATATAATGACATTAAACATAAATTGTCTAAATATTTTAAAAATATGCAAAAAAAAAAAAGAACTGACAGAATGGATGAAAAACATGACCCAACGATATGCTGTCTACAAGAAACTAGCTTAAAATATACCTACATAGCTAGTTTAAAAGTAAAAAGATGAAAAAAGATACACATCTTATAGGCAAATATTAATTTAAAAAATTTAAAAAAACAAGGGTGGGTATATTTATATCAGATAAAGTAAACATCAAAGCAAAGAAATTTATCAGGTATAAGGGACACATTACACAATGATAAAAGAGTCAATCTTTCAAGAAGACAGAATTCTAAATGTGTATGTACCCAGCAACAGAGCTGAAAAATATGTAAAGCAAAAACAGATGAAACTGAAAGAAATAGGTCTGGATAGGGGTTTAAGAAGCACATTTATAGTTGGATACTGGAACATCTCTTTCCCGACAATTGATAGATCTAGACAGAAAATCAGCATGCACACAGAACTCCACAGGATCCAACAGGATCTAACTTATACTTACAGAATACTCCACCCAGCAACAGCAGTATACATATTCCTTTCAAGCACACCCAGAACACATACCAAGAAAGGCCATCTCCTGGGCTAGTAAACAAACCTTAACAAATTTAAAAGAACTGAAATCATACAGAGTGTGTTCACTGATCACAAAATAATCAAACTAGACACCAAACAGAAAGATAACAGGAAAATCTCCAAACCCTTGGAAACTAAATAACACATTTCTAAATAACCCATGAGTCAAAGAGCAAGTCTCAAGGGAAATTTTTAAGACAAAACTGAATGAAAATGAAAAGATAACATATCAAAATCTGTGGGACACAGCTAAAGCAGTACTAAGAAGAAAATTTATAGCACTAAATGTTTACCTTAGAAAAGAGGAAAAGACTTAATCTAAGCTCCCATCTCAGGAAACTAAAAAAGAGCAAAATAAACCCGAAGCAAACAGAGAGAAGAAAATAATAAAGAGCAGAAATCAAACGCAATTGGAAACAGAAAAACAATAGAGAAAATCAATGAAACAAGAATGCGTTTCTTTGAAAAGATCAACGAGGGTAACAAATTTCTAGTAAGACTGACAAAAAAGAGACAAGACACAAAGCACCAATATCAAGAATGAGACAGGGGCAGTCACTACAGATCATGAAGACATCAAAAGATAATAAGGGAATACTACAAACAACTATACACACATAAATTTGACAACTTAAAGGAAATAGGCCAATTCCTTCAAAAGCACAAACTAATGCAACTCACCCAGTATGATTACATAACATAGCCCTATTAAGGCTAATTTTTAAATTCCAAAAGAGAAATGTTTCATTGGCAAATTCTGCCCAACATTTAAAGAATTAACACCAATTCTACCCAGCCTCCTCCAAAAAAACATAATAAGAAACACTATCCAATTCATTTTATGAATTTAGTATTATTCTGATCCCAAAACCAGACAAAGAGTACAAAAAAGAAAACTGTAGCGCAATATCCCTCATGAATACAGAGGCAAAACTCTCTAACAAAATATTATCAAACAGAATTCAGGGCTTCCCTGCTGGCGCAGTGGTTGAGAGTCCGCCTGCCGATGCAGGGGACGCGGGTTCGTGCCCCGGTCCGGGAGAATCCCACATGCCGCGGAGCGGCTGGGCGCGTGAGCCATGGCCGCTGAGCCTGCGCGTCCAAAGCCTGTGCTCCGCGACGGGAGAGGCCATGACAGTGAGAGGCCCACATACCGCAAAAAACAAACAACAAAAAAAAAACAGAATTCAGCAATACATAAAGATAATTATACACAATGACCAGCAGAGTTTATCCCAGGGATGCAAGGCAGGTCAATATTTGAAAATCAATCAATGTGTAAACTACCATGTTACAGAAGAAAAACCACATAATCATATCAATTGAGGCAGAAAATCTGATAAAATTCAACACTCATTTAATATAAAAACTTAGAAAAATAAAAGCGACAGAGGGGAATTTCCTCAACTTGATAAAGAACATCTTTTAAAAAAACCAAACAAACCCCAAAACAACAGCTAACATCATACTTAATGGTGAAAGACTGAGCGCTCCCTCCTCCCACAAGATGGGAACAAGGGAAGAACGTCAGTTCTCACCGCTGCTATCCGACACTGTCCTGGAAGTCAGGGCACCACAAGGGAAGGAGGGAAATAGAAGGCATACATATCAGAAAGTAAAAAACAAAACTGCTCACTTGCAGAGTACTTGCTTCTCTATATACTGAATCCCAAGGGACCTACAAACACTGAGGGAGAACACAAACCAAAATTGCATAGCTCCTTTAAAATCTGGTGAAAATGAAAACACCAAATATCAGAACCTATAGGCTACAGTTAAATTAGTAATCAGAGGAAAATTCAGAACCTTAAATAATCATATAATAAAGACTAAAATAAACTTAAGTCTCCAACTAAAGAAGCTAGAAAAGGAATGACAAAGTAAAACAAAAACAGGCAGAAGGAGGTACATAATGAAAATAAAATTGGAAAAAAAACGATTTTTAAAGAAAACCATAGTAGAACTAACAAAGATGCTGGTTCTTTTTATAAAAATCCACAAATTGTATAAACTTCTAACTAATTTAATCAAGAACATAAGGGGGAAACACAAAATATACAGGATAAAAAATAAGAAGGGGGAAAAAAACAGTGAGCCAGAGCAAATTGTTCTAAAAACTTAAGCCACTTCTTTGCATAGCTCTTATGTACATAAATTGGAAAACCTAGATCAAATGGATCATTACAGTTTACCAAACTGATCTTAGGAGATAAGAAAGTTTAAACAGACCAATATCCATACAGAAACAGATAAATTATCAAAGAATTATCCTAACAACAACAAAAACCAAACCCAGATGATTTATTTCACAACGGAACTGTACCAAATCTTTAAAGACCAAGTAATCCTAATGCTACTTAAACTACCCCAGAAAAGGAAAAGAAGCAAACGTCCTAATTCTTTTTATGGATCAATAATAGGTACACCCTATAGAACATCTCCTCAGGTAAAATTTCTCAACAGAGCACCTCCTAGTTTCATAATAAATACTCAACAGAGCACCTCTGAGTTTGATAATACTCACACTTCAGGAGAATACATGTATCTCTCATTACAACGTTGTTGAGGCTTTCTTGACTGTTGTTTATGCAGGAAAAATGTATACATCCCCAAAACTCAAAACACTGAAAACTGTCAGGCAAGATTCCAAAGTCAGTTGGTTAGCTATCAGAATCACATGTCGATGTTTTTGAAAAGCGCAAGTTTCACTGAAGGAAGGAGGTGTCCAAAGCAATTGCTTGTTAACAGCTATTTTAACTGTGGTGATCAGGAAACAATGTATTAAGTGTTTTCTGTGACTAACTGTGCTTTAGTTCTGTTTTAAGAAATTGGCTGGGGATTTTGAGTACAACTAATTATAATACATTATAATTTGTAGAGTACATTACAATTTTTCCCATCTAAAATAATGGGAAATGGGACTCCCACTACAACATGTGATTTTCAGAAATGGATTAATGAAGTTAAGCAAGAGGTAACTATATAGCATTAATACCTAAACCTTATGACACTTGAACATAATATAGGAAAGCTACAGAACACATCTCAATATCCTAAAATACATCTCAATCCAAAAATCCTCCATAAAGCATCAATATTATCAAACAGAATCCAGCATCACATTAAAAAATAAATATGATAACCTAGTGGGGTTTATTCTAAGATTGCAAAGATAGTTCAAGATCTGAAAACTTATTAGTATAAATCCCCATATTTAAGGGGAAAATATATGATCTCTATGGATGCCGAAAAGACCTTCAACAAAATTCAACATCTATTCCAGATAAAAAAATACTTACTGAAAAAGAAATTAATGAACACTATAACACGATCTTATACACACACAGACACACAGACGTAGACACACACAGACACACACCTCTCAAGCCCAAAACCAGAATCTTACTTAGTGTAGGCAGAAGCAAGGTAAGGGTACCTAGTAACTCCAATGTTAGTATATTAGCTGGTGAAATCAGGCAAAAGAAAGAAAGAAAGGACGAAAGAAGGAAGGAGGGAGGGAAGGAAGGAAGGAGAGAGAGAGGAAGGAAGACCTAATATTTGGAAAGGAATAGTTACAACTGTATTTGCAAAATTTTGCATAATGTACTTGGGAAAAAACAAAGAGAATCAATGCTAAAACTAAAGAACAATCTGAAGATACAGAAAAGTAGTAGGATACAAAATTAACATATAAAAGTCAATAGCCTAGATTTCTGCTCCTAGCAGAAGTCATACCAGGGACCAAATGAACCCTCCCACCAGTAACAATCAAAAACACCAGACATTAAGAAAATGAAAAGACAAGCCACCAACTGGGAGAAAATATTTGCAAATCACATATCTGATAAAAGTCTTTATCAAAATTATACAAAGGACTCTAAAAATTCAACAATTAGAAAACAACAACCCAATTTAAAAGTGGGCAAAATGTCTGTTTTCAGACCACAATGAACTAAACTAAATAACAGAAAGATAAATCTCAAAATACGTAAAGATCAAACCACACACTTCTAGATAACATACGGGTCAAAGAAGAAATTTCAAGAGAAATTTAAAAATATTTTTAACTAAATGAAAATGAAAACACAACTTATCCAAGTTTGTTGGATGCAGCAAAAGCAACACTTAGAAGGAAATTTATAGCATTGAATGCATAAATTAGAAAAGAAGAAAGACCCAAAATCAATAATCTAAGCTTCCACCTTAGGAAGAGAAAAAAGAGCAACTTAAATCCAAAGTAAGCAGAAGAAAAGAAATCGTGAGAATTAAAGCAGAAATCAATGAAACTGAAAAAGCAAATCAACAGAGAAGATCAATGAAACCAAAAGTTGGTTCCTTGAAAAGATTAGTAAAATTGATAAGCCTCTAGCCAGGCTAACTAAGATAAATGAGGGGAAACACCGATTCCTAATATCAGAAATAAAAAAGGAGACATCACTACTGATCCCACGGACATTAACAGGATAATAAATTAATACTATGAACAACTCTATGCCCACAAACTTGATAAACTGCTTGAAATGGACCAGTTCCTTGGAAGGACACAATCTGCCAATATTCAAGAAGAAACAGACAGTCCAAATAGGTTTATATCTATTCCTTCTAAATAGGTTTATACCTATTAAAGAGATTGAATCAATAATCAACTACCTTCTAAAACAGAAAACACCAGGCCCAGATGGGTTCACTGGTGAATGCTACCATATATTTAAGAAAGAAATCATACCCATTCTCTACAATCTCTTTCAGAAGATAGAAGCAAAGGGAATACTTCAAACTAATTCTAGGAGGCCACCATTACCCTGATACTAAAACCAAACAAGCCATCACAAGAAAACTATAGACCAATATCTCCCATGGATATAGATATAAAAATTCTCAACAAAACATTAGCAAATCGAACCCAAAAAAGTATAAAAAGAATTATATACCACAACCGAGTGGGATTAATCCCAGACATGTGAGGCTGGTCCAACATTCAAAAATCAATTAACACAGGACTTCCCTGGTGGTGCAGTGGTTAATAATCTGTCTGCCAATGCAGGGGACACAGGTTCTATCCCTAATCCAGGAAGATCCCACATGCCGCGGAGCAACGAAGCCCGTGCGCCGCAACTACTGAGCCCGTGCTCTAGAGCCCGTGTGCCATGACTACGGAGCCCACGTGCCACAACTACTGAAGCCCATGCCCCTAGAGCCCGTGCTCTGCAACAAGAGAAGCCACCACAATAAGAAGCCCGTGCACTGCAACAAAGAGTAGCCCCCCGCTCGCTGCAACTAGAGAAAGCCTGTGCGCAGCAATGAAGACCCAACACAGACAAATAAATAAACTAAAAATAAATAAGTAAAATTATTTTTAAAAATCAATTAACGTAATCCATAATAACATCAACAAACTAAAAAAGAAAAATCATATGATCATATCAACAGGTGCAGAAAAAGCATTTGACAAATCCAACACCCATTCACCATAAAAACTCTCAGTAAATTGGAATAGAGGGAATATTTCCTCAACTTTATAAAGAATATGTACCAAAAAAACCCTACAGCTAACATCACACATAATGGTGAGAAACTCAAAGCTTTCCTACTAAGATCACGTACAAGGAAGAGATGCCCCTCTCACCACTCCTTTTCAATGCCATAGCGGAAGTCCTTGCTAACGCAATACGGCAAACAACAACAAACTATACAGATCGGGCAGTTAGACTAAAAACTTGTATTTGTTTGCAGATGGCGTGATCACCCATAGAGAATATCTGATAGAATCAACAAAAGAACTCCTGGAACTAATAACTGATTTTACCAAGGTTGCAGGATACAAGGTTAACACACAAAAAGTCAACTGCTCTCCTATATACCAACAATGAACAAGTGAAATTTAAAATTAAAACACAACACTATTTACATTAGCACCCCACCAAAATGAAATACTTAAGCATAAATCTAACAAAATATGTACAAGATCCCTATGAGGAAAACTACAAACTCTGATGCATGAAATAAAGGAACTAAATAAATGGAGAGATGTTCCATGTTCATGGATGGGAGGACTCAACATTGTCAGTTCTTCCCAACTTGATCTATAGATTCAATGCAGTCTCAATCAAAATCCCAGCAACTTATGTTATGGATATCAGCAAAATGATTCTAAAGTTTACATGGAGATGTAAAAGACTCAGAATAGCCAAAACTTCAATATTAAAGAAGACCGAAGTTACAGGATTGGCACCACCCAACTTCAAGACTGACTATATAGCTACGGTAATCAAGACAGTGTGGTACTGGGGAAAGAATGAACAAATAGGTCAACAGAACAGAATAGAGAGTCCAGAAACGGGCCCCCACAAATAACAGTCAACTGATCTTTGACACGAGAGCAAAGGCAATACAGTGGAACAAAGATAGTCTCTTCGACAAGTGGTGTTGGAACAACTGGACATCCACATGCCAAAAAAATTAATCTGCAGAGACTTTACACCCTTCACAAAAATTAACCCAAAATGGCTCATAGGCCTAAATGTGAAACTATAACACTCCTAGGAGATAATGAACAACTTTTGCTCTGTGAAAGACATCAAGAGGATGAGAACACAAGCAACAAACCGGGAGAAAATGTTTGCAGAAGACACCTCTGATAAAAGACTGTTATCCAAAATATACCAAGAACTCTTAAAACTCAAAAATAAAAGCAACAACCTGATTAAAAAATGGGCAACAGACCTTAACAGACACCTCACCAAAGAAGACATACGGAAGGTAAATAAGCACATGAAGATGTTTCCCAGCAAACGTCATCAGGGAAACGCAAACTGAAACCATCTGACACCATGACACACCTATTAGAGTGGCCAAAATCCGAACAGGGACAACACCAAATGCTGGCAAAGATGTGCAGCAACGGCAATTCTCATTTATTGCTGGTGGGAACATAACTTGGTACAGCCAGCTTGGCGGTTTCTTACAAAACTAAACATATTCTTGCCATATGATCCAACCATCACTGTCTTTAGGATTTAGCCAAAGGAGTTGAAAACTTATGTCCACACAAAAACGTGCACACAAGTGTTTGTAGCAGTTTTATTCATAATTGCCAAAATTTGGAGGCAACCAAGATGTTCTCCAGTAGTTGAATGCGTAAATAAACTAAGGTACATCCGGACAATGGAATATTATTCAGCACTAAAAAGAAATGAGCTACTAAGCCATGAAAAAACATGGAGGAACCTTAAATGCATATTGGTGAGTGAAAGAAGCCAATTTGAAGAGGCTACACACTGTATGATTCCAACTATATGACATTCTGGAAAAGGCAAAAGAACAAAGACAATGAAAAGATCAGTGGTTGCCATACGTTGATGGGAGGTAAGGAGGGACGAACAGGCAGAGCACAGAGAATTTTTAGGGCAATGAAAATATTGTGTGTCATGTTACAATGATGGATATATGTCATTACACATTTGTCCAAACCCACAGAATGTACAACATCAAGAGTGAACTCTAATGTACCCTGTGCACTTTGGGTGATTATGATGTGTCAATGTAGTTTTATCCTTGGTTTAAAAAAAAAAAAAAGCACCATTCTAATGAGAGATGCTGATAATAGGGAAGGCTATGCATGTTTGCAGGCAGAGAGTATATGGAAATCTCTCTACCTTCCTCTCAATTTTGTTTTGAACCTTAAACTGCTCTTTAAAAATTTGTCTCTAAAATTTTTTTCAAATAAAAAAATTTAAAAGTGGGCAAAAGATATGAACAGGCACCTCACCAAAGAAGATATACAGATGTCAAATCAGCGTATGAAAAGACGCTCAAGATCATATATCATTAAGGAACTGCAAATTAAAACAATGAGATATCAATACACACGTATTAGAATGGCGAAAATCCGAAACACCGACAATACCAAATGTTGGAGAGGATGCGAGGCAACAGGAATTCTCATTTACTGCTGGTGGGAATGTAAAAATGATATAGCCAGTTGGTTAGACCAGTTTCTTACAAAGCTAAATGTAGTTTTACCACACAATCCAAAAACCATGCTCTTAGGTATTTACCTAAATGAGGTGGAAACGTATGTCTACACAAAAACCTGAACATGAGTGCTTATAATAGCTTTATTCATAACTGACAAAATTTGTAAGCAACAAACGTGTCTTTCAATAGGTGCACAGATAAATAAAGCGTGGTCCATCCAGACAACGGAATATTATTCAGCACTAAAAAGAAATGAGCTACCAAACCACGAAAAGACACGAAGGAACCTTAAATGCACATGTGTAAGTGAAAGAAGACAATCTAAAGAGGCTACGTACTAGGTGACTCCAACTATAAGACGTTCTGGAAAAGGCAAACTACAGAGACAGTAAAAAGATCAGTGGTTGCCAGGGTTGGGGAGGAGGGGCCCCACCTCGACTCCCGTGGACAAAAACCAGGTGGGGACCCTCAAGCTAGTCCAGAAAGAATGAGACCCGGGGGCTGATTTCGGGAGTCTGGGAAGGCAGACACACTACTGCCATGGGAGGTGAAACGACAGAATGGACCAGGGAAAGCCTTCTTCCAAGGAAGCAACGAGGAAGGGGAGGCTCAGCGGGCAGAGCCAGCCACCCCCACTGTTGTTACACCTGGCGCTGTGCACTATCCATCGGCCCCAGGCGAGAGCCCCTGAGTAAGAGGGAGCGCCCGTTCTGTGCGTGGACACGTCTGCAGACAGGCAAGCGTGTGGCAGCACCTGGGCCTGCCTGAGGCTGAATCTTCATCTGGAATTCCAAGTCACCTCTGCCCCTGGGCATGTTTTTTTCTATCCTTGGTGTTCACAAAACGCCCGTGCGCCTGCGCATAATGTGAAGGGCCTCCTTTGTCACCTGCAGGTTGGCATTTTACTTACACTGTGCCCTCCGCGCCCGCACACAAGTCAGTTGTGGAGTGGCTGCTCCGTCACGACCTCACACGCGGTGTGAGGGAGGGAGGGGAAGAAAAAGGGAAGCTCAGGCAAAGGCCTGGGAGGAACTGCAGAGCCAGGACCATAAGTAAGTGGGTGGAATACCACCACCCTGAGACCCCCCTCCTCTCACCCGCTAGCTCCCGACCTTAGTCAGGTCTGTGGCCACAGTCCTTAGCAGCGTTTGTGCGACTGTGAAGAGCCGTGACCACGTTGCGGTCTGTCTTCCCGACGAGACTCTGAGCCCCGCGAGGGCAGCCAGTCCCACTCCCCGCTGCTGTGCCCCCTGCACTCTAACACCATGCCTGGCACTCACCTGGTAACTTGCAAATATCGCTGGAAGGAAGCAGACTAGAGCTTAAGTGACATGTAATAGCAACAGGGCTCCTCTGGGGCACTGGAAAGCAAAGGGATAGCAAGGCACAAATGCTGACAGCAAAGACTTTCCAGTTGGGGAACAATTCACAGAGGCAAGCTCTGTCCCCGGGTGGCTGTCATGGAGCAGGAGGGAAGGGGGAAGAGCAAACAGAGCCTGCACAAGGTGGGCCCTGCCCTGATGTTATGGGAAGATACTCACTGGAAACGACCGTGGTCTCCCCAGGAAGGCCAGTCAGCATCACTGGGATGTGCACACTGGTGCTCAGATCCGAGGGTTGACTGCCCATTCGAGTAACGTTCCGCTGATTATCTGCATCCTCGGGCTGTTCTTCCACCTTCTCTAGACAGGTGCTGGGCAGGGCATGCACAGGGCCCACACCCACTACCCCACTGGCCTCCAGATCACAGTGCGACTCCCTGCAACCAAGAATGCACATCAGAGTCTGACGAAGAGCCAAACTCCTATTCAGTCTGCAAAACCCAGCTTCTTAAACCCCTATCCAGATCAAATAAATCCCTGATCACCTCCTCTGTCATGGTTTTTATCACCCTATACATTTCTGTTTTTAGGTCTGAAAGGTAGTGACAGGGCTGACTCACCTGTTTGTCCCTGGCACAAGGCCAGGCATGGCTGATATCACGTTATGTGTACATAACAGAACTGTTTGCAGAACGAAGAAGCCTGGAAGAGGATGTTACCCTAAGCCACCCCACCTGGGGCCCCACCAGGGCAAAGGCTCAGCACAGAGCTCTGCACACAAAGACCGTGCCCAGGTCGGGCTGATCCTGAGCTGTGGCCTCTGGCTGCACGAGTTCTGGGTGGTCTGTGACCCATTGGCAAGCATGGAGACTGCTGGCCTCAGCCTAACAGCTCCTGTTACCCCTGGGTTCTCACAAAGTCACCGTCAGATCCTGTCCCAGCCAGGGACCGGGCTGGGCTGGCCTGGGATGGGGGTCCTTTCCGTCATGGCCGCATAACCCAGCCCCCTCCCATTCCACCATTTAGTCCTGTGGCCTCCTCAGGCTTCCCTCAGGCTCTCCTGACTCGCCTTGCTTCACGGGATTACACATTTTTCTCTTCTCCCCGGGGTACCTTTTCCAAGTCTCAGTGTCCCAAGCCAGTCCCAA
Source organism: Phocoena sinus (assembly GCF_008692025.1). Classification (NCBI taxonomy): domain Eukaryota; kingdom Metazoa; phylum Chordata; class Mammalia; order Artiodactyla; family Phocoenidae; genus Phocoena; species Phocoena sinus. The sequence goes on from NC_045768.1 coordinate 107,430, forward strand.
CACTTTCACCCGTAGCCTCCCTTCCTCCCGGGCGCCTAAGAGCTACGCTCCCCACCACGCCGGCCCAACAAGGCAGGACTGTCACCACTGCAGAAAGGGGCTGAGACAGAGGGATGGGCCTCCCGGCCAGGTCCGCGCACCCCTGACCTGTGTAACCCTACCAGCCTGCCCCTCACGGGCTGGTTGGCACGTCCGGCCCAGTCACCACTGCCCCCGCGCCCCCCCGCGCCCCGCCCCCGCGCTGACTCGCCTAGGCTGGTGGTTGCGGAGCTCCTTGTCTTCGTCCCTGTTCCCCACCTCGCCCTCCTTCTCCGCCTCCTCGTGCGCGGACGGCGCCTTGTGCCGCGTGCGGTGCCTCCGCGCTGGCTCCTCTCCGCTCTCCGCCTCCCGGGGGCCGGCCCGGGGGCCGCCGCGGTGCCGCGCTCGCCGCTCGCCCTTAGCCCCGGGCGCCGCGCCCTCCCTGCCCGGCTCGGGCACGTGCCGGTGCGGGCGGTGGCGCCGGGGCTCCCGCTCTGCCGCCTCCTCCGGGGAGCCGCGCCGGTGGTGGCGCCGGCCGCCGTCGGGTCCCGGGCCGCGGCCACGCTCGCTCCGGGCCTCCCGGGGGCCCGCGGCCTCCTTGCTGCGGCTGCGGCGCGGCTGCGCCCGCTCCTCCCGGGCCCCCGGCTCCCCGCCCTCCGCCTTCGTGGCGTCCGCCGTGTCCTGCTCCCCCGCCGGCGCCGGCGCCGGGGCCGCGGCCTTGTCCCTGTCTCTGTCTCGGTGCCGGTGATGCCTGCGCGGCGGGTCCGCGCCCTCGGCAGACTCCGCGCCCTCGGGCCGGGCCTTGCCCCCCGCGGGCCCCCGCGCGCCGTCCCGGCCCGGCTCCACCACGAGCGGCCGGTCCAGGTGCGTCTTCATGTCGGGCCGCAGGTGACGGGAGGTGGCGAAGCGCAGCCGCTCCTCGGCGTCCATCTCGCTGTACAGCGCCTCGCAGCTGGCTCGTAGGTTCTGCAGCCTCAGTTGGCTGGCCCGCTGCTCCCACACCGAGCGCGCCTTGGCCGAGTTCTGATGCCTGCTGTGGGGAGACCCGCGTGAGCCGCGCCCCCAAGCCGCCCCCCACCTCTCTGCCTCGCAGAGGAAGCCACGGATGGACACACAGCGATGGAGAGATGGCAGAGGGCGCAGTGGGGGGGGGGGGGGGCGCGGAGGGGGGCGGCAGGAGCCCTGGCAACCCCAGCAGAGTCGAGGGGCAGAGTTGGCGGCCGATACCCAGGGAAACAGACCTCATCCCTGCCCCCCCCGGGGGGCGCCCACAGATGGTGAGAGCCTCACCTGGGGGTGGGGGCTCAAGGCCGGGGGGCCAGGGGTGCAGAGCAGTGGGAATGACAGGCACCAGCATGAGGTGGCAGACAGGCTTCCCGGGCAGGTGGGCTGCCCGCCAGGAAGGCCAGAATGGGGCGAAGAGGGGGGCAACGTCCAAATGGAGCAGGACTGAGGAGGCAGGAAGCAGGCTGCCCGAGGAGGGGCTCCTCCATCTCCACCTCCAGGAGGGGAGCCACTGGCCAGAGGAAGACGGGGTGTCTGAGAGGGAACCCGAGAAGAGGCGGGTCGTCAGGAGCAGAAGGGACAGTTACCCAGGGAGCGAGGGGCCCTGGGGGCGGCTGGCCCTCGCCGGAGTCAGGCTGGGACTCTCCCTGCGGTGGTCGGCCCCATCTGGGCAGCTGCCACTCAGCTCAGTGACCATTTGCTGAATGCCCAGGAGCCCAGCAGGCAGGTTTGCGGCTGGACACTACGTCCTGTGGTCAGCAGTGCCCTCCTCTCTCCTGGCTCCACGGGGGCTGAGAGCCTTCCGGCGCCAGGAGTGGCCTGTAGTCCAGGCTCAGCCCTCACTAGACAGGCTTCTAAAGGCCTTGACCGCCCCCCAAGCTCACCCACACGGTCACAGGTGGATTCCACAGCCCAGGGTGCGTGGAAGCCCTTTGCATTCTGGGATATTTGCTGAACAAGACCCCAAAGTTGGTGAGCCGGCACCACCTCCTCAGAGGCCAGTCTCGTCCTGCAGCCCCTGGTGGTCTCGGGACCACTGTGGGGGGGCAGCAGTGGCAGCACGAGGACAAGGGTGGCTGTGACATCTGGGCCAGCAGCCACCTCCTCCAGCCCTCACAACCACCTCAGGGACTGGGTGCTGCTCTTGTCCCCATGTCACACTGAGCACAGAGGACGTGACTCACACAGGGTCCACAGCGAGTCACTGACGGAGCCAGGATCGGACGCGTGCAAGGGCAAGAGGAAAAAAGTGTCTAAAGGAGATGCAAGGCCTCCGCCAGACTCCAGCTGCACTGACCGCACAGCCTAGAGCCACAACCTGGGGGCCTTGGGGGCCCAGATGGGACAGGTCTCCACCCCCCGGCTCTGAGCCCCAGCCACTGAGCACCACGCTGAGTCCTGCCCCCAGGGTGGGGAGCCATTTCCAGGGAAGCACCTTGAAAGTAGGAGAGCGGAAGAGCCTGATGCCTGTCCTTGGGGGCCCAGACGGGGAGCAGGCACGGCAACGTATGGGGGACAGCGGTCAGCCTCTCTGACCACCTGCTGACTGGTGGTCAGCACACCTTCGGCTGCCACCCCAGGTCCTGACCTGCTGCCCCGTTCCCAAGGTCACCTGGCAACAGACCCACCTTCTCTTTCCTTGGCTTCAACCCAGAGCCACGGGGGACCTACCCATCCCCAGCTGACACCAAAACAAAGGGCCCAACTCTGAACTATGCCGAACCCTGTGAAGTGGACAGCAGCCACCAGGGGCGCTCCCCAATGGTGCAGGAACCCGTGAGGGCTGACGGCCGGACACTGGTCAGGCTTCCCCATCAGCCCAGCAGGCCGAGATGGGCCTGGACTCAGAGCCACTGGGCGGCAGGTGGTGGCCTGCTCAGACCCAGCCATGAGCCCTGGGGACCCGCCTGTCAGAACAGAAACAGGCAGGCAGTAAAGACGATGGGGACGTGGTAGCTGGTAGCTCAGGAGGAACGGGCTCTGCCCTTAGCCTCACCCTCAGACGCAGCTCTGTCTCACCCAGGAACCAGCTCAAGTCCATGGAGAGGCGGGGTGCCTGCTGGACTAGAGGCTGCGTGGGGCTGGCAGGCGCCCCTCATAACTTCCCAGGGGCGGCTCTACCATCCCCGCTCCTGCTGGGTGGCTGCCTCTCTGGGCCTCACGCCACCCGAGACTGTCTGCGCCTGCCCAGCACGCGGCGGTGCTGCTGGCTGCCTCTCTGGACGTGTCTCTGCCTCTGTGCCTTGCTGGGGGGCGGCAGCCTGCCCCCCACCTGCTTGCTGCTCTGTCCCTGCCCTGCCTGGCATGTGGCGCAGCGTGGCCAGCGCTCGCCTCTCACTCTGTGTCTCCACCGAGCTCCAAGAATGTGCGGGGGCGGGTCAGGCTCTGACCCACAGTGCAGTGTGGCAGAGGACTATGACCCAGGCGAAAGCCTCGTCTAGAAGCACTCCCGAAGTGGGCACAGGGAAGGGCCCCCCCCCGCCCCACCGCGTCCAGCCCGGCTTGCAGGCAGAGCCCGGCTCAGCCGCCCTGACCCAGACGTGCCGACAGGACTCAGAAGGAGCCTCTGTGGCGAGGCCCTGCTTTGAGGTCTCCTTGCTGAGAAAGTCAGTCTTCCCTCAGTCACCCCCAGCTGTGACGATGTGGAGCAGCCCAGGTACAGCAGCGCTGGCACCTACGCCCGCATCTCAGGCCACCCGGGAGTCAGTCATTCAGGATCCAGCCTTCTTACCCCGTGGACGTCGGGGGCCCAACAGCCAGCAGGTCCGCGTGCTCGTGAGAGCACCGAGCCCAGCTCTGTGCTGGCCAAGTAACAGGGGCCAGGGGTTCAGGGACGGCAGTAGTGCCCGTCACCACCAGGACACGGAGAGGGCACCTGGCCATCTCCAGGGACTTCTCACCTGCAGAAAGAAGCCCCTGGGGCAGACTGGTGTCACCCCCAGCAGGGCCACGCTGGGGTTTCTACGGCTCTACCTCAGGCTTTGGCTGGTCTCCGGAAGCCTCACGAGCAGGCAGAAGCTCTGCTCTCGCGAGAACAAGACTTCCGAAGGGTCCCAGAGACACCCCCTCCCCAGCAAGGCAGGGTGGGGCAGGAGGACCCCACGGATGTCCTGAGCCCCTGAGCAACCCTCTACCTCATGGGAGCCACAAGGAGACAGCCCCAGTGGCACCCAGTGGTGGTCACCTCAGGAGAAGCAGATCTGCTCAAGACACCAGAGTGACAGCACAGGGACAGACAGGCAGGAGGACAGAGATCAGGAGGGAGAGGAGGAGGGGCTGAGCCCAGAGAGCCTGATCCCACGAGCAGGACGTGAGGGCGTCAGGAAGTGTGCCCGCCGTCCCCGGCCAGGCTGCAGGACGTGGGCCTGGAGCTGCCCCCTGAAGCGAATGACTTGAAGTGGGAAGCAGAGTTAGGGGCGGACAGAAGGCGCTGGCGTGTAGTTATCACGAAGCCATAGATGGAAATTGCAGCAGAGAGACTCACGGTGAGGTTACGCTGGAGACAGATGAGCTGCGAGATACAGTACCTCGAGTTTGCTTTACAAAACTGCACATGCAAAAAACAAAACAGAACAAAAGTGAGAACACCAGAGAGTTCTAAGAGAGGCTAGAACGGTGTGAGCCGCGCCGGGTCAGGGCACAGGCTGCAGTGTGCATCCAGGCAGGAGGCCAGGGATGCTTCTATCAGAGTGAGGCCGGCCGAGACCTCGGGGTAAAAGAGAAGATGAGAGCGAAGGAGCGCCCACGGAGCAGTGACCCCCACGGCCGAGGGCAAGAGCGCCATCTTGGGCCGTCCAGCGCAGCTCTGCGCACACTGCCCTGGAAGGGCAGGGGGGCTGGAAGGAGCGGGCACCACTCGTCCGCCATTGTGATCAGCCCCCTCACCCCCGCCAGACCTGGCGCCCCACTCCCCGGGCGCCAGGGAGGGCTCACCCCGTGGTCCCCTGGCCTTCGAGGCGGAGCAGAGCCGGCTGACACAGGGGCCCTACCTGCCTCCGGCCTCACCTGGGCCCTGCTTCCTGAACACCGTGCTCAGCCCCCAAGCCGCCCAGGCCCCTCAGCTCCCCAGGCTCTAAGGCACTGCCACCAGGTCACCACCAGCCTCCCCAGGGGCAAACAGGTTCTACCACCAGCCCACCTTCCCTTGAGTGTCCTTCTGGAAGTGTCTTTCTGGAAGCTTTTCCAAAATCAATAGAGAGAAACCATAGGTCTCTTTACAGTCATTTCCCTCCCAGGGGAGGGCCAGGTGGGTCCCCAGCGCTGCCTTCTCAAGGTTGAGTCGACAAGCATTTGTGAGGAGCTCAAAGCAGCTCACCTGCCTGGCCGCCCTGCGTGCACACAGGCATGTGTGTACAAGAGAGTGGGCAAAGCGGTGTGCATGGCTGAGTGTGTGAGCTTCTGAATGAGCATGTGAGCTGGTGTGTGACTGAGACCGTGAACATTAAGAGAACAAGGATCAGAGCAAGCGTGTGTGAGTGTGAACCCGCGTGTGGGAGCGGCCGTGGGCACCGGCACTTGTGAGTCCCAGTGACGTCGAGGCCGACACAGCCGAGAGCCAGAAGGGCCGCATCAGCCTGAGTGTCCTTCCCTCCCAGGAGGCTGAGGGGACTGTCCCCTGAGGCCAAGGACACTGGAGCCCCAGTGGCTCTAGGGGACTCGGGCGCCCCTCTGAGGAGGGTCCGTCACAGAGCCTCCGTCCGCTCGGGCACGGCCCATGGAGCCGCTCAAACACCACGGACACAAAAGGCGCCCTGAGCATCAGAGGCTCACAGCGCACGTCTCGACCAGGCCCCCGTCTCACAGACCACACAGCACCGCTGCGGGAGCAGGTCAGAGCGGGGCCCCTCGGAGCCTCTCGCACCACCTCAGAGGCTCGGGCAGAGAAGTGAACACGGAGAGGCTGCTGCTGCCAGCAGAGCAGGGAACCGTTGGGGCAGACGGGACAGACAGGCGCTGGAGCACAGCTCCTGCCCGCAGATGTCTCAGCTCGATGGAGGAGAGCAAACAACCACGCACAGTGGTCCTCACGCCCCCCACCCTCCGCACCTGGGAGTCACGTCAGACCCACTGTGCATGCAGCGGAGATGGGCCGAGGACAAGGCCCAAAGCCGCGTCCCGGGGGAGGCCGCGGGACCCACAGCTGGCCCAAGAGGGGGACGCAAGGGCCAACGCCTGGACATACCCCAGGTTGGCCGTGACAGGGATGGGCCAGCACCGAGCTCAGGGCCTGCTGTGAGGGAGAACACCAAGTGTCCCCCAGGCCCCGGGGATACAGCCTGCTTCCTGCACAGCAGCGTCCCAAGCGGGGACGGGGGCGGAGGGAGAGGAAGGACATCCAGACTTCCCTCTCTGGTGTCCTGACAAGCTCCCCGTGGCTGTGCTGAGGGCCCCTCCCCGCTTAGGTCCCAGCCCAGGTGGGAGTGGACACCCTGCCGCACATCCCCAAGGAATGGGCAGCCCTGAGCAGCAGCAGGGGACACAGGACACCACGCTCCCCTCCGGAACAGCAGGAAGGCAAAAGTTACACAGAAACTCCACAGGGCCCACGTGAATAAATGGGTCAGTCACCAACCACGTCCTCTACGCAGACCGCCAGCAGCTTACGCAGCTCAGGAAGTAACCGGGTCACAGCAAGCCCGGGACCAAGCAGACTGAGCAGGTGCATTGGCCAGACAACAGAACTCCAGAACAACTGGGCACTGAGCCCCCAGCAGCTGTGGAATGATGGCGGCTGTGTCCTGCCTGCCTCCTTGCAGGCCCCCTGCACCCCTGCCTGGACTCCCAGGGCCTGGGACCTCCCTTTGCTTCTCCTCCCCCAAAGGCCAGCACTTTCTGCTCACCTTAGAGACAGGTCCTCTGCAAACGTCCTCCTAGAAAACAGGCCATGGCCCTGTGACGTCCAGGCGAGACTGGGGCTGCTAAGATGCACCCTCACCCGTGCGTGTACACACTCCCACCCCCACAAACGCATCCACGTGCCAGCACACTCTCAGCACCAGTGCCTGTGTCACCACAGACGGGCCTGAGGTGCTCCGGCCACGCAGCACTGTGTCCACGGGAGAGGGAAGCAGCTGCAGAGCGGGGGCCCGTGGAGCAGCGTGGGGAGTGGGAGCCGTGGCGGGGGCTGGCGAGCGGGGCGGAAGGCAGGGGCAGCAGCTCCAGGGTGGGCTCAGCCTGGCCCCGAGCCCCTCTGTGCTCTCTCACGGCCACCCAGTGACCGGGATTGGGCCGGACTTTCCTGCCTCCTTCCCCGGGGGCCAACGCCCCCCAGCCCACCGTGGCTTTTGGCCCTGCGCCGGGGCGTTCTGTCCCAACTCGGAAATCCATAACGCCCCCAGCAGCGCTCGCAGCCGGCTCTGGGCGACCAGAGTCCCCGACGGAAGTCTAGGCCCCGCCTGCACCTCTGCTCATCAGAGAGGCCTCCTCTCGACTCCTGTCCCAACACCAGAACGCGATACTATTGGGAACTGCATTAAGTCTCTTGGGCTGCTGAAGTAACCCCTTGAATCTTCCGGCTCACAGAACACACTTCTGAAAGGCGGTGTGTAAGGCAGACACACCAAGTCCCTGGCGCTGCCCAAGACTGTCCAGGGGGCCACCTTCCGTGGTCACTCCCACCCACGGCGTTGCCACACCGCGCTCTCACCCCGGCGGGGAGAAGCGGGGAGGCTTTACTTGGTGGTCTCTTTGCTCAAAAGTCCCCGCAGGGGAGGAGCGCCATTCCCCCGCATCTCAGCTCCTGGGAAGGGGCTGTGTCCTAACAGCTCCAGCCAAGGCGAGGGCCCCTGAGGAGGCCCCGGGGGAGCTGGACTCTGCTCCCGCCACCGCCCACAGCCCACTCCGAGAGCCTTACGCGGCGATGGAGATGTTGGCGGCAGACATGGGGCTGACTTCAGCCACTTCTTTGGCCTTTTGCAGAGCAAGCTTCTGGTTGGCTGCTTCTTCCATCTCCTCTTCGTCCTGTTTGGACAGACAGAAATATGTAGCTAGCCTGAGAGTGCTGTGTCCACTCCGATGCCACCAGCTCTTCCGCCTGGAGCCTCCTGAGCCAGCGGGGCCAGGAAGCCAGCTCCCGCCTTAGCACGACCCACCCACGCTCCAGACCGCCCTGCTACGCCCACCTCTGCAGGCAAGAGTCCCCAGGGTTTCTGTGTCAGCACCCCTTCCCAGGGCGCTCACAGCTGACAGCCCCACTCCAGAGCTCCAGCCCCAGGGACCCATTTCCATGTGTTAGTCTTTATTCCATCAAAATGCAAACCCACCCCTCCTTTATTCCCACCTGCTCCCCCGCCACCCAGAGCGCTTGTCACACTGGAACGAAGTCACCTCTTCCCCAGGGTGCTGAGCCAGGGCGAGGGGCAGGCGCCCCACCCTGAGCCTGGGTCCCTGCCCTGCACCACCCACACGAACCATCACCACCAATGTGCCTAGCAGGGCCACCTTGCAGCCTTTGAGCTTTTCCACCTGCACTCATCGGGTCACATCTGTCTACCTGTGACCATGCCTGGCCCTGTGTTCCCTTCCCCACTGAGTTCCTGGAGGAGCCCCACGGCTCTCTGCCGCCCGGGATAGCATGTGCTCATGTGTGCGCGCCTGCAGACACCCTGCCCCGCCTCTGCCCTCTCCATGGGAAGGGAGTGGACATCCAGACAGACCCTCCAGCCCTGACCCCACGTCACTAGGCAAAACCAACATGATCTGCTCCTCAGATCTAGATAAACAGCTCTAGGCTGAGTCTACCAGCCCTGGGAGGGAAACCAGTCTCTGTGCCGTCCAGCTAGATCACTGGGACCACCCTTATATCCCCCATTACCCCAATCCCGGGCCCACCTGGCTCCCCTGGGAGCTGGCATTCCCAACATGTCCCAAAATGTCCTTGAATCTGCTTTTAGAGGCGTAGCAATGGCAACTAAGCCCCCTATTAGCTGTCTGAAGACTTCCCACCATAGAGAAGAGACACTCAAACTTCAGGCCTCAGAGGGGAGGCAGAGCTAGACCCACCACAGAACACCCTAGAGATGTCGTTCCTCCAGCTATGGGCTCCATCCTGGTTTACGGCCCTCAAGTCACTCCAACTGGTGTTCTACAAACAAACTCGATGTGAATTTATTTCCACTTCAAAATAAATGATGCTACCATATATTTGTGGGACTGTAAAGGAGGGAGTGTCCGCCCTTTGGTCTCTTGGCCAGCCCAGGAATGCCCCATAGCCTGACACAGACAGGCGTCCACCTGCCCCAACTCCCAAAGCAAGGAAATTCCTGAATTAGGGCAGTTTGCCCAAAGGGGCCACCACCTATGGTCTGTGCATGGATACAGGGCCCCAAGGACATGGCCTGTCAGTATGTCCTCACCCACTGACAGCCTTGAAGGGGCAGTGAGAGCTTTGAACTCAAGCTCACCCAGCCCAGGACGATGCTGCTGGGCACCCCTAGCTCACGTGGTCCTGTAAATCCTGACCCCAAGAAGTGCTCTGTGGTTGCACGGGTCCCCCCAGCCAGAGCCTTGGGCCATTCTCCAGCCCCTCCTGAATGGCAAGGTTCAGTCTAGGAGCTGGCTAACAACAGAAATGGGCACGCCAGTGGGATTCCCAATCCTCAGAAGCCAGCACCCAGAAGAAGGGAGGAGTCCAGACCCACAGGCACTGCCCCAGCCCAGCTAGGGGGTGGGGGGAGGCACACTGCACGGGCCGCCCCCGTGGAGCACTCCTCGCAGGGAGCCGGGTGGGGCAGCAGGGCACCTGTACAGCACACGCTGTCAGGACCACTGTGGCACACCTGCATCTCTGTTGCCTGCCTTCCTCAGGGAAGGCCCGAGTCAAGCCCCAGAACGGGGACAGTGTTAAGAGTCTTAGGATGTGCTAGACCGGAGTGGGTGCAACACAAGTGGGAGGCTGTCAGGGACGGCGGGCGCGAGCGCACAGACACACACACACACACACACACACACACACACACACACACACGTGCGCGCACAGGCATAGGCCCGGCGTACAGAGCAAGTATGCGCGTGCCTGCAAGGAGCAGAGCCTGCTCAGAGCCCCTGACCAGCAGGAGTGCCCTCTGCACCGGGAGCCGGGCTTGTCAAAGTGCCAGCCTGAGGCTGAAACAGCGGGCTGCCTGCACTGTCCAGGGCAGAGAGGGTGACGGTAAGCAGGCAGGGGGTTGTGCCATCTGAAGGGAAACCACAGGGGAGACACGTGTAATCACGTCCCCCACCAGGCTCAAGGATGAGAGATGACTGTTAGACGACTCCCACTGGGTACAGCCTGGAAAGAAAGCTGTCCTGCTGGGGCATGGGCTTGCTGAGAACAGGCACTGACTGCTCCCCCAGCGACAGCCTGGCCCGACTCTGAGGACCGCGCTGCCCAGCGCCAGCCTGAGCTCAGCCAGCCACACCGGGAATGACCACAAGGGCCCCTCAGTGCCCTCTGGGGTCTTCAGACTGGATGGCCCCTAGGCCCACCTCCTGATGCGTCTCGCTCCTACGAGGACACAGCCCACTCCGCACAGAGACCAGGGCAGCCTGGCCCCCATCTTCCAGGCCCCTCTCTGGTCTGCGCCATGTCATCTGCCACCAGCTCCCACACCTCCTCCTGCCCTTCCGGGTGTCCTTCCCAGGTCTGGGCTTCCCGGGAGCTGCCCTCGTGCCCATCTGCCTTCCCAGCGTGCTCTTTCTGCCTACCTCCTCGGTGCCGCTCCCCACAGCCCTGCCTGTCCAGGGCCTGGAGGAAACACCCCTGGACGGCAGTCACATGGCCCTTAACCCAGGTCCTGGCCCTCCTCATGGCTCTGCAGCCACATCCAGAGCGACACGGACTGACCCCCCACCCCACCCATACCTAGGCTGCAGGTGGGTCCCTACCTACACACCTTGGTCAGTTCCTGTGCGTTGGCAAGGTTGTCCACGGCGATGGCCAGGAAGACGTTCAGCAGAGTGTCTGGTCGGCTCCAGCTAAGGAAGGGAAGCCCTCCGACCCACAGCGTCTCCCAGGCTCAGACCACGGCTCCCTCTGACAACACAGGGGCCCATCTCCCCAGGGCCTGAGCAGCCTCGGCCTCCTTCCTTGGTGTCCACATGCCCCCACCCCCGGCCCTCCAGCCCTGTCAGCCCGTCAGCCCCAGACACAGCCCAGCCCAGCCGCTGGGTCCTGAGGGCCCCTGGCCTCCACCCGGCCTCCTTCATGCAATGCCACATCGCCCGGCCTCCTCGAAAGCCCACACCACCCCTTCCCCCCGCCCCCTCTTCAGGGCCGACGCTCCAGGCCGGAAGCTCGCGCTGTGTTGGATTGATCTGCCTTTGCCTCCTAGGAGGGCACAAGGGCTGCCCGCTCTGCCCCCACCTCTCCCAACAAGCACCCAGGCTGCATGTGGGCTCTGGCACCTTTGGGTCCCACGAGCAGAGACCACCGACGGACCAGCTTCCCGGCAAGGCTCACGGACACGTGCCTGGCTTCGTTCCCACCTTCCTTTACCAAAGCCGAGTCCTGGGACCCCTCCCTCGAGGTGCCCCTCCTCCAGAGCAGCAGGGGCAACATGCGGATGGCAGATGCCACGGGAGTGCCCAGCAGGAGGCCGCCGCCTTCAAAGCCTCCTCCCACTGTGCCCCCTGGGAGCCGCGACAAGGTGCTCCTATGGTCCCCAGTCAGAAATGAGGAAACAAAGGCCACAGAGGTTCGGTAACTCCCCAGGGTCCCAGGGTCAGGGGGCCCAACGGCCCTGCTCTGCCCATCTGAACTCTGCAGGCTCAGGCCCTCGCGCCGCCGCTGACCTGAATCCCTTCAGGTTTCCCATCGCTGGAGCCACCTCTCCCAGCCTCAGCGCCAGGCAGCACTGTCCCCCCTGCGCTGCCCCTCCCCCTGCCCCCGCCCTCGGTGCCTCACCCCTGTAGCCCCCGCAGACCCAGGCCCACCCTTGGCCCCCGCGGGCGGGTGCCCTCCCGGTCACCTAGTGCCCTGCACACTGACGATGGGCAGGCAGTCCTTTGCCATGGGGTGTCCTCTGCCCGCTCAATGCCAGCTGCCCCTTCCCCTCAGCTGTGACAGCCGAACCGTCTCAAACCCTGCTGGTCCTGGGACAGACGCCCAGGGACAACCCTGGGCCCCACGTTATCCCAGCGGCTCTGGGCCAGTGCCACGCTCAAGCAGCCGTCGGCTCTGGGTGACCCCTGTGCGTCAGGCCCCCTGTCTGGCAAGGAGGTACCCTGGGACTCAGGGGGGACCCACATCCCAGGGCAGTGCCTCATAGACAGGCCTGCTCAGGGCCCCAGTGGGGCCCACGGGACAGGACGCCAAGGTCGGCTGCTGCCTCCTGGCACTGCCCACAGCTGTGGGCACCCTCAGAGGCCTCGCTACGCCGAGAGCAGGACGAAGGCCATGCCCCTTGGGGCCCAGCCACAGGGACACACTCCAACCGGGTGGCGCGGTCAGGGGGCCTGAGGCACAGCCTCCCTGGCTGGGCTTGCCCTGACGTCACAGAGTCCCACAGCCCAGACCCTGAAACACAAGCCTGAGGAGTTTCCTCCGCACAAGACCTTCCTTTGCCCTTCTCTGCAGGCGGGTGTTTCCATGGGCAAAGATTTTTTTCAAAAGCCCAGTGCCACGACTTAATTACTGAATTAAATTAAAGTGAAAACAAAACAGATGGCTGCCCTCAGGCTCAAAGCCCAAGTCTTCCCACCGCTGACCTCACTACTTGCCTCGGGACACCCCACGCGCTGCTCACGCTTTCCTCGGCCCGAGGGGCCGACCTCAGGCTGCATCTGTAACTCAAGCTGCTCCTGGGCGGGGGCGCATCACGGCCCACCCTCCATGGGAGAGCCGCCCACACACACGTTCATTCGCGCCGAACACCGGCTCCGTCCTCCTGGGGAGGGAGGGGAGAGCAGGCCCAGGAAGCACCGACCCCCTTGCCCAGACGGCAGAAGGATACAGTTTCCAAACAGCGTCAGGACAATGAAGTAAACCGACGAGAACATGCCTTTGCTGACTCCACCTTGCGATTCGATTCCATGATACATCACCGCGTTCCAGTCCTCCCCAGTCAGGATCTGCAGAGGGTGGGAGAGCAGCCGGGGCGTGTCCCCACAGCCACCCGCGTTCACACGCACGCCCGCACCCACGAGCCCATGGGCACACGAGTGCGCACACACAGGTCCTTGGATGTTGGTTCAGGTGGCCCAGGAGCCTCCAGAGAAACTTCCAGAAGGACGTGGCTGCTGGGCTGGGTCAGGCCTTATAAGATGAATGTGCTCTGGGTTTGTGCCAAGAATGGAAAGGGAGCTCCCAACAGGAGAGAAAGGTGAGCAAAGGCACGGAGACCACGGCAGAGCTTCCCACGTCCCAGAGCTGCCCGGTCACTGCCGCACCGGTGAGGAAACTGAGGCTCAGAGAGGGGCACAAGCTGCTCACGGCCAGACAACAGCTCCAGGGCCTCTGACCCTCCAGGTTCCTGCCTCCCCTGGCCCAGGGGGTCCAGGCCACGAGGGCGGCTAAATGCCGTCCTTGCCCCATCGGGAAACACGTGCCTCTTTTGCACTTGCATTTGGGGGAAAGTACAAGGGGATAAGGTAACAGACACTCGTGTGTCTGCCACTCAGCATGGAAATTGCCAACGTTTTGTCATATTCGCATCAGGTCCCACTGCCCACGATCACCCTCGACAGGCCACCCCAACCGTGAACCTGGGGGGCCTCCAGTCTTTGTGGTCCTACAGCACACAACACACACACACGCCTATAGATGAAATACACCACGTGTGTTTTAAACACGCACGGGCAGGCGTCGGACTGCATCATCACTCCGTTCATTCACTCTTTTATCTTTGACGTTTGCCTGGCTGGACACGTGTAAACCCACTGTTCGTGGAAGGTGCTGCATAGATTCCCCCCATGTACTCACCCATCTTCCCCAACAGGCACTTCCGAGGTTTTTGCCGGTGTGTCCCATTGTGAACATGAAGTTTGTCTAGAACTGGTTCTGCTGGATCGTAGGTTCTGCACACCTTTGACTTCACTAGACGTTTCCAAAGTGTTTATCCCAAATTACAGTCCCACCAGCAACGCAGGCTGTGTCTTCCTCACACCCTCGTCCCAAACTGAGTGCAGTCACGCCCTTTGATAGCTCCCGGCCGGGCCGGCCGGAGCGGTGAACGGAAGAGCCAGGCAGGCGGGACACCTTCTCTTGTATCCAGTGGCTGCTCAACACTTTGAGGCCTTTCTGTGGCCTTTTCAACACTTTGGCTTGGATTTCTGGTAACTCACCTTTTCTTACTGACTTTCTTAAGTATTCTTGTACATACTAGTTCTCTATCTGCAGTGTCTACTGGAAAAATCTTCTGCTGGTCTCCTTCTTGCCTTTAACTAATTTTTTTGTATTATAAAGAAGTTTAATGAAGTCAAATGTATCAGTCTTTTCCTTTATGGTTTCTGCTTTTTGCCCCTTAAGAAATCTCTCTCCATCCCAAGGTCATAAATAATTTTCCTATATTTCTTCAAATCACTTTAAAGTTTGGCTTTTAGGTCTCTAATCCAACTAGAGCTTGTGGTTACTGCTCTGTGCACTCCTGAGGATGAAGACCTACTTTTCTTCCACACAGAAGGCTCGTTTTTTGACCATCCCATCCCGCTCCCATTGATTTGAAATGCCATCTTTTTCATATGACCAACTTCCTACATAGGCTTGGACATGTTTCTGGGCTTTCTAGTCTGTTCTTTGATACTTTGTCTTTATACCTCACAATCTTCATTACTGTAGCTTTATAATAAGTCTTGATATATGGAGGGGCACATCACTCCTTCATGAACTGTCCTGGCTATCCTTGGCCATTTACTCTGCCACAGAATCAATATGCTGCATTCCAAGAGCAGTTCTGTTGGGATTTGGATCCCAAATTAAATTAGGGAGAACGGATCCCTTTACCACAGGAAGGCGCCCCATTTATAAACATAGGTATTCAGTTCTTTTGGTCTTTTAATAACAATTTATAATTTCACCTGTAAAAGTCTTGCATACTTATTGTGGATTTATTTCTGGATAACATAGCTTTTGTTACTACTGTAAATGAAATCTTTCATTTTAATTGAATATTCTAATTGAATGATACTGTTATATAGAAAAGCTTTATTTTTCCTATGTTGACCTTGTGTTCAGCAACAATGAATTCTCTTATTATTTCTAATTGATTCTCTTGAGTTTTCTACGTAAATAATCACACCATCTGTAAATAATAACTATTTTGTCTCTTCCTTTCCAGTCCTTCTGCCTCTTTCTTTTTCTTATTACATTGACTTCAACTGCCTAAATACTAGATATCCTTGGTTATGCTTTCAATCTGTATTAGTCTGGGTTCTCCAGCGAAACAGAACCAAGGGGAGATGTCTGGGTATATCTTGTGGTCACGGAGAATAAGTCCCAAGACCCACGGCTGACAAGGAGAGACAATGGTGTAAGTTTCAGCCCAACTCTGAGTCAAAAGACAAGAGAAGACGGATGTCCCAGCTCAAAGATGGTCAGGCAGCGAGAGTGGACTCTCCCTTAACTCAGCCCTTTTATTCTACTCAGGCCTTCAGTGGACTAGGTGAGGCTTCCACATCTGCTTTCTCAGTCCACCAGTTCAAATGCTCGTCTCATCCAGAAACACCTTCATAGACACACCCAGAAATAATGCTTAATCTAGGCACCCCATGGTCCAGTCAAGTTGACATAAAATTAACCACCAACAATCTTTTATCTGTGATGTTAGCTACGGTCTTTGTAAAATAATACTTTATTGAGATATAATTAACATACCATATAATTCAGTCATTTAAAGTGTATAATTCAATGGTTTTTAGTATATTCACAAAGATGTGCAACCATTACCACAGTCAATTTTAGAACTGAATTTAGAATTCAGAATTTAGAATTTTATTTCCATCTCTTCAGAAAAGAAACCTGGGCTTCCCTGGTGGCACAGTGGTTGAGAGTCCGCCTGCCAATGCAGGGGACACGGGTCCGTGCCCCGGTCTGGGAAGATCCCACATGCCGCAGAGCGGCTGGGCCCGGGAGCCATGGTCGCTGAGCCTGCGTGTCCGGAGCCTGTGCTCCGCAACGGGAGAGGCCACAACGGTGAGAGGCCCGCGTACCGCAAAAAAAAGAAAAAAAAAAAAAGAAACCCATCCATATTAGCTATCACCCAACTAGCTGTGGGTTTGTTTTGGGTTTTTTTGGTTTTTTTTTGAGTCCTCAGTATTTTAAGTTCTTTGTATAACATGTTTTTCATCATAATATCAATATTCTATCTTTCTAAATCTATTGATATGCTTATTTTTCTCTTTTAAACTGTAGAGATCAGGAAATTACATTGACAAATTATTGTATTATTGAGATAAGCACAGTTTAGCCATGAGGTTCTATTTTGTACACAACTGGATTTGATTTTTGAATATTCTATTTCAGACTATTTGCATCTACCTTCACTGAGCAAACACTTAGAGTGCCTGCCTGCTGTGCGTCAGGCAATCTTCAGGCACTTGAGATCCTCAGTAGACAAAACAAAGCCCCTGCCTCACAGATCTGTGGAAGGAGAGAGCTCTCTGAAATGGAGCCAGGAGGCCTGGATGGAATCTGACCTTTTGACCACTTAATGTCCTAATGCAGGCCTCCAGAACATCTGTCAGAAACTCAAGACACTTATCAGACACCCACCTTAAAATGCCTGGTGACAGCCGTCCTTGAAGGACACACTTTCCCTTGTTGTGTCAGAGGACAGCCTCGTGGCTTTTGTCTTACAAGGCCCCGACTCTTTCTCTTCCCCAGGACACTCTTTTTATTTGAGCCAAATCTGTGTCTCTTGAATTGCAGTTCTTGAGACCCCAAAACACTTCTTATTTGCAGCCTCCTGCAGTTTTTTTGGTTGACAGAGCTCACACTCTGTCTGCATTTTGCTTTCCTTACACTGTCTTTGCTGGGCTGTGGGGTCAAGGTTGTCCTAGCCCCATGAAATGGTTTCTTCCCTTCTCTGGAAGTGTCTGAGTCCATTATCATCTGTTCCTTAAAGGCGTGACAAAACTCACCTTATAACTCCCCGAGCCCTGGGCAGGAGGCAGGAAGGCAGGAAGAGAGCTTTGACTAGGGATTCCATTTCTCTAATGGTTATAAAATTATCCAGTTCTTTTTTCTTCTTGAGCTGATTTAAGTAACTGATGTTTTCCTATAGAAGTGCACATTTCATCTAAGTTTTCAAACCTATTGGCATAAAGTTGCCATAATATTCTTTTGGGATTTTAAAAATATCTCCCTTTTCTGCAGTTATACCTCCCTTTTAGGCTATACTTTCAATAAACATATTTTTTTATTGAAGTATAGCTGATGTACAATATTGTGTAAGCTCCAGGTGTACGCTACAGTGATTCACAATTTTTAAAGGTTATATGCCATTTACAGTTATTAGAAAATATGTCTATATTCCCTATATTGTACAATGTATCCTTGTAGCTTATTTTATATGTAATAGTTTGTACCTCTTACCCCTATATTGCTCCTCCCCTCTCCCCTTTCCCCACTGGTAACCACTCTTTTATTCTCTTTATCTGTGAGTCTGCTTCTTTTTCATTATATTCACTAGTTTGTTGCATTGGGCTATACTTTTTATTTGTGCTTTTTTTCTTGATCAGTCTTGCTATAAAGTTATCTACTTTATTAGCCTTATTGAGAACGAGCTTTTTAGGATTTTGTTATCTTGGTATTTTAGTTTTATGTTTCATTAATGTCTGCTCTTAGTATCATTTTTTCCTGCTTTCAATTTCTCTTTGGTTTACTCTATTATTCTTTTTTCTAGATTTTTAAGATGAGCACTTACTTATTTTTAGTCATTCTCTTATTTTGATAATTACTTTTAAGACTCTAAGTTTTCCTCTAAGTATTGCTTCAGACTCATCCTATGAGCTTTGCTAATTATTGTTCAGTCCTAAATATTCTGTACTGCCCACTGTGCTGTCTTCTTCAACCCAAACCCTCAGCTTTCAAATATGGGGAAGATCTTAAGTGACTGTTTACTGGTGCTTTCTATTTATTTAAGTAATATCAAGAATGTGCTAGACTTCCCTGGTGGTTCAGTGGTTCGGAATCTGCCTGCCAGTGCAGGGGACACGGGCTCGATCCCTGGTCCCGGAAGATCCCACATGCCACGGAGCAACTAAGCCCGTGTGCCACAATTACTGAGCCTGCGCTCTAGAGCCTGCGAGCCACGACTACTGAAGCCCACGGGCCTAGAGCCTGTGCTCCGCAGTGAGAAGCCTGCGCACCTTAACGAAGAGTAGCCCCTGCTCGCTGCAGCTACAGAAAGCCCGCGCACAGCAACAAAGACCCAACGCAGCCAAAGAAAAATAAACAACATAAATAAATTTTAAAAAAAAGAATGTGTGCTGTAGGAGTGTGATTCTTTAATGCTTGTAGGAATTTCCGGAGTGACTTAACAAGTGATCAGTTTCTGTGAATGTTCCTTGTGCCCCAGATAATGACTATTTTATTCACTATCAATTGGCAAGTTCTGTACGTACCAGCCGATCGATTTGTGACTGCTGTGCTCATGAGTTCTTTTACATCCTGTCTAATCCCTTATCAGCTTCATCCTTCAGTCTGATAGAAACATAAGTCTCTTAAAAGAGGGTGGACTGTTGATTTGTAATTGTAATTTACAGGATAATTGTAATTATCCTGTAAAAACAGGATTGTAATTCTGTGGGGTTTTGCTTGGTATGTTTTTTGAGCCGTGCCAGTAGGCTGCATCTTCCTTTTATTGTTACGTAATGTACTTCCTTATTTTTACTACAGCTTTTTTTCACCTTCTTTTTCACTTCTATTTTGGCTGATGTTAACATTACACCAGCTTTCTTTTGGTTAAGGTCTACTTAGTTTATCTTTTTGTACCCATTTAATTTTAAATTATGTACTATTTCAAACATGCAGAAAGGTACAATGAATAATATTTAAAGCTCTGTGTACCCATTACCCAGCTTAAGAAATAAAACTTTAAAATGTAGCTGAAGTTCCCTCAGTAGAAATCTCCAGTCTCATTCCTCCTCTCCCCAAGCCCACCTCACCCTGAATTTGGTGTTAAACATGCCCATGCAAGCTTTTACACCTGTACTTCCATATATACCATAAACTTGTTATGCAATGTGTTTTGAAACAAGATGTTTCCATCCTTATTAAATATTTAGTATCATATGCTAAACCATAATGGAAAAGAATGGAAAAAAGAATGTATATATATGTATAACTTAATCACTTTGTTGTACAGCAGAAATTAACACAACATTGTAAATCAACTATACTTCAGTTTAAGAAATTAGTTAAATAGTATCATATGCCTGGTATTATTTCAGATCTTGCTTTTCTTTTTTTTTTTAGCTTAACATTGCTTGTGATCCACGTTAATATAGTTAATTCTAGGTCATTCACGGTCCTGCTGCAGACGGAACACACCCTCCTCATCCACTCTCCTGATGATGAACAATCAAGAGGTTTCCAGCGTTTTGCCATCATACACGATGCTGCTGTGATGGTCTCGCAGGTCTCTCTCTGTGCATTAGGCCAGGGACTTTCCAGAGCACATACCCACAACGGCAACTGCTGTTGTGTGAGTTCCGGTGGGTTAGATACTGTGACATTACTTTCCGAAGTGGTTCTACCAACACACCAACAGCATAAAGGAATCCTCATTTCTCCACATCTTCTCTAAAACTTGAGACTGTTAGATTTCTTAATTTCAACCAAACTGACAGGTGGGTTTACTTTGCATTTCCTGACTATGAGTGAACAGATGATGGTTTTCACAGGTCTACTCATCAGCCCAATTTCCTGTCCCGAGTTCCTTGCTTACACACTTTGCCCTTTCCGGCTGCATTATTTGTCTTTCCTTTCTGATTTGTGGAAGTCTTCGATTTATTCTGGTTATTGGTTATTTATTCTGGCTGTTGGTTATTAGCTAATGCTGTGGAAACATCTACTCCCAGCCTATGACTTGTTCGTTTGACCTTTTTATGGTGTCTTTTGATGCACAGAAATTTGTATTTCAATAGCCAAATTTGTCAAAGCTTTCCTTTACGATCTGTGCATTTCTACATCTTCCTTAAGAAGGCTTTCCCTGCTTTCAGTCAGTAACATTACTCTCCTGTATGTTCTAAAATTTCAGAGTTGCTCTTCACATTTACGTCTTAATTCACCTGAACTGATATTCAAATCTGCTACAGGGTAGAAATCCAACTCCATGTTTTTGTCTATGGATAACCAAACTGTCCATCTGCAGTGACAACATGAGTGTTCTGTGTATATAAGTATTTCATCTGTAAATAATGACATTTTTCTTTCTTCCTTGGCAATCCTGAGAAATGTTATTTCATTTTTTTCTTATTCTACTGCACTAAGACCACTGATACTAGCATAATCTGCTAAGGGTTTTTATTTGCAAGGAGTGTTGGGTTTTATCATGGGATTTTCTTTTAGAAAAAAAAATTCACGATGGACAGTTTCAAACATACAAAGTGGAGAGTGTAATATATCCCTACGTACTCATCACCCAGCTTCAACAATCAACACAATTTGTCAGTCTTGTTTCATCTGCCTCTCTCTCTGGTGCTTGGCTGTGCTTTTGCTAGAGTTCAAATGTTTTTTCTGATCATACGTGTTTTTTTTCCTTCTTTAATCTGTTAAGATGAATTACATTAATAGACCTTCTAATGTTAAATCATCTTGCGTTTCTAGGATAAATTCAAGTTGATCATAAAGGTGATCTTTAAGTACATCCAGTACTTCCCTCAGGGTGTTTTGTCTCTCTGAGTGTGACAGTAATCTATATGTTCCTTCTCTTATATTGCCCTTGTCTAGTGTTTTCATATCAAGGTTATTCCAGTCTCATAAAAGGGTGGGTGTTTCCTCTTTAACTTCTCTGGAGTCGTCTGTATAAAACTGGAGTAACCGTTCTGAAATATGCAGCAGAATTCACTTGTAAACCTGTCAGCGTGTCTCCAGGGCAGGTAGATTTTTCAATTATTCAATTATTATTCAGAAATTATTCAGTTTCTGAAATAGCCCAGCTTTTCTGCTTCTCCTCGGGTTAATGCACCTTTTCTCCCCATTTATCCGCTTTCCTAAACGTATCCGTATCAGTGTCTGCAGCGCTTTCAGCAGTTGGGTGTGACTCTCAGAATCTGTGTCTGGGTGTGTCTTTCTTGCACCTTGAATTGCAGCTCTCTGAGTGGGAATTCCAGGCCAACAGGGACCGTCCTCCAATATTTTAAAGTTGCTTTTCCCAGACCTTCTGGCATCATTGCCACGAGAGGCCTGCCATCAGACTGGCATTCTTTTGCAGGAAATCTGTCTTTCTATAACAGATTTTAAGATTTTCTCTGTATCAGGCTGTGTCCAGGTCTCAGCTCTTTCTGGAACATCGCTGGCACCCTCTCTCTCCACCTCTGAGCCGCAGCTGGCTCAGGTCCTCCACGTTCTTGAGAGGATCACGTCAGTGTACGGTTCAGCCTCCACTTTTTATTTAAACAGCTGTGTCTTTTACTTCTAGGAATGTTACCTAGTTATCTTTCGCGTTAACCGGAGATCCTCAGTTCCGAGGCGGCTTTCTTCCGTAATTTTGTGCTGACTTCCTCCTTCAGCCCTCTGAGGGTTAAAGGCACCTGCGTTACTGTGCTGCTTCAATTTCTTAGGAGCAGCTCACCCTCCACCTGTGGGCGTGGTCGGGCAGCTTCCTCAGGAGCAGAGTTCAAGCTGTTCTCCCCCTGGTCACATGCCTCCCTGTGCCCTCTCCAACCCCATTCAGAAGCAGGGGCTCCAGCCTGGGTCTCAGGCCCTCAACCCAGCGTCATCCTGTGGGCGTCACAGGCCCGGCTGGGCCAACGGTCAGTCCTGGCCGTCCTCTCAGCCTCCTCCAGCCTCGACCACCCTCTCGGCCTCATTAAAGGGCTGGACGCTTCCCCAGCTCTGAGTCAGTCAAGCCATTGGCGATGCTTCTGATGGAGAAGGTGCGAAGGGTAGTACGCTGACGGGCAACCCAATCCTTAAAGCTCAGAGGAGGGCAAAGCCACAGGACCCGAAAGTGGGGTCGGACAAGAAACAGAACGATGACAGCCCGGGGTCTGGAGTCCTGCCAGGCCGGGAGCAGACGAGCCTCTGGGAAAAGAGCTGCTCTGCTCCACCCAGGTCGGGAGGGGGGCTTGCGGGTGACATCACGAGACTGAGTCACTCTGTCAGCAAGCGTCTACTGTGGTTCGAACGGTCGGCTGGAAAGACGCCTTCCTTTGAGAGAGGAGCCCCAAAGGTCCCCTCTACATACACGCATTGTGGCTGCAGTGCTGGCTGGGGGGCAGCGCCAGCGGCCCCAGAGGCCAGGAGCCAGGCAGGGCTCTGGCCAGAGCACCTGCAGCCTGTGGGCTTCCCTAAGTGCCATTGTGGGCACCCCCGCCGCCCCCGCCTGTCCTGCTTGGCCTCAGGTGTGGCGAAGGGCGCTCATGAGGCAGAGGGCTTTATCACATTGGTGAGGCCAGTTGTGGGGCACCCAGGGGCCACAGCTCTGCGAGGGGGACAGCGCTGAACCGGGAGAGTCCTCAAGAGGGAACCAAGGCTCAGCGTCCCCAGGGGCTGCAGGCGGCATGTTTCCAGACACAAAGGGAAACAGGGGCCGCTGGGGCCAAGCCATTGGAGGGAGAAGCCCGGGGAGTGCTTTCCACTCGACTCTCAATGGACGACGGCTGTGATCGGTTCCAGGTCTCGGGGGCAGAGAGGTAAGTGGCGACCTGAAGCCAGGGCCTCCCAAGGTGTCCACCTGTTCCTCGGGCAGCTCCTTCCCGACCTGGTCCCAGCGCAGGGGACGCACGTCAGAGGCGGGAGGGGCTGACGGGGAAGGCAGGCTGCGTGCCCTGCACACCCGGCAGGGGGGGCCCCACACGCCAGAAGTGAGCCAGGAGCAGGAGCCTTACCTGGAAGACCGTGAGGATGGCGGCGGGGAAGGTGTCAAAGTTGGTCGTCGGAGTCTCGTCCTGAAAGTTGAACCTGAGAGGAACAAGGGTCTTGGACAGAGGCAGCTCCATCGGGCTGGACGGGCTGCGTCTGGTGCCAGCGGCCCCCCTCAGGACCCTCAGGGAGGGGAGCGGAGGACGCACCCGGGGCGGCACCGTCCCCTCTGAGCGCTGTGTCCGGGGCCCGGCCTCACTTACTGTCCCCCGAAGAGCTGCATGCCCAGCAGGGCGAAGACCACGATGAAGAGGAAGAGCAGGAAGAGCAGGCTGATGATCGACTTCATGGAGTTGAGCAGCGACACCACCAGGTTCCGCAGGGAGCTCCAGTACCTGCGGGCAGAGGCCTGGTCCGAGCGCCTGGACGCCCGGACACGGACGCACGTGCCTGCGGCTTCCGGCGCCTGCTGGCCTGAGGGCCCACGCTCGGTGTGTGGAGAGTACTCTCTCCAGGGGTCCGGACCACCTGTCTGGACCGCGCCCGCCCCCTGCCCACAGGGACAGCAGACGCCGAGGGTCCAGCGCTGAGCTCACGGTCGCCTCCTACACCTGCTCACCAGTCTCCCCACCCCCATGACCACGCCCGCCTTCGCCCCTCAACCCCCTCAGGCCAACTCGCGGGAAGCGAGGCCCACGGCCACACAGGAGAAGGGGCTGCACTGGAGCATCCATCAGCATCGCCACCCTCAGCACGCGGGTCCCCGCGCAAAGAGCCTCCACTGAGCAGGCCGGGCACGGGGTGCAGACGCTGACCCCAGCGGCCCCTCCCAGAGGGCCAGGGCCACACAGTGCGGAGCAGCCCTCCAGCCTCGACTCCCTTCCACCCCACCCCTCCAACGCTCCTGGGGGTCTGAGACTCTGTCCCTCTCATTCAGCTGGCCCCCGCTGGCTCACAGGCCCCCTGAGGTCTGCCCACGGTCTAGCTGCTGCTGGCTTGCCGGGTGATGAGTCCCCTCCAGCTGCGACCCCCAGGAGAGCCCAGGCGGACGTACCACGTGCCTCTGTGCCTTTCCACTTGCTGTCCTCTGCCCTGGACTAGGGCATCTGCCTGGGGCATCCCTGGGCCCTTGTCCCCAAGGCTGCTTCAGAGAGGCCCACCATCCTCCTCAGGCTCTCTGACTAGGTAGGTGAGAGTTAACAGGAGATGGGCTGGAAGGCTCCAAACAGCCTTGTCGTGGGATGGGCGGGGTGTAGGTCAGCCCACGTCAGGACAGGGGCCACCCGCTTTCCAGGAGGAAATGGAGCTGCTAAGATGCCAGGCCCACGACCAAGGAGAGGGCAGCACTGGCCGTCACCTCCTGAAGCCCCTTCTCCTGCAGAAGCAGCAGAGCACGGAGGGTAGGCGGCGCAGGGCACCCAGCAGCCTTTGTGGGCCAAGCCGACCGAACTCCTGTC
Source organism: Phocoena sinus (assembly GCF_008692025.1). Lineage (NCBI taxonomy): Eukaryota > Metazoa > Chordata > Mammalia > Artiodactyla > Phocoenidae > Phocoena > Phocoena sinus. Next base: position 131,853 of record NC_045768.1, read on the forward strand.
AAAGCTCCTCCACGGTTAAACTGTCCTGACCTCGAATGGCCTCAGGTTTGGATTTAAAACAGAATAGAAAGACCAGGAGGCTGTGTCGGTCACTGTAGCGGGGGCCTGGAGCCCAAGCCACCTGCGCAGGCTCGGTCTGGACCGTCCCACGGTCGTCATGACCCGGGCCACCAGGGACACTGTGCGGAGGCCGGTGCCAGGCAAGTGCGGGCCACACGCTCCAGCCGCTCGCGGGGTGGGAGCCTCAGAGCCTCGGGGTGGCTCGGGTACCACTGTGGAGTCCTACGGCCATGGCCGTTGGGGTGAGGGCAGCTCTGCTGCTGCCGAGACAGCTGTGGACAAGGGCGGCCCCCCTTCCCAGCACTGCTGATCTGGCAGAGAGGGGGGAGGTTTGGCCTGCGTCGCATTCTGGCCTGGGCCTCAGCCTCCTTGTGGGCAAAAGGGTGAGACCTGCTTCCAGGCTGTGAAGAGCCAAGTGGAATGAAACTGAATACACGGTCAGGGCCCCGTCCTGTCACCGAGGACAGGCCAGGCAGCGTCGGCCCCAAGTGGAAAAGGCAGGCCTGGGAGTTCAGGTCAGAAGGTCAGAGTCCCGTCGGGGCCAGGACGGGAGCAGGGCTGCAGGGCAGGTGAGCAGACTTAGGGGTGGGACGATGGGAAAACATCCGTCTGATAACTTCTGTTTTCTCCATCAACTATGGAGCAGAGTCATCCTTTGAGGTTGAAAGGTGGGCTTGCTGAGTTCAAGAGAGGAGACAGGGTGAAACCGTGGGGAACGAGCTAACGAAAGAACCAGAAGTGCTGGGGCAGTGCTGAGGCTGGACATGGCACTGCAGGTAGACGGGCTCCCAGGGCCGACACGAAGTCCTGTGGGCTGTGGCCCTCGCTCGCATGGGCTGCTTTGTGACTGTCTTCTGTTTTTAACCAGTTAAAACCCACAGAAAGAGGTTCCAGGTCACTGAGGGCAAGACCCATGCCGTCCGTCCCCAGGAGCGGCACCTGTGTTGGCTTGGCTCCCATGCTGCCTGCGCCCCCGCCCCCCAAAGCGCACGGATGACATACTTCGTGACTTTGAAGATTCTCAGCAGCCGGAGTGCCCGCAGCACACTGATCCCAAAGGAGGTTCCTGGCTTGATGGCCGCCCAGACCACTTCGAAAATGCTTCCCACAATGACCTGCAACGGAGATGGGGTCAGCCTAGGGCGCGTGTGCGGCTGCTTCTCTCCGTAAGCATCTGCCCCGCCCACCCCGTCTGCAGCTCAAGCCACAGAAGGCAACAGGAGGCACAGGCCTCACACTGAGCCCCCGCCGCCTCCGGGAGCTGCAGACGGTGTCCGCCCTTCCCCCACCCAGACACACCAGGAGGACACAGAACAGGGGCGAGTGGGGCTGCAGCTTTCCCGGCAGATCCTAAAGCCTCCTCGTCTGATGCCTCCCCTGTGCTCCATCACAGCCTGGTGACCCTCTGGGGCCGGCAAACCGCCTCCGGCAGCTTTGCCTGTTACGCTGCTCTCACACAGACCACCAGGCTCTGCTTCCTTGTAACATCCCCTTTCTGGTCCTGCCACCTCTGAGATGCTCCAGTTCATAACTGCATCTTGTCTTCTTCCCAACAGCGGGAGCCAGCAAGTACCACCAAGGATAGATGGGGGCAAGCCTGCCCCTTGTTTCACCAACAGTCATCCCAGGCGCCGTCCACGTTGGTGGACCGGGACTTGCGGGCAAGAGGCCTGCCCCTCCTTCCAGCCACTCCTCAGCATCGGTGTCTCACGTGAGGGACTCAGAAAGGACAGAGCAGCAGGGCTGAAGCACAGCAGACCCCTCACCCAACGGCACCCAAACAGAATTCCCTCCCTGGCCACTGCACCTCACGGGGCACACCCGGGCTCGCGGTCAGCATGAGCGCTCGTGTGCTCTTCTGCGTGTGGCTAATTCTCACTCCTTCTAAGCTGGCTTCTGCAGCTGGTGTGGAGAACTCCACTGCCGAACGTCAATCTCTTAAATTCCCTTTTGCTTCGCTGGGCTCACACATCACCCAAGGTTTCAGTCACTTCCACCCATTTCATACCAGCTGCAAACAGGATCAGCTCGACATCAACATCCTCACCAAGCCTGACCAACAGTGACTATGCCAGGGCAGCGGTCCCCGCAGGTTAGCGCTGGTCCACGACCCTGCGTGTCTGGTCTGCTGGCTGCACCAGCTCTGCATCACCCCAAATGCGTTTCCCCCCTGGACGCAAGCACAGCATTCAGGGGTCAGACCTGCTCACAGCTGCTGCACCCACTATGACCCTAGCAGGGCAGCGAATGGAGCGAGCTTGCCGCGTCTGCCCTTGGTCCCCCGAAAATCACCACCAGTTCGTCTCAGCATCACACAGCACCCAGATCGTGCCCAGGGCTGAAGACTGCTGTTTTCTGAATCTACGTTCTTCTCACTGTCACTGTTCCAACATGTCTCCTATTTCCCATTAATCCTCAGAATTTGCTCACATTGGTTCACAATGTAGGTGGCCTCTCAAGACGGTCCCCACTGCTTCGGGTTCACCCCCTTGTACACCCCTGTCCCCTGGAGGGTGGGCTGGACCTAGTGACTCACTTCCAGCAAACAGAACACAACAAACGTGACAGGCTGGCACCTCTGAGAACAGTTACAAGAAGCCTGAGGCTTTGGCCTTCGTGCTCTCGGCCCTCTCTTGGGCCACGGCTGCCGTGTTGTGAGGACGCTGGGGCAGCCTGTGCAGAGGCCCATGTGACCAGGCCCGAGCCTGCCAGCAGCCGCCAGAGTGAGGCCGGAGGATGAGTCTCTGAGGTCTGTCAACAGTCACGAGCACAAGCTTGGAAGGGAGCTCTCCAGCCCAGCGGAGGCTGCAAGGACTGAACCTCGGGAGGGACCTGAGAGTCACAGCCTGACTGCTCCCCCACGGGAATGAGAGGACATGTGCTGCCTTAAGCCACTAAGCCCTGGAGTAACTTGTTACCCAGAAGGAAAGACCAATACCGACTTCGGAAGCAGGAGTGCCGTGCTGCTGAACTAAGGTCCCCAGGCGCGGGGCGGCTCTGGAGTTGGGGAGCGGCCCCAAGCAGCACAGCGGCGATGGCCTGAGGCGCCCTGAACACACTCTTCCGAGGTCTCTGGACGCTGAAGGTGCCGCCCGTGAGGCCTGCAGGAGAGTGAGGGGGCACAGGAAACTAAGGAGGGGAGTGGGCAGAGAGCCACACTGCAGCCGCAGGGGCAGCGGGAGACGTACCTCCTGCGCTGGGGCGCTGGCGGAGGCGCCGTCCAAGCAGAGTGCACGTGGCGCTGCTGCCTGGCGTCTCCTGCTGCTCGCAGCCCAAGGCGGGAGGAGGGCGGGAACTGAGGAAGCGCTGCTAAGTGAAGAGAAGCCACAACTCGCTAGTTTGGGAGATGCTCAGCCTCTCCAGAGACCAAATAAGGCCAACGTTAAGAAATGGCACGGTCAAAAAAAAAAAAAAATGGCACGGTCTAAAAATGAAGCCAAGGGCACAACGGGGGCTGGTATGGAAGATCCCAAAAGATCAAAGGCGGGGCCTCAGAGCATATTCAGCCGCTTTCCGGCCCTTCAAGGGATGTAGGGTGAGCCTCGCAAATGGGCCTCACGAAGCAGTAAGTCCTCCAGGACGTGGAAGGGTGTTGACCTTGGTCATCTCAGCAGCAGCTCAGTCCGAGAAGGGCTCATCTCTAAGAGAGCTGTGGGCACGGCTTCCGTCCAATGGACTGAACTCTGGGAAGACTCACAACACACCCACAATGCTCTTAAAAGGCTTACATGCACAAAAATATCACCAGCTTGGGTTGAAATGCAAAAACCAAAATGAGGCCTTTGGATCCCACAATTCTACCAAGCAGGAAGCAGGCCAAGAAGACCTCAGCTGGAAACGTTCCCTACCTTCCACGGAAAGGGGAGGGGACTCGAACGTCCCCTACCTTCCACGGAAAGGGGAGGGGACTCGAACGTTCCCTACCTTCCACGGAAAGGGGAGGGGACTCGAACGTTCCCTACCTTCCACGGAAAGGGGAGGGGACTCGGGTAAAACCAAGAGCCCAAGGGCTCCCAGGCCCCAGAACGAGTCAGGGCTTTCCCAACACGTGCTGGCTGCAGTCCAGCCGGCCCTCCTGTGCACCCCGCTGGCCCCGTTTTGAACGGGAAGGTCCAAAGCAGCTACCCCTGCCCGTCCCACCGCTGTATGCTGGGTGTGGGCGTGGATAGCTCGTCTCTCTCAGTTCACGGCTCTAAGATTGAAAGAAACTGTAGGAGCCTCAACCAGACGTGGGTCCGATTTGGATGACGAGATTCGGGGCGCTGAGCTGATGCTGTGATGGGATGCGTCTGGGGAACTGGGAGTGGAGGTGAGTGTATCTTACACTGGGAAGAATCTGGATCAGTGGACTGTGGTAGTCAGCCTCCGGGACGGCCCCCAAGGACCCCTGCCTCCTGGTGTTCGCATCCCTGGGTAACATTCTCCCCATGAAAAGCGGGCGGGCCCGGCGACTCCTTCCTGACAAATGTTAATACAATAGCAAGGCTGACGGCTGTCTCTCCTGAGACTGGTTTAGCCTCTGTCAGGTACTCACATCACGAGCTGCCACACGGTGAGGACACGCAAGCAGCCTGTGGAGAGGCCACGGGACCGGGAAGCGAGACCAGTCACCAACCACGAGCGAGTCTGATCAACAGCCTGTGAGGAGGCTGAACGCAACCCTCCAGTCCTGACCAAGCCTTGGGATGACTGCGTCCCCAGCCTCAGCTGGGCTGTAAACGCGTGAGAGATCCCAGGCCACAGGCACCCTGTAAAGCCACGCCTGGATTCCTGACCCTTAGAAACTGAGATAATAGATGCTTGTTTTAAGCCGCTAAGTTTTGGAAAACTTTGTTGGCTTGTGCGCAAATTATTCCCCTGCCCTGGGGCCTAGCTGGTTCCCAGACACCGTCACTCTGAAGTCTCCTCCCCTCTTTGGGTCCCCTCTGCCTACGCGCACCACAGCTCTCTTTGTAACCAAGAAGGCAAAGGAGTAGAAGAGTTGGCTTCCCCACAACCATCTATGAAAATCGCAGGTGCCCACATGTCCCAGAGAGCACCTGGGCAGCCACCGCCTTCCCCCGCCCAGAGCTCAGGCAGCATGGCGGGTGTACGACGCCCACCCCGGGCTCCAGCACTGACTCCCCCGCACACTAGCTGGGCAGTCCTGGGTCCATCACACAATGTCTCCAGTTATTCATGTATGAAGTGAGCCGTCGTGAAGATCTGACAAAGTCATAGACACTGTCTGTCAGCTGCACTGCGGCGCGGAGAGGAAAAGGTAAAGTTAAACTGCATCCCAAGTCGAAGCTTTCCTTCGACCTAGGTCCAGCCTCCCCCTGGCTTCCGAGAAGTCTGCAGAGGTGCAAGGCCTCCTCGGGCTGTGGCACGGCCACTTCTCACTCAGAGCCTCCACCAGGTCAGAACTCGGCCTCTGGACAGGTGTCAACAGCACCCCAGCCCCAGGCTCTAGGCTCAGCACAGGGAGCCTCAGAAACACCTGCCTTCCAGGCCTCCCTCACCTGCAGAGGCTGGTGAAGGGACCCAGGCCCACTGCTCCCCTCCGGCCTCCCCAGGAAGCGCTGCTGCATGTGCCCAGGACCAGACCCACAGGAATGATGGGGGTCAGGACCACAGCCCCCTCGAGCCTCCACGGGACAGCAGACATTTAGAAGATCGCACACCAGGTGCGGAGGAGGCCACAGAGCCTTAAGCTGATCTTGAGACTCTACAGACAGGGCCAGGGAGGGAAGGAGGCTGCCCATGGCCAGCACCCGCACCAGTCAGGGCCTGACCAGGACAGGCCTCCCCTGCCTGCCAGCAGCCTTTCTGACCCACAGGGGATCACAGTCCCCCAGCCCCCGGCTCTGCTCCACAGGCCCCAGCTCACACTGGGTACGGCATCGTGGGAGGGGTGCGTGCGCTCTCCGGCCAGGACACCGCGGACCCGTCTGGACCCGCAGCGGGCGTCCCTGACAAGGTGGCTCACTCACCCCAAAATCGAAGCAGTTGAAGGAGGACCGGAAGTAGCTCCTGGGCCCCAGGCCGTACATCTTCAGGGACATCTCTGTGAGGAAGAGACCCAGGAAAACAAACTCTGCAAAGTCTAGGAGAAGCCGGAGAAGAGGGGGATTAGCTCGCGTCTCCTCCCACCTGGCTCCAGCCCAGACAGGAGGACACCAGACCTCTGGGCCGACCCAGGGTGGGGCTTCCAGGCCTGGCCGGTGGCCCCTGAGCTCCAACCTCAGCCCAGGACAGAACAGCCCGCGAACAGACAGGGAGTGTCGCAGAGAGGTGCTCCTTCCACCTTGAAAGCTGAGTGCCCAGTGCCTTGGGACACAGAGGCAGCCTCCCAGGACTGGGCTCAAGAGTGAGTTCTGGGTCAAGGGCCCAAATCTCCCAGAGGAGGACCCAGGCGTCAGGCAGAGGGCGCCCAACCCCCGTGGAAGAGCTGGACGGCCTTGAGCCTGTCCTTCTGCCCTCAGTCTCGTCCCGCGCTCCGTGCACTGACGGCAGCTGGAATCCCTCAGCCACCCGGCCAGAAGCCCCGTCCCTCTGCGAGGACCTCCTGACCCCCTTAGGCGCACAGCAGCGCCGTGTTGGGTTTTAACCATGTTTGCAGGCTCGCCCCCCTAAAGGCGAGTGTCCCTACCACCTGACACCCCCGGGCCCCCGCAGTACGAGTCTCCCAGGAGGCACCCGTGCTTGCTGGGGGCCTTGGGGAGTCATACAGAGACCCCTGTGGGTGGGGTGCCTTCCGCTTCCCGCAGGCTGGGCCGGGCAGGCAGCAGTGGTGAGCAGGGCCCGCCTCAGCCCAGGGATCCCGCCACGGCAGCGCTGACCCGGCTGACAGGACTGAAGGGAGGCTGCACTGGACCTGCTGCGAATCCAGCGCACACAGACACTACCCCTAACCCAGCCTGAGCAGAAGGCAGGGTCAGAGCAAGAGGAAACAGTCCAAAAGCGGTACGAGGCCACGCAGGAGACGCAGCCGAGCTCGGCCACTGACGGGCCGCCAAACCAGGAATGCCAGACGTCAGAACAAGGTCACTGGCTTTGACCCTCATCCCAAAGCTGGAATCCACCTATCACTTCAGACAGTGAGCCTCTGAGCCCAGGGCACGGGAGCCAGGGAAGCAGTTCAGCACCAAGGGCAGAGCCCACCATGCAGGGCCAGGGACCGAGGGGTCCAGTCACCAGGCAGTTGCCCACCCAGCCTCCCCAGGGCCCCTGGCATCCAGGCTGGTTGGGAGACTGGACCTCAAGCAGCTCATGCTAAAACAGATGGTAGAAGAGGGGGCCACACACTTCCTGCCCTCCCTGCGCACCCCGAAATCTACTCTCCCCCACAGCTCTCCACCAAGTGCCGCACAGAGGCAGCGGCCTCATCGGGCAGGGCTGTGGCAGCCGAGGCCCTGTACAAGCAGAGACATCAGTTCCACTGCCCACTGGGCACCGTGCCTCACAGACACACACGTGATGGTCCACACGGCCCTGGAAGGTCTCGAGCAGGGGACCGGAGTACGTGGACAACCAGCTCCTGCCTGGCCTCTGAAACCAGTCAAAACCACCACCAGGGCACCCGAGCCAAGCACGGGACGGGTAATGAGACGGCAAAGCAGCCCTCCTGGAGAAACCGCGGGAAAGCTGTGACTGAGTGCAGTCGGAACACAAGCCCCGTGGCCCCGGCCCCTCAGGACCCCACGAGAGGAGCTCACGTCCCGGGAGGAGAGACCATGGAGATGGGCACCCCAGCCACACACACGGCAGACCTTGGAGCTGACGCTGCCTGGGTGTCCACCTTGCTCCCAGGAGACCAAAGCGGGAGCCCTGTGCATGAACGAGCACAGGAACCGCCAAAGGGGAGGCTTTCAGAGAAAGGGGACACCCGGAGCGGAGCCCCCGGCACCCTGCCTGCTCCTCCTCTCTCCCAAGGAGGAGACCCTCAGCTTCACGTGCTCAGCCTCGCCTCAGAGGCCGAGAAAGGGTGCTCACGCATTCATCCCTAAAGCATTCATTCGACTAGCAGGCCCTGGCGCTACTCAGCTGGCCCAGGAGACAGCTGACCCCTCTCCCCAGAAGATCACAGGCTAGGGGAGCGGAGCAGGTAGGTTAAACAGTGTCTGCATTGTAACAAGAGGACAGCGTGCTGTGGGGGGACAGAGGGACAGAGGGGAGGGCGGTCAGGTCCATTCCGTGAGGCCTGGGGGTTCACGGGATGACAGCACCCACTCCCATCCCTCCTTCACCATCCAAGCCTCAGTCTCGGGGTCCTTGGTGGGCAGACAGTGAGGTGCACAGTACCCGCGCTCTGCAGGGCGGCCAGCCTCAGGCCAGAGTCCCGTGACGAGGTCTGATGAAGCTGGTCCACAAGGGGAGTCCCCACCTCCGCGTCTGCCTCCTGACCCTGCTGGGTCAGCCTGTCTCAGCTCCAGCCCAGCTGTCAAGGGCACTGAGCAGAGGTGTCCAGAGGCAGCACAGACCCACCCCTCCCTCCAGCCACTTTCCCTGGGGAATACGCTGATGAGCTCAGGGGTCTCCAGAAAACCACAGAGAAGGCAAGGCAGTGAGGGGGCGGACTCCCCGCCAGGGATGCCTACGGCCTCGCCCAGCACCTGGACGCTTCCAGCCTCGCGCTCCTGCACGTCAGACAAGCGACCAGGCCACGCGGCTCACCCCCAGCCCGCTCAGCTGGTAAATGCCCAGGAAACAAGGAGAAACCACAAGACTGACTGGGCGCCACCGGCTTCTTCCGAGGGAAGAAAAGGCCGGGTTAGGAGGCCCCAGGGAGCAGCCGCACCATCCGCCGAGGTAGGAGGAAGCCCTGGCTCCCCGGGCCCTACCCAGCCCCGAAGGGCGGGGGGACTGCAGCCTGAGGACTCAAGGCAGACACTGAATTCGGTCCCAAACCACGTCCCAAGCCACCAAACCACGGGTCCAGGACACATGATTCAGGGGCCAGGGCACCAGTTCCACGTGCACCCTCTGCTCTGTAACCCGCCCTCTCCCGCGGAGCCAGCCTGGCTGCTAGAAGCTCCCTGGGCTCCTCTTGCTTCTGCTTTCTCTTTGCCCTTTCCCATTATACCAGCAAAGATTTCAATCAAAGTCTGGGAAACAGCAGCCTGGAGTCCCACCCCCAACACAGGCCTCCCCACCCACACTTTCAAGCGGCCCATGGAGCCGTCTGTCCACCGCCCACAAGAACCCTTCAGCAGCTTCCCAGGCTCCCAGTTGGAGCTGCCCAGGCTCAGTGTGGCTGGCCCGTCAGGGGCCAGAACTGGGAGCCAGGAGGGTTCTTCTCTGGAGAATGGCTCTCTTGGCCACCTAGGTGACTGCAGGCGCACAGGGCTCCGAGCAGAGAGGGAGGCGCTTGTGGGGACCCAGATCAGCCGCAGACACGAGCAGGGTGAAGGTGGCTGACCCTGGGGAAGGGGACGGAGGGAGCACTGACCGCGGGACAGAAGTCCTTCGTGCAGTGTCTTCGGAGTTCTTGTGAGGCAAGACAACAAAGCAAGACCTTCAGTTGCACATGCCCTGCAGGGCCCTTGGGTGTGAAGGGTCAGCCTGGGGAGGGACCTCAGCTCTTTGCCTCCTTGGAACTGTAGCCAGGGCCGGACAGGTCATGACCCAGAGCCCCTGGCCTGGCCTGAGGCTCATGGACACAGGCTTGCAAGGCATCCCTGGTCATGGACACACCCAGATTCAACCAACCAAGAAGACAAGCAGAAGAGCCCGGGAAGGCCCCTGGGAGCCAGGACTCTCTCTTCTCAGGAGTCCAGGGCAGATGGCTCCCTCGTTCCCTGGGTCTAAAGCCCTTGCGGCAGAGGACACATGACCCCGGCGCCCCAGACCCCTCACTCATTTCCCACTACCCTGATGGATGGGGGTCTAACCAGATCAGCCAGGCTCCCTGGGATGGGGAGCCCAGGCCTGGGGCACAGCCAGGCCCCCAGCAGAGGCCCCTGGAGCACTTTAGTCAGCACAGGGGTCCGGCCCAGGGCATCCCAAAGCAACAGGTTGTGGACCGGAAGCGGTTCAGAAGAGGTTGGCGGAGGCGGGGCGGGGGCAGGGGCGGGGGCAGGGGCGGGGGCAGGGGCGGGTCCGGGCCCGGCTACGTACACAGCGCCGTGGTGAGCCGCTGGGGCTGGTTGTAGTGTACCATGGCCACGCACAGTGTGTTCAGGGCCACCACGCACAGCACCACCCAGTAGAAGCTCTGCGCCTTCACCAGACGCCGGATGAAGAACCGGAACATCTTCTCCTTCCTGCGGAAGTACGACGAGCTCTCCGTCTTCCCGCTCTTGAGGCTGGCTCGGGCAAAGGGGGACCCTGCGGGAACAAGGGCTCGCTGAGGATGTGGGGGACAGGTGGGCCCCAGGACACGCTCGCCCTCCGCCGCTGTGAGCCCCGCGGATGCGTCCTCGAGGACGTGCATCCCCCACCCCACAAGGACGCTTGCCCCCAGCCCTGGCCCAGCTCGAGGCCCCAGTTTCCATCACAGGCACCAAGTGTGTCAGACCCGTTACCGACATTGTGCTAATGACCCGTGTCCCCTGCAGTGGGTCCTGACCCCACCCCCGCTTCACAAATGAGGGAATCCAGGGCCTCGGCGGTCTCCATGGCTGCTGGGCTCTGGGTGCGAGACCTGGATTGGAACTGGCCTCTCGTCCCCAGCGCCCCCGGCCACCGTCCAGGAGGGCAGCCCCGATGCTCCCAGGCCATTCCAACTCCTCCGTGCGCCCTGGGGAGGCCAGCTGCTTCTGGCCCTCCCTCCCTCTGTAGCTCAGGGGTCAGCAGCCACTGACCACCTGCTTTTCAAGGAGTTTTACTGGAACACAGCCAAGCTCCTTTGCATCTGGCCCAGCTGCAGAGCTAAGTGTGGTCCACAGAGCCCCCAAAGCTCAGTCTCCAGAAACTTTGCCAAGGAAGCTGCCCCTCTGCCCCCACTCACCAGCCAAACCCACTGCCCCCACCGTCACTTCCCTGCCTGTGGCACCTCTGCTCTGCCCCCACCGAGAAGCGCTGCACTCACTGGCTCCTTCTCGGCTCCACGTCCCGGCGTCAATACCGCCCTTCTTTAGGCTCCAGCTAACAGGTGTCCAGCCCCCCAACAATCGCACCCTTATACAGCTGCACTGTGTCGGCTTGTCGGCCTGTTTCGTGCCCAACCCCCAGGCGACACTGAGCTCTGGGGGGACAGGGCCACCCTCTGCACCACCCAACCCCTCGCGCCACTTGACAAACGAGCAAGCAGACTTTGTGGGTGCTTGGAAGGTCTGAGTGCCTCCGAGTGTTCAAACCCAGCTGGCTCTGAACCCCTGGCCTGGCCATCAGTCCCTGGGGAAGGAGCGTGTGAGTGTGTGTTCGGTGGTGGTGGGCGCGTTCGCACAGGTTCGTGGGCGTGTCCACACCCAGACCCAACAGCACAACAAGGGCATTATCAGGCTGGTGTTCTCTTGGATTCACCAAGTGAAGACGGGCCAAGGCCTCTGGAGAGACCTGTCTACAGGCTGAGCAGCTGCGTCGGCAGGGAGACGCTGTGCCCCAGACACAGGAGGGGCGGCCCCGAGGAGCATCCGCCAGTCCGCCCTGTGGCGGGGGGTGCGTGCAGGGCCCTAACGGGGAATTCCTGGCTCTAGACGCCACACCCCACCCACACCCACGGAAGACACTGCTCCGTCACAGCCTCTGGCTACGCCGGGACACAGCCTCCCAATCCACGGCCAGACACCAGCCAGTGCCGATTATTCGGGGCTGGCTCATTCAACGAAACCTCTTGGCCAGCCTTGCCAAGGGTTGCAAAATGCCAAGGCCACAGCCAGCTCCCTCCTCAAAGGCAGCCCTGGGGCACAGAAGAAAGACGGGCACCCAGTACAGACAAGACGAGGAGAAACCTCCACACAGGCAGAGCCATCACGGACCCACCCTGTGAACCCACAGGCTCAGAAACCCCAGACACAGCCATTTAGAAGCAGAGTCACACACACGTGCTACACAGCATACCCGGACGCTGACCACGCCCCCAAAGACACTCAGATTCACACAAGCACACACCTGTGAACACACACAGGCCCGCTCTGGGGAGGGAGGTCAAGAGAACACTTGACTCAAGCAAACCACTTTGTGCATACCCATGGCCAGTGAGACAAGAAGCACATTCTCCACAGACACTCCCTGCTGGACAAGCCCCGTGAGGCCAGCCAAGCCCGGCCACGAGAAGGGCCTCAGGGCTGCTGCCCTCGCATAGCTGCCTGGCCACATCCGCCAGGGCCTTGGGGCCCCAGGGCGTTCCGGGCCTGGGTCCCAGCAAGCAGCTCCTGTGTGCTCACGTCAGCTCTCTTTTACGGTGTTCAAGGCAGTTCACAGTAAAAGCGAACACATGTCACACCCAGAATCGTAGCTTTGGGGGAACAGGAGGCACTGGGACTCTTTTTGGTTTTGTGCAGTGTTCAGGGTTAACTTAATCGGCATATATTCTTTATGACGAAAAGGCTTATTTCAAGAAAAATACGTATCTTCAAGCTCAAGCTAGGGGGCAATCGAGAATGAAATGGACTATGGATGACAACAGAATTGAGCACTGGTTAGGACAACACGGGTGCCCACAAACACCTGGGTGTCTTTGCGCTGTGCCCAGACGGGGGCTCGTTAGTCAATATAACGCCTACGCCCGTCCTGCTTAGTGCCCAACCTTCAAGAACCGCCCTGAGCGGGGCACAGAAACGCAGGGTGGCCGCAACCTGCCCCTGCCCCCACAACCCTGCCAGGTCACAGGTCAGAGATCATAGGTGACAGGCAGGAAGTGCAAGTCCCCTTCCGGCTTAGTGGCTGCCTCTGCGGGCCTGGGGGTGGGGGGTGCGGCGGAAGTGACGTGGGCTGAACACCAGGCATGTGGACGTGAGCCCCGTCTGCCCACCAGGCACGTGGCTGGTACACCCTCGCGGCTAGAGAGTCCCTACTGGAGACAGGTCCAGGGTCACACGTGCCCCACAGGGTCTCGGGGTTAAAGGAAACCATGCAGGCCAGCCCACTGGGCCTCGACCCGCAGCCAGCAGGGGGTGGGGAGCGGGGGGCACCCCGGATGTGCCAGACCCCACGTCCAGACCCGTGGGAACCACCAGGTGCCAAGCCTGAGGGCCCCCGAGTGCAAGGAGACCCCTGGGCTCTTCCGGGGCCACGGGGGAAAGTCTACAGGGTCCCAGGATCTGGCACAGCACGAAACCAACGAAAATAAAACTGAGAGAGAAAATAAAATTCCCTCCCAAAATCATTCAGCAGCTGAAAGGAAAGAAGTTCAGTCTTAAAACCCCCAAACTAGTAGCCTCAAAAATGCAGCAAAGCAATCTTAAATAAACACAGGAAACGTAAGGAGAAAGAAATCATGAGGAAAAGGACGAGAGACACAAAGGAGCAAAGTAAGATACACATGAAGTAACAGGGACTCCAGGACTAAAAGGAGCAAGGAAAGGAGACTGAGTAACTGAACAACGGGAGAAAACATCCCTCACATAGGAAGACCTGAGCCTGCAGCTGAGGCCCACTGGGCTCCTGACCCCAGGCAAAGGGAGTTACAGGCGACACCTTGTCTGTGCCAGGAAATGAGAGGACAGGGCAGTGACACCCACAGAACAAGAGACAATGACCACAGCAGCAAAAGCTCCCTCGTCCTGAGAACCATGGAGGACACCTGAGTATGACCGGAAGCAGCCAGTCCCCCACCTACACACCTGTCTAAGGGGGCAATAAGGAATGACAGAGCAGGGCTGAGACAAAGCAAACCGCTGTGTGGTGCGCAGCGACCGCAAGGTGAGAACCTCTACGTGACCAACCGCAAGGTGAGAACCTCTACGTGACCGTGCGTGTGATGGAAAGGCTCAGTCGGGATTTCTGCGCCCGGGGCAAACACAGGGACTAACAACAGCCGAGAACTAAATCCCCCAAACAACTCAAACCGGGAGTGGGGAGCGAGGAGGGCAAATACTGCAAAGGTCACATCTTATGGGTTGTGGGTAAGGGCAGAGAGATGGGAAATAGGGCGATCTCGTTATGGAAATAATGCATCTTGGTGGTAAAGAGGGTAGAGGAATATACTAAAATAGCAAAGAAAATGTTTCTAATTCTGGGAGCAGGGAAGGGAAGGTAACCATTTGTGGAACAGAAATGGGAGGGATCAGAAATGAGCAAAGGAGGAGAGGGTGATAAACGGCAACCTGATCAAAGCAGCAAAGCTGGGGAAAACAGAGACCACAGTATGAAATATCGACCCCAAATGTGAAGGAATGGGGAAGGAGAAAGTCACGGATGTCAACCCTTACACTGAACGGAGACAGACTGGATCCCTCCGTTAGGGACAGAGACCGTAAGACTGGGTTAAAAAAAAAAAAAAAGCAGACCCCAGCTAAATACTGCATGTAAGGAGAACACTTAAAATGCTTAAAATGATGAAGAAGAGTTGAAAATGAAAGGGAAAGCAAAGATACCAAGCAATGCAAGCTAAAAACCAAAACCAATGGTAGTAACAGAAAGTATGACATTTGCTGTCAGACAAGGAATTGTCCAGTGGAGGAACTAAACGGATAAAGAAGGTATTGTGTGAGGATGAAAAGCATAATTTACAAAGAAGATGTAACCGTCATAAACTCCACATCTACCAAAGCATACAGTGGCTAAATACATAAACAAAAGCCATGAGAAATACAGGAGGAAGCATCAAGGAAATGCAAATCAAAACCGTAATGATTTATCACCTCACACTTGTCAGGATGGCGATTTCCAAAAAAGACAAAAGACAAGTGCTGGCGAGGATGTGGAGCAATTGGAACCCTCGTGCACTGTTGGTGGGAATGCAAACTGGTGTAGCCGCTGTGGAGAACAGTATGGAGGGTCCTCAAAAAAGTTAAAAATAAAACTACCTGATGATCCAGCAATCCTACTACTGGAAAGAGAGAGAGAGAGAGAGAGAGAGAGAGATCTCCAAAATAATTGAAATCAGAATCTTGACGAGATCTGAGCTCTCCATGTTCGCTGCAGCACTATTCAGAATAGATAAGATGTGGAAACAACCTAAATGTCCACTGACAGATGAATGGATAGAGAAAATGTGGTCTATACACACCACAGAATACTACTCAGCCTTAAAAAAGAAGGAGATTCTGCAACATGCACCAGCACGGACGGACCTTGAGGATGTCACGCTAAGTGAAACAAGCTATCTTCAGAAAGACAAATACTTCATGACTGATTACACGCACATAAGGTATCTAAAATAATGAAATTCATAAAACCAAAGACCGGGACGGTGGTGACCAGGGGCTGCTGGGCGGGGATGGCGAGCTGTGATGAACAGGAACAGAGTTTCAGTGAAGCAGGATGAACAAGCCCCGGAGACCTGCTGCCCAGCAGCACGGCACCTGCCATCAACAGTGATCCATTGCACACTTGGAATTGGAGAGGATGGATCTCATGATATCATGATGTGTTCCTACCACACACACACACAATTTTAAGGAAAAAAAAATACAAGAGAAACTTATTGATAAAAAAATAAAATGAAGTGGGAACGTTCAAAACACGTCTTTCAGAACTGAACAGACCTAGTGATAAAACACAAAGACCTAAAGAACTGGAGAACACAATCAATAAACTTGACTTTAAGAGATACCCATACAACCAGACAACTCTCCAAAACAGAGCATACACTTTCCGTCAGTGAAACTTTTTAAAATCAGTCGTGAACTTAGAGTTTGAAAATTTCTAAACTTACAGATTTACTGGCCACATTTCCCAATCAGTATCTGATAAAATTAGATATAATAAAAACATACTTAAAAATTAAGAAGCACACTCGCAGATAACCTTTGCCTCAAGAGGAAAGTAAAGAGATTGTTATCTGGAAACCAGTACAGAGGGGGGGACTTCACGGCAAAGCTTTGTGCAGAGGAAAATATACAGCCTAAAGTGCTTTTGCTGTTAAAGAAGATAAAAGAACAAGTTACACATTTTCAGAAGTTAGAAAAATAATAATAAAATAAATCAAAATAATGTTAAAAGATAAACCTAATAAAGGTTAAAAATAATAAAATTGAAAACAAAAAAATAGAAGAAAGGAAATCTACAATCTGGTTATTTTAAATGATCATTAATACAGACTAACCTCATATGATCCTAATTCAGAAAATAGAAAGCAAAGGTCAACATACTAACAACTGGAAAAGAGCAAAACCAAACTCAACACACTGTAGTCAGTCTCAGAGCTTTACATAGCTTCTGCAGCCTGAACGGCAGAGCCCAACACACAAAGCGCCCGCCTGACGCCCCACCGCGTCTCCAACATGCGTTCAAACCCAGCACTTCTGAACCGGATTCCGGACATCATTCCCCAGAACGCACGTGTCCCAGGTCCCGTCCTCCCAGGGAGGGCTACTCTGGGGACACTTCCTGCAGAGCTCTCCTTGATGTCTCTCTCTTTCTCTCACACCCACGTCCGACCGGTCAGCAAATCCTGTGGGCTTGTCCTCAAAATAGATCTAGAATCCAACCACTTACCACCCCCGTGGCTGCCACCAGCCGCGGAGTCTTCATAGCGGCCTCCAACCTGGTCCTGCTCCTGCCCTCTCTGCACGGCAGTCTGTCCTCAGCGCCCCACAGGAGCCAGAGGCTGCCTCCCCTCTGAAGACCACCCTGGCACCCAGAGTCCCCTGACCCGGTCATTTCCTCTCCTGCTGCCCCACCCCGCCCAGCCCCCTCCACCTGGCCCCAGCCACACCGGCCTCCTGGACTCTCCTGCCTCAGGGTCCTCTCACCTGTCGTGGGGATGCTCCGTCTCCAGCTGAGCTGACTTGTTCACTTCCTTCAGCTTTTTACTCAAAGGCGACCTTTCCCGAGGCCATCTGCGGCCACTCTACTTAAAATTCCAACACCCCCCCAGACCCTTCAAGTCCCCGCCTTCTCTACTTTTTTTTCTTTTTCACACCTAGCACTGGAATGGAAACTCCGAAAAATGAAAGGCTTCTGCATCTTGCTTAGTGCCATAGCCCAATGCCTCAGGCACTTCCCAGCACATCTGGGCACTTGGTAAATATCTGTTGAGTGAATGGACCAGCAAATGGCTGAATACAGAAGAGATGAAGAGAATGTAAGAGACGCTACATGCAGCTCTATAGAAACGTTAGAAAAGGCGACAAAATGGAGGATTTCCTAACAGAATGTAAGAGAACGCTACATGCAGCGCTATAGAAACGAGTTAGAAAAGGCGACAAAATGGAGGATTTCCTAACAGAATGTAAGAGAACGCTACATGCAGCTCTATAGAAACGTTAGAAAAGGCGACAAAATGGAGGATTTCCTAACAGAATGTAAGAGAACGCTACATGCAGCTCTATAGAAACGTTAGAAAAGGCGACAAAATGGAGGATTTCCTAACAGAATGTAAGAGAACGCTACATGCAGCTCAATAGAAACGTTAGAAAAGGCGACAAAATGGAGGATTTCCTAACAGAATGTAAGAGAACGCTACATGCAGCGCTATAGAAACGAGTTAGAAAAGGCGACAAAATGGAGGATTTCCTAACAGAATGTAAGAGAACGCTACATGCAGCTCTATAGAAACGAGTTAGAAAAGGCGACAAAATGGAGGATTTCCTAACAGAATATAAGAGAACGCTACATGCAGCTCTATAGAAACGAGTTAGAAAAGGCGACAAAATGGAGGATTTCCTAACAGAATATAATTTAGAAAACTGGTCCAAGTTCTTTTCCTTTTTTAACTAGACGGGTTCACATTTTTATCTCACCTTTAAAGAACAGAAAATCTAGGTGTTATTTAAATTATTCCAAGCTATAGAAAAAGATTTTTTTAACTCTCCAATTCATTTTACAAAATCAGAAGAAAAACTCTAGGTGAAATAGGAACGGAGGGAACTCACATGATAAACTTGAAAAAAATTTAACAAAATTCAGATCCACAACATACATGGGTCTCTAATGAACAAACACAAACAACCCAATAGAAGATGTACAGAGTATACGAAGAGTCACCAACACCTAAATTTTAATGGGAAACAAACATTTAAAAAGAGGTTCAAAATCACTAGTAGTGAGTGAAATGAGAATTAAAGTCCCCGTGAAATATCACTTTATAATCATTCAATTGCCCTCAAACTGGTAACAGTCAAAAGTAGCTGCAACGTCCAAGCAGGACGAAGGCAGATGTCTTCCTACCCTGTTGGTGGATGTGAATTCACAGCCCTTCTGGAGAGCAGTGTGGTGGCAGCCCTGAAGGTGCCAACACACCCCTCACCTCAGCAGCCCAGCTCCTGGGAACCCATCCCACGAGGGACATAAAGCACTGGTGAGGCAGGACAGATGTTTATAGGATTTGGGGGGCGGCTGATTACCTGACAGTGAATCCACACCATGGAACACCACACAGCTACTTACAAGAGCGAACTCAAATCAGACCAACTGATGGGGAGGGGTTTCCAAGAGGCACTGATGAAAAAAATTTGTATGAAACTATTTCTGTAACATGAAAAGACCCCAAAACTCTACAACATGTATATGTGCCTGTGTGTGTGTGTGTGTGTGTGTGTTATCGAGAAACAAGGAAGGGTAAACCCCAAGCTATTAACATGGGCTTACTGGGGACAAAGAAGGGGAAAGTGTAAACAAACAGATAAACAAATACACAAATGACTTATTAGAGAGGTCTGTATATAAACATAACAATATAATGGGAAGCAGCTCTTCCAACTCGAGTCCACTCAGGATCGCTGGAGAGCAAGGTGGTCTGTGCATGAAAAGCTGTCATTGCCAAGTGCTGGCCCCCCTCCCACACTGCCGAAGGTGGGGACCCAGGGCTGAGCCCCGCTTTGCCGCAGAATGCACAATGACGGGGCATTTAGCGCAAAGAGGCCTGGGCACTTCTGGTGCCAGACTTCTGGTACCAAGCTGAGAGGAGGTACTAAAACGATAAAAGATCAAAGAACCAGGTTCCCCTTTTACTGTTTGAGAAGCAGGGGATGAAGCCAAGGCCTCAGAGGCAGCAGACCCAAGGAACATGGGAGATACACAGGGTTTAGAAGAGAGACGGCAAGAAACTTTCCATCCCTACAGAGTCAGTGACACACGCAGCCTCCGGCCTTGGGACGTGCCCAAGGGCTCCACGTCCACACAGGACGGCAGAGCCAAGAGCAGCCAGCAGACAGCAGTGTACTGAAATGAAGGAGCAAAAATGAACTTCCAGGAGCTGTGCATGCAGCCCACCCCAAGGGCTGGCCCCAGGCAGAAATCCAGTACCAGGGTGCTGTACTTCCTGCTGTCGGGTGGACACACACGGGGCTGGCTTACTTGGGGGGTGTGGGTGGTAGGAAAGGAGGGAAGCCGAGGCGACAGGGAGGGAGCCGGGCGCGCATTCCCCATGCAGTCACAGGCCCACCGAGACTCACCCACAGCACAGAGGTCTGCAAAACGGTCCTCCCCCTCCTCCGCGTGGATCAGGTCATTTCGGCTCTTCTTGGTGGCTGCTCTCTTCAACACTGCTTTAAACAAAGGGTGGGAGGGGGCGGCATGAGTCCGGGCCTCCAGATGACCTGCCTCAGGGCTGGGTGGTGTCCTTGTGGGCGGTGCCAGGAACCGGCAGCCTTTCCAGATCTCTCCTGAAGCTGAGGCTAAGGGAAGGCAGGACGATGCCTGGCCCCCATGTGCCCCTCTCGGTCTTCAGAGCAAAAGGGACAAAGGGATTTTGAGGTTGGGTCCTGCCTGTCCTTCTCGCCACGATGATGCCCACAGGGAAGGCCTGGCTACCATGGAGACCAGGAAACCTCCATGTGGGACAGGGACAGGGCTGCAGCCGGCTGACCCAACGGTCCACACTCCAAGACCAGGTGAGACCAGAGAGGTCAGGTCAAGGCCGCAGAGGGCCCAGCACAGACTGCTCAAGGCCCCAGGTGTGGGCCCAGATGTGGGCCCAGGTGAGACCGCAACATGCGTGGCCATGCTGTCTGGCCCTGTCCTGAGCAGCAGGTGTGAAGAGAGAGCAGCCTTCCTGCCACCGGGGCTGTGCTGGCCCCCGTCCCTGCCCCCGTGGCCCCAGGCTGTGCTAGGGGTCTTTCTACAGCAATCTGGGGGCATCTCCCTGAGCCCTGCGGACAGATACAGCTTGGATTAAACCAGCAGTTTTCAAGCTTGTAGAAGCAGCGCTGTCCAACAGAACTTTCTACGATGACTTGAAACGTGCCGAGACTGAGGATCTGGATTTTCACTTTTGTTTCATTGTAACATACGCACCTGCAAGCTCACACAGTCACGTGTCAGCTGTCAGCTGCCACGCTGGAAAACCCAGCTCTCAGCACAGGCTCCCGTGACCGCCAGGCTGAGCCCACTGCCCGCGATGCCCACTCTGGTCCATGGCACGCAGCTCCCCAGGAGCGTGCAGCTGACCCTCCCAGGGCCTGCCTCCAGAAAGGCCCCGCCCAGGACCATGTTAGGCGACCAACGTGCAGGCACCTGGCTGAGCAGAGGGCATCACGCCTCACATGCAAGCGTGCACACGTGTCACTGCCCGCCCAGCCACCACAGCCCCGTGGCCAGGCAAGGAGTGCGGACAGCGGTCACCTACCATCGAGAGGGGACTTCTCCTCTGCGTTCTTGTCCTCCTCGGCCAGCATGACTTCCTCTGTGAGTGAGACACAGCCTCAGGCCAGAGCCCTCCTGTCCCCACCCCGACCAGGGCTCGTCCCCCAGGAACACAGCAGGAAGGAGGTGAGACCCTGCCTTCTCAGCCCTCACGCTTCCCGAAGCCGGCAGGGCCCGTGGCTGAGCTGGTCCCACCGACACACACACCCCTTGATGGGGTCCACAGACAGCGCCCTGGGAAGAGGGCCTGGCTTGCTGCGCCTCACAAGTCGCCCTCCCGAGGGCAGCCCCCGCCCCAGGTGAGCTCGGCCCTGGGAGGGTCCGGGGAGGAGGAGCCAGCAAAGGCCAGGCCAGGAGCACCACGCAGCCCCTGTCCTCACCGGCCTTGAAGATCCACTCCAGGTACCCGTTGAGCTCCCGCTCGATCTGCTGCTGCCGGCGGAGCTTCAGGAAGGCCCGGCGGTTCTCCACCCGCTCGCGCTCCTTGGCGAACTCCCTGTGATGGGCGAGGCCGCAGCAGGAAGCAGAGCAGGTGGGTGTGAGCATGCCCCCAGGCCCCCCGTGTGCGGCCAGAGGCACAGGGACTCAGGAGGAGGCCGGGACGGGGGAAGCAGGCCACGGGCCACCCCTCCGGGGGCCTCCATCACCCGGCCTTTCCCCCCTTCCCCAGCACTTAACAGGCCCAGGTGAGCCCTCCTTCCTCAGGCTCCTGCAGCTCGTAGGGACAGCGCCTCCGCGCCCAGAGAGGGGCTCCAGAGGGCAGGGACAATTCCACCTCCCCCTGGCCTAGAGCAGGCCTGGGCATGCACCCTCCGAGTGCCGGGCCCTGTCATCTGGACAGAGACGCTACAGAGAGCTTCTGGACAACAATCCCCCAGAGCAGGACTTCCACTTTGTTTCTTCTGCTGGTTCAGACCCAGAGCCTTTGCTAGAAGGAGGAGCGACGGGCAGGCACTGGATCGGCTCAGGGCAGCCAGAGATGACAGGGAGACATTCTAGAATCACCCAGCTCCTCAGCCAAACCACTGAGGCTCTTCTGCCCTCCTGGGCCCTCAGCACCACAGCCCCAGTCTCCCAGCCAATCTTAGAAGTCAAGAGGCTCAAAAGGCCAGAAGGAAGCCATTCACACACACGGGCACAAGAGCGCGTGCCCACGCACAGACACACGCACACGCGCACACACCTTAGCTCAGGTCCCCAGAGGGCAGGCAGGCACACCCTCAGGGCAAAACAGCAATGCCTGTTCTCTGCCCGAGCGAGCGAGCGAGCGGCTGTCTCTCCCCCAGGAGAAGCAGCTTCTGGGCTTGGCAGAGGGGGCGGGCCCGGCAGGCCTGGCTCCTGTCACGCAGCCACGGTGAGAGGGAGAGCTTGGCTCCGACCAGGATGGACCCCAAGCCTGAGACTGGTGTCCACCAGGGCCTGAGCTGCTGCAACCCTGGCAATGAGAGGAGACGGCTCCCACCTGGACCTCTGTGCAGGAATCTGCAGGAACGCAGGGCCCCTCGCGGTCTCCCCACCAGGCCAGCGCCATCAACCACACCGGAGGGCAGGAGGGCCTGGGGGTGGCAGTGGGGCGTGACCATACTGCCCGGTTGGCCGAGAGCTGCCAGCAGAAACTCGCTGCAGTGACCAAGGCCTGGCCGCCGGGCAGCCACTGCTCAGGAGGTGGCTGGCTGTGGCCCGCCCTCCCCAGGCTTTGGCCCCACTGGGAGGAAGAGCTGTGAGAGGAACCACCGATTCTGCTTCTCTGGGCACTGGGAGGGTGAGAGCCCGGGGCGTGGCGGGGAGCAAGGCTGAACCAGCTCCAGGCTGGCCCGTTGGCAGCCCTCCTCCAGATATGGCAGAGCCACACGTTGTGTGCTGACCACTGGCCTGAGGGGCCGCGCAGTCTCCAGCCTCCCCAAGGCTGGCAGAGAACCCTGGGGCCCCGCTGCTGGAGCTGGAGGCCAGAGGGAGGGCTCAGCTGAGCTCATTAGGAAAATCAGCCCGTATCGGCTGGTCCCCAGAGGCAACGATGCCCGCAGGTTGGGGCAGGGCTGGGAAACACAAAGTTCGGGGCCCCTCACCTAGTCTCCGCTGCTACCCCTGCTTCTTTCTCACGCTCTCCGGAGTAAGGTGGAGCAGGACCCACTCGTGTCCCGCCAGCCTCCCCGCCACACGGCCCAGCACGGGGCCCGCCCTCCTCACGAGTCTGGCCCCCGGCCAAGCTCCCACACCTGGCAGCCCCAGCTCTGAGCATCGCAGACACCACACCCTCTGTGCCTCCGCCCCAACAATTCTATGCATGGGAGATGCTCCCCTCTCCTTGCCAAGCTCATTCCTGTCCCCTCTGGGCCTCAGCTGAGCTGCCCCTTCCCCAGGAGCCTTCTCTGAGCCCCAGGCCTCCCTTGGCTTCCGCATCCCAGCTCGGACCACAGCTCCCCCCGCCGCCCCGACTAGGCATTCTCATCGGCCCCCTGTGCTGTGCGCCTGCCTGCTCCCGGCGGAGGCGCTTAGAAAGACACACTGCTAACAGTCAGAGTCTTACAGGAGGGGCCAAGGCAGGAACACGTGCCAGAGCCAGGGCACAGAGCCCTTGGGCCCAGCCACTGTCCTCTCTGCGGCTGTTCCTTTCCAGACCAATATGATAGCTGCCCCCTGAGTCACGACCTCAGGAGCCTTGGGCCTGAGCTGGAATCTTCAAGGCGGGTGGAATGGAAACTTTCCCCTCCAGCCCTACAGGGAATCTGATGCTCAGGTGGGGGCAGGGAGGCAGGCCAGCCCAATGCCCTCTCCCTCTGTCTACACAGCTTCCTCGGCCCCAGACAAGGGCAGGAGCCCCAAATACCAGCCCTGGTTGTTCCCTGAAGCCAACAGCACTTCCTTGGTCCTCGGCCCGATGCAGGACAGGAGGGCACTATGGGCCACAGGTGTGCTACACCTCACTACCCATGAAGGTAGGAAGCACCTTTCTCCAGGAGGGACCCCAGCACTGCATCCTCCCTTGTCTTCTGCTGGAGGTCAGCAGGGACAGGTGACCCGAGAGGCGAGGCAAGCCAGGGGTCAGGGCTGGGGTGGAGACCCAAGGCCGCTCCATTCCTTCTCCAGTGTCACACAGAAGGGCTCTCTTGTCCCCAGGGCTGCTCAGAAACTGCACCACGAACCCAGATAAGAGGCAGCAGCAGCCCCTCCCCTGACTCAGAGGCCGGGGTGAAGGCCAAGAGCTAGGGGTAAGGAGGCCAGGGCCAGGGACCACCAAGGGAGAGGTCAGAATGGTAGCACCAAGGACAGGCTGGCTAGAGCTCAGGACGCTGGGAGTGACCGTCCCAGGGCCAGGCCGAGCCTCGCCTCCCCCACCACACAGGCCGTGTCCAGTCCCATCTGCCCCCTCCCCGGCCTGCGAACACAGAGGTAGCACACAACCGCATGGCCTCTTACCCCGAGAGCACGCCCAGCACCAGGTTGAGCATGAAGAAGGAGCCGATGATGATGAGGGGCAGGAAGTAGAGCCAGTTCCAGGTGTTGCCAGCCGCATCGTTGGTCTGGAAGCAAGAGGAGATGTGCAGGACGGTGGGCAGGACAGAGCCCTGGCCACAGAAGCTCCCTGGCCCTTCTCACACACCGGCAGAGTCCAAGTGCAGGCGGGTCCAGACAGGTAATCCAGGCAGGACCCACCATCACGCCTGCCTGCCCTTGCCCCACAGAGCCCCCCTCTGGGGCTGGGGCCCCCAAAGGACCAAGGAGCTTCATGCTCCTGGCCACTGCTAGCAACAATGAAAAGCCCAGGAGTAGTCCCAGGGCGCCAAGGGCTGCCCCAGGTATCCCGCCTGGACACCTCCCCTCTGCTTCCCAGGCTGCTGGACACACCAGGCAGCTCCAAAGACATTCCTCCTTTGTGAAGCCCACGGACCCCAAGGCCCAAGTCTGATCTTTTTGTCTCCTGCAGTTTCCACAGCTCAGAGCAGTAAGCCCTGTGCCGCATTCCCCCGTCAACGGCAAGCCCACAGGTCCCCAGGGAAGAGCTGGGCCTAAGACAGAACCCAGCGCCAGGGCCTGGTCTAAATAACCAAATGCAAAAGGTCTTCCCAGACCTTTTGATTTTTAGAGCACAGCGCACAAAAGGGTGAGGCCCTCTGAGTCCAATTCATTTCCACTGTTGTTTCGTTTTCAGGGGCCCCCCGTCGACCCAGCTGAGAGGGATGGAGAGCCTCTTTCTCCCCACGAGTCTGGTGCTAGAAGTGAACCAAGAGGGGTGGGTGTTGTGGGCAGGTGACCACCTGGCCCCTCTGCTCCTCTCTTCAGAGGCGGCTCACAAGCCAAGGGCCGGGGCCCTGAGCAGGAGAGAGGCAGGAAGACGGCCCGGCACTGCCCTGAGGCTGGGGCTGATCTCCAGGTGCTGCTGTCGGAATTCCTGCCCTCCAGCGTCTGCTGGCCTAGGCAGATTTGCGGACTCTGTGCCCGCAAGTCCTGAGTCCGCTGGACTGCCTGCCACTTGTGGCTTCTGATTCCTGGACCCTGATTCCAGGCTGGCCACTGAGACCCCCGAGCCTTGACCAGAATAGACACTCAGACCCCCAGCTCTACGTCTGCCAGTGTTCTCAGACCACACCTCTGCCAGCCCCACATGCAACTCCGACCAACGGGCTAAGATGGCCACCAAAGCCGCCAATCTCCCCAAAGGGCACCCTCAAAACCTGCCTCCTTCTGGGAAAAAGGAGAGATGTGCTGCCGTGGCCCCAGCTCCCCTCACCTACTCGAGGACTTGGCTCCTGCAGTCTCCCTCTGATGGACCGTTCCCATCAGTAGCCAAAGAACCCTACTGTCTTCTTAAAAAACAAGACAAAACAAACAAGGACTTGCACTTCTGGGAAGATGGAGTGGACATACTCTTCCCTATTTCTCCCATTGAGTACAATTAACAGCCTGGACATTACATCTAGAGCAAATGTATATTTCACAGAAGACTCTGAAAAGTGGAGAAAAGAAAGCAGATGAGCTGGGACCTCCGGACCCATGGTGAGTTCCCTGTGTTTTTGTTTTGTTTTTGCCTCATATATCCCAGACCTGGGGCTTTGAAAGCCTACAACCCGTAAATGCCAAGAGACACAGACAAAAAATACACCAACAAAAGCCAGCACTCTCTCTCTCTAACCAAAGGGCCAGGAAGAGGGGCAAGGCAGACAATAACTGCACTACTCCAGCCAAACAGGGCGGAAAAAAACTGTGGTGAAACTTCCATCCCTGCCAGCAAAGACCCAGGAGGGAGCCTAGGCGACCACCCTCCCCAGACTGTAATGAGGTAACCAACCTCCCCACACTCCCAAACCACAGAGATGTCAGAGAACGACAAGCAGGGAGGTGGGACGTCCTCCTCGACAGATGGTTGATGAGGCCCCCATCCCACCCCACCTCTGTGGTATCAGTGGAGACACACGGGGAGCCTGGACTTCCACCCCCACGTGACAGTAATAAGACACACCACCCCCCTCCCCACTGAGGTGCTGCCAGAAAGTCAGACTTTCACCACCACCCAGTACTGAGGCCACACACACCCCCACCCACACAGTGGGCAGAGACCACGTGGAGAGCAGAAACGAGGCACACAAAACCTTCCCAACCAGGTAAGTATCCTAGAGGCAAGTGGGGAGCCAGAACTATCATCCCACTCAGCAGTATGGAGAAGACCCCCTCAGTGTGTCAACAGAGGCCAGGTGCGGAAACTCTCCAGCCTTCTGCTCCCACCTTGCAGTAGCAAGGAAGCAACCCCTGCTTCCAGTGACAGAATGGTCAGAGGAAGCCAGCTAAAACAGAGGGCTTAAGTCAGATCCAGGGTCCCAGGACACAAAGCCAAAAATGTCCAGTTTTCAACTGACATCCATTTGCCATACCAAGAACCAGGAGGAACACAAACTGAACAAAAACAGACAATTGACAGATGCTGCGATGGTTAATTCTATGTGTCAACTTGACTGGGCCATGCGGTGCCCAGATATTTAGCCAAACGTTATTCTGGGTGGTTCTGCAAGTGTGTTTTTGGATGACATTAACATTTTAATTGATAAAGTAAAGCAGATTGCCCTCCATAATGTGGTGGACCACGTACAATCAGTTGAAGGCCTGAACAGAACAACAAACTGACCCTCTTCCAAGTAAGAGAAAATCCTCTGTAAGAGAATTCAGACTTCATCTGTACCATTGGCACTGTTGGGTCTCCAACTACTGGCTTTCAGACTGAAACTGCACCATAGCATCTCCTGGGTCTTGCGCCTGCCAGCCCAGGTTTACTGCAGATTTGCACTTGCCAGCCTCCATAATCACATGAGCCAATTCCTAATAATAAATCTCTTTTTTTTTATTAATCTCTCTCTGTCTCACACACACACACACATCCTATTGGTTTTATTTCTCTGGAGAACCCTGCCTGATATAGATTGCCAACACTAAGATGACAGAGGTGATAGAAGTATCTGACAAAGATTTTAAAGCAGCCACCATAAAAATGTTTCAGAGGGTAACTGTACACACACTTGAAACACATGAAAAAATAGAAAGTCTCAACAAAGAAATAGTATCATCAAATAAATAAAAGATACAAAGAAGAACAAAATGGAAAATTTAGAACTGAAAAATACAATAATCAAAATTAAAATCTCAATGGAAGGGCACAACAACAGAATAAAGACAACAAAGGAAAGAATCAGTAAGTGGTAAAAGAGAATAATAGAAATTATCCAATCTAAAAGAGAGAGAGAAAATAGACTTAAAAAACAAAAATCAAACAAGTAAGAAAAAACAGAGCAGAGCCTCAAGAACCTAGGGAACTATGAGAGAATATTTGACATTCCTGTTTCAGAGTAGCAGAGTACAGGAGAAAGAAGAGAAGGCTGAACAGTATTCAAAGAAATGATAGCTGAAAACTCCCAAATTTGGCAAGAGACATAAACCTACAGATTCAAGAAGCTGAGTGGATACCATACAGAATAAACTCAAAGAATCCACATGACATTTCATTGTCAAAACCACGGGAAACTAAAGATAAATTAAAAATCTTGAAAGTGGCAAGAGAAAAAGGGCACCTTACTTACAAAGGGAAACAATTCAAAAGATTTCTCATCATAAAGTATGGAGGTCAGAATGAAGTGGCACAATACTTTTCAGGTTCTGAGAGAAAAAAAAACTGTCAACAGACACCTACACCCATCAAAAATATCCTTCAGGGATGAAGGGAACATCAAGACATTCTCATAATAAAAACAGGGAAACTGGGAGAATCTGTCACCCGCAGATCTACCCTAAGAGAATGACTAACGGAAGTCTCTAAGCAGAAAGGAAATGATTAAAAAAGGAATTGTTAACCATTAGGAAGGAAGAAAGAACAATGAAAAGAGTAAAAATAGGGGTAAATAGATTTTATTTGTCCTTTTGAGTTTCCTAAATCATGTTTGACAGTGGAAGCAAAACTTATAACACGCTATGATGTGGTTATAAACATATGTAGAGGAAATGTTTAAGATAATTGTATTATAAATGGGGGAGGGTAAAGCGATATAAAGAAGGTAAGGTGTATATACTTCACTTGAGCTGGTACAATTATGACACCAGTAGACTGGAATAAGATATAGAGCAACCACTAAAAGACCAAACAGAGATATACTCAAAAACAATTAGGTAAATCAAAATGGAATTTTTTCAAAAGTTCAAGTAATACACAAGAAGGTAGGAAAAAGAAAACAAAGAAACAAAACAACAGAACAAACAGTAAACAAAAAATAAATAAATAAAATGGCAGATGTGAGCTCTAACATATCAATAATTACATTACATGTAAATGGTCTGAATACACCAATTAAAAGACAAAGATTGGCTAGTGACTTTAAAAACATGACCCACCTATGTTTTATCTATAAGAAATTCACTTCAAATATAACAATTTAGGTAGGTTGAAAGTGAAATATGGAAAAAGAAGTATCATATAAACATAAATCAAATTAAAACTGTAGTGGCTATATTAATATCAGAAAATAAATATCAGACAAAGTAGACATCAGAACAAAAAAAATTTCACGAGAGACACAGAGGAACATATACAGGTTTCCCCCACTATTTGAAAGCAGTGCGTTCCTGTGAAACCTTTCCTAAGCCACAAAGGCATAAAGCAAAGAAACAATCACCATAGGACACATCAGCTAACACACACAGAAAATAAGATAAAACACAGATGCTCACAGATACAATAGAGCTTATGGCGATATGATGCTGAGTGTAGTTCCCAGGGAAGGAGCTTGGCAGTGCCACTCTTGCTGCTTGGGGTGCACATTGCCTTTATAATGGCTCACTGTAAGCAAATGTTGAACACTGTTTTCTCTTTTCACCTTTTTTCATAAAAGCATAAATCTTCCCACGGATTTCTTTTGGTTAGTGGAAACAGGTATTAATGTAGGTCTTTCATAAAAGTGAAGTGGCATTAAGAGAACTTTTGAAAAGTGGGGGATACATTATAACAATAAAAGGGTAAATTCATCAAGAAGACATAGCAATTCTAAATGTGTACATGCCTAACAATGAGCTATAACATATGTGAAGCAAAAACTGAGAGAACTGAAAGGAGAAACAGACAGATGCATAATTATAGCTGGAACCTTCAACACCTCTCTCTCAAAAATTGATAAGACAACTAGACAGAAAATCAGCAAGGATATAAAAGAGCTCACCATCATCCAACAGGATGTATAATTGACATTTATACACATAATACACAACAACACATTATATACACATTCTTTTCAAGTGTCCACAAGACATATATGAAAATAGACCATATCCTGAGCCATAAAACAAGTCTCAATAAATTTAAAAGAACTGAATTTTTTTCAAATTTAGTGTATCCTCTAACCATAATAGAATCAAACCAGAGACAAATAACAGAAATATAATAGAAAACTCTCCAAACACAAAGTAAACAAACAATTCTAAATAATCCATGGATCAAAGAGGAAGTCTCAAGGGAAATTTAAAAATACATTGAACTGAATGAAAATGAAAATACAAGATATCAAATTTGAAAGACACAGCTAAAGCAGTTCTAAAAAGGAAATTTATAGCACTAAGTACATACATTACAAAAGAGGGAAAGTCTCAAATCAATAATCTAAACTTCCACCACAAGCAAAGGAAGAGCAAAACAAACCCAAATCATGTAGAAGAAAGTAAACAGTAAAGATAAAAGCAGAAATCAACAAAGTTGAAAATGCAAACAATAGAAAAAATCAATTTTTGAAAAAGTTTGTTCTTTGAAAAAAGTTAAATTGACATACCTCTGGCAATACTGACTAAGAAAAAAAGAGAGAAGACACAACTTATCAATATCAATAATGAAACAGGGGATTTCACTACAGGACCAACAAACATCAAAAGGATAATGAAGGAATACTGCAAACAACTCTCTATACATTTGACAACATGGATGAAATGGATCAATTTCTCCAAAAACACAAACTACTACAACTCACCCAATACAAAATAGGTAAATAGTCCAATAACTATTGAGGAAAGTGATATTGTGATTTTAAAACTTCCCCTACAAAAGGACAGACACATTGGTCAATGAAATAGAATTGATGATCTATAAATACACCCTTACATTTATGATGAGTTGATTTTTTTAACAAGGGTGCTAAGCCAATTCAATGGGGAAAGGATAGTCTTTTCAACAAATGGTGCTGGGACAAGTGGATATCCACAGGCCAAAGAATGAAATTGGATCCCTACCTCACGCCATATACAAAAATTAAATCAAAATGGATCATAGACCTAAATACTACCAGCCAAAATGAGAAAACATAGGAGTAAATTTTCATGACCTTGATTAGGTAATGGACTCTTAGATACTACACCAAAAGTACAAAGTGAAAACAAAAACAGAAAAAAGTGGACTTCATCAAAATAAAAATCTTTTTTACTTCAAATGATACCATCAAGAAAGTGAAATGATAACACACATAATGTGACAAAATATTTGCAAATAATCTGAAATATCTGGTAAGGGTCTAGTGTCCATAATATATAAAGAAACCTTATAGGTCAATAATAAAATGACAAATAACCCAATTTTTAAATGGGCAAAGGATATGAATACATATTTCTCCGAAGAAGATATATAAATGGTGCAAAAAGCATATAAAAGATGCTCTACATCATAAGTCATTAGGGAAATGCAAATCAAAGATAAAATTAAATACCACTTCACTCTATGGTTGGTTGGTTAAAATTAAAATTAAATCGTAGTTTTACTAGGATGATTAAAATTAAAAAGATAGACAACAAGTGTTGGTGAGGATGTGGACAATTTGGAACACTTGTGCATTCCTGGTGGGGATGTAAAATGTTGCAACCACTTTGGAAACCAGTTTGGCAGTTCTTCAAAAGGTTAAATATGGAGTTACCATATGACCCAGAAATTCCACTCCTAGGTGTACACCTAAGAGAAATGAACATATTCCACACAAAAATTTGTACACAAATGTTTATAGCAGGATTATTCATAATGTAAAAAAATGGAAACAACCCAAATGTCCATCAACCAATGAAATACAAACAAAAGATGGTATATCCACACAATGGAATCATATTTGATAATAAAAGCAATGAAATACTGATACTTGCTACGACATGGATGGACCTTAGAAACACAAAATCCCACATATTGTATGAGTCCATTTGTATGAAATGTCTGGAACAGGCAAATATAAAGAGACAGAAATATATTAGTGGTTCCAGAGGCTGGGGATGGAGGAACGGGAAGTGACTACTAATGGGTACAGGGTTTCTTTTCTGGTTGATGAAAATCTTCGAAGATGAGTAATGGTAATGGTCGCACAGTCCTGTGCACACGCACAGAAAGCACTGAGCCATTCACCACTTTGTGAATTTCATGGTAGGTGAGTAAAAATAAAAGTGCGATATGAAAAAGTAAAAATAAAAGAAATCTCTAGGCCCAGATTATAGAATTCTACCAAACATTTAAAAAAGAATTAACGCCACTTATGCACAATCTCTTCTAGAAAAATAGAAGAGGAGTAATTACTTCTCAATTCATTTTATAAAGCTTGTGTTACCCTGAAAACAAAACCAGGCAAAGATAGTAAAAAGAAAGAAAGGAGGAAAGAAAGAAAGAAGGAAGGAAGGAAAGAAAGAAAGGAAGGAGAGAGAGGGAGGGAGGAAGGAAGGGAGGAAGCAGGGAGGGGAAGGGGAGGGAGGGAGGGGGGAGAGAGAGCATATGCACCTCAACCCAAACCTCACACTTTATACAAAAATTAACTCAAGATGGATCACAGACTTACATATAAAATAATAAAACTTTTAGAAAAAAAATAGGAGAAAATATTTAATATTTAGGACTAGGCAAAGAGTTCTTAGATTTGATGCCAAAAGCCCAATCCACAAAAGGAACAATTGATAAACTGGACTTTATTAACATTAAAAACGCTGGTTCTTTCACAGACCAGGTGAGGAGTATGAAAAGACAAGCTACTGACTAGGAGAAAACATTTGCAAACCACACATCTGACAAAGAACTAGAATGTATCTAGAATATATAAACACTCTACAGTGAAAGAACAATCCAGACCATGAGCAAAAGATATGAAGAGATATTTCACTGAAGAAGACCCACAAACGGCAAATATGTCTGAAAAGACGCTTACCATCATCAGCCATTAGGACGTGCACTGAGCTACACCTCTACACACTGTCAGAAGGGCTGAAGTTAAAAACACCAAATACCAGTGAGGATGCAGAAAAACTAGATTATTCACACACTGCTGGTGGGGATGCAAAAGAATACAGGCCTCTGGAAAAGCGTTACTTTCTTAAAGAACTAAGCACGCAACTACTATACAACCCAGAAATTGCACCCTTGAGCATTTAACCCAGAGAAATGAAAACTTACATCTGCACAAAACCTGCCCACAAATGTGCAGAGCAACTTTATTCCTGATAACCCTGAACAGAGACAACGCAGATGTCCGTTAACAGGTGAGTATTAAACACTGCAGTCCACCCACACCTGGAGCGCCACTCGGCAACAGAACACAGAATAATCCGGATGCAGCTCCAGAGTATTATGCGGAGTGAAAAATAGCCAATACCCGAAGGTCACATAGGGAACGGCTTCATCTGTATAACATTCTCGAAATGGCAAAATTATCAACGCGGCACAAAGATCAGTGGCTGCCAGGCGCGAAGGCAGGAGAGAAGTGGGCGTGGCTATAAAAGAGCGGCACTGCGTCCCTTGTGATGGAACGTCCTGTGCCTTGACTGCAGCAGTGTCACTGCCCTGGTTCCGGCAGCTACTAGTTCTGCAGGTTGTTACCGTTACAGGCAAAGGGCAAAGCATACAAGGGCTCTCTGCATTATTTCTCACAACTGCATCTGAACCTACAATTCATTTTTTTTAAAAAGCCAATTCCCACATCTCCCTGCACTTACGTCCTCTTGCCCTCCTCCACTTCACAGGGAAACCCCCTGAACGAGATGACTATACTTGCCGTCCTCACTTCCATACCTCCTGCCTTTAACCTATACATTCCAAGGTTTTATCCCCACTGCCGAAACGCTCTTGTCTAGTTTACCAACAGCGCGCCT
Source organism: Phocoena sinus (assembly GCF_008692025.1). Classification (NCBI taxonomy): domain Eukaryota; kingdom Metazoa; phylum Chordata; class Mammalia; order Artiodactyla; family Phocoenidae; genus Phocoena; species Phocoena sinus. Next base: position 165,147 of record NC_045768.1, read on the forward strand.
GCGACCTCTCAGCAACAGCTGATCTGGTCGGTCACTTTCTGGAAACTCTCTTTGCTCTGCTCCCAGGACGCAGCACACTTGCAGTGCTGTCCCTACTCCCCGCAAGTCCCCACCTCGCTCTCTTTTGCTGGCTCCTTCTTTCCTACTTGATTTCTGAACGTTGGAATTCTCCTGACAGCCAAAGGTTCAGACAAGGCTCCGTCTGTAGCCTTCTTTGCTTCTCCATCCACACATCCACACCCAAGCGATCTCATCCTCTCCCATAATTTTAAGCATCATCCATGACTTCAAACCCTCAGCCCTGCTGTCCCCCCTGAACCCCCTCTCATACACCCGACTGTACACTCAGCATCTCCACTTGGATGAAACAGTTGTCCAAGGCTTTCCAGGGCCAAAGCAGGGTTCTCAGTTTCCACCATGACGCTCCGCTAAAACAAAAATCCGCAGTTACCTTGCTCCCCATTCTCCCCTTCTCAATACAAGGCACCACCTTTCCCAACGGCTCCAGTCACACTATCTTTGATTCTTCTTTCTTTCACATTAAACATCACATCCAACCAATGAGCAGGTTGTGTCTGCACTAACTTCAAAACGGAGCCTTTGCACCTACGTATCTGAACGCGCCTTCCTCAGATCTTTACGAAACGAGTGCAATGAACAGATGCAGAACCACATGTATGTAACCATAAGCCCACGTTATTTACCTCCTACGGTTCCTCTTGTCAACTACAAATTGGCGCTCGCCATTGTCACTTGCCCGCTGCCTCTACAAGGAGTAACTCACGTGCTGCTGCCGCTGCTGACTGGCAACACCCCCTGAAGAGCTGACCTGAGGCACTCCGGGCTCTGGGTAACACTGGCAGAACAGGTCTTCCGATAGATGGATATTTTCAGGAGACAAGTTTATGAGCCCAGTTCTTGTATCTCCTCGTATCTAGACAAGCACTCAAATCCTTCATGGCGACGTCTGCTCCTCGTGACTGGCAGTGACATGCACGAGACGAGCAGAAACCTTCCACAGAACATATGTGCTTGATTGCATGTACCCCCCTTCACCCAAATCACATCTATACTGACCTTCCTCCCTGCCTCTGTGGAGCAGTTTCTCAGAGCGATCTGGGATGCTGTCTCCCGGGTTGCAGCCCTCATTTTGCCCCAAATAAAACTCAAATCGCAACTCTCACGTTGTGCATTTTTTTAAGTCGACACTGAACGTAGACATAGCCCGGGATGAAAATGTGGATCGGTCCTGTGACTGTTCTGATAACTCTGGGTAATAGAAAATTCTACAGCCACCTCAAGCATAAAACACAATCAAGGGTCCCGGCCCCGCTGACGTGCTTCACACTGAGAATATCTTCTCTCCTCAGCCGGCCTGCACAGCTGGCTGTTCTCAAAGGGAGAGGACGGTGTGGCCCCTCTCTGCTCCCGACGCCACACGCTCTTCCTCCTTCCTGGGTCACCGACCTCAACACTGTCGAAGCCAGGCGGCACTGCTGCGTGTTCTTCCAGGACCCCATCTGGCCACACTTTTCAAAACCCAGACAGACCACTTCTCCTCCAGGCTGAGGACCCACCCGCCCACTACCGCCAGTGTTTTAGCAGTCGGTCTCTGGGTCTCTCGAGAGACCCCCCCTCATTCCCTCCAGCCAGGATTTAAAAGGGCCCTGGCTTCTCCCCAGACTGCAGATGTGCTCAGCTGCCCCACCAGCCCCACTGCGGCAGGCCTATGGCTCCAGCCCTTGAAGGCACGTCGCTCGGGCTCCATCAAGGAGCATATGTCTGAGGGGACCACGAACGTCCCTCTCACTGGGCGGGGGGAGTGGCAGGCTCGCCCTCCAAAGAATCCTCTTCCAAAGTCCTGTCTGATCTCCTGCAACCAACCCTGTTATCCCTCAGTGTGGAGGATGGATCCAACAGTTCTTGGCCAGCGGCTCTGGGCACCAGCCTCACGACCCACGCCCGTCACTGCGTCCCGGTGCCCCGCCGCCAGACTCCGCGGCACCGTGCCATTGCGTCTGCCCGTCTGGCTTCCAGACCCCACCAGGCCTTGCTTTCCCAGCGCCCCCTGACCTGTCGCCCCTGCCCCTCGTCCGCCTTTGTCTTCTTCACAGCAGCTTGCCATCACCAGGCCCTTATTTATTGAAGGCCTCCTGCCACCACTGTGCCTGCAGCATCTGCACCCAGTGGGTCCCCTGGAAATATGTGTCGGGTGAGCCTCTGTGGCCCTTCCTGACCGGCACCTCCTGCCCCGAGGTCTGGCTCCTGCCCACCCCTCCCCTGGGGGCACAGGCCCACCAGGCTGAGTCACCTGGCCAAGCCCCACGGCACGAAGGGCTGTGGAGACCTGCTCACGCGGCGCCCCGCTCGGGCGCCCTGGCAGGGACGTGGCCCACTCCAGCTGTGCCGAGAGCTCGTCTTTGTGGAGGTTGCTCCTGGATCGGCTGTAGGGAGAGAACAGCCAAGCTCCTCGTCACCGCCCTTGTCTCCATTCCTCTTTTCCTCGATCAAACGAGACCGTCACCAGACGCAACTCCCGCTCCAAGGAGGGCTCCGGCTCAGTGGACCTCAGGCTGGCTTCTCCTGAACTCGCCCTCTGCCATCCGCCTGCTCAGCCAGCGCTTACCGAGCGCCTGCTGGATTTCCAGCCCTGAGACCCACAGGGGCGGAGAGCAGAGGGCCCCAGGCTGTCCCTTTCCTCCTGCCCACCTTCAAGCCAGAAGCATGTAGCTGCTCCGGGGGCTGGCGGCCCAAGCCCCACCCTCAGCACACAAGTGACGGGTTCAAAGTGAAGTACCTCACACTCTAGGACACCCCCTCCACAGCCCCGAGCACAACACACCCTCTGGCTACCAAAACACAGCAGTCCACCAGCCAGACCTCCCAAACTTCCTGTTTCAAGTGCACCTTCTTTCTCTACTTCCACTAACTTATTTTCATGCCCACAGCTCACAGGACTCTAGGGGGTAGAAGGTAGCTCTGTAGGAGTGAGGGGGTCATCATATTAAGAAAAAGAGAGAGAGGTCTGCCCAGGAGTCAATGGCAGGTCCCCCAAGAAGAGCCGCAGGTGGAGGGGAGGCGGGAGTGAGATGGGTCACCAGGAAGCCCCCGAGGGCCTTACATCCAACTTCTGTCACAGGCACCAACCCCCAGACTGCCCTACACTGCTGGGACGGGCTGGCATCCTAACGACAGGGAACACTGGAGGAAAGAGAACCAGGTAGACTTAGTGGGAAGGAAACAAAGGTACCCGACGCCCGTTCCCACCACCAGGACCCTGGAGCAATCAGGGAAGCTTCCCTGCGCTCAAGCCTGCTCCTCCCCTGTTCACCAGGCAGCCACCTGCTGCCTCGGGCTGAGGGCCAGCTGGCTAGCCTCTCCGAGCCTCTCTCCCGTCGTCTACGAGCTCACAGGGACAAAGCGCTTCACGCAGTGGGCCGTCGTCAGCAGCGGCGGCAGGAGCATCTTCTCTGGAACTTTCTTTTCTGACCTCCACCACCTGGCCCTCAGCTTTACTCTCGTAAGAAAAGCTGTCCCGGAGACTCCAGGACCCGGGTCAGTGGCCCCGAGGCGGAGCTGCCTGAAGGAGCCCGTGTTCCATCCTGTGGGGCGAGGAGGGAGCCTGGGGCTGAACAGAAGCTCCACGTCAGCGGGGACCCAGCAGCTTTAGGGCCAAGACAGAACTCACGTTGTAGAGGATGTCGGTCCAGCCCTCCATAGTGATGCACTGGAACACCGTCAGGACGGCGAACAGGATGTTGTCAAAGTTGGTGATGCCGAAGTTGGGTCCAGGCCAGTACTCCCGGCACTCAGTGTCACCCTCGCACAGCCGGGCTGGGGCCTCCTTGCCACAGGGGAAGTCACCCACCGGCTCTGCGTCTGCGAGGAGAAGAAGGGAGCAAAGCTGAGCTCAGAGGCACCGCGTTCTCCACCCCCTGCTGGGACTGTGGGCCCCAGAGACCTTGTCACAGTGGGACAGGAATCAGGCACCAGGGAAACTCCCTGCCGCTCCTGCACCTGCGCCAGCTCTGTCCCCGTGCCTACGGTCTGCCCCCCGCCACCCTCAGACCCACCCTCTCAGAAACTGCTGGTCGACCTCTCCTTCCCCACTAGAACCTGCCCATCACTACGTAAACATGCTGAGGACTCATTCATCTTAAAACCAAAAGCAACAGACTCCTAGCCTCCGACTCTCCCTACCAGCAATACCCTGATTCTCCCTCACAGCCAAACCTCCACCCAGACTCCCCCGACGCGCAGATCTGTCTGTCACGCTGGAGCCAGAGCCAAGCAGGAATCAGCACTGCGGTCTCGGTGCTCATCAGGCAGGTCGACCCAACACGGGCCCAGAGCGTGGCCGGGCTTCAGGGCCCAGTCCTCATGGCACTGGCCCCAGCAAAGGGGACAAGCTCCTGCTGGCCTGCAGTCTAGCCGGCAGCCAGGGACCGCACAGAGAGACGTTAAAGAAATCGCAGAAAACCAGGGCTAATCTCTGGGATAAGGGGGCAAGCAGCACATGTTAATCCCCTCTACTCCCAAAATCCTAACGAAAGGATAGAAAAAACTATTTAAAAAAACAAATGTATGACCACACATGGAAAATCCCTCCTATCAGCACAGGAGAAATTTTGAGGAATTGCTAGGATGGAAAGCAAATGCTCCCAGGTTTAGAAGGCAAAACTGATGATCACACAAGTTTATTCTTTTCCCCCCAAATATCTTAACAAATGCTCATAAAGAAGACCAGGAAGCCATTGTCTGTCTATGTGTAAATAATCACATTCTCTGTAAATAATGACAGTTTTCTTTCCTCCTTTCACATTCTTGACAGGGTTCTTTTTCTTGCCTCACGTTACTGGCCGCGACCACCAAGGCTACGTGGACCAGAAGTGACCATGTGTGTCTTTATCTTGTTCTTGACCTTAAAGGGAAAGCTCGCAAAACTTATGACAAAGTATGATGTTTGCAGGGAATTTTAGGGAGTTTAAGAAAATTCCCCTTTATTTCCACTTTGATAAGAGGTTTTTTTAAATTATGAATGATTTAAACTTCAATAAAAACTTTTTCTGCATTTATTGAGATGATCACACAGGTTTTCTCCTTTAACGTGTTTGTAGCTCAATACACAAACCTTGGACTTTCCTGGTGGCGCAGTGGTGAAGAATCTGCCTGCCAGTTCAGGGGACATGGGTTCCAGCCCTGGTCCGGGAAGATCCCACATGCCGTGGAGCAACTAAGCCCGTGCGCCACAGCTACTGAGCCTGCGCTCTAGAGCCTGTGAGCCACAACTACGGAGCCTGCATGCTGCAACTAATGAAGCCCACACGCCTAGAGCCCGTGCTCCACAACAAGAGAAGCCACCTCAATGAGAAGCCCGCACACCACAACGAAGCGTAGCCCCTGCTCGCTGCAACTAGAGAAAGCCCGCATGCACAAACAAAGACCCAATGCGGGCAAAAAAAAAAAAAAAAAAAAAAAAGACACAAACCTTAGTGTCACCCTTAACTCTTCCCTTTCTCTTACTCCACGTACAATTGCCCAGAAAACCCAGTTGGCTCAGCAGGCCTCAATGCAAAACAGACCCAGAACCTGACCCTTTCTAACTGCCAAACAGCCTGGCCCCAGCCACCATGTCTCCTGGACTCAGAGTCCTAGCACAGCCTGAACCCACTGCTTTACCACAGGTAAAGCTGATCAGCTGTCCAGAGTTCTCAGCTTACGGGATCTCACTTCCTGATTTTACGTTAATTTCTGAAGGTCAGAAATGTCATCTCCAAAAACTGTTAAGGGGTTTGTAAAAAATCATCATTTGATTCAATATTACAGTTGTAGAAATGAAGTATATTTTCCTTAAGGAATAAAAAAAGGAAGAAAATGCCACTTAACGTCGTCGGTGCGTCAGTAACAGGCCAGCAGGAAAACATACTGATAAGCTTGTCTCTGATACCGGGAAGGCATTCTAGTCCAAGCTACAATACGCGTCCTACGTTTTCACTAGATGTTTCTTTTCTGCTGCTTTTCATCCTATCAGAGGACTGGTACAGCCTTTAAATCTTTGCCAACAGGAGCAGATTCAGTGTCCGCCGAGCTCCTCTCGCCCCCTCTGCACCCAGCGCTCCTCACGCCAGCCTTTCACGCTTACTGCTCCTCGTAAATTGACCGTCTGGCAGGCGACCACACGGGCCCCCCCCCCCCCCGGCACTCAGATGGCTGTCCAGTTGTCACCTTGGCAGAGAGGCCTCCCCAGGCCACACTCTGTGAAGCAGGCCCCCAAATGACTCTACTGCAAATACCTTTCTTGTTTGCCTCCTAGAAGTTACCACAATCTGACATTATCTTATGTGTTTCTGTTTATCTTGTCTGGGTCCACCTCCTTCGTCTGGCATCTAGAGGGCACCCCCACCCCCCGCCCGCCAGGGCCCAGAACACTGCATCTCTCCAGGATGAATGAGTCTGTGGTCCTCATCTGGGTCTGAGGAGCGCTGCTAGGCCTCACCTGTACTGTTGGGGAAACAGGCCTTGTGGAATTTGCCCATGTAGAACTCGAGGCCAATGATGGCAAACATGAGGATGGCGAAGAAGAGAAGCAGCCCGATCTGTAGGAGCGGAACCATGGCCTTCATGATGGACTTGAGCACCACCTGCAGACCTGGGGCCAGAGCAGGCAAAGCAGGCAGGTCAGAGAGCACAGTGGGCAGAGCGGGCAGTGGGCTGGGGGCGTGGGCAGAACAGCAAGAGCCGGGGCGGGCAGGGCTGAGAGTCCTGGGCAAGGTGTTGAGCAATGAGTATCCACGAGGCCAAAGGACAGAGCTGGGCCCTCAAAGTGGGGGACAGAACAGGGAGTGGTGGGGAAGCAAGAAGTCTTGAGGGAAGGAGGACAGAGCAGTGAGTGCCTGCGTGGGGCAGAGCTGAGAGTCCTTGGGGAGGGGCACAAAGCATAGGGTCTCGGGGCAGGGCGGAGTGGACTGAGCACTGTCCCAGTTCAAGGGAGGAGCAGCGTGTGGCGGTGTCAGCATGAAGTTCTGCTGAGATCTTGAGTCTACGCAGGTCTCAGGGTGGAGCAACAGCAGAGTCCTGAGAGGAAACATGAGGGAATCCTCGGAGCTGAGAGCAGGGGATCATGGGAGGGAAAAGCAGGGGATCCTGGGAACTAGGAGCAGGGGATGCTGGGAGGGAAGAGCAGGGGATCCTGACAGAGAAAAGCAGGGGATCCTGGGAGAGAAAAGCAAGAGATCCTGGAAACTAAGAGCGGGGGATCAAGGGAGGGAAGAACAGGGAATGCTGGGAACTAAGCAGGGGATGCTGGGAGAGAAGAACAGGAAATCCTGGGAATTAAGACCAGGAGATCCTGGGAGGGAAGAACAGAGGATCCTGCGAGGGAAAAGCAGGGGATCCTGGGAACTAGGAGCAGGGGATACTGGGAGGGAAGAGCAGGGGATCCTGGGAGGGACAAGCAAGGGATCCTGGGAACTAAGAGCAGGGGTTCCTGACAGACCCACCCCTCAGGGAAAGTAAAGCAGGGGGCCTACTCCTAGGGAGTGATTTACCACTGACCGTGGGGCATGAGTATGTCCAGACCAGAGGAACTGGGCAGAACAGGCTGAACCCCACTGTCCCCACTTTCAGCTTCACCCCAGCTCCTGGGTACAGGCCTGAGCCTTTGCCTGCCAGGGTCTTAGGGCAGAACACGGAGCCAGCCAGCGGTCTTCCCTGCAGTGGGCTCGGGCGACACAGCCTCAGAGCCCTGCCAACCAGGCTCTGAGGGAAACCCAAACTTCCACTGGCTTGGAGGAACACGGGCACAGGCGGTCACCGGCTCTCGAGGTAGCCTGGCCACCCCCTGCCCTCGCGTGGCCTCTTGAGCAGCCCAGTCCCGGAGCATGTCTTAACCAGGTCACAGGTCCCAACAGCCCTGCCCAGCCTGAGCCAAGACAGGTGGTCCTTTGCAGCCTCTGAATGTGTTCTCAGGCATCCTGCCCCACCACCTTGGTCGATCTCGCACCTGCCCTTTAACCACAGAAAAAGAAGCAAAGAGCTGGAAATACAGCAGAGGGTGTGAGGAGGATCAAAGCTTCCACGTAGGGAAGCCAAGTTACCCTCTGGGTTTTCACGGAGTTGGGAGAGACTGGAGAAGGGCCGCTCCTCCCTTCTTCGTGCCTTGTTCCCCGGGGTCAAGGGCAGCGAGCTCAGAGTCACCAAAGGGCCCACTGTTAGGGCCTAACTGGCCATGACAGGGGTTGGGAGAGAGGTCAGTGTCCAGATAGGCTGGGCCTGATTGCTTTTGCCAGACTCACTTGGAATCCCAGACACCAGCTTCAGGGGCCTCAGCACACGCACAGCCCGCAGGGTTCGCAGGTCAAAGTCAGTGCCAGCTGTGGCGAGGATCCTGGCAGGAACAAAGACAAGGGGGAAGTGAGGGCTTCCGCATGGAGTTGAGAAGAGGGCACGTCCCTCCCACCACCCATGTCCTGTCTTCCAAGAGCAGTGACACCTTTGTGCCTGTGTCCCCCGCTGTCCAAGCATGGGGGTGGGGGTCGGGGGCGGCGTACTAGGCAGGGAAGGCCAGGAACTGAATTCAGACGTCCTCGCCAGCAATGTTAGGAATGGCTTTTACCAGCATAACCATCCCTCCAGGCATCACCCCGAGAGGACACTTGGTCTCTGGTCCCTGGCCAGGCCTTGAATCTGTCCTTGAATTGAGTCCAAGCCTGAACCATGTCCCCAAGCAACCCCAACTGCACTCCAAGCTGCCTCATGACAGGTGGTGATAGCAGGAGCGGGAGTAGAATGGAACTTGAGGGACTTCTGAACAGATGCCACATGACCTATTCCTCACTTTACCACAGGAGAACACAGGAACAAACAGTGGGGAAAGTGAATAGAGGGCTCAGAGGACTCCCTTAGCATAAGAACATACCCCAACGTCTCCCATCTTAAAACAAAGCAGAAAATTCCATATCTGCCTCCAACCCCCGCACATTTCTCTGCTCCCTTCACTCCAAAGCTCATTGAAAGTGTCAGTCCTTGGTCTCCCCACTGCCTTACCTTTCTGCCTCTCTTTAGCTTTGTCCAACTATGTTCTCACCCGCACCATTCCACTGAAATGTTTTGTCAAGGCTTCTCGCCAATTGCAATGGTTAAGTCTCCTTCTATAAATGGTTTCTTCTCTTGCCCATTGGTCAATTCTCTCATTTTCCTCTTAACATCCTGGGAGTCTCTTCTAGGTCTTCTTTGCAAGCTTTGCCTCCTCTACCAGACTGAAAAATTAGATGCCTCAAGGCTCACACCATATAGGATCTGCCCAACAGCTTTGAACACCACGGTATGCTTATTACTCCCGATTTACACCTTTAACTCAAGTCTGGGACTTTGGGCTCATATATCCATCCAACTGCCTTTTTTACCATTTCCACTTGGATAGCAAAAAAAGCATATCAAACATTAATAAAACTAAAGAATTCTTTTTACAACTTTAATGTAAATATTAAAACACGTACTTTTTTAAGTTCAGAGTTGTTACACGATGGTGACTAGAGAACTTTTTATTCTTTCTCTCAATCTTGCTCCTTCCCCAGTATTCCCCCCTTTCTGTGAACAGCACTAGTCAAGTGTTTCATAAGCCAAAACCAAGACTTCATACCTGACTCCTCTCTCTCTTACACTCCACATCCAATTCACTAACAATCCTGTTGGCTCTACCTTTAAAATGCACCCTGGATGCTTGGTGAAAAAGGATTGTTGTCCCCCTACTCTAAATACATAGCAGCAAGGAATAAAATTTGAGATGCAGCTGGGGTAAAAAATAAGATAAAATGGTCAGGGGAGAAGAAAAGAAGGGCAACGAGAAAATCTATACAAACCAAAATTCCATAGCATGTGAGAAAATCCAATACTAAGAGTGATATTCAACTACTAAAATCAACTATTGAAAGATTAATTTTGTTCAGATGAAATCAACAAATTATGAAACAAAAATAGGCAGAAACAGGCAGATATTCTAAAAACTAGCTAGAAGTTTTGGAAATAAACAAATAGTTATTAAAATATTATCAATAATAATAATCATACTCTAGGCTGGAGACATAGTTGGAGTGTATTAATGGTTTAGGAAATAGTACTAAGGAATCACTCACAGACATTGGAAAGACAAAGAAAAAAATGAAAGACAAATTAAGCGATATGGAGGTTAGATCATATATCTAACACACATCAAATGTAGGTTCCAGAAAAAGAGAATAGAGGGAACGTGGTGAAGAAGCAACATTTGAAAAGATAACAGATGAGAAATTTCCAGAATTAAAGACTTGCTTTCTCAAATTTAAAGTGCATTACAAGGTACCAATCACGTAAATAAAATACATCCAACTAGAAATGGTGTGAGGAACTGCAGAATATCAAGCATAAAAAGAAAGTATTAAAGGCTACGAAAGAGAAAAGATAAAATATCTAGGGGAAAAAAGAATAATTAAAAGGAGAGAAAACTTCACCTAAGCAAAAAAAAAAAAAAAAATATATGCTAGAAGACAATTAAGTAATACCTCCAAAAAGCAGCAGGAAAATAATTGACATCTTAGAACTTTATATCCAGCTAAACTGTCAATAAAGAGTGAGGGCAAAATAAACATTTTCAGAGATAAAATAAGTCATCACCCCAGATCTTCAGTAAAACATGGGAACTGAACCCAAAGGGAAAGCACAGTATACAAGAGCAATGGTAGGCACAGAAATTTTTTAAATAGTTAAATTTAATTAATCGTTGATTTTTAAAACTATGATGTCCAATTTTTCATTATTTTCTACATGCAAAACTAACAACCTAGGCAATAATAAAAAAAAAATATTTACAGAAGGGGTTTTTCCACGTGTAGTTGCATCAAATTATGTTATAGAGGCTAAATCACTCTTCATTGTATTAGGTCAGAGGATGGCAAACATTTTCTGTAAAGGGCCATTAGTAAATATTTAGGCTTTGTGAGTCATAGAATCTCTGTCACGACCACTCAACTCCATCATTGTAGCAAAAAGCAGATAATATGTCAATGAATGGGCAAGGCTGTGTTCCAATAAAACTTTATTTATAAGCACAGGTTGCCAGACAGATGAGCTATAATTTTCTGTCCTCTGCGTTAGACAAATGTATAGTTATGAATATATATTTAAAATGTTAAGGATATCCAGTAAATGGATAGAAATACAGTCTATTTCAAAACCATCAGAGGTGAAAAAGGTATGTAGGGAACAGGTAATATACAATATTTTGTCACACTACAAAAGTCAGGAAAAGACTCCCCCAAAACAAAGAAATAATATAAAGAGGAAAAACAGAATAAGATATTAGGCGTAAGTCCAAACACACAAGTAATAATAAGAAATATAAATGAATTTTCATTTCCTATTAAATCATACATGATTAGATTGGAGCTTTTGAAAGTCAACTTTCAAAAAAGTTGCTACCTACAAAAGCCATACCTGAAAAAAAAAAAAAAAAAAGCCATACCTGAAAAAAAATACAGAAATGTTGAAAATAAACAGATTTTTTAAAAGAATATACTAAGTAAATGCTACAGAAAAGGAAGTTGGTATATAATACTAAAGACAAAGCTAATTAAAGCAAAAAAACAATCTAAGGTTAAAGAGAGATTATAATGCATAATACTGAAAGCAAAATTACACCAAGGAATATGATCATCATTAATTTTTATGCACCCAACTCATAATTCAAAACAGATAAAGAAAAAGAATGAGAACTCCTCCAACATAGTGGAAGGTCCTCACAAAGCTCTCATCAGAACCTGAAAGACTAAACACCAAAATTTAGTAAGGCTGAACAAGATCAAGACAGAATTAGCACCTTGATCCATCTTATTGTTCTAATCTTCTATACCTTTCGTATATTACCTTTATCTACCTACCTATCTCTCATCTATAATCTATTTTCCTAACAAAATGTGTTCCTAACAAATAGAAAATATATACTTTTAGGAGTACATGGGAATAGCTTTGAAAATATCCTACATCACAAAAGAAGCCTCAGCAAACTTCAAAAACTTAGTAACATATATTATCGTACTTCTCCAATTAAATAAGAATACTACTATAAAACCACATTTTTAAAAACTTGCATTATAGAAACCTTCAAATGCACAACTAAATAACTCATTAATTAAAGGCATTACCAAATATTTAGAACTCATCAACAACAAAAATACTACATATTATATGTGTGAGGTTCAGTCAAAGTGATGCCTTAGGGGAAATTTATAAACTTAACTGATTTTATTTTTTTGAAGATTAAAAATAAATAAACCAAGTGTTGCTATGTCTCAAGGATCTTAAAAAAGAACAGCAGGGTAAATTTAGAGAAAGTAGAAAAGTGGAAATAATAAAGAGTAGACATGGTGAAAATAGAAAATAGAGAAATAATAGAGAGCTGAATCTTTGAAAGTTTAATCAAATGAACAAGCTCCTGGCAAGAATAATCAAGAAAAAGAGAGTGTACAATGCATACAATGGATACATGTACAAATAAACATAGCGTATGCATGCACGCACACATCTGTGTGTGCATACATGTGTACACACATGCACAGGAAAGTATAAAAATACAGGGAACACAACTAAGACAGGAGAGATCTTTAGAATCACAAGAGAATATTATTAACAGTTTTATGCCAATAGATGCTAAAACTTTGAGGAAATGGATATATCCTCTTGAAAAGCAAGTTACCAAAAGTGACAGAAGCAGAAAACCTGAAAAAAACCATGAACAATTGTATTAGTTTCTATTCTGTAAAAACCTACCACAAATTAGTGACTTGAAATCGCACCGTTTATTAGCTCACAGTTCTGTGGGCACATCGTGGCTAACTTCTCTGCTGCAGGTCTCGGGAACAGCCAGCTGCATCCTCATCTGGAAGCTAAACTAGGGAAAGTGATGCTTTCCAGCCCCTTCAGGTTGTCTGCAGAGTTCACTTCCTTGCAGTAGGAATGGAGTCCCTTTGCCTTGCTGTCAGCCGGGGACTTCTCTTAGCCCCTGGAGGCCACTCTCAGATCCTTGCCACCTGGCCCCTCAACAGTCCCTCTCACACTTCTAAACTCTCTGGCTATAGGAAGAGCCCAGTCCCTTTAAAGGGATCGCCTGATGAGATCAGTCCCACCCAAATAGTCTCCCTTTTGGTTAACTCAGAGTCAACTGATTCATAACCTAACCGCAGGAGTGATACCTCATCACACCCACAGGACCTGCCTGCACTCAAGGGGATATGGCTGTGCAGGTGGGCAGGCAGGGGACCAGAATCTTGGACCATTTACAAGAATTAATTTGGACTCAGTTTTCCTCTGCCAGAATATCAGATCCAGACAATTTTACAAGTATGTTCTTACAAACATTCAGAGAACAGAAAATTCGATGTTATACAAACTGTTTTAGAGAATAAAAATACAAGAAAAGCTCCCAACTCATTTTATGATGCTGGTATAATCTTGACATCAAGACTGGAACCATCCAATAAAGATGTTTAAAAAAAAAAAAGACTGGAACCATAATTCAAAAAGATACATGCACCCCAGTGTTCATAGGAGCATTATTTACAATAGCCAAGACATGAAGGCAACCATGGACAGATGAGTGGATAAAGAAGATGTGGTATATTTATACAATGGAATATTACTCAGCTATAAAAAAGAATGAAATAATTCCATTTGCAGCAACATGGATGGACCTAGAGATGATCATGCTACGTGAGGTAAACCAGACAGAGAAATACAAATACCATATGATACTGCTTGTATGTGGAATCTAAAAAAGTGATACAAATGAACTTATATACAAAACAGAAATAGGCCCACAGACATAGAAAACAAACCTATGGTTACCAAAGGGGAAAGGTGGGGGAAGGATAAATTAGAAGTTTGAGATTAACATATACGCACTACTATATATAAAACAGATAGCCAACAAAGACCTACGGTTTAGCACAGGGAACTATACTCAGTATTTTGCAATAACCTATAAGGGAAAAGATTCTGATAAAAATAGATATATATGTATGTATAACTGAATCACTTTGCTGTACACCTGAAACTAACACAACATGGTAAATCAACTATGCTTCAATTTAAAAAAATTTTTAAAAGACTGGAAAAGGGGGCTTCCCTGGTGGCACAGTGGTTGAGAGTCCGCCTGCCGATGCGGGGGACGCGGGTTTGTGCCCCGGTCCAGGAGGATCCCACATGCCGCGGAGCCGCTGGGCCCGTGAGCCATGGCCGCTGGGCCTGCGCGTCCGGAGCCTGTGCTCCGCAACGGGAGAGGCCGCAACAGTGAGAGGGCCACGTACCGCAAAAAAAAAAAAAAAGACTGGAAAAGGGCAAGAAAAATTTATACACATCTCAATTATGAACACAAATTTTAAATAAAATATTAGAGTAAATCGAATTCAAAGGTACATATGTTAAGAGTTTATAATGGCCAACTGAGTTGTCATAGGAGCATAAGAGTAATTCAATAGTAGAATAACTATTAATGTAATCCACCACATGGAAAATCAATATAAAAACCATATAATCATGTTAAAATTTTCAGAAAAATTATTTGATAAAATTTCAGTATCATTCATGATAAAGAGAATTAGGAACAGGAAATTCCTTAAAGTGACAATAGGTACTAAAAACCATTAGGAGCATTTCTCTTTAAATTCAGGGATAACACAAATATACCATTTATATCATATGGAGGCCCTAGCCAAGGCAAAAAGACAAGAAAAAGAAAAAAAAAGTTTAGAAGGGAGGAAACAAACTGTCTTATTCACAGATAATGTGATTTCTACATAGAAAATCCAAAAGCATATACAGTACAGCAAAACTATTAGAATTAGAAAGTTCAGCAAGGTTATGAAATACCAAACACATATACAAAAATAAATTGTTTTCATTTACTATTAGAAAATGCAAATTTTAAAAGCTCTTATTCTAATGGGCATGGGACTCCTTCCTGGGGTAATGAAAACGTTCTAAAATTAGTGGTGATGGTTGTACAACTCTATGACTATACTGAAAATCACTGAATTGTATACTTTAAAAGTATGAATTTTATAGTATGTGAATTACATCTCGATAAAGCTGACATAAAATATTGTTTATAATAGCAACAAAATCTATAAAGTATCTAGGAATAAGCTCAATAAAATCAGTGCAATATCTTGATAAAAAAAGTCATAAAATATTCATGAAGAGCAAAGAGATAATAGAGATGAGCCATATTAATAGATGAGACAATTCAACATTTTTATGTGACCCTTTCCCCAAATTAGCCCACAAATTCAATGAAATTCCAATAAAAATCTCAACAGATCTTATATGTAGAAAATCCTAAATTTGTAGAAAATCCACCAAAAATTACCAGAACTAATGAATTCAGTAAAGTTTCAGGATATAAAGTCAACACAAAAAAATAGGTTGTATTCTATATACTTACAATGAACAACCAACAAAGGATATTTTTTAAAAATCCATTTATAATAGCATCAAAAAGAATAAAATACTTAAGAATAAAATTAAGGAGGTGACAGACTTGTACCCTGAAAACTACAAAACACTGGTGAAGGAAATTAAAGAACACTAAACAAACAGGAAGGCATCCCATGTTCATGGATTGGAAAACAATATTGTTAAGACGTCAATACCCAAAGCAATCTACAGATTCAATGCAATACCGACCAAAATTCCGAAGAGATTTTTTGCAGAAATAGCAAAACTCATCCTAGAATTCATACGGACTCTCAAGGGACTCTGGATAGTCAAAACGATAGAATAATAACCCAGAAACGAAGTCTTACATACACAGTCAATTGATTTTCAACAAGAATGCCAAGACCATTCAGAGAGGAAAAGACAGTCTTTTCACCAAACTGTGCTGGAAAAGCTAGATGTTCACATGCAAAAATATTAAGTTGGACCCGTATCTTATGCAATATACAAAAAGCAACTCAAAATGGATCAAAGTTCTAAATGTAAGACCTTAAACTATAATACTCAAAAGAAAATACAAGAGAAAATCTTCATGACATTGAACTTGGCAATGATTTCTTGGAAATGACACCAAAGCCTGAGCAATAGAAGAAAAAAATACAAAAATTGGACTTCATCAAAATTTTACAAAACTTTTGTACATCAAAGGACACTATCAAGAGCGTGAAAAGACAAGCTACAGAATATGGGATAAAGTATTCACAAGCCATATATCTAATAAGGGATTAATATGCAGAATATATTAAGAACTCCTACAACTCAACAACAATAAAAACCCAATTTAAAAATAGGCAAAGGACTTGAATGTATATTTCTTCAAAAAAGATATACAAATGGCCATTAAGCACATGAAAAGGTGCTCAACATCACTAATTATTAGGGAAATGCAAATCAAAACTATAATAAGAGGGCTTCCCTGGTGGCGCAATGGTTGAGAGTCCGCTTGCCGATGCAGGGGACACGGGCTCGTGCCCCGGTCTGGGAAGATCCCACATGCCGCGGAGCGGCTGGGCCCGTGAGCCATGGCCGCTGAGCCTGCGCATCCGGAGCCTGTGCTCCGCAACGGGAGAGGCCACAACGGTGAGAGGCCCGCGTACCGCAAAAACAAAACAACAACAAGAAAAAACTATAATAAGATACCAATCACACCCATTAGGATGACTATTATTATAAAAAAAAAAAGGAAAATAACAGTGTTGGCAAGGATGTGAAGCAAGAAAAGCCCTTGTGCGTTGTCGATGGGAATGGAAAATGGTGCCGCTGCTGAGGAAAACAGTACAGTGATCCTCAAAAAGTTGAACATAAAATTACCATATGGTCCAGCAATTCCACTCCTGGGTATAGATCCAAAAGAAATGAAACAAGGTCTCAAAGAGATTTATTTGTTACACCCAGGATCATAACAGCAGTATTCACAACAGCTAAAACATAGAAGGAACACAAGCGTCCACCAGTGGATGAACGAAGAAGCAAATTATGGTATATGCAAACACTGGGGCATTATTCAGCCTTAAAAAGGAGGGAAATTCCAATACACGATGCAACTTAGAGGAACCCTGAAGACAGTATGCTAAATGAAATAGGCCAGTCACAGAAAAACGCAAATACTGTAGGATTCTACACTGGAACATTATTCAGCCTTAAAAAGGAGGGAAATTCTAATACATGATGCAACTTAGAGGAACCCTGAAGACAGTATGCTAAATGAAATAGGCCAGTCACAAAAAAATGCAAATACTGTAGGATTCTACACTGGAGCATTATTCAGCCTTAAAACGGAGGGAAATTCCAATACACGATGCAACTTAGAGGAACCCTGAAGACAGTATGCTAAATGAAATAGGCCAGTCACAAAAAAAACGCAAATACTGTAGGATTCTACTTTTATGAGATACTTAGAGTAGTCAAAATCGTAGAGACAGAAAGCAGAATGGTGGTTCTCAGGGTCTGAGGGGAGGGAGAGATGAGGGTTGTTGTTTAATGAGGACAGAGTTTCATATGTGAAAGATGAAAAGAGCTGTGGAGATGGACGGAGCTGATAGTGACCCAACATTATGAATGTATTCGATACCGATGAAATGCACACTTAAAAGTGATTAAGATGGTCAATTTTATGTTATGTGTGTTTTGCCACAATTTTTAAAGTTGGAAAATAAAAGTAGGCCTCAGTGCAGAGAGCAAACTTTAAAACTTTGGAAAAACAAAACAAAACAAAAAGACATGAGAACAGTTCTATGACTATGAGTTAAGGAAGGGTTTCTGAAGAACACATAAAAATGGCAAACCATAAAGTGGTACACTGATAAATCTGACTACAATAAAATTGAAACTATACTACAAAAGCTATTGAGAAAGTGAAAAGAAAATGATACTTGCAATGCAAAAAGCTGACAGAACTGGTTTCCGGAATACATAAAGAATTCCTATACATTCATATGAAAAGTACACATAACCTATATGAAAAATAAGCAAATTACAAAAGAGAAAAGATGTTCAAAACCACCCGCAATCAGGGAAATTCAAATTAAACTAACAAAGAGAGACCATTCCACATCCTGTTTAGCAAACAGTGTTACAGCTGGTGATGCCGAACAGCAGCTCTGCTGGTGGAAGAGAAAACTGTAGAATCGCTCCGGAGAGCATTTGGCCACTTCTAGAAAATTTTTAAATGAATATATGGACTAGACTTGCCTCCCAAACGTTTGCAGAAATGTACACAGCCATGTTCGTTGTGGCACTGTCTTTAATAGTGAAAGACAGGAATCACCTACTGCTCATCGCACAGAGAGAGAAAACATTAATGTGGTCCATGCACACAACGGAACGTTATTGCAGTAAAATATGATGAGCACGTGAAATTAAACAAACTACACATATTAACATGGACATGCTTAAAGCAACGTGAAGGGGTAAAAAGGCACGTTGTGAAACAATTATGTATCTAGGTTTAAATGCATATACACACTCAAACAATTAAAACCATGCAAACAAGACTGCATATTATTTATCAATAGGGACATAGTTAGTACAAGTTGGAAGCCCTCCCCACAACACACACGCACTGGATAATGAACACAAATCAGGATAGTTGTTGCCACCAAAAGGTGAAAGAGAAGGACAGATAAAGAAAAGAGAATTTGGTTGAGGGATTGTAATCAGAAGACTTCAACTGTATCTAATGTTTTATTTCTCTAAGACAAATCTCCAAAGCTAAGAGCCCATTTACAGGGAGGTGTGAGGGAGGGGAACACACATTTTAAAACAACACACGGGCATGCTGCCCGCAAAAAGACAGAAACAATCCGGACGGTGAAGGGCACTGGAGAAGCTCCATGGCCACTCCCAGGAGGAGACAAATCACACAGAAAGAAAAGCCATCCCTCCCTCCGCCTATGGCTTCCTGTCTCCCAGGCATCATGACATTCACAGGGTTGTCACAACCCTGACATGTCAGTAAAATGACCTGAGAGGTCACGCCATTGGCAGACACGAGCAATACAGAAACTCGTTTTGCCATGGCATTGTCGTCACGGGCCTGTGGGACAGGAAAACAACTTTTTGTTCTCTAATGAAGAATACAAAAGTTTTCAGACCCAGGCAGGAATGCCTACAGTCTTAAGAACCATAAAAACACAAAATTTACCCAACTGATGAAAGCAGCCCCATGGAGTAAATCACAACCTAACTACAGCCACTGGGGCTTGAGACCCTGTGTATGAGAGGTCCTGCCACGACATCAGTGTTCAGGGAAGGGTCCGTCCTCATCCTGCCTGGGAAAGCTTTCCGAGGAGGCCACCCGGGAGCCACCAGGGAAGGAAATTCAGTTCATTTGTTCTAAGATGACAGTTTCCTTAGTGGATCAGCAATATTAAACTCCTAGGAAGAATCAGAATTAAATACAGAAATGCTTATGAAAATCAAACCTTCTGTGTTAATAGTACAGTGTTAGGATTAAAAGAATTTACCAGAACACATTAACACGCCAAACAGGGCTGCGTTTAGCATCACATTAGGCCTGTGATTCTAATTTTTAAATGTAATGGAAGAATTGATTTAGACGTGGGATTTTTTTTTCTTTTTTTTTTTTGCGGTACGCGGGCCTCTCACTGTTGTGGCCTCTCCCGTTGCGGAGCACAGGCTCAGCAGCCATGGCTCCTGGGCCCAGCCGCTCCGCGGCATGTGGGATCTTCCCGGACCGGGGCACGAACCCGTGTCCCCTGCATCGGCAGGCGGACTCTCAACCACTGCGCCACCAGGGAAGCCCTAGACGTGTGATTTTAAGTTGAAAACTTCATAAGTTTGTAAAAGTATTGCAACACTTAAGCAAATGTATGAATCACCATATTACACTCTAATTAGCTGGATATACAGAACTTAAGTACTTAGGAAAGTCCAGTTACAATTAAATTTTATAAATGAAATATTAAATGTTTTACATTAAGCTTATGAATGGAATAAAACCCTACTTAGAGTCTCCTTAAAGTGATTGTTAAAAATTGCAAAATGAAATATAATTTTTCATAAGCTGAATCTAAAAACAGTAATATTTTTTCCAGTTTTATTGAGAAACAACTGACATACGTCACTATAAATGTTTACGGCATACAGCATGGTGGTTTGATTTACATGTATTGTGAAATTATTACCGCAACAGGCTTAGTTAACATCCATTATCTCATGTAGATACAATGAAAAAAAGAAAAAAACATTTCCTCCTTGCGATGAGGACTCTTCGGATCTACTGTCTCCACAGCTTTCTTGTAGATCATATCCAGTGTGAGCCACGGTCACCATGCCGCATATCACATCCCCAGGGCTTATGTATCTTGTAAATTGTACGTTTGTACCTTCTGACCATTTTCCTCCAGTTCCCCCTCCCCGACCCTCTATCCCCACTCTGGGAACCACAAATCTGACCTCCTTTCCTATGAGTTTGGTGGGTTGTGTTTCTTTTAGATTCCACATATAAGTACAGTATTTGTCTATCTCTGTCTGACTCATTTCACTTAGCATAATGCCTTCAAGATCCATCCATGTTGTCACAAACTGAATCTAAAATTTCTTTAAAGGAATTATATTTTTGGATTTGTCATGTTAATAAACTGAATGATGATTTCTGGAAATTAAAAATTTTCTATGCACAAAATCCACTCTCAAGAGTACCAACAAACCCACATGTATCATGATTTCCTTTTAAATCATAAATCTCATTTAATCTTATATCAAGAGTTCTGGCTAACATAACAGAATATGAATAAGACATAAGGGAAGGAATAGATAAAAGAAGTATTTCTGGAAGATAATGATAAAACTCCCAGGAACTTGGTCGAGAGCAGAGTTTCTCAAAGCACCATCCCAGGACCAGCAGCGGGTGTGAACTCTGGGCCCCGCCCACCGGCCCTCAGAGGGTGGGCCCAGCACCAGGATTGAGGGAAGCCCTGCAGGTGATTCTGACACCCACTCAAGTGTGCGGGCCGCTGGTCAGGAACATCACCTTGAACCCCTTCCTGCAGGTTTGCAAGTCTCACCCTCCCCCCACGACTTCCACAGAGGACAGAAAGTAGAGAAAAGTACAGCACAAGAGCAATTATAGAAAAACAACAACCTTTAGATATTGTCATCACAGCGCTGAGAAATCTGGGCTGGAAAAAAAACAAAACTTGGCTGCAAGCTCACC
Source organism: Phocoena sinus (assembly GCF_008692025.1). Taxonomy (NCBI): domain Eukaryota; kingdom Metazoa; phylum Chordata; class Mammalia; order Artiodactyla; family Phocoenidae; genus Phocoena; species Phocoena sinus. The sequence goes on from NC_045768.1 coordinate 186,349, forward strand.
ACCAATCAGCAAACAGAGACCAGCGCAAGGCCCCTCAGAGTGGCCTGCAGGGGCCAAGCCCGGGAGCACGACGAGAGCGCAAATTCCCCAAAGCCGAAGTGGGACCAAACGTGGCCAGTCGGAAATCTAATGAAACAAAACTGCTCAACCACAATGGCCTCACACACAAACCACTGAGGAATAACTTTAAACTGTGAGTGAGCGGGACTTCCCTGGTTGCTCAGTGGTTAAGAATCCACCTGCCAATGCAGGGGACACGGGTTCGAGCCCTGGTCCAGGAAGATCCCACATGCCGCGGAGCAACTAAGCCCGTGCGCCACAACTACTGAGCCTGCATGCCGCAACTACTGAAGCCCGCACGCCTAGAGCCCGTGCTCTGCAACAAGAGAAGCCACCGCAATGAGAAGCCGAGTAGCCCCCGCCCAAAGCCTGCGCACCGCAACGAAGAGTAGCTCCCGCTCGCCGCAACTACAGAAAGCCCACAAGCAGCAACAAAGACCCAACACAGCCAATAAATAAATAAATAATTAACTAACTAATTTTTTTTAAAAAATGTGAGTGACCTACACCAAGAAAACTACAAGACTTTATTTACCTAGAGGGGAGCATCGAACACATGTTAAGATACATGCTACTCCTGGATGGGCAGAAAAACATGGATTTTTAAAACCTGATTCTCCACAACTTGACTTAGAGATTCTCAATAATTGAAACAACCTCCCAAAAGGAATTCTTTGGACTACAGCAACATGATTTCAGAGTTACCTGGAAAACTAAATAGGCAAAAAAATTAAAGAAAGATTCAGAAAAGAAGAGTAAAGAGAGAAGGTTTTGTTTCATGAGATACTGAAATGCTACTTTGAGCTCAACAGCTAGACCACAGGCCAGATGGGTTCAAATCAAAGCAGAAGCAGCACATGTCACACACGAAAGCACTTAAATATGTGATAAAGGAAAAGCACAACCAAATGACAGGAGAGTGAAGAATTTTTTAATATGATTTATTGTCGTCCAACTTCTAGGCATCTCTCCCAAGGAAATAATCAGAGGTGTGGCACACATGTATGTGTGTATTTTGGTCTTTTCTATAAAAGCAAAATTGGAAATAACTTAAATGCTCAACAATAAGGGGGTGACTGGGGTCAGTCCACATGGCAGAAGAACCGTGTCTTCAGCACATGCTCAGTCACCAGGCCCCTGTGTGCAGGGTGCCCGCTGGGGACCCCTCACATGGCATCGTGGGCAACCCTGCCCAGCTGACGAGGCAGCCTGCTCCTACGCCCCTGGTGTATGATACCAACTGTGTATTTTAGAAACTTACACATAGAAAAGGCTCGGAAGGAAGTAACTCAAAATATTAATAGTGGTTATCTCAGGATGCTGGGATTGTGGGTCATTGTTTTTACTCTTTCCAATATGAGCATTTTAAAGTGAGAAAATCAATATAGTTTATTTATACAGAAAAGGAAAACGTGTACCGTCCACTGACATTTTTAAAAATAATAAAATAACTTGGAGGTACTTTAATTAAAGATGTTATATTAACAACAATAACAAAAGGGTAATTATAGCATACATCCTACTACTTCCTAGAGCCTAAGACTTTGGTGACTACTATTCCCAAAGTCTTAGGCTCTAGGAAATCCTGGAAAGCGAGGCAGGAGGTCAGCCTTGCAGGGAGGGCAGGGCTGGCTTAGGGCTGGGGGCCTTCCTTCTCAGCCCACACCCAGCAAGGCTCCTGGTAGGAAGTACGTGCTCAATAAATGTTAGTGAAGAAGCCCTGACGTTTCCAAAACTAAACGGCAAAGAATCCACACATATAACTCATAAAAGTAAACACAATTCAGTAACGTGCAAACACATCCAAACCATCAGTCACCGAAACGAAAGATAAAACAGCAACAATTGTAAGTGGACTTTACACCCGATACATTAGCAAGAGCTTTAGAAATGTAACCCCCAGTGGTGGTGAAGTTGATATTGAACTGATGATTTAAATAGAACTAGTGGGAATGTAAACTAATGCATCCCACTTGTAAAACAACTTGGCAAAATAAAATGCCATAAAACGTTTAAACACTTTCAATTAGTCTGCTCTAGGAATCTGTCCCATCAAAATAATGAAAAATTCAGAAACCAAAGTTACAAAGATAGACATCACACTATTGAGATTAAAACCCCATGTAGAGGGACTTCCCTGGTGCCGCAGTGGTTAAGAATCCGCCTGCCAATGCAGGGGACATGGGTTCGAGCTCTGCTCCAGGAGGGTCCCACATGCTGCGGAGCAACTAAGCCCGCGTGCCACAGCTATTGAGCCTGCGCTCTAGAGCCCGCGAGCCACAACTACTGAGCCCGCGTGCCACAGCTACTGAAGCCCACGCACCTAGAGCTCGTGCTCCGCAACAAGAGAAGCCACTGCAATGAGAAGCCCGCGCACTGCAACGGAGCAGCCCCTGCTCACCGCAACTAGAGAAAGCCTGTGTGCAGCAACGAAGACCCAACACAGCCAAAAATAAATAAATGAATGAATAAGTAAATTAACTAATTAATTAAAAAATAATTTTAAAAACTCATGTAGAACCATCTTCATGTGCAACGACAGTGGAACCCTGGGTGCTCATTACACATAATAACACATCGCATCGGACCTAATGTGTTTGTGAAATAACGTTAAAAGAAACAGATGAACTGATTCAGCGATGAACCTTAGAAACACTGTACTAAGTGAAACGCGCCAGACACAAAGGGCCACACACTGCATGATGGCATCACATCAGTGTCCAGACAGGCTCGTCTACAGGGACAGACAGGAGATGAGTGAGTACTGGGGCCGGTGGGGAGGGGCATCGGGGCGTGACTACGAATGGGAAGGCGTTTCTTTCTCGGGGAGATGGAAATGCTCTAAAATTAGGTTGTAGTGATGGTTGCACAACTCTGAGATCATACTAAAAATCACTGAATTGTACGCTATAAAAGGATGAATATTATGGTACGTGAATTCTACCTCAATACGCTGTTATATAAAAAAAGGGTAAAATGCAAGTTTTATGCAAATTATGGTAACAACTACTTAAAATATGCAGGGACTCAGGCCCCAGAGCACACACTCACCCAGCTAGTGACTACTGTAGCCCAACCCCCAGGCCCAGGTCACCCCGGCACATGGAGCAACACGGCGTAAAGACATGGCCGGGACTTGGGGACACACAGGCGCGTGGCATGTGCTCAGACACACAGCCCCACGGGTAGCCAAGCGCCCAGTGTGGACAGCAGGAGCCACGGACACACTGCCTGGACCACAGATACCAGGCCCACACGGCGCAGACACATCAGCCAGTCCCTGTGTGGAGTCCCACCCGCACAGGCACCTGAGTTTGGGGGTGCTCCCGGCCACGTGGGGTGGGGAGAGGTGGCAACACCCGCTGCAGTGCTGGCCTGGGGCCCTGACCCTGACCTGGGCACCCCCCACCCGCCCAGAGTCTGGGGTCTCGGCTGGGTCTTTGTAGCCGCATATGGAACATACTGGCTAGAAGGTCACCCTGCCTTTCAACAGCTGTTTTACGATGGGGGGGGGTCGTCCTCTGCCCTTCCCCCGGCCAAGCTGGGAGCTCCCCCTGAGGCTCCCAATCCATCAAGTCAGCAAAGGGAGCAGAGACACCCAGGACACCCTTAGTCTGGACTGCTGACCCCGCACAATTGCTACTGGTGTCCCTCTGACTCTCAAAAACACCTCAGTTTGGGCAACAAATCAGCAAGAAGGGCCTGGGGGTGCAGGGGCCACCCGACCCCTTGAGATGCTGTGACCCCCGCAGTGGTGGCTCTGGCTCCAAGCTGGCTGAGCTGAGCAGGGTCCCGACCCTGCTGGGGCCCCAGGAGGGACGCGTTTCAGGGGTGTCGCTCAGCCCCTTTCAGGGAGCTCGCCCTGCCGAACAGGGGGCTGGGGTGCCATGTCCTCTCCACCCAGACGTGAGCACCCCGGGCTCCACAGGGCTTGCCTGGGAGGACCTCAGCCCTGGAACACCAGACCCAGGACCCTGGAGCAGGTGGCCGGGGTTTAAGTCCAAGCCTGGGTCTTCCCAGTCACAGGGAAGGCACGGCCTGTCCGGTCCCTCACCTGAGACATGGAAGCGCCAGCATGAGGGTCCCGTGACTATGGCGACGCTGCTACGAGATGACACTCAGGAGATGCGCCCGGCAGCATCGGGACCCACCAGCACTCAGTGGCAGGGACAGCAGCAGCAGCGTCCCCGGGGACTGTTACTATCGTCATGGAGGGGGGCCGGGGGGGGGGGGGGGCGCTCCACGGGAAGCCAGCAGCACCTGCTCGCCCCAGTCCTGGCTCCCGCTGGGCAGGTGCCGAGTTCCCCGGTCAGGCCCAGGGGGACACAGGAGCTGAGGGCAGACTCATGGCAGGGGAAGCACCATCTCCAGGAACTGCTTTGTCACTGACTTTCCAGGTGCTGGCTCTTGCCCAGGAGGCTGCTGGCTGTTGCCATGGCGACAGCCTGTGGGTCTCAGCCAAAGATGCCTCAGCCTCCTCCATCCTCCCTACCCCACCCCCCAGCCTGGGCTGAGCATGAAGCACAGGCCACCTGCACTAGAGGCCCTGAGCCTGCTCCAAACCCCAAAGACCCCAGGCAGGGTTGAAGAAGGGCCAGGCCTGGCATGTGTGGGCCGCCATGCCAGAGAACATGACATTCACATCTCATTCAAATAACAACATCATGGGCTGTCTACCACGTGCCAGGGACTCTCGGAGGTCAGCACCATTAGCCCCATCATACAGAGGAAGAAACTGAGGTTCAGAGAGCACATCCACGGGTCCAGGCTCACAACCCAAGAAGAGGTGGAGCTGGGACATGGCCCAGTGCCTCGTGCCCCACATGGTTACACGGTGACACACACTGACTCACACTGAGGTCAGCCTCACACGCAACAGATGTTGTCACAGTCACTGCCCAAAGCACAGGAAAGTCCAGCCACATGTGATCACCCTCCCCAGCCTAAATAGGGCTACAAGGACAGGTGGGGACCACACAGAGTGGACAGAAAGGGTTCCAGGCCACAGCTTCTCTGGGGCACAGTGGGTGACCATTGTAGGGATGCTCTACAGCCCCTCCCTGACCATCACCACCCCCAATCTGTGCTGGGAAAAGATGTCCCCCAGGTGGATACTGTGCCCTTAGACTGCCTGAAGTGCTCTGTCCAGCTGGAAACAGGCCTACTACTTTGGTCAAGTGCAGCAAAGCTCCGACCAGCGAGGTCACTGTGACCCAGGACACTCACTCGCCACAGCCATGGAAACCCCAGGAGGAGACGCCTCCAGGTCACTGCCATCAGACCCCTCTTTTTTTTTTTTTTTTGCGGCACGCGGGCCTCTCACTGCTGTGGCCTCTCCCGTTGCGGAGCACAGGCTCTGGACGCGCAGGCTCAGCGGCCATGGCTCACGGGCCCAGCCGCCCCGCGGCATGTGGGATCCTCCCGGACCGGGGCACAAACCCGCGTCCCCTGCACCGGCAGGCAGACTCTCAACCACTGCGCCACCAGGGAAGCCCAGAAAAAAAATCTTGATTGTGACAATTAGAAATTTTTAAATGGAATAAATTAGGTGATAATGGAATTATTTTCTTAGGTATGATAATGTTATTATAGCTACATAGGCCAGTACCCTTATTCTTAGAACACTAGGGATGATACTTCGTAATACCTACAACTTTTAAATGGCACAGCAAAATATATAATACAGGAAGGAAAAAGATTGCAAAAATAAAATTTATTGAATTTAGGTGGAGCATATACGGTGTTCATTGTACTACCCAACTATCCTCTGAAAACTTTCGTAATAGAAGTGGATATATATATATATATATATATATATATATATATGAATATATATGAATATATATATATATATATATATATTCAGGAAGAGCCAGAGAAACACATCCCTATAAGGGAAAATAATTCAAAGGACAGTGGATTTCTGATCATAAATCATGGAGTTCAGAAGGAAGTAGCACAATATTTTCAAATGCTGAAGGACAAGAAGTGTGAACCTAGACGCCAGTGCCCAGCAAAAATATCTTTCGGGAATGAAGGAGAAATCAGGATATTCTCAGATGAAGAAATACTAAGAGAATTTGTCCCAGCAAACCTATTTTCAAAGAGTGACTTTAAAAGGTTCTCTAAATAAAAAGAATATGATGAAAAAAAGGAATCATTGACCATAAGGAAGGAAGGAGAATGGAAAGAATAAAAATAAGGGTAAATATCAATATAATACAGTTTCCTAAATTATGTTTTCTAAACTATGCTTCCGGTTGAAACAAAAATTATAGCACACTCTGATGCAGTTCTAAATACATGTAGAGGGGCTCCCCTGGTGGCGCAGTGGATAAGAATCCACCTGCCAATGCAGGGGACACGGGTTCAAGCCCTGGTCCGGGAAGATCCCACATGCCGCAGAGCAACTAAGCCCATGCGCCACAACTACTGAGCCTGAGCTCTAGAGTCTGCGAGCCACAACTACTGAGCCTGCGTGCCACAACTACTGAAGCCCGTGTGCCTAGAGCCCATGCTCCGCAACAAGAGAAGCCACCACAATGAGAAGCCCACGCACCGCAACAAAGAGTGGCCCCTGCTCGCCACGACTAGAGAAAGCCCGCGCGCAGCAACGAAGACCCAACGCAGCCAAAATTATAAAATAAATAAATTTTAAAAATAAATAAATACATGTAGAGGAAATACTTAAGATAAGCACACTATAAATTGGAGAGGATAACGGGACATAAGTTGCATAAGATTTCTATACTTCACTCAAACTGGTAAAACTATACCAATAGACTGGGATAAATTATGTATATATAATGCAATACCCAGAGCAACCACTAAAAATCCTCTGCAAGGATACACTTACAAATACTGTAGATAAATCAAAATGGAGTTCTAAAGTACGTTCAAATAACCCACAGGAAGGCAGGAAAAAGAAATCAAAGAAATAAGAAACAGAGAGCTCAAACAGAAACAAAAAATAAAATAGTGGAGTTAAGCCCTAAGAGAGCAATAACTATATTACACGGAAATGGTCTAAATAAACCAAATAAAAGACAGAATTGGCATAATGGATGAACAAATATGACCCAGCTATATGCTGTCTATAAGAAACTCGCTTCTAATATGATGATGCAGGCAAGTTGAAAGTAAAAAGATAAAAAAAGATACATCATGCACATATTAATCAAACAAAAGCTGGAGTGACTACAGTAACATCAATAAAGTAGACTCCATATCAAATAAGACTACTAGAGACACAGAGGAACATATAATAGTAAAGTCTACCCAGAAGACACAGCAACACTAAACACGCACAGGCACACCTGGGATATATTTTGGGTTTCGTTCCAGACCCCCCCCAATAAAATGAGTATCACAATAAAGGAAGTCACACGGATATTCTGGTCTCCCAGTGCATACAAAAGTTATGTCTATACTATACTGCAGTCTACTAAACTGAGTCTACTAATTGTGCTATAACAGCGTTACGTCTAAAACATGTACGTACATTAATCTAAAATATTTTACTGCTAAAATATGCTAACCGTCATCTGAGCCTTCAACAAGCCATAATCTTTTAGGAGTGTCTGAAATATTCCAAGAATTAACGAAATGTGACACAGAGACAAAAAGTGAGCCAATGCTTTTGGAAAAAATGGCGCCAATAGATTTGCTCTATGCAGGGCTGCCACAAGCCTTCAGTCTGTGAAAAAACGCATTATCTACAATAAGGGGAAGCTCAATAAATGAGGTGTGCCTGCATGTGCTCAACAACAGAGCCAAAAAATATGTGAAGCAAAAACCAATAAAATGTAAGGAAGAAGAGACAAATGCACGACTGTGAATGGAGACCTCAGCACCCACCTCGACAACTGACAGAACAACCAGACGGAAAGTCAGCGAGGATTCAGAAGACTCGGTAACACCAACAGGCAGGATCTAAGCCACGTTTATAGAACACGCCACACAAAAACAGCAGCGTACGTACTCTTGCCAAGTGCCCATGAAACATAAACAAAGACAGACCATACCTTGAGCCTAAAATAAACCTTACCAAATTTAAAATAATCAAAATCATACAGTGTGTTCTCTGACCACATGGAATCAAGCTAGAAATTAATAACAGAAAGATACTGGAACATCTCCAAACATTTGGAGACTAAACAGCACATTTCTAAACAATCTACAGATCAAAGAAAAGTCTACAGGAGAATTTAAGAACACATGGTACTGAATTAAACTGAAAATACAACATATTAAAATGTGTGAGACACAGCTAAAGTGTGCTGAGGCAAATTTAACATGCCACGTTGCGTACACTAGAAAAGAAGAAACGTCTCAAAATCACGCATCTAAGCTCTCACCACAAGAAGTGAGAAAAAAAAGAGTAAAATACACCCAAAGCAAACAGAATGCAGAAAATAATAAAAATAAGGCAGAAATAAGTAAAACTGAAAAGAAGGAAAAAAATCATTGAAACTAAGAGCTGGTTCTTTGAAAAGATCAATAAAATTGACAAACTTCTAGTAAGACTAACCTAAACCTCCCAAAAGAGATCAAGAGAGAAGACACAAATTGCCAGTATAAGAAATGAGACAAGGGCTATCGCTACAGACCCTGCAGACATCAAAAGGATAATAATGAGTGACTACTGTGAACAACTCCACACACATAAATTTGACAATTTAGACTAAATGGACTACGTCCTCAAAAAACACATACTACCACAACTCACTCAACAGGAAATAGATCATTTGAAGAGCCCTATAACTATTAAAGAAATTGAATCCATAAGTTTAAAGCTCCCTAAAAAGAAATCTCCTGGCCCAGCTGGATTCACTGCAGAATTCTACCAAATGTTTAAAGAAGAATTCACAGCATTTTTACACAATGGCTTCCAGAAAATAGAACGGAGAAGGGAACACTTCCAAATCCATTTTTGGAAGCTTGTATTATCCTGATATCAAAACCATACAAAGACAGTACCAAAAAACAAAAACAAACAAAACAAAGCGAACAAATGACAGACCGATAGCCCTCATGAATACAGATGCAAAAATCCTTAACAAAATATTAGCAAATACAATTCAGCAATATATAAAAGGAATTATATACCATGACCATGTTTGTTCCAGGAAGTAAGTCTGGTTCAATACTCAAAAATGAATCATTGTAATCCACCATATTAACAGGCAAAGGAAGAAAAAGTCACATGATCATACCAAAGCAGAAAGGGCACTGGATGAAATCTGACACTGACAAGAGGAAATCTGATTCATGACAAAAAAACTCAGAAAAAACGGAATAGAGGGGAACTGCCTCAATGTAATAAAAAGCATCTACAAAAACCTACAGCAAACATTATACTTAATGGGGAGAGTCTGAATGTTTTCCTCCTAAAACTGGGAACAAGGCAAAGGTGTCCACTCTCATTCAATTTAGTACTAGAAGTCCTGGTCAGTGTAATAAGACAAGAAAAGGAATGAGAAGGGAGACAGATTGGAAAGAAAAGAGATAAAACTGTCCCTATTTGCAAATGACATACTTGTCAACATAGACAATTCCAAAGACTCTTAAAACAAAAAAAAAGAAAAATCTCCTGGAACTAACAAGTGCATTCAGCAGGGTTGCGGGATTAGAGATAAATATACAAAAATGTACTGTTTTTCTATATACTAGCAGTGAACATGTGGACACTGAAATTTTAACTATAATACCATTTGTACTCATGCAAAAATAAAAGAAAAACTTAGATGTAAATCTAACAAAACATGCACAGCTCTTGAATCGTGAAAACTACAAAATACTGATGAAAAAAATCACATAAGATACTGTAAAACTCTCAGAGGAAAACATAGGAATGACACTCTTTGACATAAGTCATGGCAAGATCTTTTTTGACTCACCTCCCAGAGTAATGTAAAGAAAACCAAAAATAAACAAATGGGACCTAATGAAACTTAAAAGCTTTTGCACGGTGAAGGAAACTATAAACAAGACGAAAAGACAACCCTCAGAATGGGAGAATTTGCAAACGAATCAACGGACAAAGGATTAATCTCCAAATATATAAACAGCTCATGCAGCTCAATATTAAAAAAACAAACAACCCAATCAAAAAAGGGGCAGAAGACCTAAACAGACATTTCTCCAAAGAAGACATACAGGTGGCCAAGAAGCACATGAAAGGCTGCTCAACATCACTAATCATTAGAGAAATGCAAATCAAAACTACAATGAGGTATCACCTCACACCAGTTAGAATGGGCATCATCAGAAAATCTACAAGCAACAAATGCTGGAGAGGGTGTGGAGAAAAGGGAACCCTCCTGCACTGCTGGTGGGAATGTAAATTGATACAGCCACCATGGAGAACAGCATGGAGCTTCCTTAAAAAACTAAAAATAGAACTACCATACGACCCAGCAATCCCACTACCGGGCATATACCCAGAGAAAACCATAATTCAAAAAGACACATGCACCCCAATGTTCATTACAGCACTATTCACAATAGCCAGGACATGGAAGCAACCTAAATGTCCACCGACAGATGAATGGATAAAGAAGATGTGGCACATATATACAATGGAATATTACTCAGCCATAAAAAGGAATGAAATTGGGTCATTTGTAGAGACGTAGATGGACCTAGAGACTGTCATACAGAGTGAAGTAAGTCAGAAAGAGAAAAACAAATATCGTATATTAACGCATAGATGTGGAACCTAGAAAAATGGTACAGATGAACTGGTTTGCAGGGCAGAAATAGAGACACAGATGTAGAGAACAAACGTATGGACACCAAGGGGGGGAAGGACGGGGGTGGGACGAACTGGGCGACTGGGATTAACATATATACACTACTATGTATAAAATGGATGACGAATAAGAACCTGCTGTATAAAAAATAAATAAATAAAATTCAAAAAAAAAAGAAATCAAATAAGGTCTACATAAATGGAGAGACATACCACGTCCACAGATTGGAAGACTGAACATAGTAAAGGGAACAATTCTCTGCAAATTAACACACAGGTTTTATACAATTCCTGTGAAGATTCTGCACATACACTGACAAGATTGTTGCCAAATCTATATGAAAGCAAAGAAATTAGAATAGCTAAAACAGTTTTTTTTTAATTTACTCTTAAACACTTTTTTTAAAAAAAGAATAAAGTGGGAGGAATGAGTCTGCCCAATTTTGAGACTTAAACAGTTACAGTAATCAATACAGTGTGAAACTGGTAGAGGGATGGACACACGGATCTACAGAACAGCAGCAGACCCACACAGACATGCTCAGCTGACTGCTGGCAGAGACACAGAACGCTTCAGCGGGGGAAATACACCGTACAGCCTTTCCAGCAAGTGCTGGAGCAACCGGGTGGCCACGCACAGGAAGAAAACAAACAAAAGAGAGTCTCAACTTCAGCCTCACTCCTGACACAAAACTAACGCAAAATGGATCCCAGACTTACACATAAAATATAGAATGATAAAACTTTCAGAAAAAAAAATAGGAGAAAATCATCATGACCTAGGGCTGAAAAGAATTCTTAGACTCAAAACCACAAGCCCTACCCATAAAAGGAAAAACTGATAAATTGGACTTCATTAGGATTCAAAACTTTTGCTCTGCAAAAGTCCCTGTTACGAGGATGAAAAAATAAGCTACAGATTGGGAGAAAACTGACTAGTATCTAACAATCCAAGTAGAACCTGAGCAGAATACATGAACTGACACTTCCCCAAAATGGAGATACAGATGGCAAATAAGTCCATGAAAAGATGTCCAGCATCATTGACCATTAAGGGAATTCAAATCAAAACCACCATGATGTATCACTGCATGCCTATCAAAATAGCTAAAATAAAAAATAGTGACAACCCCAAACTCTTGTGAGGATATGGAGAAACTAGATCACTCATACGTTCCTGGTGGGAATTTGAAAAAATGTAAAATGGTACTGCCGCTCCGGGTAACAGTTTGGTAATTTGTTAAAAAACGAAATATGCAACTGCAATACGGCCCCGTTAATTGCACTCCTGGGCGTTCATCCCAGAGGAATGGAAACTTATGTTCACACAAAACCTGTGCATGGATGTGCAGAGCAGCCTTGTGGGTGATATTTCAAAAACTGGAAACAACCCACACGTCCCTCAACAGGTGAATAGTTAAAGAGACAACGGGCAGTAAAGAGAAACAAAGTATAGACACATGCAACAGTGTGATTCAGTCATCCTCAGAGAATCATCCTGAGTGAACAAAGCCAAGCCCAAAAGGCACGATGCCATTTACATAATGTTCTTAAAATGCCAAAATGATGGACCTGGAGACGACTGTGGTTGTCAGGGATTGAGAAGCAGTGAGATCAGAGTAAAGTGGGAGCAGATACAAAAGGGCAGCAGGAGGGGTCCCGGTGGGGATGGAGTTTCTGCGTCTTGACTGTGCCATTGTCGACATCTTGGCTGTGAAACTGTGCTGCAGCTTCGCAGGACGTTACCCTCAGAGCCCTCTCTGCATTTTGTGAATCTACAATCAGCTCACAATAAGATATTTAGTTTGTTAAAAGGGGACGTTAGTAACAGCATCTAGCCCAGGATGGTTGTAGGATGATTACATTAGCTGACCAGCCAGCACACAGGAAACTTCATGGAAGAGTCAGCGTCTATCTTTCATTCTCCCTTTCATGTCTCAGGAGCTCACGCTGCCCACCTCCCTCTGCCCACCTGCTCTGGTGCTTTCACCAGAGGGCTCTGAACCCCCACTGCCCACCTCCCAGGCTGGGGACCCAGAGAAGCACAAGTAAGTGCACCACCCCAGGGGTCGTACCCCCTGGAAAGAGCCCCTCATGGAGACCAAGTCCAGGCCATGCGGGCAGGGACGGGGCTGGGGGGGTCTCGCACGTGCCTCTGCCGTGTCCTTGCATCAGTGTGTGTTGCGGGGCTGGCCGGCCTTAGACTGTACCCCGGTGGAAACACTGGGTCCCAGAATTGATTAGGTGACGGGAAGAAGGAAGCTCTTGCTTCACGCCCATGCCCTCCCCATCACTGCACCCTCAGAACCCAGGCCCAAGAGGGCAGGTGCAGGGCCCACAGACAGAGGGGGTGGCAGTGCTGGCGGCTCCCTAGGGATTCCCACCCTCACACCGGAGGCTTCACCATGCCCAGGACACGCCCGGGCCTCCCACGGGCTCAGCAGTGCCCCCCAACCCCTGCCCCAGTCCAGGCTGGAGAGGGTCCTAGGGTGGGCGGGCAGCCCTGCCTGCAGCGCGTCCTCAGTGCCTGGTGCTGCTGTGTGTCGTCAGGCCCGGGAGGCTGACAACAGACCTGGAGGAGTGAGAAAGGGCCCACGGTCAGCGGAAGGTGAGGCGGGGAGGAAGACACTGGCCCTACAGACGTCTCACCCGGGCCCACAGCACGGCAGCCACAGCAGAGCCGGGCCTGGAGCCACACGATCGCCCAGGGTCAGTCACATGGCACCCTGTGCCCATGGGGGCCGGGGCAGGCTCCCTGCTCTCCCAGCTGGATTCCAATCCCACAGTATTTGCTGTGCACTGGGAACTGGGGCACCGAGGCAATGGGGCCAACGGACGCTCATAAGGGGAGCCTGGGGTCTGAGCACAGCCTATTATGGACTATACTGTGTCCACCCCACCCCCAAATTCCGGTGTGAAGCTCTAACCCCCAGAGGGACTGTATTTGGAGATGGGACTCTTAGGAGGTAAATGCTTAAACGAGGTCATAAGGATGGGCTTTAATTTAATAGGATGAATCTAACAGAACACGAAGAGAAGCCAGAGACCTCAGCACACACGGAGAAGCAGTCCTGTGAAGACACAGTGGGAAGGCCACCGCCTGCAGGCAGGAAGAGGGCCTCGCCTAAAGCAACCCTGTGGGCACCTTGATCTCGGGCGTCCAGCCTCCGGACAGTGAGACGGTGAACGTCTGCTGTCTCAGCCCCCGACCCCCGTCTGTGGCCTCTGTTACAGCGCCTGAACTAACAGTTCTCGGGGGGAACGTCCATCAGCAGGGATGGGTTGTCACGGAGCCAGCCAGTAGGGAAGCCCCTTGGGGCGAGAAAAGGGCAGAGAGGCCCGCCAGGTGGGGAAGGTGGGGTGAGCTGAGAGAAGACAGACGCACAACCCATCCCGCAGGAAGCAGGGGCCCAGCTGCGCACATGGGCTCCTTCTCTCCGGGAGGGGCTGTAGTGTCGGCGGCTCCGGGAGTGGCCCCCCTGGGGGGAGGCTGAGACCCAGAGAAAGAGGGGCACAGTGGGGCAGCAGCGAGGCGCTGGCTGCGTGAGCAACAGGCACCCAGGGGCCTGTGACAGGTGACCGGCGGGACCTGCGAGTTCCAGGTCAGTGTGAGCGCAGATGGGCTGCAGGCGGTGGGGAGGCCCTGGGTGGAGATGAGGCCTGGCCTGCCCATCCCGAGAAGGACCTGCTCTCCCGTCCGCTTCCCCAGGCCAGGGACTGGCTTTGGCTCCAGGCCTAGTAACCCAAGGAGACATTAGCAACCATTCTCACCTCCAGGCGAGTCTGCAGCTCTGGGCTCAGCGGTGTGAAGTGGGGGTGAGGGGAGCCGCCTGGAGCTAAGCAGGAAGACAGCGCCCAGGCAGCTGCAGGTGTACCCACCACCCAGGGGCTAACGCTCCCGCCCTCCCCCGGCATGAACTTGACCTCCTGTGACCTCTGCAGGTGCACCAGGCACAGGATGCGTGGATAGGTGAGCAGTTGCCCCGGGCCACCTCTCAGAGGCACTCGGGGCTTGGCATCCTGTGGGCACCAGGCGGCGGCAGCCCCAGGGGGCCCAGCACCCGGGACCAGAGCCGGCAGCGCGGCACAGCTCAGCTGAGCTCCGGGTCCGAGGCCGGACAGCCTGCACTCCCTGTCCTGCCAGGATCCCCAGGCCCTTGGAGCTGGGCGGAGGGGCCTCTCCCTCAACACCTGGGGTGGGGTCTGCAGGCAGCGGCCAGGAGGGGCCTGGCTCCGGCTCCCCACACCCCCCAGGAGAGTGACAAGAGCCCTAAATCAGAGGAAGATGGGGGGGAACAGGAGGGCAGAGGCACAGGCAGGGGGTAAAAGCTGCTCCTCCTTAAACACCCAGCGGCGAGCGTGAGGGCGGATCCCACCCGACCCAGCACGGGGCTCCGGGCCTGTCCCCAGGGACTACAGGCCCCGTGGGCGGCCGGTGTCAGGAGGCAGGCACCTGGGGGCCGGGCACAGGGTGCCTCCACCCAGCTCCGACCCGGCCACACAGCACAGGAGGCCTGCGGAGCCCTGGGGCCAGGCCTGCTCTGAATCATCAGTGATGCCGCGGGGACGCTGCCTGGAGCGTAATAATGGGGACCAGACAGCCTCCTTCTGCTGCTCCAGGGGCCGCTTGTCAGAACTCAGTCCCCTCCTGTGTCCCAACCGTTCCCAGCCTCAGGTGGGGATGGAAGAGAAAGTCCAGCAAACCCCCGACCTGACCAGGCATCACAGACCCCGCCTGCAGGACCGCAGTCACAGGACGCAGGAGGGGCCCACGTGCGGCGGCTCCAGCCCTGAACGTGAGCTCTAGTGCCCACGCTCGGACACGCACTGGGGTCAGCCCACGTCCAGACCCACTGCCGCTGGTCACTCAGACACGGTGTTCCTAGTCACCTCAAACCTGGACACGGCGTCACCCATGGCGAGGCACAGCGTCCCTGGCTGCCACACGTGGACACAGGGTCACTGCGCACCTTGGCCCATACCTGCTGGCCCCTCCTCACCCAGGGCGGTGTCCTCCGTGGCCTGGCCTCCCCAGAGCGCTCTCCCGCACCCTCTGACCAACTTTGCGTCCACGCCCAGTACAAACTCCTCTCCCTAGGCGGCGCCAGCCCGCTGGCCTTCCACCTTCCACTTCCCACAGGATGCCCAGGCCAGGGAGGGAGGACCCTGAGCTCTAATTACATGTCCTGGAAAGAAATTCACTCCTGTAATTGGAGTGAAATGAGAGGCTGTGGTTGGAAATGTCCCCTTGGGGAGTCACCTGTCTGAGCTGGGACACGTTTCTCTGCTGTCCCCGAGGAAAGCTCCAGGCTGGGGCTGGGGCTGTGACAGGGGCAGGAACACCCATGGCCTCGGGATTCTGGGGCCCTCTGCCAGCACAGAGAGGCCCCCGGGGTCTGAGGGGACCCTGCTGCTGCCCCTACTCCCAGCTGCCATCAACCTCTCAGGACCGTAGGGTGGTCTGGGGGCTGCTGATGGGATGGGGAGGGCGGAGGTGGTGACGTGGGGACACACCAGCCTCAGACAGGCTGGGGACGCGGGTGCCACACTCGGGGGTGCCGGCGGGTTTCCTGAGGACAGTCAACCAGACCAGTGCTTCCTGCAGCTCCACCCCAGTCCGAGCCCCATGGCCTCCCTGGGGCACTGCTCCACCCCCAGGACCGGCCCCTGCACCCGGAGCCCCCCAGCAGGCCCCGGGGACTCCCCACATCCTCACCCTCTGCCCCACCCCCAGCTCAGGACACCTCTGCTCAAGGTCCTTCCTAGGGACCTTCCCTGACCCCCGTGAAGGGGAACTTCGCCTCCACCCCGCCCCGGCCTCCTGCTTCACTGCCCTGCGTGGCAAGAGCTGTGCGTCGCCTGTGTCCCCAGGAGACGCAAGCTCCACATCCACTGCCGTGTCCCCAGCAACCAGAGCATTTGACAAATACCTTCCACACGAACGAACGAGTGGATGGACGGCCAGCCAGATGGTCAACGGCGGGGGAGGGAAGGTGACTAGAGACGGGGCCGAGGAGAAGGTGAGAGGCCGAGGCAGGTGAAGGTGCTCCGCACTCACTCTCTCCCCCCCGTCGCCCCATCTCACTCCACCTGCTTCCCACTCCAGCCTCAGATGACAGCCAGCTTCCGGGTTCAGTGGAAATGCAGAGTCAGGGGACGGCTCCTGCCCCAGCCCTTCCTGCTCATCCAACAGCCCAGCGTGTACACTCAGCTCACCCTCCGGTTTCCCGCTGTTACAGAGAGATGAGCGTGGACTCGGGGACGCTGGACCCTAGCTTCCCTCGTCCACCTAGGACATCACTCCAGCGCTCCGGCTGCATCGCCGCTAGCCCCTGCCTCCTGGACCTGGCCCGTCTGCACACAGGCTCCGGCCCCCACCTAATAAAACCCTCTGCCCCTCCCCTCCCTCCTGCCACTGCCCAGTCCTCTGCCGGCTTTGCTGTAAAACTCCCTCAAAGGTGGAAGAGCTGCCCCAGGTGCTCACCACGGACCCTGCCCATTCCCGCAGGGCCTTCCCCTGTAAGCCCTCGGGAGGACCCATCACCTGCACGGCGCCCACCGCCGCACTCAGCCCTCCATCCTCCCCTTGCTCCTGCCCGAGGAGAACATGCTCCCCCTTCCTCAACACCGTCCCCACCCACCTCACTGGCCAGTCCCAACGTGTCAACTCTGGGGTCCCGGGGCTCAGTCACGGGCAGCTTCTCCTCCAAACTCCCCATTCCCTGGGGATCCGGTCTGGTCTCAGGCACTAAAGGCCACGGATACACCTGTGTCCTGGTGTTGACACCACCAGCCAAGACCTCTCCCCAAATATCTAGATGGCTCATCCCCTCACATCCTTCAAAAGTCACCTCACTACGGAGTCTTCTCTGACCACCCGACACCGAGCAACAGCCTCCCGGTCCACACTGTGTTCTCCTTAACCCCCTTCCTACACGGGAAGACGAAGCACAGTACCGTCACAGGAGGAGCGGTCTCCACGGCACACCTGCCCCCAGGCACCGTGATGCGGCCGTGACCTGCCCTTGCCGACCCTCTGCGCACCGAGAGGACACAGAGCGGGGCAGGGAGACTGGGTCCCCCAGAAACACAGCCCACAGGGCAGGGCCTGGGGGTCCTGCTCACTGCTGCACCCTCAGCACCGGGCGAAGGCTCACTGCATCTGAAGAAATGAGCGATCAAGGGATGGTGAGTGGGCGGGGCAGCTCGAGGAGCTGGAGACGCGTGGACAGGATGGAGGGCAGAGGGCGGCCGGCAGGACAGCCCTTCACCTGGCTCCGTGGCCAGGACTAGATGCTGTGCCCCCTGCAACGCCAAGAGTGCACCCAGGCACAGTCTACAGGTGAGTATACGAGGTTAAGAGGCTTCCCTGATGCAGGGAGGGGCCCTCGTTCCATTGGGGCCCTCCCACAACCTGCGTGCCAGCCTCAGAAGTAGAAGGGAGCCCAGCTGGCCTCTGGGGACAAGTCAGCACCAGGGCCTTCCCGGCCAGAGCCCTTCCCCTCCCCACCATGGGCCTCCGGCCCTCTGAGCACCAATTAAGTCAACCCTAATCAAAAACAACAAAGTAGGGAACTTCCCTGGTGGCGCAGTGGCTAAGAATCCACCTGCCAATGCAGGGGACCCTGGTTCGAGCCCTGGTCCGGGAAGATTCCCACATGCCACGGAGCAACCAAGCCGGTGCACCACAACTACTGAGCCCGGGTGCCACAACTACTGAAGTCCTCGTGCCTAGAGCCCGTGCTCCGCCACAAGAGAAGCCACCGCGATGAGAAGCCCGCGCAGTGCAAGGACGAGTAGCCCCCGCTTGCCGCAACTAGAGAAAGCCCGCGTGCAGCAATGAAGACCCAACACAGCCAAAAATAAATTAATTAATGTTTTAAAAAGGGACCAAGAAATAATGTCCCCCCCCCCACCCCCGCCATGGCTACCCACAGGGACCTCAGCTCAGGAGGGCTTAGAGTTAGGCATTCTTCCCCGGGTTCCCTGGGGCAAGTACTCACCCCAAAATGGACCAGGGCCTCCCTCCATCATGCACCACACACACACACACACACGTGCACACGTGCACAGACGCACGTGCACACGCATACACGAGTACACACACAGGTCACGAGTCCCTGGGTGCTGCAGCCAGGAGCAACACAGCAGCTCCCGCACGTGACTCTGGGACACAGATCACCCCCCCATCTGAGGGCTCCCCTCCCAACCCAGCGCCACCCCTGGGGTGCAGAGAGAGGGAGCCTGGAAACCACTGGTGCCAACTCCCAGCAAGAGCGGAGACTCCAGGACCCGGATGAGAGACACAGAACAGGCAGAAAGAGAAAGAGACAGAGGAAGAATGAGAGCGAAAAAGCAAAAAGACACAGAGATACAGAGACGTCGAGAGGCAAAGAAATACCGAGATGGCAAAGGAGAGAAAAAGGGTCAGTGAGGCAGAGAAGATTAGAAACGGGCAGACAAAGGCCAAGAGAACAAGACAAGGGGACAGGGAGGGAGGGAAAGAGAGACAGAAACAGGTTGGCGGGGTAGGAGAGGGGCCCATGTGAAGAAAAGGCAGAAGCGAGGAGAGGTAGGAAAGACGAGGTGGAGAAACAGACGGACTGAGGTCAGGATCTCCAAGTCCGGGCTGGGGGCAGAGTTAAGGTCTCAGGACCCTTGGGATCCCCCTGCTGGGGCTCCCAGGAAAGTGAGCCCATCCTATTCTCTCTTGTGCCCCGGAGAGTGTGGTCAATGGCAAAAGAGAGCAGCCAGCCTTGGAGGTCTCTCTCAGCCCTCACAGGAGGACGGGGCTCCCTGGACCTGGAATCAGGACATGCTTGTTGGAAGACCCAGGGGTCCTGCCTCCCCGGCTTGCTCCCAGCAGTCCAAACACTCAGCACCCCCAGAGGCAGGGTCCCACCGTCCCGCTGGCCCAAGCACAGAGCACCCTAGCTTCAATAGCCCATTAATTCAGCAGATGCTCCCTGACCCTCCTGGGGGCCCTCCCAGAGCTAGGCTCTGGGGACACCCTGAAAAATAAGACGCTGTTCTTATCCTCAGGGACTCGCATCTAGAGGGAGAGAGAGATGTAAACAGCCAGCGACTCTCCTCGACAGCCCACGCAGTGCCCACTGGGCTGCGGGAGCACCCTGCCCTCCGAGGGGCCACACCCACCACCAGATCCCCACCAGCAACGTCGGTGGGACCTCAGAGGGCTTTCCGTAAAAGCCCCTGCTGCCACCGCCACCGAGGGCAGCAGGCGGGTGTGGACAGCGCACACTGTACCACAGAACCGCACGGCTCCCAGCAGAAGGCTCCCCACTCCCTTCCCTACTCGGTCATTAGGAAAAATGAAAGGAAAACAGCAAGTTGCCCAGAAAGCTTATTATATCCGATTTCAGTGGCACCCATCCCATCAGAGCCGGTGACAGGCTGGTGCTAAGACAGAAAGGGAAGCTGAGGCGCAAGGCCCACCGGCCCCTCGGTCACCTCCAGGGAGAGACCCTCTGAAGGCGAGGCCACCTCGACTCTGGCCCATGTCGGGCATGCTGCAGGCACCTCTGGGGCCAGGCCACCGGCAGCTCGAGCAGACAGCGGGGCAGGCCCCCCAGGACGGGGCGGGTGAGGGGACCTCATGCGGGAGCCCAGAGGCCATTTAGCCAAGTCTGTTTGTCCTCACATGCAGCACAGGACAGAGACCTGGCCACAGCCTCCTGTCCCTTGGAAGGAGTGTTCTGGGCCACAGTGGGGCTCCGAGCCTCCCTGGGACCACAGGGTCCCAGAAAGCACGGCTGCAGTCCGCCGGGGAGGGGCCTCTGGGACCTGGGCTGTGCAAACAGGTCCTGTGGAGCGAACACCCAGGCGCTCAGCCCCAACCCCAGCCCAGAGCCGGAGCAACAGCGGCTCAGCCCCAGCCTCAGCCTCTACTGGCCAGAGGAGCAGGGCAGAGGCCTGAATACCCATCAGGCCGACGGAAACACCCTGGCCCGAAGGCTGGGGCCTCCATGACGAGGAGCAGGGCACTCCGCCTGCTCTCAAAGCAGCCCAGCCCACGGCGACTTTCTGGATCTCCTGGGTTGTTTGGAAACCACAAGCTGGCACTTGTCAGGGTCCGTCTGAGAAGGAAAGTGGGCGGCAGGACACACTGATTAAGCTCCTTCCTGGAACCAGACGCTGTGGCAAC
This sequence comes from Phocoena sinus, assembly GCF_008692025.1. Taxonomy (NCBI): domain Eukaryota; kingdom Metazoa; phylum Chordata; class Mammalia; order Artiodactyla; family Phocoenidae; genus Phocoena; species Phocoena sinus. The sequence continues at coordinate 207,327 of NC_045768.1, forward strand.
ACGCCGGCACAGCCTCAGCTGAGCACAGCTCCAGGAAGCCGTGTCCGAGAACCCTTCAGGCAGGAGACTCAGATGCACAAACGTGCCCCCCAGATCACGGGGCGACAGAGGCAAGGCTGGAGCCCAGGATTTACAGAATAAGGCCCAGAGCCCTCCCCTGCCCTGGTGACCTGCCCACGGCAGCAGCAGCTCTGTAAGCAAGCTTCACCCGAGGACAGAGCACCATCGACAGCCCCTCAGCCAAGATCACAGCCCAGGCGCCTCCTGGGGAGAAACAATGCCCGTCCCACCAGCACCCACCCCGTGAGGACCACCACGAAGCCGGGGCCTCCAGCGTGCCCAAGCCCGCCCCTCGCAGAGGGCAGCCCGGGCCCAGCACCCACCCCGTGAGGACCACCACGAAGTCCATGACGTTCCAGCCGTTCCGCAGGTAGGAGCCCTTGTGCAGGACGAAGCCCAGCGCAACGATCTTCATCCCGGCCTCGAGGCAGAAGATGCCGATGAAGTACGGCTCCGTGTCGTCCTGAGGAGAAGCGCAGAGCAAGGTCACCCCCGCCGGGGGTGTGGCAGGCGAGGAAACCCCCCACCACCCACAGACTCGGCTCTTCCGTCACGGGCCTGTTTGCCCTCTGCCGAGCTCCCCTACCAGGGCAGGTGGCCCTGTCCCCGTGGCCAGCGACACCCGATCACAATAGCAAGGGGGGGCTCCCACCCCCGGAAGCCCTGCAGCAGGGGAAGCAATAAGAAAATTGGGGGGGGTCCCACAATCACTAGGACAATCCTCGTTGTAACACTCCACATGCATTAAGCACCATTATCATCCCCATCCTAGAGGAAACTGAGGCACAGAGAGGTCAGGAACGGGGCCGGAGACTCACAGCTTGCTAGAGGCAGAGACAAATCCTAACCCAGAGGTGACTCGGGTCTGATCCTGAGCTCGAACCGCTACAGGGACAACGGCCCAACTCCCTAGAGGACAGCCCAGGACCCACGCATTCCTTCAACACACACCTTCTGGATAATCAAAACATACACATCTTGGTGGGAGCGAGCATGGCCGCGCCTCAGGGAGCCTCTGGAGGGTGAGGCATCCAGCTGGGCGAAAAGGAACGGAATTCCAGGCGGAGGGAACAGTGTGAGAAAAGAATGGGGATGGGAGAGGGCAGGGCCGACACGGGCCGGGCCCTGGTGGTGAGCACAGTGGGGATGAGCTGCGTGGACTCAGGGAGAAGACACACAGGCGGCGTGGAGAGTGACCAGGGGCATCACACACTTGGGAAGGGTGGCAGACAGAGCCTCTGTGCAGGTGACCCCACAAGCTGGACAACGGGGACACGGGGGGAGGGTCAGCATGGGAAACAGCCTGAGTGCAGACCACAGACACAGGAGTGGACAAAGGGGCAGCGGGAAGGTCCTGCCCCCAGGACTATGGGGGCCACAGGAGGACTTGTCCTCCAAAGGCTGCTCCGCCAGGGAGGGGTCGAGCCTCCGGGCCAGGGACCAGCCTCCCGGGGCTGCAGGGGAGGGGAGGGGAGGGCCAGACTGGTTCCCTGTGGGTGTTGCCAGCTCCCACTCAGGACCAGCGGCCTGAGACTTCCTCCCCAGAGAAGCCTGCCCCCCCCCCCCCAGGGCTCTCCCATCTGACCTGGGGAACCCTCAGCCTGGCGTCCATGGTGGCCCAGTTCTCCTGTCCTACCACCCTGATGCTGACTCACGAAGGATCATTCCCTGGAGACTTCTGGTCTGGTTTAGGTGGAGGGTCCCCTCTCTCCGAGAGGAGAGGCTGCTGACCACCTGCCCTGGGTTAACAGCTGGGCCCCAGCAAACAGATGTTCACAGATGAAGAGTAAGCCAGCGCCAGGAGACGGGGCGGGGCCCCTCCTCAGACCCCTCCCCAGACCTTCCCTCACAGCTCTTCCGCCAGCCCAATCCTTGATCACACTTGGCTGAGGGCTGGCTCAGGGCAGGGGTGAGACTGCAAATCCAGGGCTCCAGCTGAAGGCCACTCAGGAAGTTGATGGGTGTGTGGGAAGCGGAGCCCCCAGAGACAGGGAGCTGTGGAGGCCCCACCCCAGGCCAGGCCGCCCCTGTGCCACACGGCCCCCTCCCAGCCTCTGGCAGCAGCAGCGGCCTCCAGACCTGAGCCCGGGGGCCGCAGGGCGCCTGCTCTCCAGGCCCGCTGTGTTCGGCCTCCCATCCATCTCAGCAGCCTCCGAGGGGGCACGCTCTGCTTACTCTCCCAACAGCTCAGCCCCCAACTCCTACAAGTGTACCGAACCCCATCACCACAAAGCAAACCCTCCTTCACCTGTGAGGCAGGAGCTCAGACGTGGCTGGACACACGGCTGGCCCACTCAGGCCTGCTGCCAGAGCCTGGCCTCCCTGCCCCCCCGCACCCACCCCTCCCCCGGCCTGCTTCCCTCTGGCCCCACCCCTGCTGGACTCCCTTAGGGATGTGACCACGCCTTGCCTGGAGTTCAAGGCCTACGCAGAGCGCTGAACAGGCCCTATTTCATCAACGCTTTTCTCCACTGAAGTTAGGGAAGGAGTTTGGACAGAAGTGGTCACTTGCCAGGGTGTGGAGAAGAGGCATCGGCCTCTGGCCGCCCGCGCCCCCAGAAGTGTCTCCTCCTCGGGACCTCAGGACCTCCGGCGGCTCTCCAGCCAGGCCCCAGGCTCCCTCTCCAATCCCCGCAGCTACTCTTCCTTCTCTCTGCTCTGAAGCTCAGTCTCTCAGGCCCCTGGGAGCCCACACCCAGCCCAGGCAAAGGGGCCAGGGCAGCAGGGGTGGCTGGGGCTAGGGGACATACCTCACCCTTGAAATGGGGCTCACCTCCTCAAGCAGCACCCTTCCCTCTGCCCCAGCACCTCCAGACACCCTGACCTGGCATCCTGGCTCCTGTGGGTTCTGTACTCCAAAAGGGGAAACCACAGGGGTCTGGGGAGCTCCGGGCAAGAGTGGGTGGAAGCGATATTCAGGACGTTTGGGAAGAAAGGCTGGGAAGAAGTGCTTCCCACGGGAAGTGGCGGGGCCACAGGGAAGGGATTCCAAGCAGAGCCAGGGAAGACAGCTCTGAAGGAGAGGCTGACGGTCCCAAGACCAAGGGCTGCACCCCGGGGGCCAAAGACTATCACAGCCCTGCAGGGAAGGGTGGGCAGCTAGCCCCCCCCCCCCCCCCGCCGACTCACGGAGCCTGACCCTCCTTAACCTGGGCCATTATGAACGCCCTTCCCACACCCCAGCTTTAGCTCTTAGTTTCTTAGTCTGTGTGGACTGGACAGGTGTAGGGGTGGCGATGGCACACTGGGCAGAGCAGCTGCGGGCTAAAATGGCCCCTCTCAAGCCACCCTTCCCCAGCAGGGGCTGAGCTGGCTATCCCACTCTCCTGGCCCTTCAGGGAAGTGCCAGCTGCCCCCACTGAAAGAGAGGGAGCTGCCCAGACTACCCTGCCCGAGGAAGCTGCGCCCAATCACGGATCCTTAGAGGGTCGTGGAATCAGACAAGCTGCCGCCACCCCACGCCCCGCCCTCAGGCCGGCCGCCACCGCACTCACCAGCCGCTCAGACATGGGCGTCTTGTCTCCATCGGGGAGGTGCTGCTCCAGTGCCAGCACGATACAGTTGGCGATGATGGTGGCCAGAATCATGTACTCAAACGGAGTGCGTGGGTTAAGGACTGGCCGGGAGGCGCCAAAGAGGAGAGGCGAGGAGGCCAAGGCCGACAGCGCGCAGTGCAGCAGCCGGGGCCAGGCCGCCTCCGGAGGGGCTGAGAATGACCGGGTCCGGAGTCCACCCCGCCCTTCCCGCCCTCATCCTCGGGGCCGCCGCGAGGGACGCCTCCGCAGTCGCGGCCACCAGACCCTCAGCACGTCCCCGCGGCCGTCAGCACCGCGGACAGCGGCTCCGCCGCGGCTCCGCCCGGCTCCCGCGCCCCGAGGGAGGAGGCTGTGGGCCCCCAGCGCGCGGCTGGAGGAAGGACCCCGCGCAGGCGCACACTCCCCCCTAAAGACACACGCAGCCACATGTACCTACACAGGCACGTGAGCATACATGTACAGAGAGTCCCGAACGCACGCACGCGCAGCACCAGGTTCATGCTATGCCCGCACACACGCAGGCACCTGCAGCCAGGCGCGCGCACCGGCTCGCGTCCCCCGGGTGCTCACACCTACACAGACACCGATTCGCCCTCGGGTGCCCTCCAGGCTGGCCGCGCGCTCTGCGCCCGGACCGTGGAAGCGAAGGGACGAGCCCAGGGGCAGGGGGCTCCGCCCAGCGTCCACCCCGCTCCCGCGGCCGCTGCCACCACGACCACACACACACACACACACACACACACACACACACACACAGAAACACACAAACACGCACGCACACGCTGCGCGCGGAGGGGCCCGGAATCCGCCCCGCCCCCTCCTCGCCGAGCCGACCCGATGCACCTCTCCCCAGGGCACACCCTCCTCCAGCCCCGGGAAAGATGGCCACTGGGCGCCGCACGCGACCGGCCCCCGCCCCGGGGCCCCGCGCCCAGGCCGCCCCTCCCAGACCCGGCGAGGCGCGGACGCCCGACGCCGCACCCGTGGCCGTCCCCGCGACCTCGGGCGGCCCCCGGTCCCCGCCCGGCCCGGCCCCCGGCAGGATATGGCCACTCGGTGATGCGCTTGGCGTATTTGCGGACGACGTTGTCTTCACTGAAAACGAAGAGCGAGCGGTTGACGGTGAAGCAGTTCTGCTTGACCGGGATGGGGTTGTACAGCGCCATGGTCCGCGCGCGCTGGGCGATCGACTGCTTGTAGAGGACCCGCTGGCCCGGCTGCAGACCCCCAGGGCCCGGGCCGCCCGCCCCGCCGGCCCCGCCGCCCCGGGCCCGCTCCCCGCCGCCGGCGCCCCCATAGCGGCCGCCCAGCTCGTCCCCGAAACGGACCATGGCTCCCGGGCGCCGCGCGCATCCCCCGGCCCGGCGGCCCCGCGGAGATGGGAGGGCGCGGGGCGCGCCTGGCGCTCGTAGTGGAGCAGCCGCGGAGCCGCCGGACCCACAAGGGACCTCGCCCGGCCGACCGCCGCCGCACCCGACACTGCCGCCCGCACCACGCCCTATAAGGGGCCGGTCACGTGGCAGCGCCCGACCAATCCGAGCCCGCCCCGCCCCCAGCTGGCCACCCCCGCCCTGTCCCCATGCCGGGTCCGGCAGCCGGCCCTGGGGGCTGCGCCTCGGCCCTCAGGTCCTCCTGGGCTGCGCCCGGGCTGGGCGGCAGCGGTGCGCGTGCGCCCTCCCGCCTCACGCCCGGCCGTCCGCTGGCCAGATGCTGAACTGGGAGGCTCGGGCCAGGAGCTGGGCGGGGCTGGGAGTCCTCGACGGCTTGCTGAGCGGCACAAACGAACCCTTCCTTCCCCCCAGGAGGCATCACCAGCTGCGAGACGCTGTAGCCCAAAGGGGGGAGGGGGAGGCCCCTAGTTCCCCACGTTTCTTTCCACACCTCACTCCTCCCAGCGGCCACATCGCCTACTCCCCTCCCCCTCGCTGCGGACACCGGCCTCTTCCAAGAAGATGTTGGCTCCTGGCCCTCTCCTGCCATCCTTTCGGGGTCTTCGACATCAGTATGGAGGATGCTTTCAACTCCCTGGTCTTGGGTTTTCAGGATGCACAGCTCTGTCCTGGGGCCCCTCCGCCCTCAATCGTATCCCGGACTTTGCCATCACCACACACCGAATCAGCTCCAAAACCTCAATTCAGAGATTCCTGCGTTCCACCATTCCTTCAATAAAAATTTAAAGAGAGCCTGTTGTATGCTATTCATCCAGCCAGCCAACCAGCCTCTCCACTAAGCCCCTATTAGGTGCCAGGCGCTAGGCTCCCAGCTCTGCCTTCACGGAGAAGACATCCTCATACAAGGAACGGCAATGTTCACACTGGGCTTACTTTGCGCCAGGCACTGTTCTACTCGATTCACACATGATTTGCTCATCTGGTCCTCACAACGTTCAAACAAGAAGCCTTTCCTGAGTCAGTGGCAGAGGAGGTAAGGCGAGTGTCCCTTCCACCAGCACGCGGACAGCAAATCAATACTGCCGGCAGCACCAGGTAGCAGCGCTGTGAAAACAGAACAAGGAGATAAGGATGCCGGGGGTGCGGGGGGAGCGGCTTTTCTACCACCCAGTCAGGGAAGACAACTTTCAGGAAATGATCCTTGAGTGGACCTGAATGTTGTAGAGTGAGACAGGACACTGAGTGCAGAGACCCTGGGGTGGCCATGCAGGCCAAGATCTGGGCTCCAGCTTCTGTCTTCAGTGTGATGGGAAGTCAGAGCAGAGTTCTGAGCAGACAGGTGGTCATCTGACTCCTGTTCCAAAAGGATCCCTCTGGCTGCTGGGGAACAGATTGCAGGGGTACAGTGTGTGCATCACCTAGGATGTATTCAGAGGTAAGCAACCCAATTCCCAGGTGTCGGTGACTATACAATAGTTTTTTTTTTTTTTTTTTTTTTTTTTTTTTTTTTTTTTGCGGTACGCGGGCCTCTCACTGTTGTGGCCTCTCCCGTTGCGGAGCAACAGGCTCCGGACGCGCAGGCTCAGTGGCCATGGCTCACGGGCCCAGCCGCTCCGCGGCATGTGGGATCCTCCCACACCGGGGCACGAACCCGTGTCCCCTGCATCGGCAGGCGGACTCTCAACCACTGCGCCACCAGGGAAGCCCCTATACAATAGTTTTATCCTCACTTACTAAGTCATAAAGTATGCCATTTCAGGAACACAGACTCTTCGTATCCCTCTTCCCTCCTATGGTCACCACCTGCACGTTTTGTCCTCATGCTTGTCGCCTCACGGCCCAAGGTGGCTGCCATAGCATGAGACATCATGTCTTTATACCACCATCTCAGATACGAAGGAACAGGCAGGTGTAAAAAGGACATCTATTTTTTAAATTTTATTTTATTGAAGTATAGTTGATTTACAATGTATTAGTTTCTGCTATAGAGAAAAGTGGCTCATTTATACATATATATATATAGATAGATATATATAGATATATAGAGATATAATAGTTTGCACCTGCTAATCCCAAACTCCTAGTCCATCCCTCCCCCAAACCCCTCCCCCTTGGCAACCACAAGTCTATTCTCTTTGTCTGTGAGTTTGTTTCTGTTTCATAGGTAAGTTCATTTGTGTCATATCTTAGATTCCACATATAAGTGATATCATATGATATTTGTCTTTCTCTGTCTGACTTACTTCACTTAGGATGACAATCTCTAGGTCCATCCATGTAGCTGCAAGCGGCACTATTTTATTCTTTTTTATGACAGAGTAGTATTCCATTGTATATATGTACCACATCTTCTTTATCCATTCATCTGTGGATGGACACCTAGGTTGTGTCCATGTCTTGGCTATTGTAAATAATGCTGCTATGAACATAGGGGTGCATGTCTCTTTTCTAATTATGGTTTTCTCTGGATATATGCCCAGGAGTGGGACTGCTGGCAGTCCCACTGCTGAATGGCAACTCTATTCTCAGTTTTTTGAGGAAGCTCCATACTGTTTTCCATAGTGGCTGCACCAATCTGCATTCCCGCCAACAGTGTAGAAGGGTTCCCTTTTCTCCACACCCTCTCCAGCATTTGTTATTTGTGGACTTTTTAATCATGGCCATTCTGACCGGTGTGAGGTGGTATCTCATTGTAGTTTTGATTTGTATTTCTCTAATAATTAGCAATGCTGAGCATCTCTTCATGTGCCTATTGGCCATCTGTAAGGACATCCATTAAAAAAAAATAGACATACAACATCGTTTTATAACAAAGGAAAGGTTTCTCAGAGGCTCCCCAGCAAATTTCTCTTTAAACTCCACTGGGCAGACCTGGGCCACGTACCACTCCTGGCTTCACGAGGATGGGGAAGTGAATGTATGGCAAAGAGGAGTAGGACTGCCGTCGTCCACGGAGGTGGGCAAACAGTAGCTCCAAACAAAATCAGGGCTCACTCAGCTGGGGGTGGAAGGGAAGGCTGCAGGGGAGGCTGCCGACAGGCCTGTCACAGAGAGAAACGGGGAGGCCAGTTAGGAGATTTTAACAGAAGCCCAAGAGAGAAGTGGTGCGGTTTGGACCAGGGCACGATGCACAGGGGCCCTATTGTAGAGCTGACTGAAGCGCTGATGTGTCCGCTGTGAGATGTGAAAGAGGAAATGGAGGCTTAGTTTTTTACCTAAGCAACTGTGGACTGATGCTCCTTACTGAGACAGGAGATGAGGGAAGAGCTCATTGGTCACAGGATTCTGCATTTAACATAGAAGTGGAGATGTTGAGTGGGCAGTTGGATATCACAAGGGAAGCTCAGAGGAGAGGTCACAGCTGAAGACGTGAATCTGGAAGCTGTGTGAATACTTCCTGTCTGACCGTCCCACCCTCTCCACCCTGCCCACCTTGTGCCGTGTGCGGACCTGTTACCGAACCAAACTTGGGTCTGCCTGGCTGCACACGGTAAAGTCAATCTATTGACACTGGGTTGTGGTGAAGGAAAGTGCGGCATTTATTCCAAGGCATCCAACATGGGGCCAAGCAAGGAGAGTGGGCAGCTTATGCTCAAAGGGCCCAAACTCCCCAAAGGCTTTCTGGGAAGGGGTTTTAAACGCAAGGCAAAGGGAGAGGGTGGCGGGTGCGTGATCAGCTTGTCCTTCTGATGGGTTGGTGGTGAGGTAACCAGATGGTATTTTGAGAGTCAGCACCATAACCCTTCTGGTTCCAGCGGATCTGGGGTCTTTGTGCTGGTGGGCAGCATGCAGTTAGCCTCTCCCACCTGGTGGGGGTTTTAGTAGCTGCAGAACAGCCCAAGGGTATGGCTCAGGATGTAATCTATAGCCCTTGAGGAGAAACTAAGGTCCTGGACTTTGTTCTATGATTAAGCTATTATTGTCTGTTTTCCTTTGTTTCTGCATTTTCTCACTTCTCTGATTACATTTGCTCTTTGGATATGGGAAAGGCCTAGGAGGCTAAAGCTTTTCTACAAACAAGAGGCGGGAGACACAGGGTGGTCTGTCCCTGGGAAAGCCTGCAGGGTCCTGCCCAGTTACATGTAGACCACGCAGCTCATTCCCTCGACCTCTGGCTCCCGCTTCTGCTGGGCCAACGGTGAGCACGTGGAGGGAGGAAAGACTGAAGTCAGGGTCTTCATCCCCCAGCCCCTCCCACTGACCACCTGGGGTGGGCTGTAAGCCCTAAATGAAGGTCCCAGCTCCTGTCAGTCGCCCTCTCCACCCTCCTCTTTCTCCTTCCAGGTCCAGGGTTCTGTCCCCTCCCCTTGTTTCTGCAATGTCCTCTCCCTCGAGGATTCACTGCGCCCTGCACAATTCATGGTAGATAGTCCCTTCAAACGTGCCAGACCCCCGCCTGAAGCAGCAGTCATCATCACTGAGGGAGTAAGTGTAGACAGAGAGAAGAGGCCCCTGGGGTGCTCGGCAAGGCCGAGTAGATGACAGGGAGACAGAGGAGCGGCCTGAGCCCTCAGAGGGGAGGACAGCAGCGTCCAGTGCTCCAGGGCCACGGGAGGGGCGTGTGTCCAGAGAGAAGTCAGTCATCTGCCAAACGCTGTGGAGAGATCCAGAGAGATAAGGACCAACATTCAATCACTGGCATGAAAGACAGACGTGCCTGTTCCCTTGAGAAAAGCAGTTTCCATAGAGGAGTGGGAAACAGGCTGAGGGGAGTGGATTAAAGAGAATGGCTCATGAGGAAGTACATACAGCAGGTGGACAGAGCCTGTTGGGTGAGTTTTCCTGCAAAGAAGCACAGACGTGGAACAATAGCTGGAGACACAGGCCATGAAGGGAGTTTTGTGGGTTATTTAAGGAAGTGGATGTTACTGGACCTTGTGTGCCGGTTGGAACGACTCAATAGAAAGACAGGTTCCAGATGCAAGAAAAAGGATGTGCTGCCCCGTCTGAGTCAGAGGCCATCGGACATGAGACAGCCTGTTCGCTGAGAGGAAGGGCAGTCGGAGGACGTGACCGCAGACACAGGCAGGCTGGCGGGTTAACGGGGGGAGGAGGACCACCTCTGGACTGTGACTCTCACTGAAATCAGAGGCAAGATCAGAGCTGAGACTGAGCGGGGCGTTGAGGCTGGCAGAAGGCGGAGCAGGTGTGAAGGCTCATCCAGGGGAGCAAGGAGCTGCGGAGGATGCAGGGCACGGACCCGGGCTGAGCTGGTAGCCCCAGTGACACTTCTCTTCCTCCCTGGCCTCCAGCGGGCTTGCTCCCCACCCATGATCTCAGCACCTCCTGCGCCCCCCACCCCTCCTGGCAGGGGTCTGTGGTCCCTCCCCCTCTGTCCTACTCACCTCGAACCCCCAGGGACGCCCCCACGAGGCTCCAGCCACTGCAGAAGTTCACGCACCAGGCAGACGGCTATCACCCACTGTGCCCCCAGAAGTCCTCAGGGGGCCTGAGTTGGTCCTGTTGCGTGCTGGCAATGGCATTGCAACCAGGCTCCACTATCCTAGCAGCTTGGCCCCCAGCCCGTTCCCAGAGGGTGGGAGGCCCCTTGCCCACCTTCCCCTCCAGCACCTCCTCAGCTCCTCCCCCTTCTTCCCCAGCTTTACTGAGATGCAGCTGACACACGACATCGTGTGAGCCGGAAGTACACAATGTGATGATCTGATACACGCACACATTGTGAAGGGAAGACTCGGTAAGGCCATTCAACACCCCCGTCATCCATCACCTCGCATAGTTTACCTTTGTTTTGTTTTGTTTGGAGAAGGCTTAAGATCTACTGTCTTAACTTTCAAGTACATGATACAGTATTATTAACTATAGTCACCCCACACAATACATAAGATCCTCAGAACCTATAACTGCAAGTTACTACCCTTTGACCAGCATCTCCCCATTTCCCCCACCCCCAGCCCCTGACAACTGCCATTCTGCTGTTTCTGGGTTCAGCTTTCTTTTAGATTTGACATATAGGTGAGATCATAGAGCGTTTGCTTTTCTCTGTCTTACTTCACTTAGCACGATGCCCTCAAGGTTCATCCACGTTGTCACGAATGGCAGAATTGCCTTCTTTTTTTTTTTTTTGCGATACGCAGGCCTCTCACTGTTGTGGCCTCTCCCATTGCGGAGCACAGGTTCCGGACGCGCAGGCTCAGCGGCCATGGCTCACGGGCCCAGCCGCTCTGCGGCATGTGGGATCTTCCCGGACCGGGCACGAACCCGCGTCCCCTGCACCGGCAGGCAGACTATCGACCACTGCACCACCAGGGAAGCCCTGCCTTCTTTTTTTATGGCTGAACGTACTTCACATATTTCAGTGTATACATATCTCACTTCTTCTTTGTCTATTTATCCGTCAGTGGACACTTAGGTTCTTTGATGACAGCTATGATGATAGCTATTCTAGCAGATATTGCACGGTGGTTTTGATGTGCATTTCTCTGATGATTAGAGATGCTGAGCATCTTTTGATGTACTTGTTGGCTATTTGTATATCATCTCTGGAAAAGTGTCTGCCAGGTCTTTTGCCCATTTTTTAATTAGATTACTTGGGGTTTTTTGGTTTTTTTTTTTTTTTGGCTACCAAGTCGTGAGTCCCTTATATATTTTAGATATTAACCCCTAATTAGATATGTGGTTTGCAAATATTTTCTGCCACTCTATAGACTGTCTTTTCATTTTGTTGATGGTTTCCTTTGCTGTACAGAAGCTTTTTAGTTTGATGTAGTCCCACTTGTTGATTTTTGCCTTTGTTGCCACGTCCAAAAAATCTTTGCCAAGACCAGTGTCAACGAACTTTTCCCCTATGTTTTCTTCTAGGAGTTTTATGGTTTCAGGTCTTACATTTAAATCTTTAATCCATTTCAAGTGAACGTTTGTGAGTGGTATAAAATAGGGACCCACTTTCATTCTTTTGCATGTGAATATCCAGTTTTTCCAGCACCATTTATTGAAGAGACTAACCTTTCCCCATTGAGTACTCAAGTATCCTTTCCCCTTGTCAAATATTAGCTGACCATACACACATGGGTATATTTCTGGGTTCTTGATTTGGTTCCATTGGTCTTTGTGTCTTCTTGTATGCCAGTGCCATACTGTTTTGATTATTGTAGCTTTGTAGTATAGCTTGAAATCAGGAAGTGTGATGCTTCCAGCTTTATTCTTCCTCAAGGCTGCTTTAGCTATTTAAGGTCTTTTGTGGCTCCATATGAATTTTAGGACTGTTTTTTCCATTTCTACCAAAAATGCCATTGGAATTTTTTATAGGGTTTACACTGAATTTATAGATGGCTTTGGGTAGTTGACATTTTGACAATATTAACTCTTCCAGTCCATGAACAGGAGGTCGGTGGGGGGGGGGGGGTGCAGTGTCTTTCCATTTATTTACGTCTTCTTCAATTTCTTTCATTAATGTCATAGTTTTCAGGGTACAGTTCTTTCACCTGGGTTGAATTTATTCCTAAATGTTTTATTGTTTTTGACGCTATTGTAAATGGGATATACCTCCCTTTCTAAGTCCCACCTCTGCCACTAGGTGTTGGGTTCCCACATGGAGAATTGGGGAGGGAAAACTTGGAGTAATTTTTCATTTTCATATAGAATTGACACTTAATTTTTAAAACAATAAGGGTAAGTAGTACATGAGGCCAGGAATGGCTCCATGAAGGAGAGGGACCCCTGTACTTCCAACTTATCTGCATCCTCACAGCGTCCAAACACCAGGCAGCCCCTTCCTTCTGAATTAGGGCCCCATACACCTCCCCAGCCTGCCACCTGTTTCTGACGCCCTACCTAATGGCCCCCACCTCCGTATTTACTTTTTAAAATCAAACAATAAGTACATGCATATTATAAAATATGTATAAGGCTTAAGGAATAACAATACCACAAACTCCTGTGCACCCACTAACCAGCCCAGGAAACAGACCCAGGAGATCCTGCAAAGTCCCCGTGTGCCCCTCCCAGATCCCGACTTCCCACAGAGGCCTCCCCAGTCCTGAATCCTGTACTTATGATCCTCTCTCTATTGTACCCCTGCACAATATCTACACAGTTTTACACACTTTTACCTTCACATACACAGAAAGAACCGAGTTGTAGATATTCTTCTGCAACTTGCTTTTCCTTAACAGTGCCCATCATTGCACATACGTGAATCATTTGTTGCCACCACACATATTAGTCTTTGGTGTGACAATTTATTTGTCCATTCTTCTTTGATGGAAGTTTGTGCTGCTTTACATTTTCTGCTATTTCAAACAGTCCTGCGGTGAACATCTACTTTAGTTCTCCTGGTATCTGGGCCACAGGTGAGACTGATGCTGCCCCATCAGTGCCAGTGGGCTGATCACACTCCCCAACAGCTCACAGGTCCCAGCGGCTTCCCTCCCCCAACACTCTGGTGTGATCGGTATTTTTGTCAACCTGGTGGATACTTAAAGCATCTCACTATGGCTTTTAATCTGCATTCCCCTGGTCACTAAGGAAGCTGAGCAACTTCTCATATATTTATTACTTATCTAATCTTCCTCTTGGTCAAAGTGCCTGTTCAAATCTTATGTCCACGTTCCAACTGGATCATTTTTTTCTTATTCACTTGTACCAGTTCTTATATGTTCTGGTGTGAACCTTTGTCAGATATGTGTGTTGCAAAATCTTCTTTGATATGCAGAAGTTCTTAATTATAATGTACCTAAATATATTCAAATTTTCCTTTATGTTTTTGAATCATAGAAAATTCTTCCTTCATTTATCATTGTGAAGATATCCTTTTTTTTAAATTTTATTTATTTTTTTTGAAGATATCCTTTTGTATATTGTTGAAATGTTGAGAATATAGTCTCCTATCTTCTCTTCTAAAATTTGCATTTTTGGCTTTTTGCACTTTAAACCAGATGCAACTAATTTTTCTGTATGAAGTGAGGCAGGCAGGAGTCCACTTTGTTTTTTATGTAATTAAATTGTCAGAACATCATTTTTGAAAGGTATCCTTTCCCCAATGCGAAGTCAGCCCTGTCACATATCAAAACTCTGTAAACATATGGGTCTGTTTCTGGGCTCTCAATTCTGCTCAGGTGATCTATTGTCTGTCTCTGTGCCAGTACTACACTGTGTTAATTACTAAAGCTTTACAGTAAGGTAATATTCCTACCTGGCTTCCTTCTTGAGAATTTTTGCTATTCTTTACCTTTTGTCTGTATAGTTTTTATTTGTTTGTTTGGCCCCGCTGTGTGGCTTGCCTGATCTTAGTTCCCTGACCAAGGGATCAAACCTGGGCCAAGGCAGTGAAAGTACCAAGTCCTAACCACTGGACTGCCAGGGAATCCCGCCTGCATAATTTTTAGAATCAACTTGTCGCATTATACAAACACATACAGTGGGCTTCCGACAAGAGTTGCATGGAATCAATAGGTCAATTTGGGACAAATTACACCTTTGTGATACTGAGACTTCCAGCCCATGAGCAAAATATATATCTTCATTTAGTTTATTTCAGTAAAGTTTTATAATTTTCCCCATAAAGGTCCTGCACATTTATATGAGATTTATTCCTAAGGGGTTCATGTTTTCACACTATAACGAAGGGATCCACCTGGTTACATTTTCTGTTGCCCGCATTCTGTGCAGTTCTCTGCACATAGCAATACTGCTACATCTTCTGCTTAATAATTCACTGTTAGATTTCTTTGTTTTCTATGTAGATAACACTGAAAAATGCTTCATTTCTTCTTTTTCAATTCTTAGATGTTTTGTTTCTTTCTCGTGTATTCCTGTGCTAGCTGGTACAATGAAGTCCAGAAATGGGACAGTGGGCACCCTGTCCTGTTCCTCGTCTTAAATGAAATACTTCCAACCTTTCACCATTATGAGGTTTGCTATGTTCTTTTAAAAAAAATAGATACCCCCTAACCAGGTTAAGAAATTCTCCTCTAGTCTTAACGTCTAGGAGCTTTTATCATGAATAGGTGAAGAAGTCTATCAAATCATTTTTCTGCACTGGAGATGGTCATATTTTTCTCCTTTATGTTAGGGTAGTGGCTTATGCTAATTGGCCTCCTAAAGTTAAACCAACCTCTCATTCCTGTGGTAAATCAAATGTGGCCATGACTGATTATACACTATTGAAATCTGGTTGACTAATAATCTGTCGAGTTGTTGCAAGTTGGTCTCTGAATGACATCGCCCTGTGGTTTTCCTCTGTTGCGTTATTTTTATCAGATTTTGGCATCAAGGTTATGGTGGCCTTGGGGAGCATTTCTATAGAGAATCCGTAGTTTGAAAGTTCAGCTGAACTCACTAACTGGGCCTGATGTTTTCTTTGTGATTTTAATTGCTGACTATTTAAAAGTCATAAGACTACTCAGGTTTTCTATTTCCTCTTGGGTCAGTGTTTGTTGCGTTATACTTTTTTTTTTTCCATTATACTTTTCTAGAAATGTATTGGCCTAAAGTTGTTCATGCTATCTTTTTAATCTATGTTGTACTGTGGCTGTATGCCCTTTGTATTCTCCCTCTCTCTCTTCCTTTCCCTCTCTCTCCCCCACCTTCCTCCCTCTCCCCACCCCAATCTTGCCGAGGTTTGCCATTGAGTTAATCTTGTCAAAGAACCAATTTTTTGCTTCACTGATTGTCTCTATCATATGTTTGTTTTCTTTTTTTTTTTAAATAAATTGATTTATTTATTTTTGGTTGCATTAGGTCTTTCTTGCTGCACGGGCTTTCTCTTTGCTGCGGTGTGCGGGCTTCTCATTGCAGTGGCTTCTCTTGTTGTGGAGCACAGGCTCTAGGTGCATGGCCTTCGGTATGGCTCGCGGGCTCAGTAGTTGTGGCTCGCGGGCTCTAGAGCTCAGGCTCAGCAGTTGTGGTACACGGACTCAGCTGCTCTGCGGCACGTGGGATCTTACTGGACCAGGGCTCGAACCCATGTCCCCTGCACTGGCAGGCGGATTCTTATCCACTGCACCACCAGGAAAGCCCCCATATGTTTGTTTTCTATTCATTAATATCTGCTCTTTATATTCTCTCTCTTCTCCTTTGTTTTAGGTTTATTTGCTCTCTCAGTTGGATGATCAATTTTCAGCCTTTCTTTAAAAACACGCACGCGCGTGCGCGCTACACTGTTGTTATTTTAGACAGCTGTGGTTGCCGTGAAAGTGTGCCCCGCAGCACGACTGGCAAAGGGCCTGTTGCTGTGCTGAGCCCACCACTGCTCCTGTGCTGAGGGTCCTGGACTCTGCAGCGGCTTCACCAAGTCAGAGCAGATGCTCAGCGATCAGGGTGTTCCTGCCGGCCTTCTGTCCCTTCTCATCACTAGAAGTTAGAGCTGCATCATAGTCTGACAGCTCTGCCAGCCTCTCCTCACTCCTTCCCAATTTATTTCTAATAATAATAATGTATATTCATCGTCATGTAATAAAATCTAAGAAAATCCTGGTACATTTAATCCCATCTGTATCTTGGATGAACCATGAAAACATCATGCTAAGTAAAAGAAGCCAGACGCAGAAGGCCACCTAACACATGATTCTGCTTCATGGAATGTTTCCAGAATAGGGAAATCCAAAGACAAAAGGAGATAAGTGGTGCCAGTGGAGGAGGCAAGAGGGGGGAGTGACTGGTAATAGGTACGGGGTTTCTTTTTGGGGTGAAGATTTTCTGAAATTAGATAGTGGTGATGGTTGAACAACACTGTGAGTGTATTAAAAGCCACTGAAGGGCTTCTCTGGTGGCACAGTGGTTGAGAGTCCACCTGCCAATGCAGGGGACACAGGTTCGTGCCCCGGTTCGGGAAGATCCCACATGCCGTGGAGCGGCTGGGCCCGTGAGCCGTGGCCGCTGAGCCTGTGCATCCGGAGCCTGTGCTCCGCAACAGGAGAGGCCACAACACTGAGAGGCCCGCGTACCACACACACACACAAAAAAAGCCACTGAATTTTACATTTTTAAATGACTAAAATGGTAGATTTTAATGTTATGTGAATTTTACCTCAATAAAACAATTTAAATAAAAAGTGTAAATAATTTTTAAAAATAGATATTTGGGCCCCTCTAACTCTCCATCACCGCGGTCACCTTCCAAGTCGTTCAGCCAGTGGTGGCGGCCACCTTGTGAACACAGCGCCTTGTCCCACTCCCACACCTGTCCTCCTCTGCAGCCCTGACCACATCACAGCCCACCTGGGGCCCTTCGTGGTTTTCTCACGGCTGCCGAACCTGCCTGCCGCTCTGGCCTCATTGCTCACTCAGCGCCAGCCAGCCCCGCTGGCCCACAGGTCCCTCAAAGGTGCCACCTGCTGTCCCTGTGCTGGCCCTGTGCCCGGACAACTGGGTCCACCCCTCAGATGTCAGCCAGACGCCGCCTCACTGGTGACTCCCTGCCGGCCAGGATGCTCCCACTGCCCTGACCCTTCAGAGCAACCTTGCCCCTCCCCGTTTCAATTATTTCTCCATCCCAGGGTTGGAGACAGGGCATTCCTCTTGGGGTGCTGCCCTGTGCACTGTGGGCTGTGCAGCATCCCTGCTGGACACCTCTGACTTCAATATCGTCCTCAGCTGTGACACCAAATCTGTCCCCATATCTTGTAAGTGTCCCCTGGGGGCAGAGTCATCCCCAGGTGAGGGCCCTGCTCTATACTGGTAGTTCCCAAATCTTTATCTCCAGTACAGATTTCTCTCCTGAGCTTCAGACCTGGGGACCCATCTGTTTCTAGACATTCTCCCCGGGAGAACTGGGATTTTTAAAAAGATGAGTGGAAGGAAATTGACAAATTTGTAACAAAAGCTAATCTGGAAGTACGAACAAATAAAACGATGAGGACAAATAGAGAAGAATAAAAGAACAGTCCCAACAACATAAAAATGGACAAAAATCAAATTGTGTAGTCTATACAACCCTGAAAAGAAATTCTAGACATACTGATGGGAATACAAAGTCAAATTACAGGACAGCAAAAAGGGTTTTTAATCTTAAAGCGTAGGGACAGCAAGGCCAGAAGCTCCGTGCGGTTGACAGTGAAGTCACCTGGGACGCCTTGCCGACAACACCGCACGGCCACAAGCTGAAAACGACCAGCTTAACGGAAAAGGTTGCCAAAGTGGATTACGGAAGAATTTGAAATTCTAGAAAGGCAGAAGTAAAAAAGAACCCAGAAGCTGATACATATTTTTAATAACCCATCATAAACAAAGTAAAAAAACACATTTAGAAAATACTGTCAATGCATAAGGCAAGGGATGAATTTTATTTCCAAAGAGCCCTTTCTGATCAATAATAAAAAGATTAACAATTCCACTGAAACTAAACAAAGGACATGTAAAGTTGCCTCACAGAGAAAGACACAGATAATCATGAACGAACTTGCAATAAGACAGGATTTTAGGTGGGCAAACAAAGCCTTAGAAGCTTTATGGACCCAATGGGATTACTTATGAGAATGAGGAAACAGCACTGCGGGGTATGGACTCTGAGTCGCGCTGCCTGGGGTCCCAACCATGGCTCTGCCACTCGGAGCTGTGTGACCTGGGGCAAGGTCCTTAGTGTCCTTTTTATCGTCCATTAAGGTGGGGAAAGCCCCCACCATATAGAATTTCCATGAGAATTAAATGATCATGTACTTCAGAAGCACTTTAGAACAGGACCTGGATGTGGTAAGCACTATGTTTGTTAAAAACAGTAAGAGCTTTAAAAATATTACGTATTATTCTTTTATCGATATATATTTTTACATTAAATGTGAGAATATTCATGAAACAGTGATTAATCTAAGGAAGACACTGAAAGTGAGTGGAGTTTTAACTTTTTTCCTTTCTGTATTGTATTTACAATTGACTTTTTAAATTTAAAAACATAAAATCATAAGGAAATAGAATACATAGAGGAACAGAATAAAGCAATAGAATAGTATAACAGAATAAAACGGAGTGTGTGTGTATACCTAAATGTAGTGGGTGAGACTTAAGATTTGTGGGAAAGGAAAGATTTGTCAATAAATGGTATTAGAATAATTGGCTTTCAAGTTGGAAGAAAATAAAGTTCTATTATTCTTTTGCTTCTGGCCACAATGAAGTAGCAGGTACTAGATAACCATCCCGTCATAAAAACTGTAAAACTGGGCAAATATATATATGAAACCATTTTCAGACATTAGACAACGGGAAGTGCAGGAAAAAGATTCCTGGAAAAAGAAAAACACGAAGCACACTAGTTCACACTCACCCTGGCCTGTCCGAAGGGGACAATGTTCCAATCGTAGCACGAAGGTGAGGGCACCAAGCAGAGCAGAGTCCTCCTGTCGAGATTACAAGACAGAGGCCAGAGTTCAGGGAAGCCAAGGTGGTGGAATTTGAGGGGCAGACACCAGAGATGAAGGACCGCACAGAGAAAGAGCTCCAGAAATCCATACGGGAGTGCCCTGGGGTCTCTGGCCGAACAGGACCCATGCGTGTGCACAGTAAAAGCCACAAAGTGGGGGTGGGAGGGGTGCCGAGCTGCTGCGACCTGAGCAAATGCCACACTCACGCAGGACAAGGGGCCACCCGAGTCCTAACAAGTAGAGTAGAACACCTTGCTGAACACTCAGGCAACTCAGCAGAGGCCCAGAAAGGCCACATCATGAGATGTGTAGAGTCAAACTTGTCCTAGAATAAAGGCTACTTTACACCTTCCCCCAAAAAAGCTTTAAAAGAAAAGGCTTGAGATGATCAGCTTGATCTAAAAGTCAAGTAATTATTTGCCAGAACAAAGCCCAATACTCTCCAGAGACAGAAAACAAAATCCAGACACTTAACGCAAGATTCATACTGTCCAGCATCCCATTAAAACTGATCGGACATGAAAAGAAGTGCAGAAAGACATAACTAGGAGAAAGGTCAGTCAACAGAAACAAAACCAGCTATGACAGAATCAACACACAGAGATTAAAAACAGCCAGTGTAAGTGTGTTCGAAGAGTTAAGGGAAAACATGAATAAAATGAGATAACAGATAGTGAATCTCAAGAGATACTGAAGCTATAAAGAACCAAATGGCATGTCTACAATGGAAAATCATCATATCTAAAATGAAAATTTCACTGGATGGGCTTAATAGAAGATGTGACACTGCAGAACCACCACTGATTTTTCATCGGAAAGAAAGCAGTCCAGAAGACAATGGGATTGCATCTTGAAAGTGCTGAAACGAAGGTGAAAGGTGAAACGAAGATACTTTTGAACAAAAGATGAGACAATTCTTTGCTAGAAAGATCTGTGCTTAAAATGTTTATTTAAGCTCTTTCAGGCTAAAGAAAATGACAGTAGTTGGAAATTTCGATCTACAAAAAGGAATGAAGAGCACCAGAAATTGTAAATGTATATAAATGTAAAATACCTTTTCTCTCATTCTTTAACTTCTTTAAAAGACAACTGAACTTCTTGATTTTACAGCATAAAAGTGAATCTTAATGCATGCCGATTAAAAAAAAAAAAAGTCACTTATGAGGCCATAAGACCCCAGGAAGGAATGCAGACAGTGACAAGATAATCTATTACAATGTAGGAGACAACCTCACTGAAGGGGTGGGGGAAGGGGCTAACCTAAGTGACCTTGGAAATGAGTGGGTCCATAAGAGTAAAGCAAATGGAGCTGCACGTGAACACTGTCTCTGGTCAATAAGGTTGTTTCCCGTAGGGAACTGGTTACTGGTTACTCTGATACAGCTACGCATGTATCCTGGAACTGAACAACTGCGTAAATAGACGGTGGAGAGAGCTGGGTTTCTCACGGCTGGAGCAAAAGCCTACAGATAAGCAAGGACAGGAGGCTATGATGATCCACGTTTTTATCCTAATGTAGACACAGATAGGTACATACAGAAACATTTGTAGATTTGTGTATATGTACACACATATATTTCTTTCCCCCGTCAACTGAGAGGGCCTTTCAGAAAAGACACCCCAGGGCTTCCCTGGTGGCACAGTGATGGAGAGTCCGCCTGCCGATGCAGGGGACACGGGTTCGTGCCCTGGTCCGGGAAGATCCCACATGCCGTGGAGTGGCTGGGCCTGTGAGCCATGGCCACTGAGCCTGCGCTCTGCAACGGGAGAGGCCGCAACAGTGAGAGGCCCGTGTACCGCAAAAAAAAAAAGAAGAAAGAAGAAAGAATAAAAGACACCCCAGTAGCAACAAGCACCCCAGCACCCAGATCTTGGTTTCTAACACCATCCCCCAATGAAAGAAATCAGGGCTCCATGGAGAAGTGGCTAAGTCTAGGACTCAGGCAGAAAATAAACAAAATGAGCCTGAAGCATCTCACAGTGCCACAAAGTAAGGAAGTGCTTGGAGGCACACACAAACACAACCCACATTGATGAGGGTGTCAGTGGTAAACAGGAGACACATGAAGAGCTCCTAATGGCCAAAGCTGCAACAATTTGAGCAGATAATACGTAAATAAACACCCAAAATATAAAATGAATACCCATGAGCCCGTACTGATAAAAATGACTGAAACAAATTAATAAATGAGCCAGAAGAGACAAATCTCAAGTGCAGAGGAATTCCAAATAATTTATGTAGATACTCTATCCCAAAGGAGAGGGGCCCTAACCCCAGACCTCAGGTGTGGCAGGGCCTAGAGCCCTCCTTCTAGGAAGCAGGATGGAAAGGGAGGAAAGAGTGGCAGAAATCTGACAAGCACACCTCAGTGAGGTGATCAAGACCCACATCAAGTCATAAATCATGTTGATAGGATTATTTTTATGTGACAGGACAAAAATGGCACCTTATCTCTGTGGTCTTCCTCCCAATAGCCCATAACGTCAGTCCTATCATAAGAAAAACATTAGACAGATTCCAATAGTGGGACATCCTAAGAAACACTTGACCGGTACTCCTCTAGACTGTCAAGATCATCAGGAATAAGTAAAACTGCCACAACCAAGAGGAGCCTAAGGAGACCTGACAGCTAAACACAATGAGATATCATGGAAGGAATCCTGGAAATAGAAAAGACCTTAGGTAAAATTTAAGGAAATCTGAGTAAGCTATGGACGTTGGTCAATAACAATGTATCAATATTAAATAATTAATTAATTATAACAACTATACCATATGCTAATAAGATGTATTTGGAAATCTGCACTATCTTCTCGATTTTTCTATAAATCTAAAAATATTCTTTAAAAAGTCTATTTTTTAAAAGATAATTGGCCAGATTAAACACAATCCCTGTCAGAATCACAGTTGGCTTCTTTGTAGAAACTGATAAACTGGTCCTAAAGTTCATATGGAAACTCAAAGGACCTAGAATAGCCCAAAAAATCTTTCAGAAGAAGAAAAAAACTGGAGTACTCACACTTCTCTATTTCAAAGCTCACTACAAAACTACACTCATTAAACCAGTATGATATTGGCACAAGAATAGACATATAGATCAATGGGATAGAATTTAGAGTCCAGGAATTAACCCAATATCTACGGCCAACTGATCCTTGACAAGGCTGCCAAGACCATTCCACGGGGGAAGAATAGCTTCTTTAACAAATGGTGCTGGGGGCTTCCCTGGTGGCACAGTGGTTGAGAATCTGCCTGCCAATGCAGGGGACACGGGTTCGAGCCCTGATCTGGGAAGATCCCACATGCCGCGGAGCAACTAAGCCCATGCGCCACAACTACTGAGCCTGCGCTCTAGAGCCCGTGGGCCACAACTACTAAAGCCAGCGCACCAGCCCGTGCTCTGCAACAACAGAAGCCACCACAATGAGACGCCCATGCACCACAACAAAGAGTAGCCCCCGCTTGCCACAACTAAAGAAAGCCCGAGCCAAGCAACGAAGACCCAACGCAGCCAAAAATAAATATATAAATAAATTTATTTTTAAAAAAGCAAAAAAAAAACAATGCTGGGAAAAGTGAATGTCCACCTGCAAAACGATGAGGTGGGACCCCTACCTCACACCTATACAAAAATTAACTCAAAATGTGTCAAAGACTAAATAGTAGCTAAGACATAAATAGTAAGAGCTAAAACTATGAAACTCTTAGAAGGGAACCAAGGTATAAATCTTTGTGATCTTGGATTAGGCAACAGTTTCTTAAATATGGCACCAAAAGAACAAGTAACAAAAGAAAAAAATGGGTAAATTGTACTTTATCAAAATTAAAATCTTTTGTGCTTCAAAAGACACCATCAAAAAAGTGAAAAGACAACCTACTGAATGGGAGAAAATATTTGCAAATCACATATCTGACAAGTAATTGCTATCTGGGATATATTTAAAAAAAAAAAAAACTCTTCCCACTCAATAATAAAAAGAGAACTCTACTTAAAACTGGGCAAAGGATATGAATACGTGTTTCTCCAAAGAAGACACACAAATGATCAATAATAAGAACATTGAAAAATGCTTGACATCACTAGTCATCAGGGAAATGCAAACCAAAACCACAGTGAGGTACCACTTCACACCCACTGGGACGGTTCAAGTAAAAACTACAGATAACAAGTGTTGATGAGGATGTGGAAAAATCAAAACCTTCATACACTACTGGTGAGGGCTGCAAGACAGTTTTGGATACAGCTTGGCAGTTCTTTTAAAGGTTAAATGAGAGTTTCCACACGACCCAGCATTTTCAATCCTAGGTATATATCCAAAAGACATCTACACAAAAACAAATACATGAATGCGTATAGCAGCTTTACTCATAAGAGCCAAAGAGTGGAAACAATCCACATCAACTGACAACCCATCCACGTAACAGAATATTTATCATTTGGCCAGAAAAAGGAAGGACCGGCACATGGTACAACACGGATGAACCTCAAAGACACGATGCTCAGTGGAAAAAGCCACAGAAGACCGCAGCATTATATGAAATGTCCAGAATAGGCAAATCTACATAGACAGAAAGTAGATTAGAGGTTGTCTGGGGCTGGGGGGAGGGGGGACTAGGGGAGAAACGGCTGCTAATGGGCCCAGGGTTCTTCCTGGGGTCACAACAACGTTAAATTTGATTGTGATGATGGTTGCATGTAATTGTGGACATGCTAAAAAACCACTGAATGGTAAGCTGTAAAAGGATATGGGATCGTATGGTATGTGCTTATATTTCAATAAAGCTGTTACTGAATACAAAAAAAGAAACCAGTGAGAAAATGAGTAGACAAGGTACAAATTAAGAATAATAACAATAATTGGCTAAATAAAGCAAAAACAATAACAACGACTTGGGGTATAAACTATAGGGACTAAAATGTATGACAACTGGGGAAACGGGATTGTTCTGCTGTGCAGCTCTCACATCAGCTGTAATATGGTTAGCACCTCGGGAGAGCAGACTGGCCAGCGGAAGATGCAGAATGCAAATCCTACAGCAGTTACTAAAAAACGAAAACAAAAAGGGTAGAGCTAATAAGCCAACGCGGTAGGAACGATGGATTATACAAACACACTCAATACAAAAGACGGCAGAGGAAGGGGGAAAAGGAACAAAGAACAAACAAGGTAGGCAGAAAATAGCAAAATGGTGGATTTAAATTTTAGAAAACCCAGCTGTTCCAGGACGGGGGCAGGCAAGGTACCAACGAGCCCGGGACGTCTTGTGCCATAAAGTAAGATGTGCTCACTGAGCAAACGAGGCAATCTCAAAAAGGTGCCACCAGTCCAACCTTCGACATTTTTAGCACCTGAATAATGAGAGTAACAGACTATAACCCGCTGGATGAAGTAGAAAATCATGAGTCCGTACTCCCACAAATAACCGGAAAGTATGAAAAGGATGGGATCTGTTTCCTGCAATGAGAAAAACAAAGCTGGTGGGAAAGGTGGCTGAATCTCAATCAAATGACTCAAGTCTGCATTAACAATAAACGGACCAAACCCAACTTGTGGGCCACCTGATAGGACGCAGGAGGACACAGCACCACTTCTGCGATGTTCCTGCCAAAGATGGCAGCCCTGGACCTGATCCTGAGGAAACACAAACTGAGGACGTTCTACAAGAAAACCGACCGTCATCTTCACGCGCCGAGGCCGTGAAAACCAGGCAGACAGGCTTGCTCCGGACAGAAATAACGAAAGACACGACAACCACCCAGAACAGCAGGCTGAACCGGGCCCGCCTGCTCCGAGGGCGGGAGCTGCCTGGGACTTGATGGTCAGTGCCAGGTCAGAGCAACGTCGTCCCGGAGCTGGCGGTGCACCCAGTCACGCAGCAGAACAGCCTCGTTTGCAGGGACGACGGAGCATCAAGGTGGCAGTTTGTTCCCCAGTGATTTAAAGAGAAAAGTTGCCTGTACTGGGCTTGCAGTTTTCTGTAAATTTGAGATTGTTTCAAAATTTAAAAACTGTATGTTAAGCCAAAGAAGCCAGACACAATGGAGTATGCTGTGATTCCAATTATAGAAAATTCTAGAACAGGAGATGTTCATCTATAGTGTCATGGGTAGATAAGTATCTCCCGTGGCAGGCAGGGTGGACCACAAAGGGGCACCAGGGGATTCTGGGGTAATGAAGACGGTCATTATGTCTTCGTTGTGGCAGTGGCTACATGAGTATAGACATTTGCCAAAACACATGAAACAAAATGGGTGCATTTTACGATACATAAATGTTATCTCGATAAAGATGATTTTTAAAGCTTAAAAAACCCCATCAGTCTTTTTTGTAGGAATTGATATGTCGATTCTAAAAATTTTTTTTTTTCCCGGTACGCGGGCCTCTCACTACCGGGGCCCCTCCCGTTGCGGAGCACAGGCTCCGGATGCGCAGGCCCAGTCCACGGGATGTGGGATCCTCCCGGACAGTGGCATGAACCCGTCCCCTGCATCGGCAGGCGGACTCTCAACTACTGCGCCACCAGGGAAGCCCGATTCTAAAATTTATATAAAAATAGAAAGAGCCAAAAGAGTGAAATACAGTCAGCCCTCGTGCACACGGGTTCCACATCCGTAGATGTGAGGGACCTGAGCATCTGTGGATTTTTGGTATCCACGGAGGGTCCTGCGACCAAGGCCCCAAGGACACTGAGGGACAACTGTCACCATCTTCAGGAATAAGAACAAAGTCGGAGGCCTTACACTACACATGACTCTAATACTTAAAATGAAGCGACAGTAATAAAGACAGTATGATGCTGGCATAAAGACAGGCAACCAGATCTATGGAAAAGAATAGCCCGGGGGCTTCCCTGGTGGCGCAGTGGTTGAGAGTCCGCCTGCCGATGCAGGGGACACAGGTTCGTGCCCGGTTCCGGGAAGATCCCACGTGCCGCGGAGCAGCTGGGCCCGTGAGCCATGGCTGCTGGGCCTGCGCGTCCAGAGCCTGTGCTCCGCAGCAGGAGAGGCCACAGCAGTGAAAGGCCCGCGTACCGCAAAAAAAAAAAAAAAAAAAAAAAGAATAGCCCGGAAATAAAGATGCACACAGCAGGTAATGGTCTACAAAGGAGCCAGCACAACTCAACGGGAGAAGGAAATCTTCTCAAAAAATTACAGCTGAAGCTGAAACAACTAGATACCCACGTCAGAAAAAAAAAAAAAGTGTATCTCTATCTACCTCAGTCTACTGATGAAAATTAGTTTAAGATGGGTCATATGCCAAAATATTAAACCTAAAACTATCATGCTTTAGAAGAAAGCAAGAGGATACCTTCTCAGCATTGGGGCAGCAAAGACACTGACAGAGAAAATACTAACCAAGGAGGAAAAAAGGTAAATTGGGCGTGCTCAAAATTTTCAACTGTTCCTAAGATAATGAACGAAAGGTTACAGATGAGAGAAAATATTTAAGTACCTCTATGTGACAAAGGACGTACGTGCACTAGAACATGTAAAGAACCCCTACACTCAGTAATGGAAAGATAGGCCAATTAAAAAATGCACAAAAGACTTAACAGGCACTGGGCAAAAGAAGACACACAGGTGGACAACAAGTTTCTAAAAGGTGCCCAGCACGAGTCACCAAGGGATGCAAATCAGAACCACAGTGAGATGCCACCAGGACAGGCAGATTAAAAAGACCAACACTCAACCTGACCCAGCAAGTCCATTTCTAGGAATTTACCTGAGACAAACAGACTGGTACAAGGATGCTCACAGCAGCTTTATTAATAATAGCCCCAAACTGGAAACAACACAGATGTGCATGCCCAGGAGAATGGATAAAGAAATTTGGTATATTCCTACTGTGGAATGCTCCTCAGCAATAAAAAGGATGGATGAACCGGTGCTTTATGAAATGTGAACAAAAGAACAGCTAAGTAAGAGATGCTGGACAGAAGGAGTAACCTACGTGTCCCGCATACATAAGGTATAGAACACGGAATGAATGCGTCTCGGAGGCAGGGACCAGCTCGGAAGCACAGGAAGAGATTTCCCGGGGGATGGGTAGAGTCTGTATCTCGATAAGGAATGGGTTACACAGGCAAAGGCATTGGCCAAAACTTACTGAGTTGTACGCAAAAGAGCCATGCATCTCACGGTATACAAATTATTCCTCAATTTTAAAATCTTATATTTATTATTTCAAACTATATACCAAATAAATTCCACCTGGATTCAAGAGCTAAACTTGCAAATAAAATACTAGGAAATTGTACTGGAGAATATTTTTATAATTTGGAGGTGGAGGTCTTTCTAAATACAGTACAGAATCAGAAATCACAAGACAGATTTTACCACATAAAAATTTAGGTTCAGCAATATATAAAGAGCCCATACAAATCAATAAGAGAAATATAAACAACACAATAAAATTTTACAAGGCAATTCACACAGGAGGAAAGCCCCACCTGTAATAAATAAGACAGACATTCGCGTTTATCAGTAACCAAACAAGTGTGAAGTAGCACACTGATCATTCTTCCTCTAGACATTAGAAAAAGAAGTCCGACAGTGCTCAGTGCTGGACGTGGGGAAATTCACCCTCTTCGAGGAGGCAGAAATCAGCACACGTCTTAGGAATGGGGTTTTGGCGACAGATTCCAAAATGTGGCTCTGCAGTGCCCTTTGGTCTCTTCTCTAAGAGGGTAATTGCACAAGTAGAAAAAGATGACGCTCAGAATTCTTTCCGGCCCCGTGGAAACAGATGCAGCTGTCAGGGAGGAGTGGGTGGGAGAGGCCCACTGTCCAAAGTTGGCAGGGCGGGGGACACCCCCAGGCAGGCGGGAGGCAGTGACAGGTTTGCCTTTGAGGAGTAAGTACAGCCGGGTGAGACCCTCACGCTCCAGCCACGTGTGCCCCGCCACCGTGGGAGTCCCCCCTGGCCTGCCTCCCACCCACCGGCCAGCCCTTCAGAGCCTCATATCTGCAGTCAGCGTCCCATGGAGCAGAGACCCAGGCCTATCCCCCAGGCCTGCCAGCAGGATTGGTGGGGGAGCATCTTGCCAGCGCTGAGGGGCACCACACAGCCCCCAGGACAGGCTGACAAAGGAAGCAGCCCAGCACCCACTGCCGAGACGGCACCTCGTGGGGGCCCTCACCCCACAGACCTCCCCAGCACCCTAAAGGTTTGCAACTAGACTGTCTTGATTCAACAGACAGTTGTTTGGACACCAGCACTGGCCCAGCACATAACAGGTGGACCGCCAACACACAAGGACCTTCGTCCCCTGCAGTCCCCTGGGCTTGGAGCCCGAGGGCTGGGCTGGGGGAAGGCACACAGGGCTGGTGGGTCTCGGGGCCTGAAAACCAGCTGCAGGTGGGCCCTCCCCGCCAGCACAGCCCCTCCTGTGGTCCTGTTGCCCTCAGAAGAGAAAGGCAGTGAGCCCTGAGGACCCAGCCCAAGTCCTCCGGGAAGAAAGGGCTCTTCGGGCGGACCAGTCACAGCTCAGGCTCCTGGCTCCGCACATCGGGCCTTATCCACGTCCACAGGGAAGCCACCCTGTTTGCGCTGTTTGCAAAATGCAGGTTCTGGATAAATGTCTGAAAATGTCTAACTGAATGACGTCTGTGTATAAAAAATAGAGCATTCAAGCTGCTTCTTGTGTTCGGAGGCTCCCGATGAGTTTTGGGACTGGAGGTTCCGGCAGGAGGAGAGGGCCCAGCCTTACCACGTCCAGACACAGATCTGATTCCAGACCTCCGTCAGCCTCCTGAGAGCTTGGCACACACAGACGTGCCCCCCACGCACACGCACAGGCACACGCACGCACAGGCTGCCTGGGGAGGGGCGGGCCGTGTCCTCTCTGCAGGGATGAGTGGGGGTGTCAGGTCCACCTTCTCAGACTCGGCACAGGGCTGGGCCTGCCCACTGGTCCCCGGGGCCGTGTGGGACCCCACGAGCACCGCACCCCAAGGGAAACACGGGTATTTTGCAGAAACCAGTTGAAACATGATACCATGATGAAACCTCATTTAAAGTACTTCTTTTTTTTTTTTTTTATTGATTTCATTGAAAACAGAACAAGAAATGGTCTGAGCCAAAAGACTGCTCTTAGAACTTGTCAAAAACATTTCAACAGAAAAAATAAACATGACTGCATTATGAATGTTTTAGAAGAGTCGCACAAAAAAACCCACTGTTACTGCACTAATTACAGTATTTAAAAAAGTATATGCCAAAAAAAAGTATATGACCTGGCAGGCCATCACACAAAAGGTGATGGCAAATTTATTCACACTACAAGACTAACATTTTAAAAAAAGTTTTCTCCTGCATTTTATTCTAAAATCACTTTGTTCTCTTTATACAGTTGATAGTTTATTTTCACATGGTGAGTAGAAACCACACCAGAATCAGCACCGTTGTCTGTGTTTTCTGTTTTTTATTTTTTGTTTGTCCTAATGTCCAATAATGGTAGAAAATAAATCAGTTTATTCATCATCAGAGCGTGTGGCTTAGAAATCAACAGAAGGTGCCGGCCTCACGGCACTCGCAGGGCAGGTGTGGGTCCTCCGTGGGCCGTGGCCCTCCTGCACCCCCAGACCGCTTCCTCGAAAAGAAACACGTTAGAGGTCTGGTATATAGAACTAGATATAGGATTTCTTTAAAAAGCAAACCCACGTTTTCTCCAAGGTCAGTGGCAGCTCGGCCCTGACCTCTCAGGAGCGGTGGGGACAGGGTCTGCGCGGCCCCAGGAGCCGGCACCAGCCCCTCGGGCTGCGGGTGGGTGACGGTGGCTTTGGCGGGGCCACACGGAGGGGTCTGGGTCGACAGGACACTGCCCACAAGCCCAGCGGTGGGTCAGGAACGACGGAGAGCAGAGGGGAAACGAGAAACGTGGAAACGACAAAATCACCATCAGAAACTCACGGGCGACACCAGTGCAGAGTCCCAGAGCGCCCACCGCGCAGCCCGGCCCCGCCAGCACCAGGCCGGGACCTCAGACGTCGTCGTGTGCGCTTCTCCTTTTCTCCCCGAACCGCAGCGTGAACGGCATCCGCTTGGGCGCCCGGGCCGCGGCTCTCTCTCATAGCGGGTCAGCGGGGGAGGAGCTGGTGTCGGGCAGCCCGTCCTCCTGGGCGGCCTGGGCGCCGGCCTGCCGCTGGGCCAGGGCGGCGCTGGAGTGCCGGCACTTGGGGGAGCCACAGCGGCAGCTGAACAGCTTGCCTTTGATGTCCCAGAAGCGCTCCCCGTAGTCAAACCTGGGGGGAGAACAGAGCTGGGCGGGGGTCCGGGCCCACCAGCACCTCCCGGGAGCCGGGCCCACCTAGCCCCGCCCGAGCCGTCCAGTCTGGGGCAGGTAGCACGTGCGCCTGGCGGGCACCTACCCCAGCTGCTCCCCGGCCTCGATCAGGCGGGTGCTGAAGAAGGCGATCCTGGGGAAGCGCAGGTCCTGGTGGGACATGAAGACGCGCACGGGCACCAGGTTGGGCTCGCAGTGGTGGTTGATGAAGCGGCTGACGTTGCCATAGAAACGCGCATCGATGCAGTACAGCTCTCCGTCCTGGGGGAGACACGCACTGAGCGTCCCAGGAGGGCAGGCGTGGGCACCGCCACTGCCACGCAGCGGACGCCACCCTCTCCTCCCCCTCTCTCGTGGGGCTTCAACTCCGGGGGTGAAAACGAGCACAAACATGGATAATCTATGTGGCTGGCACCGTCCCATCCGACGCTCTGATGCTGTCAGCACCAGGACAGAGGAGGACAGCGTTATGGGAACCACGTGGGGTGGCTAAGGGGCCACATGGTCCTGTAAGGACCACCGGGCAGCACAACTCCCCAGGGACCTGGTGATGGAGGAGCAGGGGTTCAACTTAGCAGGAGTGGGAGACGCAGGGGGCACTGGGCAGGGGGACAGAGGGGACAGGGGGACAGAGGGACGGGGGGCAGAGAGGCAGAGGGACACGGGGACGGGGGGCAGAGGGACGGGGGGCGGAGAGACAGAGGGACGGAGGGCAGAGGGGCAGAGGGACAGGAGACAGAGGGACGGGAGGCAGAGTGACAGGGGAGTAGAGGGACAGAGGAGCAGAGATGTAGAGGGACAGAGGGGCAGAGGGACAGGGGGGCAGAGAGGCAGGGGGCAAAGGGGCAGAGGGGCAGTGGGACAGTGGGAGGGAAGCTGCCAGGTTGCTCACGAGGGGACTCAGAAAACCACAGACCCTTTAGGAGAGAGAGGAGCCCCGGGACCGGGGTCCCAACCGTGCCTCTGGCACTGCTGCCGCGGTAACAACACAGGGCAGAAGGGGCTGAGCTGACCGTGAGAAAGGGGCCTGGTCTAACCATCCAAGCCGTGGGAAAGAGTTTTCTCTGGAAGGATCCAGAGCACAAGATCGACCCAAAGTCAGAGGGGCCACACGGCGAGGACACCCACCCAGAACCGAACCCCTGAGTGAGCAGCAAGCAAACCCCCCCAGAGCACCACCATGCCATCGGCCACTGCGGTCTGACCCTCACGCCAGCGGCCAGGGGGCCAGGGGGCCAGGGAAGAGCCTCAACTATACTGATTTTCTCCCCCTTTCTGTGTCTTTATCCATAAAGACAAGAGTGAGAAATCCTTGGATGAAGTGAAACATGTTTTCACTTTTTCTCTTTTCTTTTTTCCTAAGCTGAACAAGAGACTAAAGGAGCAGCACAAAGGGGTGGGTGAGAAGCACGTGCCCGTGTGATAAAGGAAGGAGGCCCTGGGCTGGACCCCAAGCAGCGAAGGGCCGTGCGGACACCGCCTCTACCACCCAGGGGCGCGAGGCGACCCAGACACCCCCTCCCCCCTGGGTCCCTAAAGGGAGCCCCTGTAAGGGTCCCGCATGGAGACCCTGCCCAGAGCCTGCAGGACCCACAGGTGGCCCCCCAGGGACACCAAGGCTTCCTGGGGGACAAGTGGGGGTTCTGCCCACTGGTCCCTGGCCCTGGGCCCCCGCCATGCTGCCCACACTTCCCAGGAGTTATGTCCTGAGCCCTTGGTCACTGGCCTGCACCAAGCGGGGGCCACCCATCCTGAAGACCTGACCATTCCCCTCTATGAGGACCCTGCGTCCCTCCTGCGACAAGCAGCCTTTCTCGGTCTTTAAGATGTGTCCTTTCAGATGTATGTGCTGCTTTTTTAAAGCTTCTCTGATCCAGAAACCACCCACACCTGGTTCTGAGGCAAAAATACTGTGGGGAGGGAGCCCCACGCCCACACGAGCCACCCACATCATGACTCTGAGAGGCTGAGGGCGTGAGGGCACCCGGGTTAACCAGGGGACTCGAGAAGAGGCTTGAAGCGAGAAGAGGAGATGGGGACAGAGCAGGTGTTTGGAAGGTTCCAGAACAGCAAGGAGAGGGACAGACTCAGCAGCATGAGGACAGGTGATCAGACCCAGGAAACACCTGGAAGGCAGAACCGGAAAGGTTCCTGATGCCTCAAATGGTGGGTGGGGGAGCGAGGCACGGGCAGATGGCCCAGTGGGTATGGGCACTCTGACATGCCAACACTCGGGGACACACAGGCCTGAGCTGGAACGGCTGGGGGACGTGCTGCATCCGTGGCTTTTTACGTGCCCAGAACGAAAGACCCATGGGGCAAGACTGAAGAGGGCTACCTGCTCGGGTCCAGGAGGAGTGGACCAGAGCAAGCAGGAGACCCACACAGCTGGGGGCCGGGGCTGAGGGCCCAGAGTCAGCGGCACTCGGGTTGCCAGGACCCTCCCAGGGGCACAGCCCGGTGTGCGGGGCTGAAGAGACGGAAAGGCCAGGGGTCAAAGGCAGCGGTCGCAGCAACAGGAGGAGAGAGGGTGGCCACTGGAGGGATGTCCCTATGGGGGCCAGGGGCTGGCAGCGGTCCAGGAGCTGCTCAGGGGAGGAGCTGAGAAACAAGCACAGCAATCAGACAGTGTAACTCCACGTCTTAGAATCTGATAATTAAGAAACGGGCTTGGAATCTGCAGTGTTTTTACAGAAGCACCAGCCAGAGCAGTCTGGAGACAGAAAGCTCCTCCCAGACAGGTAAGCAGGGAACGTGGAGAGGCCTGTGTGGGGCCCCCTTGGGGCCCCCAGGAACGCCCCCTCCGCCCCTCCCCGGACAGCGTCCGCACATGCCCCATCTGTCAAAGGATGTTGGTGAGAATCAGAGCGCTGACCTGTGGTCAGGCAAGCTGCCTGGTCTGCGGAGACTCGAGACAGCCTGACAGAGCATTTCAGAAAAAGCAACAAAGAAAACGCCTCGTGAAGGAGCGGACGCTCCGGGAAGGCTCCTCCACGGGGGTCGAGCTCAGCGGCTGGCGTTCCTAGCTGTGCTGCACAGCGGGCATGAGGCCGGGGGTCTAGGGCCCTGCGAACCTTCCTTGCTGCAGGTGGGACCCTGAGGGCTGCACCCCAGGGCGAGGGTCACTGCAGGGGAGGCTGGGCTAGACTCGGAGAGGCTGGCGGCTGCAGCTCAGCCCCGAACCACCCTCGTTCCCACAAATGGACCGAGTGATTCCAGATGAGGGCTCCGAAGCCGCAATGCATTTCTTCAGGCAGGTTTGCAAATACAGAGTTTGGAACCCAAACAAAAACTCATCAGGAACAAGGGGCAATGGGCAAACAGAATGAAAATAAGCAGGAAACCCCCAGACACTAGACACAGACCCACAGGCACAGATGCTAGCGGTGCCAGATGGTCGGGGGCAGGCTCTGGGGACACACGCAGGCCAGCCTACGGGCCAGTGCAGGCCGACCACCGGCAGCACAACACCCTGTGCTGAAGCAGGCGTGAGATTACAAACCAGTAATGATGGCCCAACGATGGCCATAAAATCAGATTATCCACCATGTTACTACAGTAAGTACAAGAGAGATTGTAGGGGCATTTCAGCAGATGCAGAAAAACACTGAACACAGCCTAACGTCAATCCAGGTCACTCTTGGTGGACTAGGGACAGAGCTCTGAGCACCAGCGCCCATGGGAGCCTGGGTTCTGGAAGCTTTTCTCCACCAAGGCAGGCACAGCGGCCCGGCCGGGAGGGGACCGTGTGCTGATGACACGATCGTGTCCACTGAGAAGAGAACTCACAAATAAATGCTACATCTAGTCAGTGAGTTTAACAGGTCACAGAGTTAAAAGTTAGTTGGGGGCTTCTCTGGTGGCACAGTGGTTGAGAGTCCGCCTGCCGATGCAGGGGACACAGGTTCGTGCCCCAGTCCGGGAAGATCCCACATGCTGCGGAGTGGCTGGGCCCGTGAGCCATGGCCACTGAGCCTGCGTGTCCAGAGCCTGTGCTCCGCAACGGGAGAGGCCACAACAGTGAGAGGCCCGCGTACAGCAAAAAAAAAAAAAAAAGTTAGTTGGAAAAAAGTAACTATTTCTATGTATCAAGCAACTAAATCAGGGGAAAAAAATGCCATTTACAAGAGCACTGAAATGGTCCAACACCAGGACCCTGCTCCCCACCACAAAGGAGCAGCCAGCACTGGACCTGCCCTCCTGCCAGGACTCTCCAGATGCTTGGGACACATGTGCCAGGGACATGGCCGAGCCTCCCATGAAGCTGCCAGTCACCACCACGCGGCCCCAGGGGATGAGGACACATCCACCCAAAGCCTGACATGAATGCTCTCGAAAGCTGCGCTAACCGCCAACACCTGGAAACAGCCCAAATGCGTCTGGTGGATGGAGGAGCAGCCTGAGGGGTATCCACACGACTGAGCAGTGATGACCCAACCAACACAAACACGTGACACCGCAGACAAGCTCCCAGAGGTTCCCTCCACCAGGGAGAGGGCCAGACCCAGAGGCCATGTGCCGTGGGAATCCACCCATACGACATTCTGGAAAAGGCAAACGGCAGGGACAGAGGGGCCGGGTGTCCCCGAGAGCTGGTCTGCATATCTCGGTGCAGTGGTGCTCACCCCAGCCTCGCTCGCTCACAGAACCCCACCCCCTGGGCAACCTGTGACTCGCTTCTCACGAAAGCCACTCCCGCGATCACATCACACCATGCGTGGTTCTCCTGCTGACCTTCAAGAAGGGGGCTGTGTGCTTGGGGCCCCTGGGAGCAGACAGAGCCCCGGCTGGACCTCAGTCCTGCAGCCGAGAACTTGCGTTCTGACAACCAGCATGTGAGCCCGAGGACTCCGAGGTCCAAGGTCCAGAAAAGACGCAGCCGGACCACGCCTGGACAGCCTGGGTGACCCTGAGCAGAGGACCCTGAGACCACTGATGGGGCAGGAACAAGGAGACGCCTGTCAAAACCAACAGAGCTGGACACATAAATGGGTGAATCTCCTGCATACAAATTAGGCCTCAGTAAACAAATCAGCACCAGAATACTTCTACGAGGGCATCTACGAAAAGCTCACAGCTCACATCACACTTGGTGTTCAAAGAATGAATGCTTTTCCCTTGACAGAGACGGGCAAGGATGTCCCCTCCCACTGCTGAGACCCCAGCCAGGCTCTCAGCACAGACTTAGAAGGGCAAGGAAGAAGTAGAGCTGTCTTTACTCACACATGACACAGTTATGCATACAGAAAATCCTAGAGAACCGTCAAAAAAGCTACTGGAATTAACAAGTGGATTTAGCAAGGTCGATATACAAAAAACCAAGTATTTCCATATCCTAGCAACAATTAGACAACGAAGTAAACAGCAACACTGTTTACGAAAGC
This sequence comes from Phocoena sinus, assembly GCF_008692025.1. NCBI lineage: Eukaryota > Metazoa > Chordata > Mammalia > Artiodactyla > Phocoenidae > Phocoena > Phocoena sinus. Next base: position 243,297 of record NC_045768.1, read on the forward strand.
ATAAGAGCATGGAATACTTGGGAGTAAACTTAAGGGAACATGTGTAAGATCTACACCCTGAGAGCCTGCAAGCTCTGCGGACACCTGGACGCAACACCAGGGACCAGGAGGAGACCTAATGCTGTGCAGACGCCGACGCCCTAAACTCAGCAACGAACGGGAGGCAACCCCAGCAGGGCTCCGGCCGCGGCTTCCTGTACTGATGCCCTGATTCCAGAATCTACAGGGAAATGCAAAGGACACAGAAAAGGTGAAACGGCTTTTGGAGGAAACAGGGTCTGAGCACAACACGACCTGGTTTCAGGGTTTAGTCTCACAGCCGTACCGGCGCACCTTGGTTTGCTGAACTTTGCAGACACCGCATCCAGTGGGTCTGCGGGCTCCATTCTTCCAACAGTATCTGCTTACTTCCTGTCTCCGTCACACTCTGGTAATTCTCGTAGTGTTTTAAACGTTTTCAGTACTGCTGTATTTGTTACGGTATATGTGGTCAGTGACCTTTGATGTTACTACTATGATCCACTGAAGGCTCAGATGGTGGTTAGCACTTTTTAGCAATAAAGCATCTTTTGATTAAGGTATATACATTATTTTTATAAGACAATGCTATTGTACGCTTAATAGCCTATAGTATAAACATGACTTTTAGATGCACTGGGACCAAAAAAAAAAAAAAAAAGTGTGTACTGTAATACGCTCTACTGTGATATTCGCTATGTTGCTGGTCTGGAACTGAACCCGCAGCGCCTCCGAGGTGCGCCTGTGACCAGGACAGAGCGATGTAGGTTACGGATTGGCAAATAAACCAAAGGAAAAAACATAGCCCAGACAGACCTACTTTCAATAGTGCAAGGAGAGACTTTACATTGACATGGACAAAAGGGAACCTCAACCCCTGTCTTACACCAAAAACAAAAATCAATGCAAAACGTGAGACCTGAAACTGTGAGACTTCTAGAAGAAAACAGAGGTGGGAAGCCCTTTGATATTGGTCTTGAATGATATTTGGATTTGACACCAAAAGCAAAGACAACAAAAGCAAAAGTAAACAAGTGGACTACACTGAACTAAAAAGCTTCTGCACAGCAAAGGAAACCATCAACAAAATGAAAAAGCAGGTACCAGGTGTTCCCTGGTGGCCCACGGGTTAGGACTCAGCGCTTTCACTGCCATAGGCCCAGGTTCACTCCCTGGTCGGGGAACTAAGATCCTGCAAGCCGAAACGTGCGGCAAAAAAGAAAGAAAAAGGCAGCTACTGAATGGGAGAAAATATTTGCAAACCATGTGTCTGATAAGGGGTTATTATCCAAAATATATAAAGAACTCACACAACTCAGTAGCAAAAAACAAAAAAGCCGATTTAAAAAATGGGCAGAGGAACTGAATAATCATCTTTCCAAAGAAGACACACAGATGGCCAACAGGTACATGAAAAGATGCTCCACATCACTAATCATCAGAGAAATGCACATCGAAACCACAATGATTAATCACCTCACACCTGTCAGAATGACCGTCATCAAAAAGACAAGAAGCACTGGTGAGGGTGTGGAGAAAAGGGAGCCCTCAGTGCACTGCGGGGGGGGAGGTAAATCGGTGCGGCCACTGTGGACAACAGTGTGGATGGAGCTTCCTCAAGAAGGTGAAAACAGGACTACCGTGTGATCCAGCGATCCCACTCCAGGACATTTACGAAGGAAACAAAACCACAACCTTGAAGAGATATCTGCTCCCCCATGTCCACTGCAGCATTATTCACAGCAGCCAAGATATGGAAACAACCAAGTGTCCATTAATGGGTAAGAAAATGTGGCACACATACAGTGGAATACTATTCCGCCTTAAAAAAAAAAAAAGGAAATCCTGCCATTTGGGACAATATGGATGAACCTCAAGGGCATCATCTGAGATAAGCCAGCAAATGACAAAGACGGCATGGTGTCACTTTATGTGGCCTCTTTTTTTTTTTAAGGCAAACTTTCGTGGAAACCGAGTAGAATAGGGGTTGCCAGGGGGTGAGGAGTGGGGGAAACAGGGAGACAGTAAATTTATAAAATGAAAAAGGTCTGAGGATCAAATGTATAACATGGTGACTACAGTTGATGACACTGTTTTGTACAGCCGAAATTTGCTAAGAGAATAGAACTTAAGTGATCTCACCAAAAAAAATATGTTAAGCAAAAAAAAACAAACCATATACAAACGTTCTTGAAACAGATCACAGATCTAAATGTAATTTTGCTAAAATACAAAAATTCTAGAGAAAGGAGAAAATCTTCACAACCTTGCAGCAAAGATTTCTTAGGACACATAAAGCACTAAACCATTAAAAACGTTTTCTGTTCTGTGAAGAGGAACGAAAGGCAGGAGGGAAATACTCACAACACACGTTGGACAAAGGGTACCATTCAGGGCTTGTGAAGAGCTCTTACGACAAGCGGCCCGATGGAACAACCCACAATAAATTTTTAAAACTTCTCCACGAACGAAGATGTAAGGAAGCCACTAAGCTGTGAAAAGACACTGCCATATAATGAAGATGTGGTGCACACAGTGGAATATTACTCAGCCATAAAAAGGAACGAAATAGTGTCATTTGCAGAGATGTGGGTGGACCTAAAGACTCACACAGAGTGAAGTCAGAAAAACATATCATATAATACTGCTTATATGTGGAATCTAGAAAAATGGTACAGATGAACTTATTTGCAAAGCAGAAACAGAGACACAGATGTAGAGAACAAACATATGGACCCCAAGGAGGGGAAGGGAGGGTGGGATGAATTGGGAGATTGGGATTGACATATATACACTACTATGTATAAGATAGATAACTAATGAGAACCTACTGTATAGCACAGGGAGCTCTACTCAGTGCTCTGTGATGACCTAAATGGGAAGGAAATCCAAAAAAAAGGGGATGTATGTATATGTATAGCTGATTCACTTTGCTGTACAGCAGAAACACAACATGGTAAAGCAACTGTACTCCCATAAAAATTATTTTAAAAAAAAAAGATGCTGCCATCACGGGGCATCAGAATTAGTGTCTGAGCTGCCCTTTCCTGCTGGCGAGTGTGGGGGGGAACAAGCCCTCCGGAAACTGTTTGCCGTTTCTCCTAAAGTCAGTAAGTGAACACTCACCAGACGGCAGTAATTCCACCCCCAAGAATTTACCGAGAGAAACAAAGACTCACATCCACAGAAGTCAAGTCTGAAAATCCACCGCAGGTGCACTCCTGGCCATAAAAGCCAGAACCAGCACGTCCACCCGCAGGCCAGCACACAGCCCCGCACGGCTATCTGGGTCACCACTCCCAAGGGGAAGGAGCAGATGGCCCAGCGAACCATCACAGGTCAACGCTATGACCCTAACCGGATTCACAGGTCAGTACTCCGAGCCTAACTGGTTCACAGGTCAATGCTCTGACCCTAAGTGGATTCACAGGTTCAAAGCTCTGCCCCTATCCTGGTTTACAGGTCACTGCTCTGACCCTAACTGGTTCACAGGTCAACACTCTGACCCTAACGGGTTCACAGGTCAGTGCTCTGACCCTATCCTGGTTCACAGGTCAGTGCTCTGACACTAACTGGATTCACAGGTTCAAAGCTCTGCCCCTATCCTGGTTTACAGGTCAGTGCTCTGACCCTAACTGGTTCACAGGTCAATGCTCTGACCCTAACGGCTTCACAGGTCAATGCTCTGACCCTATCCTGGTTCACAGGTCAGTGCTCTGACACTAAATGGATTCACAGGTTCAAAGCTCTGACTCTATCCTGGTTTACAGATCAGTGCTCTGACCCTAACTGGTTCACAGGTCAATGCTCTGACCCTAACTGGATTCACAGGTTCAAAGCTCTGCCCCTATCCTGGTTTACAGGTCAGTGCTCTGACCCTAACTGGTTCACAGGTCAATGCTCTGACCCTAACTGGATTCACAGGTTCAAAGCTCTGCCCCTATCCTGGTTTACAGGTCAGTGCTCTGACCCTAACTGGTTCACAGGTCAATGCTCTGACCCTAACGGCTTCACAGGTCAATGCTCTGACCCTAATCTGGTTCACGGGTCAATCCTCTGACCCTAACTGGGTTCACAGGTCAGTGCTCTGACCCTATCCTGGTTCACCTGTCAAAGCTCTGACCCTATCTTGGTTTACAGATCAGTGCTCTGACCCTAACTGGGTTCACAGGTCAGTGCTCTGACCCTAACTGGTTCACAGGTCAAGGCTCTGACCCTAACTGGGTTCACAGGTCAGTGCTCTGACCCTATCCTTATTCATGGGTCAATGCTCTGACCCTAACCTGGTTCACAGGTCATTGCTATGATCCTAACCTGGTTCACGGGTCAATACTATGATCCCTAATGAGGTTTACAGGTTCGATGCCATGATCTAATCTGGCTCACAGATTCAATGCTATGCAATCAAATCCCTACAGGAGTTTTGTGGAACTTGTCAAGCTGATTTTAAAACTTATATGGAAACTTTGAGAGACCAAGAAGAGCAGACACTCCCAAGAACCACAAGGTAAGGGGAGGTAAACTAGGATAACTAATACAGTACAGGCTGCCCAAGGCAGTCGGCTGACAGAGGCCAACCCAAGCTCTCGCAGACACCTGATTTAGGACAAAATCTGCACTGCTGAGGGGTGGGGAAAGGACAATCTTTTCAACAAATGGTGCTCAGTCACACAGATGTCAATACAGGGAAAAAAATAAAGCTTGATCCCCTTCAGCAGAAAAGCAAAATATACCTTCTGGGAAACAATATAAATGTGTAACTTTGTGAGCTGGGTTTTAGAAAAACTTGTCTTGGACGTTATAGAAACCCACCTGTACACATAAAAAGACTGCAAAGTTGGAGGATAATAAAAATAAGAACTTCTGTTCATTAAAAGACATCGTCAGGAAGTAAACAAGCAACAGAGGGAAGATATCTGCAAGTCAAACGTCAGGAAAGAGCACTGATCCAGAACATGGAAAGAACTGCTGCAAACCAGTAAGAGGCAAACTGCTCAGCAGACACAGGTGGGCAGGAAACCCAGCCCGGCTGCAGTGCCACGCACGCGCGCGCGCGCGCGCGCGCGCAGGCCGGGCAGCTGGCCGCGGTGCCGTGGGGAAGGCCTGGCCCCACGGCCCTGGGCTAGAGCCGCGCCCCAGGCTGCAACCTCCAGGAACACAGGCTCCTCTTCCAGACACTTGTCTCACAAATGCTGACCCCTTAGGGTGTGGCTGCAGGGGCAGCGCGGGGTCAGGCGATGAGCAGGGCGCTCTGAAGACACAACCAAGAGTGGCAGGCATGGGAAGGGGAGCGCCTGGCTTCACCCGACCTACAGGTGGCTGTTCAGGGGTCTCGCAGCTGCTGCGGGGGACAGAGTACTTGTTTCCCCGCCGCCACCTGAACTCCCTCCCACTGGCAGCGACGGCGAGTTCTTAGAAGGTCTGAAGTCAGCAGTTTATGAATTAAGGAGCAACCCTGGGAGCCAGGACAAGGCAGGACAGGGCAGCCTGCGATGGCTCAGAAACTGCCCTGGGAACCAGGGCCCGGAGCGGACGAAGCCAGGGTCCAGCTCTTCTACCCGCACCTGGGAGGGCACCGGGGTCACAGAGAGACGCACCCACCCTGTTCACAAGTGCAACCCTCACTCCACTCGAAGGCTCGACCCCCGTGCACATGGCCCCCGAGACTCTTGGCGGCCCTCACCCTTGCTGAGAAGGAAGGTGGGGCTCAGAGGCTGGAGGGACATGTCCGAGGTCCCACACTCTCACGCGAGGCTCGCTGGGCAAGCTCAGGACCTCTGGGATCAGGGACCCAGCGCCAGTCTGGCGGGCGAGCCTCCTTACCAGCCCGGGCCCCGCCAGCAGGCCCCTCCACACGGCACAGTCCCATCAGCTCTACGCCCAACCCCTCAGGACGCATTACCTTGTTGTCAAGGTCAAAGAGGTAAGAATCTTCCTCACGCACGTCAGCTTCCGAGTCAGAGATGAGCTCCCCGACATACCTGCGGAGGCGGAGGCAGACGAAAACGTGACAGGCGCATGTCACCCAGGACCCAGACGCAGGGCACAGGGGCCCTGACGGAGCCCACATGACTGAGAATTCTGCCTGTGACTGAACAGGGACTTCATCCGGGTCCCAGAAAATGATAACACAGAAACCCTCTATCTGACCAGGGGTCCAAAATGATCATCCCCTACACGTCATGAAGTGCTGACGGATCTTCTGAAATAACTTATGAGCTGGTGAGAAAGTGCAGGCAGAAACGCAGAGGTGGGCGGGGGCTGCCCGCAGCGTGAGCGCACAGCCAGGCCCAGGCAGCCCCTCCCCGGTGAGCGTGGGGCCCCTCACTGGCCAGTGTGCACTCCTAGTCGCACCCTCCCCCGTGACAGCAGCAGCCCTGGGCTGACCGGGCCCTCACTTACTCGCAAACAAAAGTGCCCAGTGGGATGTCCTGCAGGGACCGCACGCCCCAGCCCATGTTCTGCGTCCGATAGAGCTGCAGCCTCGTCCTGGAAAACAGGATCAGCCACTCACGGCCACGTTCCACCACACTCAGCTCACACTCATGTTACCACACAAGTGACAGGAGTAAAAAACACAGAAAATACAACTTTCATGTCTGGAGATGCGTTAGAACTTCGCATGCAATGCAGCAGTGACACCTAGAGTTACCCCACCCCGACCCCGCCCCTGCACCAAGGCGCCACTCACAGCATCCTTCACACCCTCAGGGGGCAGGGGAACCTCAGACACCAGCCTGAGGTCAGCGCGTGGAACACGGCCCCCGGCTCTCCCTGAGCCTCAGTGCCCTCATCGCCAACGTGTGACGAGGACCAGAGGGGTTATTAGCAGGCCCGCTGGTCCCAGGCTGCAATGCAGGCGAGCTCGGGCAGCGTGCCAACCACAGGGCTGAGCTGGCCCCTGGGGGCAGCTGCGGGGCCCCTCCCAGGCCCCGAGAGCTAGGGCATCCCGCCAGCCATTTGTGTGTCCAGTGGCATGTCTGTCCTCACCCCCAAGGCCTTTCTGCCACACGCCAGGACACAGAAGTATGGGCTGGTCACAAGTGCTGTACGGTTACACTGATATTAATAGACCCCAAAATACCGTAACGTTCATGTTCAGCTAAACTTACATAGGATACAAATCTTCCCTCGTAACCTTTGATTTTCCAACTCTCGAGCGTGTTCACGGAGGGAAGGTTCATGACCAGAACCCCAGGGTCTGGCTCTGGGTGGTCAGTGAACCAAGTGCCCGAGTACCAAGTGGCAACATGTTTTACATGAGACTCAGTACGTGGGTATGAGGGAACCACATGAGTGTTCACACCAGATCAGGACCTCCTGAGCTTGGACCACACAGCTCTTGGCAAGCCTGCCTCTTGCCTTCGGGCCGTCTGACCTGAACCCAAGTCTGAGCGGGTAGGAAACGTGGAAGGCTTCCGCTCTTTACGTCAACCTCTATAACATCAGCAGAGGCCAAGGGCTCCGAGAAAGCCACCTCCACGTGCAAACACACACACGCTAAACACACGCTGCTCCCGTTTGTGGACACACACGTGAAACTAGAGAGCTGCCCAAGGGACTTGACTGCTTTCAAACTTTACCACGGAGACCCTGGCGCCAGCCCGCGGCACCTCACCTGAGGCCGTTTTGCACGACGCGGTTCCGGCAGGTCCTCCAGCAGGAGCAGGCGTGGTTGCACTCGAAGAGCAGGGGCGGCTCCGCCATGTTGAACTCGGGCAGGAGCCGGCCATCCTGCGGACAGATGCGTAGCAAGGGCTAAATAACTGACACCAACATGCCTCCTCAAATCAAAACACCGCCCCAGGAAGCATGGTTACTGGCCAAACTCCACACCTGGGAGGACAGGGTAAGGCCACACGCTCACGCTTTGTCCAAGGCCACGCAAAGTCTCTGGCCAGGAATCTACATGGCTTTTGGAAACCTCTGGGACAGCTCTCCCTGGTCCCTGACTGTGGCCAGCCTCTCTGCCCCAGTCGACCTCCCCCCATCCCCGTCATCCTCTCTCAGCCTCCCTGAGGCCATCAGCTCGTGGGCCCCTGGACTCCTGCTCTGCAGCCTCCAGCCTGGAACCCCCTGCCAGCACCACCTGCCACTCTGCAAACCCCCAGCTCCCGAGGGACCTGTCACCGCTTTTCTGTCCGACACCCAAGACGCAGCAGAGCCGCTGGGCTGAGCCCAGGCTGTGCAGCCGCGTCCGAGGCCCTGCCAGCTCCAGTGGCTGCTCTGAACAGTTAAGAACTTGCCCCCTCTCAGCACGGCCAGGCTTCGCAGGAAACACCAGGAGACCCGAGTCCCGCCAGCCCTGCCTACGACACCTGAGCCTCCTGTTTGGACGACACTCTTGACGCCCCCTTGGCTGTAATGTTGACTCTGTGCCAGTGGCCTCCACGCCGGGCCTGTGTGCCCTCTCCATTCCAGGACACCCTGAACTCCCCAAATCAAAGCCAGGGAGGGCTCTCGTCTCAGAAACCGGCCTTGGGAGCCCTTCTCTCCTCGGCTCCCTCCAGGCCAGGTTCAGGGATGGCCACCTCTGCCGCCCAGTCAGTTCCCTCTGGCCACCCCCAGGGCCCACAGAGAATGCTGGCTCCATCCCCAATACCCGGCCTCGGTCCCGCCCCCGTCCCCTGGCGGCCTCTGTCGCTCCTCCCCAGCCAGGCCCCCACGCAGGCTCACCTTGTCGTACCAGCAGCGCATGCTCAGCTGGCCGCACATGCAGTTGCTGGAGGAGCAGTCGTCGATGCACACGCAGTACTGGAGGGAGGGGCGTGTCAGATGGAGCCCCGCCCCGCCCCCCAGTGCTGTTCACAACTCCAGTGACAATCCTCAAAATTCTGACTCTTGAGGACACCGGGGGCGTGCAGCCCCTCAGGAAGGAGGGTGTGGAGAGAACGCTCAGGCACGAGGCCTCGGGGGCTCGCAGGAGGGGCTGGGGAGGGACCCAAAGGAGGAAAGGAGGCTCAGACACTGGGTGGGCACAGCCCCAGGAGGGGAAAGACCGGGGCAGAGCCACTGCGGCCCTGAGGGCACCCCTCCCCGCTGCCCAGGCTGCTCTGGGGGCCGCAGAGGCAACATCCCACAGCAGGGCCCCCCCCACCGCTGACCTGCAGGTGGGTAATGTTCCTGTCGATGTTCATGGGGGACGTCACACAGTTCTGAGACACGTACTTATAGTTGCTGGGGCACGGCTCGCCGTCCACACCGTTGACACACGGTATGGGGATTCGCTCATAGCCCCGAGCGATGTCTCTGCCGCAGGAAGGGGCCGTCAGCTTTCCCGGGGAGCCCTGGCCCAGCCCAGAGAGGCTTCCACTCCGACCCTCAACCCCGCCCGGAGGCAGGCCCTGCCTCGTGCTCCTCACCTGCTCACCGTCTTCTCCACCAGGGCGGGCCTGTCAGGGGCCGCATCGCGCAGCGCCTGGCTCATCTGCAGGGCGCTCCACACCTGCGAGTTGAGACTGGCGCACTGCAGGGGCGTCTCCCCCTCCTTGTTCTTCAGTGTGACGTCGGAGTCCCGGGACAGGAAGAGGCTGGAGGGAAACGCAAGTCCACAGAACATTCAGATCTTAAGTCAAAAGATACAAGGATGAGCTTCGCAGGACGACAACGATCAGTAAAAATAAGGAGGAGACGGCATCCGCTTTCAGATGAACCAGCTCACCGGCCGGTGCTTCCGCTCACCACGGACAGACATCATTACTCTTCTCCCCCATATACTGTCAAAAGTCCTCCTTTTCCTTGAAGGGAAGAGCATGTAAATAACTAGGGATGGTATTTGATTCTTCTTGGCTTTTCCGTTCAAAGGCACCCTCAGGATGAAAAGGGCAGCAATGCCTAGCCAGCCACGTACTCAGTTAAAGCCCAGCAGGCAATCCAAGGCCTGACCCAGTCAGGGCCAGATGGTGCGCCAGAGCCCTGTGCCCCCAAGGTCCCTATCTGAGAGGCCGAGGGCCCCACCACAGGGCATCCCCTAGTCCCAGGCCCCCGTGAGATGAGAAGTGGGGGCCACACCTCCCTGAGCTACCGCCAGGAGCAGAGCAAAGGCTCTGGACCTGACAGCAACGGGCAAAAGTGATGCAGGAGGGGCTTCCAGTGGTGGTAGTGGGCTCCCAGCTGGCCCTCCAGCCCTCCCGTGGGTGCCGCTCCTCTGGCCCCAAGCAGAGGTGTTAGGACGGGGCTCCCCTCCACGTGTGACCTGCGTATTTGGGGATTTTCACCACGATCCTCCCGGAGCCACACTGACTGCAGGTGTGAACAGAAGATCCTCGTCCGCCACAGAAAGTCCCCAGAGCACCCGGAGCCACTCACACGACACAGGCGTAGCGGTCCTCCCTGGCGGCGATGTGCAGGGGCGAGTCTCCGTGGATGTTCACGGCGTGGAGGTCGCACCTGGCGGCCAGCAGGATCTCAGCGATGTCCACACAGCCCGAGAAGGCCGCCCAGTGTAGGCAGATGTTCTCCTCCTGCACGGAAGACACAAGCACGTGAGGCTGAGGGGGCGGCGCGGCCCACCCGACAGAGGCTTCCTTTCCATTTTGTCTTGTTTTCGTTATAAAAGTACATTATCACAGTACAGAATATGTTAAAGATAGAAGAAAACATCAACCTCAATTAGACCACCCTAAACACGACACATTAAGTAATATAACATCTAGGGATAGTTTATTTTTTAAATTATATTGACTCTGGAACACAGTTATGATTGCAGGATAGAGGAATACTTGTACAAGATTTGAAAAAGAGCCTCGGGAACCATCGGCCTTGCAGGCCGGGCAGCAGCGCCTGCGGGCCTGTCGCCGGGCTCTTTGAGAGGGTGGGGGGGAGTAAAAAAAAAAAATTTGAAAAAGACAAATTTGATTAATTAAAAATTTTATTTCATGAAAAACTAAAAACTTTAAATGACGCAAAGAAAAATTCGAAAAATATTTGTGCCATATGTAAAATATATGATTTACCAAGTATAGATTATACACGTGGTAACAAATCTTTCACATTAAGTTTATTAGCAGACTACAATTTTTCTTCTTAGTAAGACTACAATTTTGAACAAATAAATGTGGAAAGAGAAGGAAAATAAAAAACAACTTACATAAGATAACAGTGAAGAATAAGCCTAAAAACAAGAGAATGTCTAAACGAGAACCACCGTACATTCGACCTGCCACACTGGGGACACAGCGCGAGGAGAGCCACGCCCGCCCACGCAGCCGGCTGGACAGCCCAGGAGCCCAGCCGCCCAAGGAGCAGCACCCAACCCCCGCACCCCTGCTCCCTCGCTCACCAGCCCCCCCGTCTCCCTTCCTCCCTCAGGGACGTAACCAGTGACGCTGTAGCAGTTCTCTTTCTCTGAGTTAGCCTCAGAGATGGGGCCGCTGCTGCCTGTTCTTTCTGCTCTGCAGGCAGGGCGTGTGCTTGGCTCACACAGCCGGCCCCTCGGGAACCACCGGGACCAAAGCGCAGCCTGGGCCCCCGGGCGCCGCCCACACCACCAAGGGGCACAGCACGTCCGGGCGACCGGGAGGCCGGGGCACCCCCTGCACTGCCCAGCGCCCCATCCCAACACCCGCGTACATCCCACACCTCCAGCTCAACCAACTTCAGGAAAGACAGAAGCGAAGCAGGAGCTAAGTGGTGTGTGTCTGTCACCCTCGACATCATCGGTCTGTTTCCAACAGAGAAAACTAAGGGCTGGCCCTGCCGTCAGCCCCGGGGTGTCCTGAGAAGCCGGGGCTTGGCTGGCCTCCCCTCCTGGGCATTACCCTCAGAAGCTCTCTACCCTCTGGCTTCCACCTTCCGCACATCTGCAAGCTCCTAGGTGAAACTGCAGTCTCCTCGGGGCCTCTTTTCTCCTTCCTTCATCAGAACGATTTGTGACTTTATCACCAGAATTAGGTTCTGAGAACTTCCCAGGCCCCTAAGCCCTCCTGCCGGGGGGACTGTACCGTCTCCCAGCCTCTCTGAGGTCCACCAGCTACGTTACAACAGGCCTACACGTCTGATGGGGCTTCCAGCAAAGACGGGGCAAGAGGGACCACACTGGGCTTACCCCCCTCCACACCTGAAAGAACCAGAGTAAGACAGAACAGTCAAAACGTGTGCAATAACAGTTTTCAAGAACTGGACACCAGGCAGTGGAAGGCTGCCCCCCCGAGAGGAGCAAGGGAAGAACTGGACACCAGGCAGTGGAAGGCTGAGCCCCCCCGAGAGGAGCATGGGAAGAACTGGACACCAGGCAGTGGAAGGCTGCGCCCCCGAGAGGAGCAAGGGAAGAACTGGACACCAGGCAGTGGAAGGCTGAGCCCCCGAGAGGAGCAAGGGAAGAACTGGACACCAGGCAGTGAAAGGCTGAGCCCCCGAGAGGAGCAAGGGAAGAACTGGACACCAGGCAGTGGAAGGCTGAGCCCCCCCGAGAGGAGCATGGGAAGAACTGGACACCAGGCAGTGGAAGGCTGCACCCCCGAGAGGAGCAAGGGAAGAACTGGACACCAGGCAGTGGAAGGCTGAGCCCCCGAGAGGAGCAAGGGAAGAACTGGACACCAGGCAATGGAAGGCTGCGCCCCCGAGAGGAGCATGGGAAGAACTGGACACCAGGCGGTGAAAGGCTGCGCCCCCGAGAGGAGCAAAAGGGGGCCTGTGGCCACCTGCTCACTGTTCCTCTCGGGCTCCAGGCCAGGGCAGCCAGGGCTGCAGAGCAGGCTGTGGGGCTGGGAAAGAGGCCTCTGGAGGGCTGTACGTTCCAAACCTGGACCTCCAGGAGGACACACCCCTGAGGCCAGGTGTAGAGGGCTCAGCACTGGCCCCACACAGGAGGGCTGAGCAGCCTCGGGCCGAGACCTGCTCAGACCACCTAACAAACCTAGAAAGTGAAACCCAAAATGACCAGACCATTCCTAGGTCACTTTGCTGCACCCAGAGTAAGGCTCACGACAGTTCCAGGAACACAGAAATTCCCAGCAAGGTAAATTCGCAACGTCTCGTGTCCAGCGCAAGGTTACCAGGAGTGCAAAGACGCAGGAAACGTGACCCACAACGAGGAGCAAAACCAACGAATCAAACCCAGAACTGACACAGACCAGCAAACGAGGGCATCAAAGCAGCTGGAATAACTGTGTGTTCAGGAGAGACACATTTCAGAAAATACCAAGAAGACCCAAGCAGAATGTTCAGAACTGAAAACCACGACGACTGACGTGAAAGCACGCTGGATGGAATTAACAGCATAACAGACGCTGTGGAGGAAAAGGCTAGTGAGCTTGAACACAGAGCAATAAAGCCAGCTGAGCAGAAATCCAGAGTGTAGAAATAATTTCAGAAAATGAAAAGCGCTTCAGTGAGCCGTGGAACAACTTCAAGACCCTGGCACATGTGGACCTGGGGCCTCGAGAAGTGGAGTAGGGGCAGAAGCAGCACTGGAAAAAATGACTAGGAAATTTCCAGCTTGATAAACCCCGCACCCACAGGCCCAAGGGGCTCCACGAAGCCTAAGCGCACATGTGCACACACATAGCACCAGCCGCCTCATAATCAAACTGCTGAACTCCAGTGATAAAGAGACAATCTTAAAGCACCTGAAAGAAAAAAGACGTGGTACATACAGAGAAACGAAGACAAGGATGCCACCAAGACTTGCTCACTAGAAATGCATCGAGTGAGAACTCAGGAAAGCAGGATGTTTCAGGTACTGAAATTAAAAACTGCCAAGTTACAATTCTATATCCAGCAAAATACCTTTCAAAAGTGAAGGAAAAGGGCTTCCTTGGTGGCGAAGTGGTTGGGAATCCACCTGCCAATGCAGGGGACACAGGTTTGAGCCCTGGTCCAGGAAGAACCCACACGCCATGGAGCAACTAAGCCCGTGCGCCACAACTACTGAGCCTGCGCTCTAGAGTCCGTGAGCCACAACTACTGAGCTCACATGACACAGCTACTGAAGCCCATGGGCCTAGAGCCTGTGCTCCGCAACAAGAGAAGCACCATAATGAGAAGCCCGCGCACCACAACAAAGAGTAGCCCCCCCCGCCACAACTAGAGGAAGCCCGCGCGCAGCAACAAAGACCCAATGCAGCCAAAAATAATTAAAAAAAAAAAAAAGTGAAGGAAAATAAGGACTTCGCAGGCATTAAAAAGCTGAAAGAATCCATCACAAGCCACCCAGCACAGCAGGAAATGCTAACGGACATGAGACGCACAGCAGCAAACAGCAGTGGATGGACGGACCTGAGGAAGAGGTGACCACGGGAGCTGACACGCCAGGATTACTACAGCCTTTTCCAAAGGTCACCGTTGTTTAAATAAACAACACTACTGTGGTGTTTGTTTAGTAAAATGCACGAGAGGGACAGCATGAAGCTGGGGAGGGAGAAGTGGAAGCTAATACTGGAAGGTTCTCCTTACAGGTCCTGAAGCTGCATTCAACAAGAGAGCACGACCCCAGCACTAAGACAGACCCCAGGTCAAGGCCCAGAGGACTGAGTCCGGCCACAGGGCAAAGCCAATCTAGGGAGAAAGGCTGCTTTCTAAACACACTGCTGGAGTAGCTAGAGGTCCACACACCAGAAGAAAGAGCCTGATCCCTACCTCACACCACGTGTGGACATTAACACCTAAACCTAAGCAACTGCGATCGAAAACACAGAGAGTCTCTAGGGTCATGGGTTTGGCAGTGATTTCACAGGATTCATACAAAAAATAACTGATAAACTGGACTTCACCAAAATTAGAAACATGTGCTCCTCCAAAGACAATGGTTAGGATTTATGAAACACATTATCTGGTAAAGGACTTGTATCCAGAATACACAAAAACTCTCCAAACTAGAGAATAAGAAGACAAACAATCCAGTAATAAATGAGCAAAAGACCTGAACAGACCCTTCACCAAAGAAGATAAGGCCGACTACATTAAGTGCTGGGGACACCGGAAAGGAACCAGACCCTCCTACCCTGGAAACGGCTGCACCCACAGGAGTGGCAGCGCCTGAGCAGGAAGGCCACAGTCCCACCAGGGAGCCCTGCCATGATCCACAGGCGCAGGACAAGCAAGCGGACGGCCTCTCGCAGCAACAGAAAGGGAGGGGGACCCACGCTCGGATGGGACTACGAGGAGCGAGGCCGCGACAGGAAGCAGGCGGGCTGGTCACGTCTGGTTAAGGGGGCTGGTTAGGAGGCACAGGAGGAAACCGAGGGGTAAGTGGCATCCACTGTCCTGGCTGTGTGACGGTGGCTGGGGTTAGAATTTATCTAACTGTACACTTTAACAGCGCAGTCTGCCAGCCACACTTCAACGGAGCTCCTGTTTCATCACATAAATAACAAACACACGACTCAATCAGTCCTTCCAACCCCTCAGAACAACCAGAGCCTACACTGCTGGATGCTGCGAGGCCGCGCGCTGCCCGTGTGCCCAGACGGTCCAGTCCCACCCGAGCACCCGGGGCCGAGGCTGCTCCAAACCACGACCCCATCCCTCGAGGAACAAGGCAGAGCGTGGCTGCCGTGTGCTGTAGCTTCCCCGGACCTTGCCGCCTCCCTCCGCGCCACCCTCACCTGAAGCCCCCAGGGTTTCCCGGCCCTCAGCTGCTCTCACGTCCCAGGGCCCAGCTCTGTGGAGTCGGCAAAGACGTCCCCAACCAGCTGTGCCTGGCCCTCGGCTGGGAGCTGCTGCTCCTGTTTCCTGGGTGTGGGAGGGTCCTCACGTGGAGCAGACAGGAGGACCGACCAGCCACTGCTCCCATCCTTTCTTCAAACAGTCCACTAAGGGCTCCGAACTGAGGGGTGGGCATGCCTTCCTGCCTTATTCCAGTATCAGTTTAACGAGCGTGTGGCTAGACTTCCTACTTATGGCTTGGGTAACGCTGTAAAGGTGGACACAGCTCCACAGGCCACACCCTGTCTGTGTCCCAGGAGCCCTGTCCCTCCACCTGGGAAGCAGCACAGGGGCTTGTGCCAGAGCAGCCCCCCAACTCTGCCAGCCCTACCACCGCACCGGTTCTGTGGGTCCCTGAAGCCCGCCCGAGAAATTCCCCTTTGAGTTCATCAGATGCGCCTGGTGCTGCCTGTGACCAAACAGCTCCACTGATACACAGCAGAGGGCTGTGCCCAGAGGGACTGGCGAGTCCCCCGACCTTGGCCCAGGAGTGGGGTGAGCCCTGGGGCCTCAGATGTCACCACAGACATGGGAGTCAGTGTCTCTAAAGACCTCTAAAAATGCAGCTCTGCCCGAGGGGCAGGTCTCAGGGAACTGTGCCCCTCGGTTCACATCCAGCAGCCGGCTGACACACAAAATAACCACTGGAAACCGCGCTGGGTCAACACATGGCTGGCGACTCAATGGGAAGAGGTCAGAGCCACAGGCAGGTGCTAGGACGCTGCCACCCAACACACCCGTCCCCAGTCCTCCAGGGTCCGCCTCCCGGGGGAGACTCACGTTGTCCCGGATGTTGATGTCAGACCCCTTGGACAGCAGCAGTTTCACAAGGTCCACGTGCTTATACTCAGTGGCCCAAATCATGGGCGTCCAGCCGCCATCATCCTAATTTCAAAAGAAACAAATATCCATCACAGCTCCTAGAGACACAAGACGTGAGGCAACTCATCACTCGGGACCTGCAAGGAGGCCCCAGGGGGCGGGAGCCAGCCTGAGTCCCCATTTTGTTGGAGGAAACTGAGGCTCAGAGCGCTGCCTGGGGATCTCAGCGAGCAGGCAGGGCCGACTGGGCAACTCGACACACCTGTGCGCACATGACAGAGTCACCTAAGAAAAAGGCCTGAAGGCCATGGAGCAGACCCAGCTGCAGAGTCCGTGCCCGGCTGGCGGGAAGCACTGACCGGGACGCACCTGCCCACCCTTCTGGTCCCAGGACAGACTCCACGCACGAAGCAGGAGCAACAGCCAAGAACTACAGACAGACAGACGGATGGACATCAGGCCCAGAGATGAACGGAGGCCATGAAAAGTCCCAGCCTCTTCTTTAAGGGCCGGAGCAGAAGCTCACCGGGGCTGAACCCCCTGCAGGCTGGGCCATGGCTGTGATGAGCTGG
The DNA here is from genome assembly GCF_008692025.1 of Phocoena sinus. Taxonomy (NCBI): domain Eukaryota; kingdom Metazoa; phylum Chordata; class Mammalia; order Artiodactyla; family Phocoenidae; genus Phocoena; species Phocoena sinus. Next base: position 260,354 of record NC_045768.1, read on the forward strand.
CTGTGTGCTGCTCTACCCCGGAGGCGACTCTTAGGAAATGAGTATTACGGTGCCAGTTCCTACTCTGCAAACACTCTAGCATGACATTCTCCACTTTCCAGTCGCCACATTTTCCTGGTGGATGCACACGGCCTCCATGACTAAAGCGAGATGGCCCCTGCAGGCCTACCATGGGCACTGGGGACACGGCAGGGGCAACACAGCCCAGCCTGGGGGGAGAAACTCACAAAACCCGACCGAGTGGGAGATAAAAAACCAAAACAGGGGAAGGGGGCCCGTGGACCCCACTAGAACAGAGGTTGGAGAAACCACACTGCAGGGAGCTGCATTTCTGGTCCGTCTGGGAGGCTCTCACAGCCAGGGTGGTGGGCACGTGAGCTGGCTTAGCAGCAATGGCGGGCCAGAAGATGGGGGGGCGGGGTGCCTGTGATGGGAGATGGTCATCCCAGAGCTTCAAGTCATGGGCGGGCGGGGTCCTAGGGAGCGGAAGGGGGTCTCGGAGGACAGGAGGGGCCCCTGGTGAGTTAGAAGGCCCCACCCTCATTGGCTCTCCCCAGCCACTCACTCGCTCAGCAGACACGCACAGGACCTGCTCTGTAACCAGGCACTGCAGGTTACACAAACACCGCACCGGGGTCCTGACAGCAGGTGGACAAGAAGCAAACACACAGGGAAGGAGGTGGAATGTCCAACAGTGGCCAGTGCTGGGAGGGACGACGAGCTGCCACGGAGGTGGCACTGCACACAGGAGGCCAGAGACCCTGCTCAAGTAGCAGCATCTGAACACAGGCCACATGGAGACCAGGGCAGCCCAGGCGGACACCTCAGGACAGGCCTGCAGCTGGGCAGCGGCACAGAGCTTGGCGAGCGGCCAGTGGGCAGGCCAGGAGGGAGGTGGACGGGGGCGGAGGATGAGGCCAGGCCTTCCAAGACCTGGCAGGGGTGGGGGGTGGGGTGCCTCGGAGGGTGGAAGGGGCCAGGATCACCACGAAGGAGGATCACACCTCTGGCCAGCCCGTCAGGTGCCGTCACGAGTGGAGGAGGTGGTTTACCTGACAGTTGACGTCCATCTGCCCATTGGACAGCAGGTACTGAACCACATCATAGTGACCTTTCTTGGCAGCCAGGTGCAAACAGGTGGAGCCCTCTGCGTCCTGCAACACAAATGCATTTAGGTTCTGAGAAATCACAGCGTGATGGGGCAAGCTCGCCGTGCAGCCTGACACTCGTCACGGCGGCTGACCACCTCCAGGTTGCGTCCGCTGGCCACCGGGCACACCTCCTAGATGGCTTTTAGCTCCATCTTCTCAAGGACACTAAGGGTGCCACGTTAACTGAACCATCTCAACAAAAAGGCTCCTTCCAGATCGCCAGTCTGAATGCAACGGCTATTATGCTGACACCGCTCTTGATACTTTTGCTACATGTGTATGTATCCACAAATGACGGCTTTATGTTTTTAAATTGTCTATAAATAACATATCATATACCTGTCTGCAATTCATATTTAGTTCAACATTATGGTTTGGAGATTTCACTTTGTAGAGAACACATAGCACTAGTTCACTTATGACAACTGATGTAAAACTAGCCCAGTTTGTGCATTTGGTCGAGGAAGACTCGTTTTTCACCAATATTCACCAAACATTGCAATACGTTTCCCGGATTCCTCATGCAAGAGTTGCCCACGGGGGTCCCCCAACACCGAGACCCCCCCCAACAATGACACGCGTGTGCTGCTCCCCCAGGTGGGCTCAGCTGTGGGCTTCACGGGATTCTACGGCCAGGGAATGGGGTGTCTTGGGGGCTTGAAAGGCAGGCGCCTTCCCGGCATATCCCGGTCACACATCTCCTCTCCAGGGAACTGCCTGGTCACCTTCCTCACCCATTGCTTCCGGTTACTTTCTTTTATCTGTAGGAGGCCCTGATGCCCTCTGGCTGCAAAACCCTTTCCCGGGTGTAGCTGCCCGTCATGTACCTTGTGACATCTTTTGTTGACCAGAAATTCTGAATTCTAATGCATTTGACTTTATCAATCATTTTTGTACTTTTGTCTTGTTGAAGAAATCTTTCCCGACGCTGGAATCACAAAGCTAATCTTCCCTCTTAACCTCCAAAAGTTCTGTAATTTTGCCTTTTGTGTTTGATTCTTCTGTTTACCACGTGCCTGACGTGTGCCCTGACCCTGCTCACTCAAGCCTGGTCCGCGTGTTAGCGTGTGTTCTCCAGGGAAGCAGAGCTGGTTCTCGCCTGCTCACTGGCTCAGACAAACGTCTGCCCTTGGCTGGAGGGCTTCGTCCTCTGACACTGGATGTAAATACGACACGGTTTTAGGATTAGATGACCACCTTCCTATTTGTCCTACCTGTTTCTATTCCTCTTTTCCTGCTTTTTAGTTACACAAGTATTTTTCAACATTCCGTTTTACTTCTTCTACTAGCTTTTTAAAAAGTTTTCCTGAAAGCTATACTTCTTTGAAATTATTGCCTTAATGTTCCGTAGGGATCACAGGCTTCAACTTTCCCATCCACTTAGGTCAGTACTTATTCCCTCCCAGGAAAGAACTAAAACCCGAGGACCCTGCTCACATCCACCACTGGCTCCCCCTGTGCTCCCGCTGTCCTGTCTTACTTCCAAGTTTGTGTAAACTCCATCTTACAAGATTCTTCTTGCTTTAAGCAGCCTCTGTCTTTTAAGAAACTTAAAGAAAACAAGTATTTACCATTTCTAGTATTTTCATTCCCCAAGAACGGGATTTTCCTCCCACAAGCTTTATAGTGTAAACCTGCTGGTAAGTCCTATCAGCTTTTGTGTACCTGAAAATGTTTTATTTCACAAGTGCTTTCTGAAGGACGCTTTTACTGGCTGTAGCATTCTGGGCTGACAGTTTTTTTGAGTTTTTTTTCTTCCCTTTTAGCACAATAAGAATATCACTCCATTGTCTCCTGGCCTCCGTCGTTTCAAATGCAAAGTTGGCAAATGTTCGTAATGTTCGCTTACACGTGCTGTGTGTTTTTCTGGGGCTGTGTTACGGTTTCGACAGGTTACCGTGATGTGTTTAGGTGTGGCAGCCTTAGTATTTATCCAGCTCGGGGTCTGCTGAGTTTCTTGAATCTGTAGGTTATTTTTCACCAAATTTGGGAAATTTATGACCATTTTTCCTTCAATAAATTTTTTTCCACTGGGTTTTCTCTCCTTTCTGGGACTCCAATTACACATCAGACAGCTCAATGTTGTCCTACAGTCTGCTTTTCAGACAGAATGGTCTCTCTGATTGGTCTTGGATTTCAAGGACCCTTTCTTCTACAGCACCCAGAGTGCTGCTAACAAGCTCATCGGTGAACTGTCTACTCCAGACCTCCTCCAATCACTTGTCCTGCAGGCTCCAGCTGCTTCTGTAAAGCCCTGAACACTGACCTCTTGCCTCTTCAGTGGTGCTTTGCTTGGGCGCTGGCTCCTGTGACGAGGCTGGGAAATCGTCCCCTGGCCGAGAACTGGGCAGAACTCACCCACCCATCCTAACGGAGAGGATTAATAACAGTTATCTATAGATAGTCATAGAAAAACTAAAGGTTTCCAGATCTCAAAAACCACCAAAAGCAAAGGACTAAATACCAGCTTGAAAAAATATTCACAACAAATGTAAATAACTATATACAAAAAAAGTTCACTTTGAGAGAAGCAAATTAAAATAGTAAAAAAAAAAAATAATCATTTTTGCATATCAAATTGCTAATTTTTTTTTTAACTGTAATGATCGGCACTTGTAAGAGTACAGGGAAACGAGTGCTCAGACACTCCCGGATGCAATTCAGAGAGAGGGATCAAAAGCCTTAGAAATGATTATATATTTTGATCTAGCAATTCCACACACACACACCCAGAAATCTGTCTTAAAGAAATCAAACGTGCCAAGATTTAGCTATGAAATGTCTGTTGAAGCATTCTGTACAATAAAAACTGAAAATAACATAAATATTAAACTATCAGCAAATCTAAAAAAATGACACAAATTGTATCATGAAATACAACACAGCCACTTGAAATAACGTTATAGAATATTTAATGACATAGAAAAACGAGTGAGAAGTTAATTTGATGGGAACAAGGAGTTGATAAATCAGTATGAACAGACGATCATTTTTTTTGTTGGAAAAAATGTGTATTAATTTGAAGGGCTGTGGGATTTAGCATTTTTATTGTCATTGCGTGTGTGTGTACACGACATAAAACTTGCCCTCTTAACCATTTTAGAGCGATTCAGTGGCAACATGAATTGCTCTCACAGAGCTGTACCATCACCACACTCTATCCTCAAAGCCTGTCCATCAGCCCAGGCAGAAGCTCGGTCACCACTCAGCAACACTATCCCCCCCTCACCCCGGGTAACCTCCAACCTACTTTCAGTCTCTAAATCTGCCTGTCCCAGGTTCCGCACAGAAGTGGAATCATACAATATTCGTCCTTCTGTGTCTGGCTTCTTTCACTCAGCATAACGTTCTCAAGTTCACCTGTGTCGCAGCCTTTGTCAGAATTTCCTTCCTTTTTGAAGTAAGGCTGAATAGCACTCCATCATATGGATGGACCACATCTGGCTTATCCATCACCCGTCAATGGACACTGGGTTGCTTCCACCTTTTAGTTACTGTAAACAATGCTGTGAACAAGGTGTGTACATACCTGTCCGTGTCCGTGCTTCCTGTTTCTTTGGGTACATACCCTGGGTTGGAATTGCTGGATCATATAGTAATTCTATGTTTAACTGTTTGAGGAGCCATCATGTTACATTTTCACCAGCAATATATGAGAATTCCAATTTCTCCACATCTTTGCTAGCACTTATTTTCTGATTTTTAGATAATAGGTGTCCTAAGGGTCTCTCTCACCATGGTTTTGACTGCATTTCCCTAATGACTAATGATGTTGAACATCTTTTCACGTGCTAACTGGCCATTCAAATATCTTCTCTGGAGAAATGTCTACTCATACTCTGCCCATTTTTGAGCTGGGCTAGAGTTTGTTATTGAGTGGTAGGACTTGTCAATACATTCTGGATAGTAAAGCCCTATCAGATACAGAATTTATGAATATCTTCCCCTCCTGTGGGTTGCCTCTTCACTCTCTTGAATAGTGTCCTTTGATGGACAAAAGTTTATAAATTTTGATGAAGTTTACGTTACCTAGTTTTTCCTTTTATTCTCTGTGCTTTTGGTGTCATACCCAAGAAATGATCGCCAAATCCAATGTCATACAGATTTTCCTGTTTTCTTCCAAGAGTTTTACGATTTTAGCTCTAAGTTTAGATCTTTGATCCCCTTTGAGATAATTTCTGAATACACTGTAACCTCATCCTTCTGCATGTGGAAGTCCAGTTTTCCCAGCACTTGTGAAAAGACGCCCTCTCCTGCCATTGGATGCTCTGGGCCCCCTTAACATTAATCACTTGATCGTATCTGCGAGGGTTTATTTCTGGGCACTCTATTCACTCTTCTACACGTCTGTCTCTAGGCTGGTACCGCATGGTTTTGATTACTGCAGCTCTGTCTTATTAAGTTTGTTTTGTTTTGTTTTGTTTTGTGGTACACGGGTCTCTCACTGTTGTGGCCTCTCCCGTTGTGGAGCACAGGCTCTGGACGCACAGGCTCAGCGGCCATGGCTCCCCGGCCCAGCCGCTCCGCGGCATGTGGGATCTTCCCAGACCAGGGCACGAACCCATGTCCCCTGCATCGGCAGGCGGACTCTCAACCACTGCGGCACCAGGGAAGCCCCTGTCATAAGTTTTGAAGTCAGGAAGTGTGAGGCCTCCAGCTTTGTTCTTTTGCAGTATTGTTTTGGTTGTTCAGGGTCCCTTAAGGTTCCCTATGAATTTTAGGATGGGTTTTTCTATAAGCTGTAAAAAAAAGGCATTGAGATTCTGATAGGGATTGCACTGAATCTGTAGATCGTTCTCGGTAGCAATGACATTTTAACAATACACTCGGCACTCAGTATCCACGGATGCAGAACCCACGGATATGGAGGGCTGACTGTACTATTAAGGGACTCGAGCATCGGCGGGTTGCTATCTGCAGTGGTCCTGGAATCAATCCCCCGCAGATACTGAGGGATGAATGTACTGTCTTCTTCCAATCCATGAACACCAGATAATTTCCATTTATCTGTGTCTTCTTTAATTTCTTTCAGCATTTTTTAGTGTACAAATCTTTCGCTTCCTCCGTTAAGTTTATTCCTAAGTATTTTATCCTTCTCAATGCTATTGTAAGTGGAACTGTCTTCTTATTTCCTTTTCGGATAGCTCATCACAAGTGTATAGAAATACAACTGACATTTCTGTACTGATTTGGTATCCTACAACTTTCCTGAATGTATCTATTAGTACTAACAATACTTTGTGTGGATTCTTTATGATTTTTTACATATAAGATCATGTCATCTGTGAACAGAGATCATTTTTCTTCCCCCTTTCCAATCTGGATGCCTTCTATTTCTCTTTCCTGCCTAACTGCTCCAAACTGAAGACAGAAGAGAGAAGGTGTGCCTATCCAAAGAAGGAAGCTGGACACCTCTGCACACAAACTCCCTATCAGATGCTTGACTACCGTCAGACATAGTGCATCCAGTGCTCACTAGTATTTTCCACAAATAAACCGGTAACCAAGTAAGGTGAACTACCTACTTCCAGACAACCCGGTGGATGGTTGGTGGCTACCAATTTCTGAAGACGTTCCAGCAAGGAACCGGCCCTGTTCCTCTTCACGAGGAGCTTCTACATGAAACAGGGGTGTGCTTCTGAGCAGTGAGTACCTTCGGATCCACGAGGGCCCCGGCCTTGATGAGGTACTTCACCGCGTCTAAGTGGTTGTTTTCTGCAGCCTCCATCAGCGGGGTCCTCTGGTCCTCTGAGCAGGTGTCGATGTTGGCGCCCGCCTGGTGAAAAAAGGGACAGCTCAGGTGTGAGAGCTGCCACTGCAGCCACACCCAGTGAGGAAACATTTCCCAGGCTCAGCACTTGGAAACAGAGGGATCTCAGGGGCTACGCTAAGTCTTTCTATCAACTAAGCCTGAATCTTCCAAAGCAGAATTCAGAGACATGGTTATTCTGTAGCTATCAAAACTTTAGTTCAAGAAGAGCATTTCATTTCTAAGCTAATTGGGTAGAAATGCTTACAGTAACATTAGTAACAGCACTTTTAGAAATAAGAAAGAAGGTGAGACCCCAGAACAGACAAAGAAGGGGTGCTGAAGGGGACTCAGCAAGGCAGGGACAGGAGGCAGGCGGTGGCCCAGCCTGCAGGGACCGTGGGGCCCCAGCTCAGGGGCCTCAGAGACCTCTGACCTCTGTCTCTGGCTGTTCTAAACACCTGCCAAAACAAACTGAAGAAAAACTCATTCCCAGGATGCATTTTCCAATGGAGTGTGTACTTGGAAACCAACGAGCCAGGAGGTATGCTTGGGTAAATCATCTGTTTGAAACTGAAACGCCCAACCTTAAAGTGGGTTTTCCACTAACAGCAAAGCAAGTGTTTGAACATTTTAAAGAGCTAATACTTATAAGGCTGAAAACAGTATCGTTTTTACTACTAGCAATTAAAAAACAAAAGTAACCCAGTTTAGTAAGAAATTTAAAAATAGACCTAGAATGGTACACATGGAAAGCCAGGGGAACTGAGGTGGTCAGGGATGGTGAAGGAGACTCGGCTGTTCCCATGGAGCAGAGCTAACGTCAGAGAGCAGGGGCATCCAGGTAGGAGACGAGTGGGGGACACAGGTCAGATGGCCCAACCTGAGCGCGAGGTAGAGCCAGGATTCCACAGCAGCTAACTTTAACAACGAAACTTGGAAAACCACACGAGATAAAGGTGCGGGGTGGGGGTCTGCGTAGCGCTTAACGAGGCCAGCGTGGGGTTGGCCATGCTCTGCCAGGCTGCACAGGCCAGGATGTGCCCTCTGCCGGTGAAAGGCCAGACGCCACCTGTGACTGGGTGCACACACTTGGCAAGACCCCCCCCACCCCCAAACCACCCTGAACCACCCAGGGGTGCGAGAGCCCGGGCCGCAAGCCTGCCCGGGGGATGGCCCGGAAGGGAGGGGCCCACAGGCCAGGCAGCCCCCGACAGGGCCCATATCTGAGAGGCCCAGACGGGCAGATGACCAAGAGCAGAGCCATGGGCCGCACGGTGCAGAGGGTCCCAGGCCCTCCCACCCGACACCCAGGTAGAGTATGAGGACGGCTGCTCGGTGTGCTTGTCTGAAACCTGCGCCGGCCAGTGACGGCCCCACCCACCAGCACGGAGGCCCCGCACAGGGACATGTGGGCAACCCAGGACCACACCTGGGAAGTCAGCCCAAAGGCTAGTGATCGTCACAAGGAAGAGGCGGGGGGGCCAGGAGACAACGCAGAGAGATCTGAGACACAGAGGGAGGTGGAAGGAGGGCCTCCACCCAGAGGGAACAGAGGGCCAGGGAGGTGCGGGGCGAGCACAGCCCACGGCACGTCCTGGGCTCCCAGGGGGCAGGGCAGTGGTTGTCGCTCTGTCCTCCCCTCTGGGCCCATGACTGCTAGAAAACGCACCTTTTCCTATTAGTAGATGCCTCCTGGGCTCACAGCCTGCAGAGCAGGCAAAAGCAAAGCAGGCAAGATGGACCCCAGATGCAAGCAAACACTAACACGGAGGGACAGGATGGCGACAGAGTCGGCGAGCAGATGGAGGCCCAGGTAGGAGAAGCCAAAGCAGTGACCACAAGTGGGGACACACCCAGGCCCGGGCCCAGAGAGCCGCGCAGCAGGTCACTCTGACCACGGGCGTGCCTGGTGCCGGCCAAAAGCTGGGGCTGGCCAAGGGTACCGGAGGGTGTCAGTGGCGGCGACCCGCACAGCTGCCCCTGACCTCGTGCCCCCGCACACCGGACGTGCACCCGAGCGCCCCAGAATGCGTCCTGCTGGGGTTTCGTTTAATGTTGTTATTTAAATTAAGTGTCCACCTGTGGCAGGGCCACTGTGCCGCAGTTGCCTGGATGGAGCTGTTTTCAGAGAGACCTCGGCATGAAAATTAAACAGACCGGGAAATACCCAAACCACTCCTCACAGGTGCTCCTCCACTGACCCCAAGCGTGAGCGAGGGTGCCTGCTGCCTGGGGCCAGGGCCAGAGCCACTCTGGGGGCACGTGAGGTGGGCACCCACCAAAGCTGTGCCTCCAAGAAACAATACCCTCGGATTCGGGGCAAAGCAAAGGAAATCCGTCCCACGTCGGATGGGTTCTAGGGGAGAAAAGGACACAAGAACACAGCCCCCAAGTCGGGGAGTCTGCAGCCTGGGTCACCAAATTAACCACCAGGCTGACAATCCAATCTGAAGTGATGTCAGACGGTCACGCCTCCAGGCTCCGGGCAGACAGTACAGAGTCATAAAGATTGCTGATGTATAAAGCATTGGTTTTTTCCAAAATACATGTTTTATTCTGCAATAGCTTACAACTCACAAGAAGCTGCAAAACAGAACACAGAGCTCCTGTGTTCTTTGCCCCGGACAGTCTTCCGCTATCACGGCCAGTGGGGAGAAGCAGGAAATGGGGCAGCAGATCAGTGAATGACTCTTAGGCTTTTGCTCTTTGAATGAAAGAGGCAGACAAAGAATTCACACTGTGTGAGGTTTACAAGTGGACAGAGCTGAGCCATGGGGTTGAGGACCTCTGTGGGGCTGTGAGCGCGCAGAAACACACACACCTGATCGTCACAACACAGGCTAGGAGAGCTGCCACGGGGGAGGGACACATGGTGCTTCTGGGGGGCAAGCAGATCAGGCCATGTCCCTTTAGAACCATTCATTAACCAAGACGTCTACGTTTCAATGATTTTTCTGTATGTATCTCACACACGTTTTTATGTTAAAAAAAAAAAGTTGGGGTGTGGGGGGAATAGATTCTTTCAAAGGAGTGTGAAACTACCTTTTCCAAAGGAAGAATCAAGTCAGAAGACCATCAATTGTTCCCCCTCCCCCTCTGCCCCTCCTCTTCTTCCCCCTCCTCCTCCCCTCCCCCTCCCCCTCTGCCCCCTCCTCCTCTCCTTCCTCCTCCTTCCCCCTCCTTCCTCCCCTCCCCCTCTTGCCCCTCCTCTTCTTCCCCCTCCTTCCTCATCCTTCCTTCCCCTTCCCCTCTCCTTCCTCCCCTCCCCCTCTTCCCCCTCCCCCTCTTCTTCCCCCTCCTCCTCTTCTTCCCCCTCCTCCTCTTCTTCCCCCTCCTTCCTCATCCTTCCTCCCCCTCCTCCTCCTCCCTCTGTCTCAAGACTGAGCAAGTAACAGCCACTTGTTAGAATCACAGAGTGACCTCTGGAGGCAAGAAAGCAAAGACTATAACTTCCAAGCAAATAAAGAGAAAGGAAATGAGACAAAACAAAAGTCAATCCAAAAGAAGGCAGCAAAGGAGAGGGAAAAAAAAAAAAAAGAAATATTTGTTTTAAGAGGCTGAGAATCAAAACTACAATATAAGAAATTAGAAATAAATTTTAAATGTCAAAAGTTACAGTAAGCATAAGTAGATTGAAGATTCCTATTAAAATACCAAGGCTGTCAGACAGAGCTTTTTAGAAGCTGGCTACATGCTACTAAAAGAGATCTGTCCAAACGGAGCCTCTGGCATGAGCCAAACTTGGGAGGGGTCTGACAAATGGGTCTCGGGTGTTAGAAATCTAAACCAACAGGTAACCCCACTGTACAACACCAATGCAAAAGCAGGCTCCACACTTCATACAATCACATCTTAGTCTGTGCACACAGCACAGGTGAGAAGAGGATGAAGCAGACACTCCAGGCCGACAGTGACACAGAGCAGCTGTGACTAGACAAGAGACCCGGGGGAGGGGGGGTGTCCGTCCAGGGCCCCAACAGAGATGCCCACAGGACGGTCCTCTCCAGACACAGAGCCATCCCGAAGCCCACCCGACACAAAAACCTCCAGCTGACGGGCCCCAGCCAAGAGCCCACCACCGGCATTTCAGTCCCTTCCTTTACAAACAAACAGGATCCACCAGGCATTTGAGGGAAACCTGAAATAAGAAAGACCAGAATGAACAGACCAGTATAAAGCTTCCAAACACTGTGGGAAGACCCAGAGGCTACAGAAAAACGTGGCAGCACAGACGAGACCCCGAGAGGAGCCGAGGGTCACGCCGAGAGCGCCGCCCAGAAAAGCGGGACAGAGCGTGAGTCCAGAAGCTGCAGCAGGTAAACGTAGACGCTTGCGGAGGGACCTGGAGCCCAGACAGAAAATCTCCCATACCTGAACCTGGGCTGTGGGGAAACTCCAGACCCGCGGGTGAAAGGAAATTTCCTGAAGGCTCCAGAGATAAACACATGGCTTAAGGGTGGCCTCCGGGAAACAGGGGCCCCAACACGGGCCAGGGGAGGGATGTCCCAGAGAGCAGCAGCACCAAGAGTGGACGATGTGCTTCCCAGATGACACAGGGCCAATCTGTCTGCTCGGGGTGGATTGGGGGGCGGGGGGGCGGGGGGCGGTGTCCAGGACACATTTACATGACCACGGAACGCAAGCTCTCAGTGCAGGGCGGGGGGGTAGGAGGAAGCATGTGCGCACGCCTGGGCTAAACCCTCCCACGCCAGGAAGTCGGTGACACTAAAAACCCAAACGAACTAAAACAAGTCAAACACCGAATGGCAGTGCGTCATCTCCAGAGGCGGCGTAACTGGCAGGAGAGGCAGCAGAGGGGCTGAGGGCACTGGGCAGAGCCAGGGCGGGTGGGCCTGGGAGCCTCTGGCACTACTGGGCGGCCCGGCTCTCGGGACCCAGGCCAGGCTGTCTTGCTTTGGTGGCCCCAAGAAGACCGCATCTGACCTGAATCAGCATGTGACAGATGTCCACATGGCCGGCCTCCGCCGCAGCATGCAGGGGCGAGCGCTTGTTCTGGTGCTCCATCTTGAAGTTGGGGTCGATCCCGTCAACTGCAAACAAACAGGAGGTGCCAGTTACCGCAGGTGCAGCCCCCAGAGCCCGGGATGGCGCAAGGGCTGGCAAGGCTCCAGGTGGAACCGACAGGCAGGCCTGTGGTCAGATACCCCCAGCACCTGCGCTCCTCCTAGACACCCTCATCTAACTCTGGGCTCCCCCGTCCCTCCCGTCCCCAGGCCTGGGCCCGAGCGTGAGGGTGGCGGGGCCCCAGGATGGATGCTCCACAGGGAGCAGGACCCCCAGGACAGGCCCAAAGGGAAGGCGGTTGCTGAGCACAGCTCCCAGCCTGGAATGGAGACGGGCTACAAGGCCAACCACGGACCGGCAAGGTGAACTCAGCATCGCACAAGGTCCACGAGGAAAATGATTAAAATCGCCACTTCAGTCAACATAAAATAAAACCTTTTTTTTTTTCAGAGCAAATTGTTAAGCTTCTTTCTTGACTTACTGTCAAGTTAAACGATTCTTAATCAGCCTTTTCAAGCCAGAGAAATCAAGCCTACGCTGTGAGCTCAGAATCAAAGCGCTGTCCCTTGCTCCGCAGGAGACGGAGCTGGGAAGGACCCGACCAGTACATTTTCAGGTGTTAAAAACCCATAAAGGCAGGTACACACTGAAAACACAAGTGCCACGTGGGCTGCACCCTGCACACGAGGGCGCCAACTCCATCCACACGGCACAACAGCCCAGCTGGCTAACTCTGCTTTCATGGAGTCGACATCTCGTCTTAATCTAATAATCACATATTTAATTCCTGTTTAAAAATGGGGAATTCCTGGGACTTCCTTGGTGGTCCAGTGGTTAAGACTCTGCACTCCCAGTGCAAGGGCCCCAGGTTCGATGCCTGGTCAGGGAACTAAATCCCGCATGCCGCAACTAAGAGCCCACATGCAACAAAGATCCCATGCGCCACAAGTAAGACCCGTACAAAATAAAACAAACAAACGAGGAATTCCCAGAGAATACTTCCACTGTCGTGACTGAGCATGAACACTGTGAACGGGCTGAACACCAGGGGAGCCCGTGTGCACCAACCAGAGAAACCGGACAGAGCGGGACACGGTGGACAGTCACCGAGAGACGCTGACAGATACGGCCACCTACCCAGCATGAGCAGCACCTTCTGCAGCTCCCCTTGCCGGGCCGAGAAGTACAGCTGCTTCGGGTGGAAGCGGAGCTTCTTGGGTCTGCGGAGAGAGCACAAGACAGCAGTGAGCACAGGCCACACACACACGCACGCAGGCGCACGCGCGGCACCTGCAGGCTGGGAAGGCCTGGGTTGGGCCCACCTGCCCAGCCTCAAGGTCAAGGATGCCACACCCACCAGGCATCTCACAGTAAAAATAACCAAAATTAGTGAGCATCTCCTTCACCCACAGCACGAGAATGGTTCCTGAGGTTCTGCATTCTGTGCAGGGCACAGAGCGAGCTGCTTCTCTATAGCATGAGGTCAAGAAACCCCCGAGGTGGTGGAGGCAGCATGTCACACCCAGCTACACCCACCCTCTTCACAGTACAGAGTCTGGACCCGGTGAGTAGGGCAGGGGACTGGACAGTCACCATAAGACCAGGGCCAGAGACCAGACTGGAGGCGGACAGAGAAAAAGCTGTGGGGACTCAGGAACGTGTCCCAACACTACAGCTTCCCGAGAAGCAAGACAGGAAGGTGAAGCTCTGAACGAGGGAGCCGCGCGGCCTGCCCGGAGCCCTGATCGTGGAACCCCATGACCAGTGGGCACCTGTGGGGTCATGGGTTGGTGCACCGGGCCCTCCTGCAGAGCCACAGGTCGGCTGCAGTAATGGGGGCCGCAGGGACAACCGAGGGGCCACCTGCTCCAAACTCTCCTTTCAGAGACAAGGAGCCACAGAGTGGCACTGGCCCTAACGTCCTGAGGTCAGAGCCACGGTCAACGTGTCCAGGGAAACATGTGCCAGAGCCTCCCAGGACTGTCCTCGCTATGCCTTCAGAGGATCACTTTGCTCTTAGTGCAACGGACGACAACCTGCAATCGTTCCCCCAAGTAACAGAAGAGAAGGTGCATGGTCCTGATGACCAATGCTAACAGGAGACCTAAGGAAGGCCTCAGCGACCTCCTGGGAATGCCGTGGCCCTGGGGGCGCAGACAGCGGGGACGTGTGGCCCTGGCCAGCACCAGACGCCGCAGGGGGACAAGGACGCGCGCGGAAGTGCCGGCGGCTGACTCATGCAGGAGGACACGGAGGGGAGGAGTCTGCAGGAAGGGAGCGCCAGGCCTTACTTCTCCGAGTCCAGGGCGATGAGCGCGCTCTCCAGGGTTTCCTTCCCAGGTCCCTGGGAGAGGCCGGGTGCTGGCTTCCCCAGCCCGGCTGGCCCCATGGGGTCGAAGGCCTCGGGCACCTGGGGGGCTGTGCTCTGCGGCTTGTCATCCTCTGAGAGCGGGGGTCCAGCAGTGCTTCAGGGAGGAAGAAATAAGTGGAATTCTGAGTTTTAGAGACGTGGAACTCTCCCTTCTTGTGGAAACCAATGAAAACACAAAACATGATTCACTCGGACCCTCCAACTGCACTGCTCTTCTGAGAGCGAAAATGGTCTCAGGTTCACTGACCATCTGTCTGCTCAGCCCCTGGAGGGAAGAGCCCAGACTCAGAATCAAATCCCAGAGAAAAATGGCATTCAGAGGTGAGGGCGGCTTTCGCAGGACTTTTTGCCCAATGTTCAAATATGCTTTAGCGAATGAACTTCAGGTTGAATCTAAAGTCCACTGCCCTCCCAACGCAAGGGACACCTTGGAATTTTGACTCAAAAATCATTAAATTTAGGGCTTCCCTGGTGGCGCAGTGGTTGAGAGTCCACCTGCCGATGCACGGGACACAGGTTCGTGCCCCGGTCCAGGAAGATCCCACATGCCGCGGAGCGGCTGGGCCCGTGAGCCATGGCCACTGAGCCTGCGCGTCCAGAGCCTGTGCTCCGCAACGGGAGAGGCCACAACAGTGAGAGGCCCGCGTACCGCAAAAAAAAAAAAAAAAAAAAAAAAATCATTTATAGATTAATATGATTAGTACAGAATAATATGAAGGAGTCGACACCATTCCAATATTCAGTTTTGAATGTCTACAATTCGAGTCTCTTAAATGACCTTCAGTGAAGTTTTATAGCTTCCTTTTTCATCAGTGTAGTATCGCTTGCTTTTTCCTAGGTAGGTTACAGGTTTTGTTGCTGTTTTGAAAGGCTCTCTCTCCATCACCCTGGCTTCTAGCTGGACACACTAGTGGGGACGAGGCTTCTGACACCTTTTCTTACCTGATCCTGTGGCTGACTGACTCCATTTAGCTTTATGAGTTCTTCAGCTATTTCTACTGAATACTTCTGAGAAGAAAATTATGTTTCCAATATCAACCCTTCTCTTTTAAAGACTGTTTCTTCTGTGTTCAGTTAGGGCCTCCAAAACATGACGCAGTAAGAGCAGACTACAGCAGCTGACACTAATGTTTCATATCATACACGACACACAGGTACAGATGTTTAGGGACAGGCACACACAGGTACAGATGTTTAGGGACAGGCACGCACAGGTACAGATGGGTAGGGACAGGCACGCACAGGTACAGATGTGTAGGGACAGGCACGCACAGGTACAGATGGGTAGGGACAGGCACGCACAGGTACAGATGGGTAGGGACAGGCACGCACAGGTACAGATGTGTAGGGAGAGGCACGCACAGGTACAGATGTGTAGGGACAGGCACGCACACGTACACGTGGGTAGGGACAAGCACACACAGGGACCGATGTCTCAGGTGTATACCAACAGCTACCTATGGGAGTCCTGTACTTCGACCGAAAATACTGTGATCCCACGTCAATTAGGATGGTGTGATACTGGTTCGAAATCAGGCAAAGAAATGTACAAAACTACACTGAGTGCAGAAGAGACGTGCACAGTGGCAGCGAGCACACGAACGTCGGCATGCCTCACAGCCTCACGTGTCAGAAATCACGGCGAGTGTGAGCCAGCTGGGAGACGTCTGGCAAGTCGGAAGACATCAGCAACAATTAAAGACGGGCATCGTCAGGTGAACTCTGAGGGCTCAGGGGAAGCCGTACCTGCCTGTGGTGGTGTCGGCCCTGCCCTCCACTGTGGAGCCCTTCTCCTGCCCAGGGGCCAGCGTCACGGTGGAGGTCGTGTCTGCTTTTGCGATGGTCACCTCTCTGGCCTTGGAGGTCTCCTCCCCACAGTGGGGACAGTAACTGGCGTTATCGACTCGAGAGGCGCAGGCTTTGTGGAAACGGTGAGAGATGCTGCTCTCGGGCTGACATTCCATAAAATTACCCTAAAAACAGGGAGGCCAGAAATCTTCTTTTAACTGGGGCTAATACGCGGAAGAGCAAGCAAAGCCCAGAACTGAGCTCTGTGTGGGGGCAGGAAGCCAGAGCCCGGGGGGCTCCCAGCCCCTCTCCGGGTGAGAAGAAATGACGCCCTGCGTCCACGGGGCCCCTCCCAACGCACGTCCACACACGTGCTATTTGAGGGAGAGAAACATCCCCATCCCCGCGCCCCGAGGAGGCCGAGGCCTCACTCTCCAGCTGCTCTGACCAGGGGCCGTGCCGCATATAAGTCCAAAGACGGACCCACGGAAGACACACCCGGGAAGACACTCCCAGAAGCAAAAGCCCGAGGAGGGAGGTGCCGCCAACAGCCCTTGGCAAAGAGCGCCTGACACCACGCCCTTCGGGCGACCCGACCTCAGGCCAGGGCTCTGGGCTGAGGAGCAGCGCTCTCCCTGGGAACCTCTTTTCAGCAGAAGCAGAAAGGCATGATGAGGATGGCGAGGACACACAGGCGTCACGTCTGGAGAAGCCCCTGGGGGAGAGGCTCTGGGCCCAGGAGCACAAAGGGCCACACGGAGACCAAGCGAGGGCCATGTGAGCCACATGAGCACCTGTGCACGAAGTCACTGATGGAGAAGATCCCGGAGGCACTGGCGAGCAGGACGCAGTGGAGGGCCAGGCGGCCCTGCCTAGGCAGACACGCGAGCGGCAGGAAGGGAGCCGGGGGCCCAGGTGCCCCCAGAGGCCAAGGGCAGGACAGAGGGGGCCGGGCACTCACGGCGGTGCAGAAGTAGCCGCAGCCGGGACAGCACTGGTGCTTCACCATCCGGCCCCGGTGGTCTTCACACAGCACCAGGAGCGGCGCCTTGCTGGACGGGCGCATCAGCTCGTGCTTGACCACGCTGTTCGTGCACCTGCCCAGCTGCAATCAGACGAGACCGGGTCAGCCGCTGCCATGTCACAGGGCGGGGGAGGGGCTGTCAGGAAATCAAAGCAGGAAGGCGGCCGGGTCCTCCACCACGTGATGACGGGCTGTGCCGCCGGTTCACGGACCAGGGGGTCACGGCGGCCACGTGAGGAGAACAGCCTGGGCTAGGGGCTGGGGCATCAAAGGGAACAGGACACATGCCAGGAAGCACGACCAGCAGCAGTGAGCACAGAGAATCCACAGGACCCACCAGCACTCGGGCGGCCCACCTGCGCCCGCTGTCGCCCTGGCGCCTTCCAACAAGGACCCTGGCCTCCTGGCAGCTGGTGCGGGTGACGCGCCCCCAGCCCCAGCTTCCTCCTCGCCTGTTCCTCAAGGGAGCCCGTTCTCAGAGACTCCATGAAGCCCAGAGATCGGGGGGGCAGATGGGGCCAATGCCCCCAGGAAAGAGGCCCGGGCGGCTCTGAGGCTGGAACAGGAGGCCACGAGGGAGGGCACAAAATCAAGCTCTCAGCACCAGAAATAGGAGGGAGAAGTGAAATGTCCATGGAAGCGCTGGGAGACGGAGGGAATTTTCTAAAGTAAAGCAAAAAGTCAAAAATGTGGAAAATGGAGAAGAGGTGAGAAGGCTGGAGGCTCTGCAGAGAGGACCCAGAGGGGGGGCCGGGGCTCCTGAGACGCGGACAGCCCGAAGCAGACGGCGACATGACCAGGACGTGAGAGGAAACTGCGCCCGTGAAGCTGTGGCGACAGGAGAGGATCGGCCCAGACCTTCCCCCCAGGAACCTCCCTCAAGGAGCTGCTGAGGCAACGTGCCCCCCGCTGAGAGGGACCGATGTGTCCGAAAACCCTACAAAGTGAGCAAGTCCATCAGTGTGGGGTGGAATCGGTAACAGGCACAAAGGAAACAATGAGAAACGAGGCAATTACTAACTCCGGGAAAAAGGAAAGGTTGCTCAGGAGAGGAAACCCCTGGCTCAGCTGTGGACGCTTCCACAAAAACAGCGAAGAGGCTCCCTCGATCGACGGAGGGAGGGACAGACAGATGCAGACCGCGGTGTGGGGGCGGGGGGGGGCACCCTTCCCACAGTAAGAACCCTCAGACAACACCTCAAAGGAGAGGTCAGGAAAAGAGGGTAGAAAGCAGGTATTTGAGAACATGGAGAAAATCCCAGGACGAAAAGTAAAAGGGGCCAAGGGTTGCTTGGGGGGAGGGACCCTGAGACCCACCCACGTCGTGGACATTCAGGATCTCCAGCAGCGGGTGGGGGGCAACAAACAGCCACCAGGACGCCCCCTACCACCACCAGGACCCGCAAGGCCATCAGGAGACACAGGTGGAGGCCTCTGACTGGCTCAAGTACACTCAGCGAGGAGGAAGTTCAACAGAAACCATCGGACCCCAAAATGGGAAGAGAACGCAAGTGCGGAGCCTCCATCAGCTGTAACACAACATCCCACGAGCCCGCGTCGAGTGACTGGTTTCGGAAAGAGAAAAAATAAAGAGCCACTGGGCAGGAACTGATTTTCTAGGAAAACAGAGAGACCGGGTACAAGTCCAAGAAGCTCAGAGAAACCTAAAGAGGACAAACACCAAGAGAGAGCAGCACAACCCCACACCTCAGCCTCAGAGGTCGGCGCAGAGGACTACAGCAACAAAGGCCGCGGCCTCTCCTCGGGACCTTCGGACGGCAACACCGACCGACGTCCCGAAGTGCCCAGAATTCTGTACCCATCAAAGTGTCTCTCAAAACTGGAAGCAAAACAAGGACTTTTTCAAACAAACAAAAGAGAATTCATTATGAGCAGACCTGTGCTACGGGGGGAAGGGTCCTCAGGCACAGAGACTGTGGTATCAGAGAGAAATCAGATCGGAACAGAGGAAGAACGCTCTGGATGCAGTTTAAATAAAGGGAAACAAGAGATGATTACGTTATTCAGTCTAAAAGATGAGTATGTACAAAAATAATAGCATATATGAAACTGAAACATATGACAAAAGATGGGAGACAGGATTTGGGCCCACGCATCTAAGAGTCTTACATTACATGTTAAGTGGTACGATATCAATTCAAGCAAGACCGTGATAAACTAAGGATTTATGTTACAAACTCCAAAGCAACTGCTGAAAACGTGAGGAAAATACATAAAAAATAAAGCCAACAGTGGAATAAACTGGAATCATAAAAAATTTCAACCTGGGACTTCCCCGGTGGTCCAGTGCTTAAGAATCTGCCTGCCAATGCAGGGAACACGAGTTTGATCCCTGTATCCCTGTCTGGGGAACTAAGATCCCACATGCCTCGGGGCAACTAAGCCCACGCGCTCTGGAGCCTGTGAGCCCCAACTAGAGAGCGCCGGCCCACGCCGCAACAAAAGATCCCACATGCCACAACAAAGACCCAGCGCAGCGGGGGCGGGGGGGGGGGGATTCAATCCAAGAGGCAGAAAATGAAGAAAAAGGAGGAACAGATGGCATAATTCTTAGCACTATTAAGATGTCCGACTGTAACCCAACTACCTTGGTAAGTGCAATGGGGATGATCCAAGCAAACCACTGGGAAGACAGAGACTATCGGGCCCTGTGCAGGACACGCTGTCTAAAGAGATCTCCAAACATACAGACAGCACAGGTCCGGCGGCGGCGGGGCGGGGGGGTGTCCTGTGTCAGCACCAGACATCCCGAATCCCCAAGGACACAGTGGACCCCCCCCCCAAGACGACAGGAGTCACGTAAAACCGGCCCGAGCTGAAGAGTCGACACCCCTCCCTCGCACAGAAATCAAGAGGAGCGTGTTGGTCGCACGACTGTGTACATCTGTCACACGTGTCACTCATGTGATCTGAGTCACTCGTGTCACTCGTGTGACTCAGAGACACACAAGCAGAAAGGTGACCTCAAGTGTGTGAATTATGCCTCAATAATAAAGCTGATGGGAAGGAGACACAGGACGAAGGAGCTATTAGCTCTGAGGGGCCGCTGCCAGCTAAGGCCGAGGCAACCTGAGCATCGAAAGAGAAAAATATTTTTGGGAAAATAGCAGCAGCTTAAGAATTTCCTGGAATCCCACAGAAAAACAGAGCAACTAGACAGCAAAACCAAAACCCAGAGACGATATTTAAATCAAAACCAAAGGCCACAGGATGCAAATGGGTAAGGGTGGGTCTGCTAGACGCTGGTGCCCGGGCAGGAGGAGGGGAGAGGATGGGGGAAGAGGGACACAGCGAGGCAGTGTCTCGTGGACCCAAGGACAGGGGGGAACCAAGATACCAAAAGGTCCTCCCTGGGGCTGAGAAGAGCAGGAGACCTGGGAGAAACCCTGCCCAATCCCAGCAAGTCTGGGGCTGCCTAAGACCTGGGGCCAGTGCGGGCCAGCCGCCAGGAACCCTCAAACCCAACGTGCCTGGACCCCCTTCTAGTTCGGGGCACGAGGACGCCAGGACAAAGCTGAGCTGAAAGTGAGCAGGACAGGGACAAGAGAAATGAAGAAAAGAGAAGATCGAGAACAATGGTTCTCAAAATCTCCGGGTTCAGTGCTCTTTTATACTCCTAAAAATCACCAAAGGTCCCAAAGAGCTTGTGTCCAAATGGGGTACGTCTATTAACATTTACCGTGTTAGAAATTGAGAGAAAATTTTTAAATATTAATTTATTTTAAAATAGCAATAAACCTATCACGTAAAGAACATATTTTAATTAAAAAATTACTTTTAAAAAAGTTAATGAGAAATGTCATTGTTTTCTATTGTTCACAAAACTCTTTAATATCTGGTTTAATAAGACAGATGAACCTCATATCTGCTTCTGCATTCAGAGCAGGCAAAGGTGGACGTTCTTCTCTGACACCACAGCAAAACTCTACAAGGGGTAGTTTCTCAAAAGATTTGCTGCAGTGTAAAAATCTCAACCCACTGTCCGCAAGCTTAGTACCGTTACACCAAAATCCATCCACCTGTCTCGCACTGTGAATGATTTTGTAACACCATGAAAATCACTCATTCCCTGAGTTATACAGGTCTTGCAAACGCACAAAATGCCACTGTACACCCTGTGAAAGAGTAAGTGAAAAGGCACTTAACTTTTCAGTATTGTTAAAAAAATACTTTTGACCATGCATATCCCCTAAAAGAGTCCAATATGGGGCTTCCCTGGTGGCGCAGTGGTTGAGGGTCCGCCTGCCGACGCAGGGGACACGGGTTCGTGCCCCGGTACGGGAAGATCCCACATGCCGCGGAGCGGCTGGGCCCGTGAGCCATGGCCGCTGAGCCTGCGCGTCCGGAGCCTGTGCTCTGCAACGGGAGAGGCCACAACAGTGAGAGGCCCGCGTACCGCAAAAAAAAAAAAAAAAAAAAAAAAGAGTCCAATATGAAGAGGGTCCTGCAGGCCAAGGGGTGGAGGGGGGTGAAGCTTCAATAATAATAAAAATAACGACAACAACACAAAGGTTAGAACCCGTCAAATCTGTTTAAACACATGAGTTCATAATGATATTTTAAAAGTAAGAACTGGCCAACCTCAGAAGATGACAGAGAACAAATTCATTACCTGGACGACTGGGAAATAAAGAGGAAGGCTCAAGCACCAGTGCGGTCCTTCCTCTGAGATGTTCTGCTGGCTAACAAAAGAGCAGACCGGATGACAAGGCTCTTCGTGAAACCATCCAGCTAATAAATGAGCAGGAGGCGACACAACATCACCGTTTTGGAACCTCTGATGAATTAATAAACACAGGCATGAAGACTCAACAGCTGCCAACAGCAGAAAAAGAGAGGCAACCAGATATCACGAGCCTTTATCTTGGATTAAACTCCCCTCAGCTGAGCCGGGTCCACTTCTGTATAAACTGCAGACAGGGGCGCTGGAGGCCCCGTGAGCACGGGAGCCACTGCTCAGACCACGGGGTCAAATGGCCCGGCTGCTCCACACATAAAGGGAAAGGAAGAGAAAGGACAAGTGGGCAACAGCGTCTAGGGACACCTGTATGGCTGGTGAAACCACTCAGAAAACAGAAGCCGGGTGGCAGCTATTTGCGGACAATCCCATTTCCTGACCCGGAAATGGTTACCAGAGGGCCCACCCTAGACAGACTCATTAGGCCCAACACTTGTCTTGCATTGTTTTCTGGATTTATATTTCATTTTACAACAAAAAATTTTATATGTAACAGGTTGAAAAGAGAAAAGACTGTGAGTTCCTAAGATGAACTCTGCGGAGCGGGTGGGAGGGGCACCGGAAGGCGTCAAGGCACCAACTCATTACTCGGAAGAGCTGCAAAAGAGACCACGAAGTCACTAGTTGTGCTGCGAACGCAGGATGAATGTTTCAGGGGCACAAACAGCCCCAGAAGGTGAGGAAGTTCTGTTCCAGAGACACCGGAGAGTCACTGCAGGAGGAACAAGGGAACTGTGGAGCCGCCACTCCGCAACCTCTCACCTGACGATGGACCAAGGGCAGGAACTCGACCTCACAGTGCCCCCACCAAGGCCGGCCGGAACGCATGACAATTCCCATGATAATGGGAATTACTGTTACTTCTGTTACAGGAGACAAGTGCTAAACGCTGGCTCAAAGCCAAGCGAGCAGAGCGGGACAGACCCAAGTGCTGGCGGCTCGGACGCCGAGCAGCAGGTTCAGGTCAACTGTAACGCTCTCATCACAGACAGTCCTTCTAAAGAAGGTGACGGGGCCTGTGGAGAGGCTGCGAGCACCCTCAGGTGCAGCTCTGCCTCTCACCCATCCACGTCCGAGTTCACAGCAAAGTAGAAAAGCCTCTGGGAAAGCGTGACCTCAGCGGAGCAGCGCCCGCAGCCGTGTTGGCTCCCAGCCACCACGCCTGCCCGGCCACGCACACAGCACCATCCTTCTGAGCAGCGCCGGTGCTGCCGGGCGGGGGCCCCCCTCGCACAGCAACGCAAACCCGCTCACCTGGTGGTCCACGCTCTCCGTGGCCATGCACTGGTTGTTGGCCAGGGTGGTGATCTCTCGGCTTTTCGGGGTCTCCATCCGGCAGCTGCAGAGGGGCACCTCCTGAAGGCCGTCCGTCTCGCCTACGTCGGGACCGTTGGCCAGCCCTGCGGTCACACACAATGCGTGTCGCCACCACGGCCCAGAGAGCTTTGCTACACTTGGCCCCGCCCACCCCACCTCCGCAGGGCAAGGAAGTGGGGACACAGTCCCTGCAGACACGCCCGCGGGCAGCCGCCCAGGAGCCGAGGTCCAGGAGCCAGACCGCCTGGGACTTCGCTTCCCACATGCTTCCCAGCCAGGAAGCGCTTGTCTTCGTCACTTGGTTTTAGAATTGCAGCCACGAAGCGAACGTTCGGTTCAACCTGAAAGGGTTTGGAGGCAGCTTGTCTCCTGATCATCTAGAGCGCTCCTCACCCACTACAACAGCGCAAAGCGCCTGCTTATTAGGCAGAAGGAGGAAAGAACTGGGGAACACGAAGAAGAAAACTAGGATCACGAAGAAAGTGTCCGGCGCAGCACATCACCGCCTGACCCAACAGGTCAGGTCAGGGCAGGGCAAGGCGGGCAGCACCGGGAGGAAGGTCGCCCGCGGCTAGGCCGGCTTGCAGTGGGGACAGAGGTCGGTGGCCAGAAAGACCCCTCGACCCAGCCACGGCTTCCAAAGGAAGGCACGTTTCATGTTCCGAAGTAGGGGTGTAGGGTAAGCGGGGGTCCCCACAGGCATGGCAGGCCGGCTCGCCTGGACTCCCACAAACCAGGACCAGTCCCCACCCTCCGCACCCATCCAGGTCACATGGCCCTTCTCCAAGAAGCCCCAGGCCCCCTACCCTCCTGCCCAGCCTCAGGCCCACAGCTGCCCCCCTAGAGGGTCTGGAACCCTAACACTAAATGCACACAAAACTGGAGGACCTGACTCGTCCTTCCAAAGTGCTGACACCCCAGGCCCTGCATGACTGGACACATCCACGGGTCCCTCCAACGGTGGCTGTCAATCCAGGGAACACCCTCAGGGAAGCACCTTACATGGCACCCCGCAGCCTCTCCTCCTCCTCCAAGGGGCCCCCGCCAGCGTGGCCCTTACTTTTACCAGAAGCTGCACATACACATTAAAGGCAGAGGCCACCTCCCTCACCCTCCGGGGCTCAGCTCATATAGGGGCAGCAGGCGCCCCTGCTGTGCTGCCCTCTCACCTCTGACCCCAGGCAATGTGGTAAAACGAGCACTACTTCCTGCTGGCATCCAAGTCGGCACCTTCCTGAGACAAAGCTAAGAGCAGGTTTAGAAACAGTAAACACAGACGTCACTTCATCGGGAAGGAAGGCATGAGGTGATGACCGGAGAGGGGTTTCTGCTCTGTGTGCAACAAGAAGAGAGGCTAACTTCTCTGACAGACAAGCCTACAATTTTCTTCTTAAGCTAAAGATGTGATTTCCTAAACTAAACAAGTAAACCCAAAGTCCTCTAGTGTTCCAAACGCTAAAAGCTGGTTATTTGTCCTTTAAAGAATGATTGGTTATACCCCGACAGCAGCAAAATCCATGGGGTGTAAGTAACAGGGATTTTACATTTTCCCCACGCTTCATTTCAAAGAAATTTTTCAAAAGAGCCAAACAGCTATTAATTAATTTCCACCGGTAAAGATTTTCAGACAGCGAGGAGTGTGTGGCCCCAGCCCCAGAGCCAAGGACCCCCCGAGCTGCAGTGCCAGGGACTTCAAGGCCCGGCTCCAGGTATGCCACCATGGGGCACCACCAGCTCAACATCGACGAGAAGACACATTTCCACCAACATTGCTGGAATCAGGGATCATAAAAAGGCCACGTTGTGCAGAACGACGCCACCTGCATGCAGCCAGGGCACAGGGTCACCTCCCACTGGAAGCCCCATATAAACACGCATGGCTCGCAGAACTCCTGACCTTGGTGGGCAACTGCACCCGACCCCTGGGGCCGCCTCACTAGAGCGCCACAGGGACACAGCACACTGGCCCCGCGTCCTGCCCACTCGGCACCAAACGCACCCTCCCCCACCCCCGCCAGCTGGCCCTGGCCACGCACGCGCTCACCTTCTGCGTCAGAGGCCAGCGTGCCCTTGACTCGGAGATCCAGGGAGTCCAGCGAAACCTCCATGTACCCCGTGCCGTCGCTGGGTGCCATCTGCTCTGCGCTTCCCGAAGACGATGCATACGCTTCGGAACCTGCGTTCAAAGGCACACACGTCAAGCACGGTGCGCCGGGGCCTCGCGACCCACGGGAGGCGCCACGGGATGCTCGCGAGCCACTCAGACAACAAACACACAGAGCAACCGGGCCCCCATCCCGCACTTCTGCTGGTTCCCATTTCCGCACGACCTCCCTGGGGAGAGGGCAGCCGTGTCGAGGAAAGCAAAGGTGTGGGCATGTGGAAACACCTTTCTCTACAAACACACCAGCTAGATAAAAGCTGATCAAATAATCAAGGACACATAAAAACGTCGTGCACATACGTTCTGTGAATATTACTTTAAAAATATGAGTAAAATCTGAATGGCAGCTTTGAAAGACCAGCTGCTGTACAGCAGCTAAAGAAGCCCCAGACGTGCAGCATTGCTGTGGAACCAGCCCAGCCTCAGACACCTGGGCTGCAGGATCCACAAGGAAAGGCTGCAGGGCCGCAGGGAGCGTCCTCCTGTGAGAAGGGGTTTACGAAGCACATCACCCACCAAAGGGCAACACAATCTGAACACGCCAAGGAGAGGAATGTGTGTAAGTGAGGAGCCCGTCAAGGGAGGGGGCGCCTGTCCACAAGTCCCAGAAGGCCCACCCAGGTAACTGCCATTCTAAGGGCATTTCACTGAGGAAGCCTGTGAAAACATGCATTTACACAGGATAATAACACCACCAGCAAAGGGCAAATACCCATAGTTCAGAGCCAAGTTTTAAATACTTGTCATCGACATTTCTTCAACGATGGGAAATGAACGAGCCATAACACAGAGAGGTTTGGTGCCCAAAGACTCTGAATTCAGGCCACAGTCTGAACCTAGATCTCAGACAGGAAGGAGCCAACCACCAGCGAGAAATCATCAGCAATCTGAGGAACTGAGCAGCCTTTGTGCGATTTTAAACGCTTTACAGGAGGAAATAAAATTGAAACTCCCGTTTAAATAACTATTTAGGCAGGCGTTCTACACATTACACACAAGATGGTGAAGATGAAGCCTCTACCCGAAACAACTTTTAGTCTTGGATCTACAACGGCTTTTGTCAGCCGACAGCAAAAACCACACGGGGTATTCTGATCTTGGCTGATGATTCCTGGTTGAGAGACAAGGAAACGTGAGTGAAGGAGAGGAGGTTCACGGGACACACCCGTGTGCCTGGTGGGTCAACAAACCCCACCAGCCACCTGACTCCAGTCTGAAACTGACTGCCACACACGGGCCTCCAGCAGTCCTCTGCATTTCAGGGGCAGCCCTGTAAACCTGCTTCTCTATCAGGGGAATCTAGAAGAACGCTAAAATAACTGCAAGACAGAAAGAAGTCCTGCAGCTTTGCGGTGCTGGTATAGAGAAAAATCAATCAATAAAACAGACTAGAAAGTCTAGAAACAGCCACACGGTGACTGTCAACAAAGTTTCAAAAGGTTAAGTGAAGAAAGAAAAGTCAATGCAACCAATGGTGCTGGAACAGCTGGAAATGCACAGGCAAAAACGTGAGCTGCCCGACAACACACACACACACATTCTCACACACACAAAGTGGATCAGAGACCCACATGTACGGGCTAACTATAAAACTTCAAGAAGAAAACATGGGACAAAAATCTTTGCGTCGTGGGTTGGTTAAGTCGAAGATTTCTGAGATCATGAAAAGCATGAATTTTAAAAGAAAACAATCCATAAATTCGACTTCAACAAACATTTTTTAAAACTTTTAGTAGGCGCACATACTTGCAAAACATCTATCTCACAAAAGACTTGTATCCAAAACACTGAAAGAAGTCACAACTCAGTGAGAAGATATACGCTCGGATTTTAAAGTAAGCAAAAGGTATAAACGCATTACGAGAAGATAAACCCTAAGATGTGCAACCTCGTTCTTTGGTAGGTAACCGCAATGCGACGGCACCACACATCAACCAGCAGCGCTGGAATCAGAGACTGACCGCGCAAGCGCTGCGGGGGCCCGTGCCGGGCTGGACGGCTCCCGTGCTGCTGAGGGAACACAGAGCAGGACGAGCACTTTGGGAAACAGCTGGCAGCACTAAGTGAGACACACAGCATGACCCAGCCACTCTCCACTCCTAAACGTTTACCCCAGATAAACGGAGCATTTGCTCTAGAAACACGTGTACACAAACTCCGCAGCAGTTTATCTGTAAGGGCCAAAAACTGGAAAGAGACCAAATGTCCAACAGGTGAGGGGTAAACAAACCACAGACAGCTGCACATGGAACACCTCTCGCCAACAACACCACGGACGACCCTCAGTTACTCTCGGAGAAGCCAGAGAGAAGGATCCACCCGTAAACGTTCTCCACAGCGCTAACCCATCTGCGGAGACGACATGGAGCAGAGGTGCCCGGGCCGGGGGAGGGCTGGCTGCGGAGGGAAGGTCTCCGTCGCGCAGCGAGGGTGGCAGGGGTCTCCTGTCACATGCACGTGGTGAGGCCCACCAACCGAACACCTCAGCAACACACACTTCAGGCTACACCAAGTCCTCCACGGCAAAGCTGCAAAGACGGGGCCCCTGGGCCACTAACTTTGACATCATGCCCTTCCCAGCTGTCCCTTTAACAAGGCTACCTCCAGATCAAGGGAATCTGAGCAAAGGGTTGAGAGCCACTGTGTGGACCAGGGCCCGGCCCGCACAGGACACTGAGGGCGGGACACAGGGAAGGTGGGGGCGGTCAGCATACGGCCATACCAGGGGGGCCTGCTGGAAGGAGACCCCCTGGCATCACCTGAGGGTCTCCAATAAAGCTGTTTCTGATGTTTTTAGTTTTTTAAACAGTGGAGTCTTCTGTTCAAATGAAGTCCTACACAGAATCCCAGCCCCAAGCCCCCCACGGCCTGTTTCCGCCCGGGGTCCTGTGTGTGGCTCTGTGTTTACCTAGCACGGAGCAGGGCTTCTTTTTACTTCTCCGCCTCCTCTTCCTCGCTGGCTTGATCCAGGGGCTGTCAGGCTTCCCTTTCCTCTTGAGAAACTTCTTCTTGATGCTGGATTCAGAACTCTGAGAACCAAGGGAAAGGAACAGAAAGAGCAAAGCATGGGCGCTCTGAAAGCAAAAGTTCTGTTTTCTTGCCATACCGTGATAATGCAACTAGAAAATTAATTTCACTCTTAGACATTTTTCTAGGTCACATTCTTAAAGACGCTCATGCTTTTCCCTAAATATCACTGTAAGCTCAGTTACTTGAGTTTGGCACAAAAAAGAATAAGTGAAAACGTTCTACCAGTAACTAAGTAAGTAAGTTCAGTAAGAGAATCCTCTTTTAATTACATGCCCCCATTCATCTCACTCATGAGAAAAGGAACAATCAAAGCCTCAACGTGCATCAAATCTATGTCCAAATTAGCCATTACATGGAGAACAAGGAAAGAAATTATCATTAATTTACAACATTTCGAGATTCCCGTGAGTACACGTGTCTCAAATCCAGACGCAGAAAGGGCATCTAACTGCCACGAGTTACAGCAGATGCAGAGCATGAACCACTAGCCTTTCTAACGACTCCACCACCAGGATCTCACAACCCCTGTTAACTATGGATAGAAAAAGAAATTGTAAAATGTGTGTTCATGAGATAAAAGGATACACTAAGGGTGGCTCACTGGCCTTTCCAACAGTTGCCCTGGAGCCCGAGCCCTCGTGCTGGGCCCCCTGAGACGCCCAGGTGCCCTGTGCTCCCTCCAGCACCTTGTTCCTGCGCCCCCTTCACAGCAAAGCTCCGGGAAGAAAATCTGCCAAGAGCAGCACCACAGCTCCCTGCGCTTCAGTCTACGACCCCAAAGGAACACGTTTATCGCCAGACACAACAGCCCTCCCAGTGCTCGTCTCCGCCACCCACGTGGCCACTTTCTCCTCGAGGCACAGACTCCCTTCCCAGCCCTGCCCGATGGCCTGGGCGGCCCGCAGGCTCCCCAGGCTCCGCCCTCCCACCACAGCCCCGCCCTCTGACCCTGCCCCCGTGAGGTCGCATCGCTCGCAGCCCTCAGCTCTGAGCCACATCCAGCCCGCAGAGGGCCTGAGGTTCCACCTCGGAAGCCTCGATCTTCCCTCGCCCGGTCCACCCGGCGGCCCCTCCCTGGCTCTCTGCTCGGCCGCTTTCTCTGCGGCTCCCACCTGGCTCCTCTGCCAGGAGCCCCGCGTCACCCGCGCACAGGTTACCAGATCAGACTCGTCTCCGTCCTCCTCCTCCTCCCCGGTGCCGGCCGACTCCTGCTCCTCTTCAGATTCGCCCTCCATCTGAGCAGCCCCGCCAGGAGCCAAAAAGAAAACACACCAATGAGAGCCGCTGGTGGCAGGCGATCTGACCCGACACAACTTGGAGGTGCCCCCGCTCCCCAAGAGCCCGGCCCGGAAGGGCTGCCCCCATGCCAGGCTCCAGGCTGACCTGGACCACCGATCCGATGTGACTCGGACGTACGCAGATCAGTGCGCATGGGAGACTGCACTCACCGCAAAAAGGTTTTCAGAGGCCACAGACTAATATAAAACGCAAAACCTACCCCCCGACCCACGAGCCCGCCCAGCCCCAGGGCCTCGACCTGCTGCCAGTGCTGGGCACCTGCGGGCGAGCACGGGAGTGTCTGCCTGCAGGGGCAGAGCACCCAGCGCGCTTCTGCGTCTTACTCTCTTCTAATGAAAAGTACGCTGTGGGATCTTTCCGTAACAGAACAGCAGAAGAAACTGGGTTCACCTTCTCTACCTACACAGGAGCCGCGTGCCCCCTCCACCCCTCCCCGCGCACCCGGCTGTGGCTCCTCGAGGGGCCACGCGGTGACCGCACCCTCACAATCTCACAGGAAGGGTAAGACCCTCCGGACAAACAGCAGACACGTGCTCCCACCCGTGCAGGACGCTCCGGGTGTGGGGCGCCCACAGGGCACCCCCAGGCCCTCTGAGGGGCCGCACCACCCCCCGAGTGTCTCCCACACGTGCTCCTCCATTTCTCCCATGCGTATTGTGACCACAGCCCCAGCCCGTACGTCCACTGGGTCCTTGCTTTCTTAGTAACTGCGGAAGCTACACACACACACCGTCTGTTAAATATGTTATAAACATTCTCCTATCAAGCTCTATAGGCTCTGCTTCTGCTACTTCTTTTTAAAGTAAAACTTCTGGGGTTTTAATCTGGACAACTCGAACCTCTCAGTCTCTCCCTTCGTGGCTTCTAGGTTTGTGTCTTACAACAGAAGTCCTTCATTTGAGATTAGAAAAACGGTTTCCAACCTTTTTCCCACAGTTAAATATTTTGTGTTGACACTTTAAATCTTCTGGAATTTGCTTTTTTAAATAACAGCTTTACTGATTTATAATTCACCTACCCTTAAATTCACCCTTTCAAAGCACACAATTCAGTGGTCTTGAGTGTGTTCAGAGTTGTGCAGCCATCACCCCCGCCTATTCCAGGATGGAGTGACCATTTGTTGTGCACCTCGACCTAAGGGTCGGCCTTCACTTGGCCCCCAATTTTCCCAACAACGTTTATTGAAAAGTTCATGATCCCTTGCGAACAAACTGAAAACCCAACCCTTACAACAAACTGTATCTCTGCAGACAGACAGGTGCACCGTGGCCACCCTGCTCCGCCCTCTCATGGCTCTGCCGTGCCTGCACGAATCCCCGCTTGGACCCCCTCCGTATCTGTCCTGCTAACCTCTCCCCCACCCCCCAGCCCGTTCTCGCTGTGAACGACTCCCATGTCAGCTGGTCCCACAGAAACTCCTGTGGGAATTTTGACGAGAACAGTTCCGAATTCGTGGATAACATGGGGAAAGGGAGACGAAAGAATGGATCTTCTCATTCAGACAAATAATGGGTCATTCCATGAACTTATTCTTTTCTTTAACCTCTTTCAGTAAAGTTTTACTATTTTCTCCTTATAGATAACACACATTTCTTGTTAAATGTATTGCTAAGCACTGTGGTGATATTAAAGACTTACAGCTAATTTTTAGGTGTGATATTGTGGTTTTGTTGTTCAAAGAATCCTTACCTTCTAAGGACCCACACTGATATACCGGCCTCAAGGCCGTCCAGGTGGAGCAGGGACTCTGGCAAGCACCAGTGGCTGTACATACGCACAGCCTGACGTGTTCCACTCAGCAGGAGGTTAACAAGTATTGTCGGGTGTTTACTGATATTATTGACAAGCTGTCCTTATATTTTCCGACTGGCAGGACCACACAAGCTCAGCTCACTGGCTACAGCAGCCACTCAACTGGTTTCCTTGGATTTTTTTAGATGGGTGATTATATTCCCAGCAAACTCCCTTGTCGTTTAAAATATTAATGTTTCCTTCCAGTTTTCACCTTACAGCATCACAGCAAGAATGACCAATGTGGCGTGCTTATGTGAGGGGAGGAGGTGGCAACCCGCACTTTTCTTTTCTTTCTTTTTTGGCTACATCGGGTCTTACTTGCAGCACGTGGGACCCTTCGATGTGGCATGCGGGCTTCTCTCTAGTTGTGGCGTGCGGGTTTTCGCTCTCTAGTTGTGGTACGTGGGCTCTGTAGTTGTGGCATGTGGGCGCTCTCGTCGAGTCGTGTGGGCTCAGTAGTTGTGGTGCACGGGCTTAGTTGCCCCGTGGTATGTGGGATCTTAGTTCCCCGACCAGGGATCGAACCCACATCCCGTGCATTAGAAGGTGGATTCTCTACCACTGGACCACCAGGGAAGTCCCAACCTACACTCTTTTTATCACTGGTATTAGCAATGGTTTAAAACTTTCGCCATTAAATATAACCTTTTTGGTAGGATTCTGATATCTTTATAATAAGCTTTATTTAAATGTTATCTTTAAATTTCATTGGGTAGTTTTTTATTTTAAAAATACTGAGCAGTGAAACTACCCATCAGAGTGGGCAGATTAACAACTTCCAAAACTCCTGTGACTGTAAAGGGAGGAATAAGGAATAACTCCTTATAAGGAATAAGTACTTGAAAACCGCACACACAGCAGCTACAGAAACAGACGTGAGGCGCTTGGGGTGAGAAGGGAGGGGAACACCACAGCTGGCACCTGAGTGGACAGACGGTGTAGGACTAAGCCAGGCAGAGGCCACACAGGGTGGGGGACCCGAGCCAGCAGGCCCCGTGAGCGCCCGAGACAACCCGCACCCACCTGCCCCATCCACACCAGTGCGGAGACAAGGACACCGGTCATCGGTGAGGAGTCAGCCCCCTACATGGAGGAGGCACCGTGCTGGCCGCATACACACAGGGCCTCGCTTGCTACAAATCGACTTTTTAAAAGGACAAATAACTACACAGATAAACAGCTGGGTCCCAAACAGGCACTACACAAGAGAAGGCATCCAAACAGCAAATAAACATACAACAAAGTACCCAGGGCTTCCCTGGTGGCGCAGTGGCTGAGAGTCCGCCTGCCGATGCAGGGGACGCGGGTTCGTGCCCCGGTCTGGGAAGATCCCACATGCCGCGGAACGGCTGGGCCCGTGAGCCATGGCCGCTGAGCCTGCGCGTCCGGGGCCTGTGCTCTGCAACAGGAGAGGCCACAACAGTGAGAGGCCCGCGTAGCGCCAAAAAAAAAAAATTACCCAAGCTTCTCGGAAACCAGGGAAACGCAAATCAGAACTGCAGTGTGAGAGCGCTCAGCCGCACCAGGAGGGCAGCCCACCAAGTTCACAAGCCCGTGATGCACACACAGGACGTGCAGCTCCCCTCGCGGATGTGCCAGACATGGGCAACAGCCCCGCTGGAGCCCCGCACACACCCGTCCAGAGGGGTGCGGCCCCACTTGGCTCCCAACGCTCTGGCCTCAGAAACTACCGAGAACAGCCAAGGGCTGTGGGGGCCCGTGAGTCCGTGAACACGTGCCGCTGCAGACACTTACACCTGTGGCGTGGCTCCCTCAAAGGAGAATGAGAAAGGCAGGTAACATCCCAGGACTATTATAACCCTGGAGGGTCTCAGAGACCCTGGGCCACCTTAAAAACCACCGTCACACAACAGTGAAAATGAACTAACAGCATAAATAAATCGCACAAACACAACACAGAGTAAAACGAGCCACACTCGGAAAAAGGAGTGCCTCCTGCGTGATTGCACCGAAGCCCAGAACAAAAGCAGAGGCAACCCTGCCACGGGGACCGGAGCGGGGCGCCACCCGTATGCTCCTGCCCTGGGCACCGCCGACCTGTGCCCCGTCCCCAAGTCCACACGGCAGGGAGCTGGACCCTGTGACATGCCTTCCAGTCTCTCTCCTTTGTTCCGCTACCTCAGCAGGTCCTGTGAAGAGCTTTCCTGGAGGCCGCAGCCTCCCCTGCCCTCGTCCCCTGATACACGGTTGTGTCTGGCTGACTTTAAGGCAGGTTTAGCCTCAGAACCGGCTGGCGTATCTCCCATCTTTCTCATCTCCGGAACAGGTCACATAACAAATCCATGACTCTTTGTTACTATCACTGATCTGTTTAGATCTGCTCCTGCCATCTTATTTTGTTTTCCACATTTTCTTCTTGATTCTGCTTTTATCTATTTCCTGATTCTTTCGTTAGCTTGATACCCATTTAATTTTCTTCCTTTGTATCAGTATCTAGACTAACTCAGTGTTATTCAGTGTCTAGATTCTTTCCGGAAGATGACGACCTCCATCAAAATAGAGAATCCAGAGATAGACTCACATTCAAATGCCGCGTGGTATGTGACAGAGGTGGCATTTTAAATCAGCAAGGAAGCAAATGTCAGTCAATAAACAGTGCTGGCACACACGGCTCACCATGTGAGGGAGGCCACACAACCCTGACCTCACGTTTTGTTCAAAAAGCTTTACTGAGGTATAATTTATATACCATAAAATTCACCCACTTTGACTGTCTCTACCTCACATTTCATCAAAAATTCTCTATGAATCAAATGTTTATATATAAAGAATGAAGCCCATGAAGAATTAGAAGATAGCTTACATGAATATATTCTAAAGCGCCACAGGGAAACGTCTGCGTATTGTAATTAGAACCCCGAACCCAGAAACCATACAGAAACAGACTAGTATCCATGAGCTCTCACATCGCAGCCAAGGCTGGACAGCACACACCTTCGAGCAACAGGTCAGCTCTGCGCTCACATAAGGCTGCCCAGACCACATGACCCAGCAGAAATGGGGTCGCTAGACAACAAATCCTGACAGCCAGTTGTGTGAGAAGCTGCTCGGCACATTGACCTGCAGCAAAACACTGAGATACAGGGACACGCAGATGAAAACCTGTCCCTCCCAACTAACTCACTGCGGCAGAGACCTGGAGATGCCCACATTCTACCTCTCAACAAAGTGCATACTACGAGCCCCGAGTGTCGCCTCTAACAACAGGAAATGGCTTTACGGGGCGGGGGCGGGGGGGGGGGGGGGGCTGCACCCACTGAGGGGCCCGGCCAAGAGCAGCTCGTGGAGCCACAGGCAAAGCTCCTTAAGGAGACTGGACGTCCAGAG
Organism: Phocoena sinus; assembly: GCF_008692025.1. NCBI lineage: Eukaryota > Metazoa > Chordata > Mammalia > Artiodactyla > Phocoenidae > Phocoena > Phocoena sinus. Next base: position 295,176 of record NC_045768.1, read on the forward strand.
TCAAGTCCCCACTGCAGGCAGCGGGGAGTACAGGTCTGTAAAAATCACCGTTCAAAATACCACCGCAAGACTTAGGACACTGCTTCCTTCCTACACGGAAGGGATAAAATAATAAAAGATGGAAGAGAAAAAAGAAATGATATCTTAAATCATTTTAAAATTTCCTTTAAATCGCTAATGTCAGCATTTTCTATCAATTTATTTTTGAAAAATTATACCTTAATAGCTGGGCCAACATTTAAAATTTTGCCCCAAAACCTGCTAAAAAATAGAACTGGCATAAATGGCTAATATGAATCTGAAATTTAAGCAACACTAAGAAAAAACATGGCCAAACTCCAGAAGCTGAAAGAAAATGCTTTACACATGTCAAAGGCTGCACCCACAGGGCTGATGCAAAGTGCAAAAAGCTAATCAACAAAATCATACACTTCAAACAAGTCACTGTTGCAACAAACTCACTGGAACGTCTCTGCCCACCCTTAGTTCCAGAATAACTCGTAAGGTGTAATGGTCCATCTTAAGGATGCTCCAAAGTTTTCTCAGACAAGTCTGAGGCATGGACAGTAAATCCACGGCTCCACACGTCTGCCTGGCTCTCAGCCACAGTTTCGCCTTCGTGTCTAACTCACCCCTCCCCCAACCAGAAGGGCCCCAACAGCAACAGCCACTCTGCTCAAGTCTGCGCCCGGCACCCCTGGGCCCCCTGAATCACTGAAACCATACAAGCCCCGTGGTCCCTGTCATGTTGCAGCAAAGACAGAAATGAGGGTCTTTTCTTTTCTGACAAACAAGGAAAATAAAGGAGCCATGGGCAGGCTATGGAAACAACATAAACTGGCCTGAAAGAGTTAATCAATCCTAGCTTTTCTTTCTTCTTTTTTTTTCCCTTGGCTGCACTGGGTCTATCCTTGCTGCCCGCGGGCTTTCTCTAGATGCGGCGAGCGGGGGCTACTCTTTGGTTGCAGTGCACGGGCTTCTCATTGCAGTGGCTCCTCTTGTTGTGGAGCACGGGCTCTAGGGCATGCGGGCTTCAGTAGCTGTGGTTCGTGGGCTTCAGTAGTTGTGGCTCATGGGCTCTAGAGCGCAGGCTCAGTAGTTGTGGCGCACGGGCTTAGTTGCTCCGCAGCACATGGGATCTTCCCGGATCAGGGCTCGAACCCATGTCCCCTACACTGGCAGGCGGATTCTTAAGCACTGCGCCACCAGGGAAATCTCAACCCTAGTTTTATTTTAACTGTTACTAATCTGTAGTGTCTGTAACTAGACTTACCCTTCACAAAGCTAACCTCTAACACTCTCTGACACTATGTGAATTACATCCTGCACTCCCCTGTAGGAAATCACCCCTTGTAGCGTTCTGCATTTTAGAAAGAAGGTCGCAGCCGATAACCCAGCCGATAACAAACGGACCCAATTACCGAGCTGCCTGACACCAGCGGTGACTGTTTTGAAATAATGCAAGAAGAAGAAAAATTCAAGACCTTCATTACTTTGATCCTTATCACCTATCCCCAGACTGCAAGCTCCACCTATAAGACCTCTCCTGATTCCCCGGGGGAGGGGGGACACAGTTCTTGAGGCACTAGCCTGCTGTGTTCCCTTTTCGCCTGGCAAAGAATAAAGCTATTATTTCTTTTCCTCCAAAACTCTGTCTCTGCATTTCTGTTCGGCACCGGTGCACACAGAGCCAAGATAAGGCATCACCACCCCCAGCCGGTGCCACGCCTTCAGGGCCACCACACCGCCAACCCCGAGCTCGTCCTGGGTGGACACGGATGAAGCGTCCATAACGAGGACATGCCAGCACACGTACCACCCCACAGGCCTGTCAGCAGCCCTGGGCGCTCACTCCACTGGGAGGACAGAGGCCTCACCTGCGGAAGGACCACACCTGTGCCGGGTGCCTGGGACACTGTGCCAAGGCCAAGGGCAAGCCGTACTGGCACTCGGTCAGCCATGGTTAGCAGTTTGGGTTATTAATGGTATTATTCCTGTCACTCCCAAGCCTAAAAATGCTCAGGCCGTTTACTTCCATGAACGCTGCGCGGGAAGACAAACACTTCTCTGATGAAAATAAACTACCTAAAAATTCAAGAGAAATAAAATATAAGAATCCCAGCCAGAAGTAAACAGGGGGCTTTATTAAGGCCCAGAAGCGCCCAGCCGCCACCCCTACCCCCGCCAGGACCGAGGTCTGCGGTGTGCGTCCCGCCCACCTTCTGGCTGCGGTCAGGCTCCAGCGCACTGTCCTTGGAGGCCCTGCTGCCCTCGGCAGGGAACGCGGTGGCCGGCTGGGTGCCCTGCTCCTCATCCTCCTCCAGCTCCTCCGAGTCATCCTCCTCAGAGTCCATGTCTAGGCTCTCCCCGTTCACATGGAGGGAGCCGTCGCCCAGGTCCTTCTCGCCCTGGAACACGCCAGAAGCCCACATCAGGACCCCGCCAACTCCTCGGGGCAAGGCCCACGGGGCGGGGCAGGGGAGGGGGTGGCGACTGTGCCGGAAGACGAGAGCTTGGGGCGGGCGGGGGCCACCCTGGAGGAGAGATGGAGGGCAGCCCCCGCAGCCTGGCCCACACCCTTACCTTGGAGCCCACCGTGGAATGAGTTATGCTCTTAAACATCTCAATCACCGTCCTCTGTTTTAACACTTTGGTCTTTTTCTTAGGAACCAGGCTATAGGTTCCCATTCTTCGTTTTTTCTTCCGAGATACTGCAGCTGCTAAAACAAAAGGCAAGCAAGCTAAAAAAAAAAAAAAAGTCAAAAGGGGACGAGAGAAGAAAAGAAATGCCATTCAAATGTTTTTAGAGGTAGGTGACAGTTCACAAACTCTGATCACCAAAATCATCAGCACTCAACAGTGTCTTAAGTTGCACAGAGAAAGCTGAAAACCCATCACAGATACAGGATCTGTCCACAAGGAGACACCGAGCTGTACGGAGGGCAAACGTGAGCACGCCCTCCCGAGCAGGCAGCACAACACCGGGAGACCCGCAAGCTGGCAGGAGCGGGCCCAGGTGCACCTGGGACAGCCTCTGAGCAGGGCTCTCCGAGGGGCTGAGAAGGGAGGGCCTACTCCAGACGCCCTCCTGCTCGTGTGTCCAGAGGGTCCACCGCTGACGTGCAGCCACTGAAGAGTGGACTTACACCACTGTCACCTGGACCCTCCACCCTCGCTCAGCACTTCACGGACCACGGGGAAGGATACTGGAAACAAGGGCCCAGCGAGCTATCCCTGCACACAAGGGCCAGGGAGGGAGAGGCCTGGGAGCAAGGTCTCCTGACAAGCGCAGCAGTGGAGGGGGTACCGAGCAGGGGCTTGGGGACTCGTGGCCCCTGACGCCATTCTGGGCAAAGCGGCCCCAGGTTTACTGCTTTGACAGAATGAGGGTCTCTGTGATGTTTTATTTTTGTAAAAAGTTCCAGGGTATTAAAAAAAAAAATCTGAAAACCACTGCTTTAAACACGGAGGAACTCCACGAAAGGGCTGAAAGAAATACCTTACGTTTTATTTCTACGAAATGCAGAGAAGGGATACGGGGAGAAAGGATGCACGTCGGCCATGGGTGCCGGGGGTCAGAATGACAGCCCCTCGCAGGTGCGTGGCGAAGCCAGGACACTGAGGACAATCGCCACGTGGGCCACACGTGTTTACGTGGTAACGCCGACCGTCCACGCGCTGAACGGAGCACAGGTGAGCTGGCGGAGGTGCCCCCCCCAGGAGGAGGCGGGTGGGTTGTGAGCTCCGTGCAAACTTGCCATCTCGTCTCCGCTCACGCCGCGGCACGACGGCAAGAGCAGGCCCTCCGGGGCGGGGCTGTCACCACAGTGACAAGGAGAGATGGCCCGAAAGCGTGCACTTCCTGTGACAGCGTAATGCACCGGCCAGGGGAAGTGGGGAGGAGGAAGGTTTGAAGAACGAGGCAGGCCGTTCCAGGTCTGCAGCGACGCCGTCACACAGGGCCACGTCCCCACGGGCCCCTGCTCCCCCCGGGGTGAGGACGCTGCAGGCACAGCAAGAGGGGCCTGCCACCTCCCTGGGGAGGGAGCCGGGCAGCTGCTGCAGGAGCGCCAGGCACCAGGCCGTTCACACTGTCCTGAGCCCGCAGGCCCCGTCTCCGCCTCCGGCCCTCAGGTAAGGAAACAGGCAGAGAAGGACCCATGTGGGAAACTGCTAAACACACTCAGCATTTCTGTTTAGAAAACTTGGATTGAACAGATAAGGAAATAATAAAGCTAAAACAGGAACAATCTTAATTTTTATTAAGATCAAAGATCCTTGTGGCTTGCAGGATCTTAGTTCCCTGACAAGGGACTGAACCCACACCCATGGAGTCCTAACCATTGGACAGCGAGGGAATTCCCCAATCTTAACTTTTTAACAGAAGTACCGACTCCTGACATTCCTCGCCAAGCCCTACACACATGGGTTTAATTCCACAGAGACATGCAACTCTGTCCAGCTTTAACTCTTTGAAACAAATAATACTGAGCTGAAATAGACCAAAAGTTGGAGGTGGTGGGGAGACAGACGGACCCTGTTTTCTAACCAACCACAGCGCTCCAACAAACAGAACACGGACTCCCTGGAGACACAGCTAGTCCCAGGACCGGGGAAGGACAAGACGGGCTGGGTCCACCTGGTGTAGCCAGGAAGTCCTCACAAAGTGATGGGGTCACATTGGAGGACTCAGGAGCCAGCCTGAAGGGCAAACCTGGGACAATTTGAACATGATGGCGACGGACTGGAGCCCAGAGACTCACAAAAGGATCCATGAGTTGAGACAGAGGCAAGGCTGGAAAGGGGAGGCCCTTCATTCCAGCAGAAGCTCCGCTAGGATGTAAGGACAGGGCGATGGAATTGGAAGCCATCCTGGGGCGATCAGTCTGGGAGTGGGTCCCTAGATGCTCAAGCTGCCAGGTGGGACCATGCAACCCTCTAAGCCCCGCCTCCAAAGACACAAAGGACAACAACCCAAGGGCCTGTAGATCCAGCCCTGCCGCAGCAGGACCAACACCCACACCCCACTCCCAGGGGACGCAGCAAGGACACACGCCCCTCGGAGACGGCAGTGACCTGAGCCTGACCCGGGAAGACAGCAGCGACCCCAGGGGGACGCTCCAGATGTCCAGGCGCACCCTAAGGGACTGCAGGAAGCCGGCCAGAAATGCCTCCTGGGACAACTGACTGGCAAAGGTGAGCGGGGCCTGAGGCCTGGACGACGCGTCACACGGGGGGCCCTTCCAGGCTCTGACACTACAGCGACTGCCCGAGAGGGCGCCACGCACAACAGGGACGCGTCCAGGGCCCCATGTCTGAAACTTCCACGCACGTTCAGAAGTAAACGTTACACGCTGGGCGGGAGAAGGATGCGCGACTGTGCACAGGGTGGAATCGGGGGAGGGGGACGGGGGAGGCCACAGGCATCCTCTGTAGAACCTCTGGTCTGAAATTACTGATAAGCAACAAGTGTCCTGAAAGTCCTAAGGAAGACAGGCCCCAACCAGCACATGACCACCCCAAGGCAGCCCCTCGGGGGGCCGCCTCCCCCTCGTCTGTGAGTCCTCAGCGATGTGAGCCGGGCCTGGCAGAGAGGCCTGTCTGCACTGGAGGGGTCTGCAGAGGAAGCAGGCTCTACGGGCATGCCTGCCACGGCAGCCTCCCTGGGGGCCGCTCACCAGCGCCCCCCTCCTGCGAAAGGCTCCACAAGGCACCCGATGCTCCTCCACGCCCCCAGGTGAGCGTGAGGAGAGGTGGCTTGGGGTGGGAGGGGGCCGCCCCATGGCCACCCGCACCTGAACCACGGCGCCCCTGCAGTACTGAATCCATGAGCTGGGAGACTCCTCAAATCCAGAGCCCTCCACCCAATCAGACCAAGGCCGCAGACGGTCGGAATGAAAACGATCTTCACCTGGAAGCTGAAAACAAGCGGAGGACGCGACGCAGCACCGGGTGAGGGTGGAGCGGGGCCCGCGTCCTCTGCGGTGCAGGCTCGGGACACGCCCGAGAGAGAGGCGGCGGCAGGTTCCCTTTACCTGTCTGTGCCTTCGTGGTGGCCACGTAGCACTGGTTTTGAGGTAGAGACTGGTGAAGGGGCGGGAAGGGGGGTAAAAGCTGCTGTCGTCCAAAATCCGAGGCGTTTCTGCTCAACTCCTCTTTCGGCTCCTCAGGGTCACGGGCGTCCCGGCCTTCCCTGGGGTCCTTACTGGCCACGTGCTTCAAAACAAAGACAACGCGACAATGACGCACAGGCAGGCAGCGATGAAACAGCGTGCCTCTCCCACCAAACCCCTCCCCCGAGAGATGTGCGCTGAGGAGAGAGGGGAGAGCGCAGAAACCCGCTGCCACCAGAGCGCCTGTGACAGGCGCGGGTCGGCGTCACAGGCCAAGAACAGAGTCTGCGTTTCTGCAGGGAAGTAGCAGCGGCTGTGACATATGCGGCACCCAGAACCGGGACCGTCTCCCACCTGGGCCTTTACAGAAAGCCAGCCAGCCTGTGATTTAGGTAATAAACTATGACTACGTTTGCAAATACCCAGATGGGGCACATTCCAGGTGATCACGGCTACACAGTGCACATCCCCCAAGTGGTTTTCACGCCACGACAGACCATCATGTTAAACGTTAAAGACGCTTTTGCTCAGTTTTACCCATTTCCTCAGTGTCTCGGCCTCAGCCTTCTGAGACCACAACAGCCTGTGATGTGGACGTCAACCCCCTAGCACCGACCAACAGCCCTTCCTTTGCTCCGGACACCACTCAGCACCCCCCCACCACTTGCTTCCCCAGAGTCACCTACAGCCTTGAGACAGTCTGATCTCAAACCCGATTCCACTGAACCACATTTCGTTGTGCACAAAGCAGGTGTGATCCTTCAATGTACGGGGCAGGGAAACTGGACAGCCACCTGCAAAAGGATGGAGGTGGACCTTCACCTTATACCACTGACAGAGATTAACTCTGAACAGATCAAAGACCTAAAATTGTAAGACTCCTAGAAGAAAACGGGGGAAGCTTCATGACATTGGATTTGGCAGTGAATCCTTGGATATTACAACAAAAGCACAGGCAACAAAAGAAAAAAGATAAATTAGACTTTATTAAAATAAAAAATTTCTTATAGGGACTTCCCTGGTGGTGCAGTGGTTAAGAATCCACCTGCCAATGCAGGGGACACAGGTTCAAGCCCTGGTCCGGGAAGATCCCACATGCCGCAGAGCAACTAAGCCCATGCACCACAACTACTGAGCCTGCGTTCCAGAGCCCACGAGCTACAACTACTGAAGCCCGCGCGCCTAGAGCCTGTGCCCCACAACAAGAGAAGCCACCGCAGTGAGAAGCCCGCGCACAGCAACAAAGAGTAGCCCCGGCTCACTGCAACTAGAGAAAGCCCGTGCGCAACAACGAAGACTCAACGCAGCCAAAAATAAAATAATAAGATAAAAAATTTCTTATAAATCAAAACCACAATGAGACATCACCTCACGCCTGTAAGAATGGCTACCATCAAAAAGACCACAAGTAACAAATGTTGGAGAGGGTGTGGAGAAAACAGAACCCTAGTGCACTGCTGGTGGGAATGCAAACTAGTGCAGCCACTATGGAGGTTCCTCAAAAAGTTAAAAATAGAACTACTATATGATCCAGCAATTCCACTCCTGGGTATTTATCCAAAGAATACAAAAACAATAGTTCAAAAAGATAAATGCACCCCTGTGTTCACTGTAGCACTATTTATGATAGCCAAGATGTGGAAGCAACCCAAATGCCCGTCAACAGACAAATGGATAAAGGAGATGTGGTGTATTTATACACACACACAATGGAGTATTACTCAGCCATAAAAAAGAATGAAACCTTGCTGTTTGTGACAATATGGATGGATCCAGAGGTACTACATTAAATGAAATAAGTCAGAGAAAAAGACGAATACCATGATTTCACTTATACGTGGAATCTAAAAAGCAAAACAAATGAACAAACGTAACAAAACAGAAACACTCATAAATACAGAGAATAAACAGCGGGTAGAGAGGTGGGGGAGGACAGACAAAACAGATGAAGGGGATTAAAAAGTACAAACCACCAGTTATATAATAAGTAAGTCATGGGGATGTAACACACAGCATGGAGAATACAGTCAACAATACTGTAATAACTTTGAATGGTGACAGATGGTAACTAGACTATTCCTGGTGATTCTTTTGCAATATATAAAGATATTGAATCACTATGCTGTAAACCTGAAACTAATATATTGTAAGTCAATTACACGTCCATTAAAATTTTTTTTAATTTCTATGCATCAAAGGACAAAATCAATAGAATGAAATGGCAACCTATAGAATGGGAGACAATATTTGCAAATTATATATCCGATAAAGGAATCATACATAGAATATATAAAGAACTCTACAGCTCAACAGCAACAAAAAATCCCAATTTAAAAATGGGTAAAGTATCTGAATAGATATTTCTCCAAAGAAGACATACAAATGGCCAAAAAGCACATGAAAAGATGCTTAATTTAACATCACTGATCATCAGGAAAATGCAACTCAAAACCGCAATGAGACCACCTCACACTCCTGGGATGGCTACTATCAAACAAACAGAAAACAAGTGTTGGTGAAGGTACGGAGACACCGGGGCCTCGGTGCGCTGCTGGGGGGAAGGTAAAATGGCGCAGATGCTGTGGACAACAGCGTGGGGCTTCCTCAAGAAGTAGATGGAATTATCCTATGATCCTGCAATTCCACTTCTGGGTGCACACTCTGAAGAATCAAAAGCAGGGACTCGAAGAGCTCTTTGTACAACTGTGTTCACAGCAGCATCGTTCACGACAGACAAGGGGTGGAGGCAACCCAAGTGCCCACTGATGGCTGATGGATAAACCAAATGTACATGTGTGTATATGTACACGCATGCAATGAAATATTATCCGGCCTTAAAAAGGAAGGAAGTTTTGACAGAGGCTACATTGTCTCGAGGACATTGTGCTGAGTGAAACAGGCCAGACACAAAAGGACAAATCCTCATATGAGGGACCAAGCGTAGTCAATCCGAGACAGAAAGTAGATGTCAGGGCCCGGGGCTGGGGGTGCGGAAGGGGAGTGAGTGTTTAATGGGGACAGAGCGTCAGTCTGTGGAGACGAGAAAGTCCTGGGGAGAATGGTGGTGACGGCCGCACGACAATGTGAATGTGCTTAATGCCCCTGAGCTGGACACTCAAAAATGGTTAGAACGGTAAATTCTATGTTATGCATATTTTAATACAGTGTCCACATCTCTGGGAGTCGACATCGGGGAGATGCCAACAGGCCTGCCAGGGACGGCCCTGGACTCGGCTTCTCCCAGCGCGACCCACGCTCAGCCCTCTGGCTCCTCTGCCAGGCTCCCCGCCTGGGCCCGCACGCAGCTCCTCCTCACACAGCACAGGCCGAGGCCTCCTCCGCGGCCTCCACCGCTAACGTGCCCTGGCACAGACAGCCCTGGTAAAGGTAACCTGTTAGCTGGGTCAATTCTCCAGTCCTTCTCAAATATGTGGGCTTTGTCTCAAGGTCACTGCTTTGACACGATCACACCCTCACTCCTCCCACGAACGACCTCAGAAACCACGCAGCTACCACCTCCACCAGTGCTTGCAAGACAGACGTGACACAGGAGCTTAAAGGATAAGTGGATAAAGGCAGAAGCTAAATCTGAGAAGGCAACAGCCACGTGAGGCTCGTTCTCACTCAGGCACAAAATCCATTCTTTGATTCAAGGTATTATTTTTGAAAATCTAAAAAACAAAATTAAAACTGCTGAACTTGAGTGAAGACCCTAAACTCTGTTAGGGCCCCATCATCTGACAAAGCAAACCCACCGAGGCGGAGTGGCTGGCGCCTGACCTCCCGGCGGGGCACCGCAGAGCCCCAGCCAGTCCCCCATGTGGAGAGAGGACCCGCGCCAACACCTACCTGCCACGCGCCCGGGTCACAGCGTGTGACCCAGACGCCCAAGGGCAACCGCGCCTGGCCTCCGCTGGCCTCCCCATCCCAGTGCTCACTCTGCTCAGTGGCTCTCCCTTCCTCACCCCAGCCACTGTCGGGCCTGGCCCAACTGAGGCGAGTCCTCACACCCACCTGGTGCCCCCGCTTCCGGGTGCAGCAACACCCACCTGCACCCCAGCTTCATCTTCTCTCCAGAACCCAGGGACTACTGGGGGGCCGTGTGGAAGGAGCCAGGGAGAGCGCAGGGACACAGCCACCCAAGGAGAAGCCAGAGGTCCCCGTGCGGCACCTCCAGGAATGAGCACAATTCAGTTAGGGAGACGGGTCTACACTGGCATGCCAATGCGGGATAAAAGGGTCTCCTTCCAGAAGTTCTCACTTCCTTTGCGTGAACGGTGGCTGAGTCTAACCCTGTGTCGGCACCTTCTGATGGCACAGGCATTGGGTCCGAGAGGCAAACTGACTCTGCCCTGCCTGGGGATGCGAGGCCACGAGGCTGTGAAAACCCCTGCATTTTTAAACTCTTAAAGGACAATGGATTTCTTGCCATAAGCATGTAACACTCTTTCTATCATAGGGATGACTGTTTTCAAAACGCAATTTTCAATAAAACATGCTTTCCTAAGAAAACCAAACAAGACTAAACTGGGTCTGGGGGGAAGAGAAGCCAGAGGGCAGGAGAGGCCAGGTCTGGACCTGGGCCGGGAGCCAGGAGGGCACCCCATCTCCACGTCTCCAATCCCCTCTTCCGGCAGGGGTCCCAGGAGCAGATGAAGTTTCCAGGGTGTGGAGCGGATGGTCTTGGTCTTCAGGAAATCAGGTTCCAAAGCCTCAAAATCCTTCCCTTTTCTTTCACTACAAGTGACCAGCCCAAGAGTGCTCAGTAATTTCCAACAAAGTATGTGTTGCAATTGACTGCATGCTGCTATTAATCACAGTAACTCCAACCAGAACGAAGCTAACCCTCAGATAAACCTTATGGTCAGAGATATTTCGTGAAATTAAATTTCAGACTGCTTTTTTTTTAACCCCCTAGAGGGATATAAAAAAATGTTTGAGAATAAAAATACATTAGAATAAAATTCTAAAGTGGGGATGGAATATGAGTACGATTTCGAGGAGATAAATAAACAATGTTGTCTGACATGCATTTTAAACTCGATAATGCTGGGCCAAAACATGGTAGGTGAATAAATAAATGAACTTCACCCTAAGCCTCAAATCTAACACAAAAATTGATTCACAACAGGCCATATATTTAAAGTTCACATAAAACTAAAAAACTATGAAAATTAGAGAAAATCTTCAGGATCTAGGGCTGGGTGAAGAGTTCTTAGGCATGACAGCAAAAGCACAGCCTTAAAAGAAAAAAACTGTGTAAGCTGGACTGCATCAAAATGAAGAACTTCTGCTTTAAGAAAAACCATGGGGGGCTTCCCTGGTGGCGCAGTAGTTGGGAGTCCGCCTGCTGATGCAGGGGACGTGGGTTCGTGCCCTGGTCCGGGAGGATCCCGCATGCCGTGGAGCGGCTGGGCCCGTGAGCCATGGCGGCTGGGCCTGCGCGTCCGGAGCCTGTGCTCCACAGCGGGAGAGGCCACAGTAGTGAGAGGCCCGCGTACCGCAAAAAAAAAAAAAAAAAAAGAAAAAAAAAGAAAAACCATGGGGTCTTCAGTAGCGAAAGGATGAAGACCAGCTACAGACCAAGTGAAAATATCTGCAAACCAACACTTGGCAACGGTCCATATCCCAAACTCTCAAAGCTCCCAAAATATTTAATTGTAAAGTAGGCAAAAGATACGAAAGACGTTTCACCAAAAAGGACATACAGATGGCAAATAAGCACATGAAGAGCTGTTCAACGCCATCAGTCATGAGGGAGGTTCAAACTAAAACCATGACGAGGAATCACAGCTATGACAGAGAAGAGGCAACACCAAACACCCCTCTGGAGGACGCAGGGACATAGAATGTAGCGGCCTGTGCAGTGCAGCTTGGCGGTTACTTACAAAACTAAACATCCAATTGCCATGTAGCCTTGCAACTGGGCTCCTGGGTATTTTACCCAGAGAAGCGAAAACTTTCACCCAAACAAAAATGTGTACGTGAATGTCCAGAGCAGCTTTAATGGAGCACCCCAAGGCTGAGAACCCCCAAATGTCCCTCGATGGGCGAGCGGTTACACACGTAATACTTGTCGACACGCAAAGGAGGGCCCTGCAGACATAGCCTGGGTGGGGGGTCAGGGGTGCGGAGTGAGGGAAGAAAGCCCCCGAACTCTGCCATCCCGCGTTTCAGAACACTTGAAACAACACGCCTCCAGAGATGGGGGACGGGGTCAGGGACGGCCGGGGTGACCACAGAGGGAGGCTCGCAGTGCTGGGTGGGCACGTAAACCCACACTGTGCTACCCTGGGAGAAACCGGCTGGAGGGGACATGGGCTCTCTCTATACTATCTGTGCAGCCTCCTGTGAACAATTATTAAAAAGTTTAACTTTCGGCACGTACATAAAAATACTACGAAAGGCAGAAGTCAGGCCAGGGCTGGTCAGGCTGGGGGCGTCAGGGGCCCCATGCTGCGTGGGCAGTGGGCCGCGGCCCAGCTTCCAGCACCACCCCCCCCCCCCCCAGCTCCACAGTCACAGCAGGCAGGCGACAGCCAGGCAACAGGGAAGCACAGAAACAAAGATGCACACGCTCCTGGAGGAAAGTCATTTCAGGGGAAAAATCACCCGAACAAGAGGTGTCAAGGCCAGTCAGAACCCCCATGTGAGGAGACAGGAGTTGTAACCAAGACCATGCAAGGGTTATAACTGTCTTTTGAAGGATAAGACAAAGATGTAACTAACAATGCAGGTATTCTTAAAAAACTAATCCGAGACACTGGATGTGAAAAATATAACTGTCAAACTGAAAACATCATCAACATGTGGAATGACCAGCAAGACCAAAGTGCTGGGTCTTGAGGGACAAATGACGGAGCTGGAGAAGAGGGGAGGTCCAGGGAGGGAAGCCGTGCAGAACCTTCTAGAGCTGGAGAAACACACGAGTCAGGCCGCGGGGCCCCTGGGGAAGGGTCCGACCCGCACCAGCAGCACCAGCACAAGCAATGCCAGGCGTCTGACTGCACACCCGGACTTCGTGCAGGAAGCGGGGAGCAAACCACGCCCTGTGTCTGTAGCGCGTCACTCCCGGGCCCCAGCCGCCCTCCTGCCTACTCACTCCCCAGAGAGACAGGCGGGTGCTGAGTCTCCCAAGCCAGTAACTCCCCAAAGCGGACGAGGAGCTCCCGGTGAGCCCAGGCACCTATGAGGAGAAGCCCAGAAAGCAGGCTGACGGGTCACACTCAGGAACCCTACAAGGCCCGCAGGCAACCGTGGCTGACGACCCCACCACTTCCTGGCCTCTCCCCTCCACGCACAGAAGTCCACTTGCCATCCGCACACGAAACAAAAGAGGAGACAGACAGGAGAGCGGCCCCACCCCAACAGGGACGCGTTACCAGGCCCGGGATGGACTTCGGCATGGTCTTCCGAGCCCTGTGGACCTTGACGTCAGCGCCCGGGGCCGGGGCCTTCTTGTCCTCTGTGTCCTTGCTGCCTTCCCCGGGCTTGGCTGGCATGGCGGCCGGCGGCTGGGGAAAAGCGCCAGGAGTCCTCCCTTTGCCAGCCCCGCCAGGGAGGGTCTTCGCGGCGTGACCGGGCAGGGAGGAGGCCAGGGCGCCAGCCACCCGCAGCGGTGGCTCAGACAGGGGGGCCTTGCCGAGGAAGTAGCCGTTGCTCCCGACGACGGGAGTCTGAGTGAAGCCGTCGGCTCGGATGTGGTTCTGCTTCCCCACCTCAGTGTCTCTGTCCAAAATCCCATTTTCCGCTATCCGGGCCACCGGACCGGCTCCTTCCTGCGGGCTGACTCTCGTGCTTTCCTGAGTGTGCTTCACAGCGGCCGGGTGGCCGTTGGCATCGCTCTTGTCGCAGGACCCGTTGGTTTCCCCGTCTGCAGCCACATGGGCCTCCCCTCCCTGCTGCTCTGCCGAGCCTTCATCAGCAGCCATAGGTGACCCTACGGAAGGAGGAGAAGAGTCAGTGGCTGCCCCGCCTGTGACCCCAACACAAGAGCCCCCACTGCCCTGCTTACACAAAACTGTCTGAAGAAAAACCACTTTATTTCATAGACAAACATTTGAGTTCAGACGGATTAAATATAAAGTATGTCACAGACACTGTCTCGACAGTGAGTCAGTTAAGGGGGGAATGACCCCATCCCCAGAAGGGCGGTCTACGCCCCGCCCCTAGCGAGGTGTGGGTGGGGTGTGGTCCTTGAAACAAACACCCCACTCCTCCAGTGAGTTCTTAAAAGACTTCCAACACATTATGCAGGATTTACATATCCTCCAGGAACAAATTCTCCACTGGAAAACAAAACTGGGTAGGATTCAGAGACAGGAAACAAGGCCTCGGGAGCAGCTTCCCAAAAACAGACCTAAAGAAAACAGGGTGAGTTTTCAGTCTGTCAGCCAGAAGCCTCGTTACAAACCCCTGGTCTCTGAAGCGCGTCTCCTCAACTTGATAAACAAGAAACACACTTCCCACCAGCAGATCGACACACGCGGAGCCTCACCACAGACCCCAGCAGAAAGCTCACAGTTACAGCGCTGGGTGCAGAGGGGCTGTGGTCACGTCCAAGACCCCACCACCCATCACCCCTGTACCCCTGTTTACAGCACATCACCTGCCATGACTCCATCACGACTGTACTGGCCCCTGCAAGGAGAGGTCCACGTTCACTACTGTACCCTGAGCACAGAAACACGAGTGCAGTAAGTACTGTCTGAATGAATAAACAGCTATTAATTTTTTTAAAAACCCTTGGCAAAACAGAATAGGTGAAAACCTACTCAACTTGGAGAAGGCCGCATGCCAATCTACAGCAAAGATACACTTCTTCAGAAATGTTGCATGAATTCCATGTAGGATCAGAAACAACATCAGGACATCCATTAACACCACAAAAGTTCACACAAGAGTGGGGTCCCAGATGACCCCACGGGAGAGAGAAACGAGGAGCAAGGCCTGGAGACAAGGGTTGGGCTCTCCTGCATACCTGGTCCGTCAGCAAGTCAAACACGAGTGCAGCAAGGCTGCCAAATCTGAAATCAAGTACAAAAACCAAAGGCATTTTTCTACGCTGGCCTTAACTTTTGAGAAAACATAAGAAAAAAAAAAAAAAAACAGTATTCACAAAAAAGCAGGAAAAACTATAAAGGATATAAAACTTTAACCAAGATCATGCAAAGTCTCTGCAGAGAAAAAAAATTTTAATGGAAGTATCTCACGACTTTGAACGTGACGGCAAAAACACAAAGATGCATGTCGCCTCAAACTGACTCTCTAAGTTCAATGATACCCTAATCAAAATTCCAATCAGTGTATTGAGGAACTCCATAACCTTATTCTGAAATGTGCAGGGAAAACAAATTTCACAAACAGCAAAGTAAATCGTGAAAAAGCACAGCAAAGGAAGGGGAAATGGGCCTCTCCCAACACAAAGGAGGACGGGGATGCGGACAGTCACAGGGCGTCGAGCACAGCCACCCAGGGGCCAGACGCTGACAGGTGCTCAGAAAGGCAAGCTCCTAGGACAAATGCATCTCAACTTGCAAAAGAATAGAGCTGGACCCTTACCTCACACCATATACAAAAATTAACTGAAAACGTTTCCAAGATCTGTAACTATAAGAAGAAAACACAGGCATAAATCTTTACAATCTTCTATGAAGCAATGGTTTCTTAGACGCTATAACAAAACCACAAGCAACCAAAGAAAAACAGGTAAGTTGGACTTTATTTTGTGTTTCAAAGGATACCATCAAGAAGGTGAAAAGACAACCCATAGATTGGAAGAGTATTTGCAAATCACACATCTGATAAGGAACTTGTACCTAAAATATATTTTTAAAAACCTCTGACAATGCATTAATAAAAATCAATAACCAATTTTAAAAACGGGCAAAGGATCTGAATTGACATTTCTCCAAAGAAGATACACAAATGGCTAATAAGCACATGAAAAAAATGCTCAGCATCGCCAGCCAGCAAGGAAATACACATCAAAACCACGACGAGATACCACTTTGCACCCACTAGGACAGCTGGAACCAAAAAGAAGGTGCCGACGAGTGTTGTCGGGAGCCGCCCTCGCTGCTGGGGGGCATGGACGTGGTGCAGCTGCTGCAGGAATCAGTCTGGAGGCTCCTCGAAAGGAGGACCCAGGCCTGGGCTCAGGGGCCGTGTGCAGAGGAGACTGGCACCTGGCATCACTCATCCACAACTTCTTTTAGAAAAGGGCCCAGGAGGGCAGACAGAGTGGGAGCCCAAGGAAGGGAACATTTCAAGGAACAGGGAGGAGGACAGCGCCAGAAGGAAGACGCTGAGGCAGGTCTTCAGAGGTCCCACCACTGTGAGCAAAGGGACAGGCAGGACAGTGTGCGGGGCAGCTCCGGGAGGGAAGCGCCCCAGGGCCAGCCGGGGTGGAGCAGAGAGGGGCCAGTGGGCCGGATGAGGCACCCTGAGGTGCAGGGCGAGGGCAGAAAGCAGGGCAGGGCCATGGCCTTCCGTCCAAGCTGGGCTGTCTGGAGAAGATGCCCCAGGGAGAGAGGGGGTGAGGCTGGAAACAGCCCTGGGAAGCCAGGCAGGCAGCTGCCCAACCCCCACCCCACTCAGCTCCCTGAGCCCCAACAGCTCTACTAGAACCTGAAGCATTTTGGTCACATGCTAAGCGACACACTCACAGGTAAGACGGTCCTGCCCTGTGGCCTGGGCTGCTGGGTCCCTTCTCTCAAGCAAGGCTGCCCTGCCATCAGCCCCAAGCTGGGGGCCCATACTCTGCCTTCACCCACCGTCACCCTCGGGTGTGCACGGGGTGGTCACAAAAGCAGAGGACCCCGTGGATGTGAAAAGGTGTCAGAGCAGCATGTGGGCCCACCAGGGAGGGGCAGGCCCGCGGCAGTTCCCATCGTGGGGGCCGCACCACAGCTCGGGGAAGACGAAAAGCGGCTGTCGGCCTAGGGCACAAGGTGGTCCCTGCCACCAGGCCACTCGAGGCCTCATCCTGGGAGGCTCAGGGCCGCCCACACCGAGCTCACAGGTCTACACGGAACACTGGGGCACAGGCCTCCGTCTCCCTGCAGTGCCTGGAAAGGCAGGGCCCTCGCCTCCCACTGCTGCACACACGGCAACCTCTCCAGACTGGCCTCTGCCACCCACGGGCCACTGTCTGTGTGTCTTCAGAGGATGCAGGGCCGGATGGGCATCTGACAGTCCGGGTAAGCTCGCCTGACCTTGGCCCCGAGCCAGCCTCTTCCCCACCCAGCTGAGAGGTGGGTAGACATCGTCCAGGGACCAGGCTGGGGCGGTGGCGCGGGTGTGCGGCCAGGACCAGGCGGCAATCTCTGTCACAAGGGACAGGAGCGCGGTGCGGGCGCGTTTCCTCCCATGTCAGTGGGGACAGCGCCACACCACCAGCCAGCAGGACGACACTGAGACACGCTTCTTGTCCGCATGGCCCTGCTGTTTGCACAGGAGGGCCTGTGCCGACACGGCCAGGCGGACCCCAGCATCTGAGGCTCCCAGGCGCCGGCCTCATGGTATCCAGCCAGGACGCTGCTCTCCAAAGGGGTCTGGCTGGCACCCCCAGGCAGCTTGGGTGGGACAGTGGGGTTTACCTGTCATGGTCTGTCCCAGAGCCAGCACCTCCCAGCCTGACTCCGGGCCTGTCCCTCCAAAAGCTCCCCTATGTACCAGCCCCTCGCCAGCCTCCCTCTACCTCCTGGCACCTCCGCAGCAGCTTCCACGCCCCAAGACCTGGTGCGGCCGCCCCCCTGCTGGCCTTACGGCGCCCTGAGGACCAGGACGCACAGGGCCTCCACCCTCCTAGAGGACCAAGAGCCCCGGGACCCCACAGGAGGAGGCCGCACGGCAGGCCTGGCCGAGCAGGGGTGGCCAGGCAAGGGGCCCCGGGCGCCCTTACCTTCACTCGGCAGCTCGGCTCCCAGGCCGCAGTCCTGCTTGGTCTCCCCCTTTGCCGGAACCGCCTGCTAAAGAGAAATAAATGTCAGCCGGGCTCCGCCAGCAGGACTCCTGTCCGTGGGCATCGCATCCAAACCAAAATTAAACCACCCAGGACAGGACGGACAGGGAACCTCGAGCCAGTGGAAAATGCTCTTGACACCGTCTCTTCGGGAGGAGGACCAGCAGTCAACCACAGCCCCGGGAAACCTCTACTTCAACTGTATTGGGGGGATAGTCTTTTAATAATAAGAATGCGTGGCTTACGTAACTAAAATTGCAAATGTTTTCTCTATTATAGGAATGCTACAATTTATTTCAAAGTGCATTCTGCTGCTGACAATAATTCATCTAAGTATTTCAAATGTCCAACAGCCTACAGAAAAGTCAGAGAAATGGATAAATCAAGAAAATTCAATGAAAACCTGAATCACTAAGTATTTGAGTCTACCATACAGAGACGTGAATTACACGATGCCTCTTGCAATGGTTTTAAGACAAACTTCTTGCCTTCAGGAATGTGAGAGTCTGGTTAGAGAACGAACAGAAACACACAACACACCCTTAAGCGGGGTCTCTGCAGGCGCCCGGTCCACAGGGGGAGCAGCTGACGCAGACCCTCTAGGCATCTCTCTTAGCGACATCCAGAGTCTAGGGGCATAGCTCCCATAACGCTTGCGTAACGTTCTGGAATGTTTTCTTCAAGAGACACCACAACATGTGCTCGCAACACTCCTCCTGAGCCTGGCTCCCACCGCTAATTTCACTGGGGTCAGGCGGCTCCCTGGAGCAGTGCCCACCCCCACGGCGCCCTCCTTCCTTGGCACCACCCCAGGCCTGCGGGCCAAGAAGGGGCACAAGCACGGCAAGCTCCCTCCGGCCACTTCCAGGCTCCACTCTCCTACCTTTCTAGGGCTCCACGTCTGGCCTGACCAGTGGTTTGAAACCCAGTGGTTTTCAAAGTGTAAGCTGAGGATCCCCGGAGCCCCTGAGAACTCCTCAGGGGACCTAAGAGGACTTGTTTTTTGAGGCATGTGTGCACACACACACACAGGGGTAAGGTCTCACCGGCACTACCGGGTCCTGGCCACCAGACCACAGCCAATGGCGCCTGGGTGGACATCCACTCCTAGCTGGTCACACAGGGTCCCTTGTTCTAGGAGCTGAGGAGCTCAGTCGTGTACGTGGCCACATGGATGAAGGCCAGCCACCGTTCCTGAGCACCTGTCGTGTGCCAGGCACCTGCCAGCCCAAGGGGAGGCCTCAGTGGACAGCAGGGTCCAGGCCACAGGGCCAGCTGACAGTGGTTTTTACATCACCAGAGACCTATGAACAATAACGACAAGATGTGACAGAAACCTCTGTGGTCAAAGCCATGTGTGGTCCTTTTCAGAAAAGTCCTTAGAGCCCTGTTCCAGTCGGGGGATAAGAAACAAACACAAACACATTAACTTCAGCTAGAGTGTGGGGTGCTGTGACGTTATAAAACCGGGGTTGCAAGGCTGCAGCGGTGAGGGGTAGCCAGCTGGGGGCTCTTCTCCAGCCCCTCCCAGTGGCCTTGTGCTCATACCATCTACAGGCCTGGATTAAACAGTCCTGGTCTGTTGGCACTGGCCAACTCCCTGCTGCCCCTTCTGCAGTTAGGAAGCTGGAATTTGGTGCCAGGCACTAAGGGAAACTCTTGAGGCCTCACAGCCTTCCTCCCAGAGGAAGGGGAGTACTTTCTTACAGAGTCAGACCTGACACATCCCTCCTCGTCAAGGAGAAACAAGCCTTCATCGTGGATGGCAAAGCCCAGCCTCTGCTCCCCTCAGCACCCCCTCCCACACCCTGACGCCAGTCTCTGGCCCTTGGACCCCGCCACCCCTCAGCAGGCCAAGCTCCACCTTCTCAGACAGCCTCACCTGGACCTCGCCTTGTGGCCCCGCTGGTCCCACCACCACCAGGCACACCACCAGCCTGTCTGCCCTGCCAGCATGAGCACTCAGGGTCCAAAGGGGGGAACCTGTCCTGTCCCCAACCTGTCGGCAGTGCCGGGCGGGAGGAAGAAGCTGAGAAAGCGTGTGGCAGAGAAAAACAGGGTCTTCCTAGGGGACTGGGTGTGGCGCAAGCCTGAGGGGCGCTCTGGGACAGCCCAGACGCACAGTCCACACGTGTTGCGGCCACCCTGCTCCTTGTGGGCACTGCCAGTGCCACGTCTGGAAGCCCAAAGGCCCAGAGACTGAGGCTGCGGGTGAGCTCGGCCCACGACCAGGGCAAGAAAGACAGAAATCTCCTGAACCCAGATGCTCTGTGAGTTGAACCTATATGTACCTAGCAAGAGGGAACATGGGGGCTTCCCTGGTGGCGCAGTGGTTGAGAGCCCGCCTGCCGATGCAGAGGACACGGGTTCGTGCCCCGGTCCGGGAAGATCCCACATGCCGCGGAGCGGCTGGGCCCGTGAGCCATGGCCGCTGAGCCTGTGTGTCCGGAGCCTATGCTCCGCAAAGGGAGAGGCCACAACAGTGAGAGGCCCGCGTACCGCAAAAAAAAAAAAAAAAAAAAAAAAAAGAGGGAACACGGTTTTCGTTGCCTTTTCCAAAGGGCCAGCAACCTACAAAATCGACATCAACCAGGAAAGGATTACAGGTGGAACACGTAGCCCAAACCACTAACAAAACCAGAACCAAACAGAACTGCTGGCAGACACTTGAAACCCCTGCCAGCTCTCCCACAGGCAGGGGCTGTGACAATCCCGACAGTAAAAGGTGGATGGGTGACCTCAGTCTCTGCTTTGCAAGAAGAGCCTCAACTAACCCCAGAGTGAGCTTGGGATACGGGGACACAACAGGAGGAGGAAAACCTCCAGAGAAGACGCGAGCCAACGGCAGTGCGCACAGCAGAAGCTCTGAGCAGTGCGAGGGCCCCTGGGCAGCAGCAGCACAGAATCTCGACTCCCACGTGCCACCTCCACGGAGAGACTGAGGCTCCTGGCAGAGAGGACCAACTCCAGGCAGGGCGGGGGCACAAGAGGAGCTTAGAACCTCGGGTTGTGCCTGAAAACGAAGCACTCAAACTGGCAGGGGGCGTCCAAGAACCAGGACAGACCCAAGGGATGCCACTCCGGAGTCTGCGACACTTGGAGCATCAAAATGAATAATGACAGGAACAGGAATGGTAAACCAGTGAATAAACACCAGCATCAAATAAATGAATGGATAACAAACAAATCCAACAGGGAAAGCTCCTTATCCTAGATGCCAACAACTGAAGGCAGAGAGAGGGCTGGGAGCTGAAGCCACCATTACAACTCGTGGAGGAAGTTTCGTAAGAAATGGGATCTTACAGAATCTCAAAGTATCTCGCCGCAACATTGTCCTCAAGTAAGAGGGAATTCCCTCAAGTAAACGGAAGAGCAGTGACCTTCCGTGGAGAAACCTGTAGCCTCACCCATGGGACGGTCACGGACAAAGCGGCAGGTCTCCTGATGGGGACGCACCCTAACCCTAACCCTTCCTGCCACCAGGGTTTCCAGAAAGCAACGTGATGTGCCCTTGGAAAAGGAAGACCGAGGAGCTGGAGTCCCCTCAACTACCCGTCCAGAGCGGGAAAGCGCTGTGAAGGGACTACTGTGACGACTGCACGCACAGCGACTGGGCACCGTGTTCACGTGTGATTACCGTGACACCTGTATGCACTGCAGACCAGACGGTTGTGTCAACATCGGGATCTTGATGGTTATTCAGAGAAATGTCCTTGTTTGTAGTAAATAAGAGCCTGGACTTACCTCTGTGCGGGACAGAGGAGACAAGATGCATGTGTGGTGTGTGTGCATACATGTGCACATGTGAAGGACATAACAACTGGAGTCAGGGTGAAGGGTAGATGGGAGCCACTGTGCTAATCTTGCAGCTTTTCTGTATGTTTGAAATTATTTCAAATTAAAGTGTTTTAAAAGGAAAAGTCAGGAAAGTCTTCAGACTGGAAGCACGCTGTGTGGCCACGGGGCAGACAGGGTGGAACTGAAATGACGACAGGGCGTCTTGCAGGTAACAGAGAGGCAGCAGCAAGGACTTCCCAGAGGGGAACTGGTCCACGGCAGAGGCGCAGAAGCACAGGCTTGGAACCTGAGGACCCAGGCCCTATCCGGCTCCTCTGTCCCCCTGCACTTTGCCGAGGTCACCTGGCTTCTGCAGCTGCAAGGCAGGGACCACTTGTTCCAGGAGCTGCTGTGAGGACGACAGACCTGGTGCCTGACGCGGAGCCAGCAGACCCGCAGCCCCGGATGCGTGAGGACACAGAACACGCGTGCACTGGGGGCTCCACAAACTGCTGCGCCTGCACCCCGTGTCACCGGGGGCCCAGGACCACGGGCAAACGCAAGGGTTCCGGCACTGGCTGTGGGACTCAGGTCCGGAGAGAGCAGGAGAACAGGGACATAAAGACAAATAGTGGCGGGGTGGGGGAAACCCCCAAAGGAGTAGCAGGCTCGGGAGCCAGACGGCACAGCTGTTTCCACCTTCAATGAACTATCAACATTTAAAAAGTAGGAGAGTTTACAAGAAATCTGGGTTTCCAGACTCTGAAACAGTGAGGAGCTGTGGCGACCCTGGCGGGGTGCCTGGACAGGCTCCTGCGGGGTTCCCCACAGAGTTGGCCTCTTGACACCCGGGACCAGCACCAAGTCAGATTCCACCTTACTCCTGCATGTAGGTACTGACCCTCAGGGTCTAGACCGGAGAAAATGCCCTCCTGCCCAGGCCTGCTTCACTCATCTTAACTCATCCGCCTGCCCCCTGACCTCACTGGCAGCACCTGACTTGAGGCATCACCTCCCAGGACCTGTCCTGGCCACATCTCAGTAATGGTGCCATGACCTGGCCCCACCGGGTTGGGCTGTGGGGCCAGGATGTCTGATCCCAGGCCCCTGATTTCCCACTGTCCATCCAGGGCCAGGCAAGGCTGTACCTCGTCTTTACCCTCAGCCCCACGTGGCCGGGCCTCACTGCCTCTCCCAGCCCATCACAGCTGCATCCCAACTGCCAACCACCTACACCCTTCAACCCCCTCAAACAGGAGTTCTCTGGGGTCCCCAAGACCCTTCCAGAGATCAAGACTGTTTTCATAACACCAGCAGGATCCCACTCACCCGTTTCGCAGTACTGACATCTGCACAGATGGTGCAAGGACAATGCTGTCGGCACCTTAGCAGGAATCAAGAGGGTGGCACCAAACGACACGCTTAGTGACTGAATTCATCCTCACTCTGGGGCCACCGCCCCACAGCAAGGACACTGGGCCCGCCGACAACACCTCTGGGCCCCGGGCCCTGACTGGTGACAACGGGTGTCTGGAAACAAGCCGGGCGGGCACAGCCCCCGGGACCCCATGAACACAGCAGGTGTCTGGAGACAAGCCAGGGTGGGCACAGCCCCCAGGACCCTATGAACACAGTGGCAAACCAGCTGCCTCCTGTCACAGCACCAGCCAGCCACACGTTCACCCACAAAATTATGGTTCATGACCTTTCCCCCAAAAAAGTCTGTTTTAAGAATATTATGGGGTTTCCCTGGTGGCGCAGTGGTTGAGGGTCCGCCTGCTGATGCAGGGGACGCGGGTTCGTGCCCCGGTCTGCAGGGGACGAGGGTTCGGGCCCCGGTCTCCGCGTGCCGCAGAGCGGCTGGGCCCGTGAGCCATGGCCACTGAGCCTGCGCGTCCAGAGCCTGTGCTCCGCGGCGAGAGGGGCCGCAGCAGTGAGAGGCCCTCGTACCTCAAAAAAAAGAATATTATGTAACACACAAATAATGCCAGACTGGGCCGCTATTTTGCTCTGTGTCTACCCGAGTGCATTCAGGAACCCGCTGACGTGCTCACAACACACCAGGCCCTGGGTGAGCATGAGACCTGTAAACAGAGCACCGCCATCTCTGCCTCACTTCTGTCTCCTACTTAAAACCCAAGCACCTCCTCGCTCATTTCTCTGAGTGACTGCTGCTGGTGGCACAGGGTGAAAGAGGACCAGGGGGAGGGGGTGGCATGGGGAAGGAGGGAGGGCAGAGGACAGGCAGGGGTGGGCGAGCAGGGGCACACCCAAGCGGCTCACACCTGTAGGGCACGGGACAGTGTGCTGGAGTCTGGGATGCTATGAAGTCTCCAAACGAAGGACACATTAGCTTATCAGATGAATATGAAAAACAAATATCAAAGAAAAGGAATACTCTCTCGGTCTGAAACTTCTGTACAAGCCTCTACCTGACAAAACCTGCCCTAGGGCTCTGCTCTAACACTTGCTGTGCCTTATTTAAGACACAGGCCCCGCCAGTGGCCAATTTCTCTTGCATAAAAAGGAAGAGAAAAAAAAAGAAAAATAGGGCTCCCCTGGTGGCGCAGTGGTTGAGAGTCCGCCTGCCAATGCAGGGGACACGGGTTCGTGCGCCGGTCCGGGAGGATCTCACATGCCGCGCAGCGGCTAGGCCCGTGAGCCATGGCCACTGAGCCTGCGCGTCCGGAGCCTGTGCTCCGCAACGAGAGAGGCCACAACAGTGAGAGGCCCGCATATCGCAAAAAAAAAAAAAAAAAGGAAGAGCAGCACATATTCGTAAAGCTCACAATAAAGAAATATTACTGCTTACCTCAACCCTGTCTAGCCTAGCAGGTTATTCTTTCTCCCTGATCGAAGCAAAACAAAACAATGGGCTAAAACAAAGTTTTGAGGTAATTAATCGACTTCAAATCAAGACCTTTCCATTTACAACCATCTACCTAAGTTGTATGGGAGTGAAACACATGAATGTGCATGAACGACCAGCCAGCAATTCAAGTTCTTAATTAAGTCAACATGGCCGCAGAGACACAGAACCCAAAGGCCAGTCTCTCACTCATACACAGACAACAGAATCAACACTGGTGAAGGTCCACCCGTGGCTAACTCGTTTCCCAAAAGCCTGGTCTCTTTCCTGGAAGAACTTCCAATAAAATCATCTAAACTCTCCCCCAGGCCACATCACTGATCAAGGTCACTGGTCAGGGCGGAGGCCTCCCCAACCTGGCTTCTCTGAAGGCACAGCCCCTGACCCAGTGCTGGCAGCTCACCCTGGCGGTCCTGCCCATAGCCCAGAGATCCATGGCCCCCGTGGCCTGAGACCCCAACACCCCACCCTCAGGAAGCCAGGAGGTGAAGGAATGCCCCCCCCCCCAGACGACCTGCCCCACTTTCCATCCCTCCTTCAGCACGGGCCGAACCTGCTCACCCTGCTCAAGTACCACGGCCACCACCTAAATCACGAGGGCTTCAACCGCAAGGCTGGGCCCCATCTCCACCCCAAGACCCATGTGTCCCAATAAGGAAGGACCTGCACCTCCTTCACCTCCTCCTTGGAAGACAGACAACCCCAGAGTCAGACCCCACCCGCAAAATCACCGGGAATCCGGACCGGCAACCTCATCCGTAAGCATCAGGCCTTCCGTTTTTCAGATGCCACAAACTTGGGCACGACTAAGAATCCACAGCTTGCAGCGGGAACCAGCGGGGACCACGTGTGCTCACCAGGTGTACACAAGGCACACACGCCGTACAACTCTCGTCCACTGCACCACCGAGACACGACAATTCCAGAAAAACAGCTCCTTCCAGGGCTTTTTGTCCTCTTTATCCTCAGCACATCTGCCCGAACTCCAGAACATTTCAGGAGCAGACTTCATATCACACTCCCAAACCCAGACTGAAAAAGGGAATCCTCTCAGAGCCTGGGATTTGCAGAGATTCTGGGGCTTCTTTCAGTCAAAGAGCCTTTTACATACAAACTTCTAAATAAAAAGACATTTACAGGGTGAAAGCAGTGAGGAAAGACTGAAGGGAGGTGCGGGGTCCTGAGGGGTGGAGCTATACCCAAGGACACCCCTCTCTTCACAGAATCAGGAATCTTTACAGTCCTAAACTCAACGTTGCATGTGGGTTTTAGTTCCCGGACCAGAGATCTAACCCAAGCCCCCTGCAGTAGAACCAAGGAGTCTTAACCACTGGACTGCCAAGGAAGTCAGACTCAACTCTTCTTAAATATGCAAAAACAAAGCGCTCCTGCCTCGAGTGTCCACATTCCTGAAACAGAAGAGAAACCAGAAGAAAACCCTCAGACTCTGCACCATGTGGCTAAGGTTCTCAAGTCCATCCGTCCACTGGAGAACAGGCCGGTCCCCCTCCAGCCTTGTCCTCCATTCAGCCCTGCCAGCTGGTCCTAACCCTCCTCGCATCCTCACATTCGGTGACCTGCCGTTTTTGACAGTAAAACTGGAGCTGGGACTCCATGATGCCAGAACTGCTCACAGTAAGAGTCCCTCCACCAGCCTATCCAGACCCTCATTCGACTTCTTCACCGCCTCTGATAAAATCCCAGTTTGATCCAGCTGAAAGGCACCGGGGCAGGGGTACAAAGTCTGCCCAGGAGGTGGCCAGAATGGCCAGTGAGCGGCAGCGGCAGCACGCCCTTCGGGGAGTGTGACAGCCACATGCTCACTGCGAGCTGCGTCTGACCACGCCTCCCAGAAGAATAAACTCTACCCTTTGGAGCATCAGTTTTCACATCCTAAAGAGCTGATGTGGCTGGAGAAAAAAGAAAGAAAACTTTCCAGTTTGTGAAGTTTTTTCCTTAAATGCAAATTGGCAGGTTTCGATATACACAAACCCTAAGGGAAAAAAACACATCCCAAGAGGTGAGGTAGAATCTGACCCCGTGCTGGATGTGTAAGGCCAACACAGGGCAGTGGGTGCAACAAGCTGCCCAAGACATGAATGTCCAGTGACATCTGAAGTTCAGATAAATGACAAGCCGTGTTTTAGCATAAGTATGTTTATCTGAACTTTAAGTGTAACTGGGCATCCTGTATTCTTTTTTTTTTTTTTTTAATTTTCTTCACCAGTTTAATATGCATCAGGCTCTGGTTTTCCTTTCTTTTTTAAAAAATATTTATTTATTTATTTGGCTGCATCGGGTCTTAGCTGCAGCGCATGGGCTCTGGAGCAGCGGACTTAGCCGCCCCACGGCATGTAGGATCTTAGTTCCCCAACCAGGGATCGAACCCGTGTCCCCTGCATTGGAAGGCGGATTCTTAACCATTGAGCCACCAGGGAAGTCCCGCATCTGGTATTCTTATTTGCTGAACTTGGCAGCCCTACACTGAGTCTGTGAGGATCAGCAAAGGACAGAGGACCCTAGGTTTCTGTAATTCTGAAATGGCAATGCTTACATTTCAAAAGGCAATATTCTCTGCCCTGTGAAATCATACTCCTAAAAAGAAAAAGAATTATTAATCAAACAATTTCTTCATAGAGAATAGAACACAGAAGAAAATAAAATGTAGAGGAAAAAAACTAAAGGAATTATGAAGTCCTGCTCTCACACCATCTCTTATGCCTTGGCATGGGAGGCCTTCCCTAACTTGGCTCCCTTTTACCACTTGGGAGACTGTCTGCCCCACTGGGTGTTTGGCCTGACCCATCTCTGGGGGAAGAGGTCCCCACCTGGAACACAGGGAGGTCGCTTGTTACCCCTACCATATGCATTTCAATAAAAACATCTCAAGGTGGTGAAAAAACAAAAAAAGTCTTGCTAGGGTCTTCAGGTATCCTTATGTAAAAGAAAGAACGCGGGCTTCCCTGGTGGCGCAGTGGCTGGGAGTCCGCCTGCTGATGCAGGGGACACGCATTCGTGCCCCGGTCCGGGAGGATCCCACGTGCTGCGGAGCAGCTGGGCCCATAAGCCATGGCCGCTGGGCCTGCGCGTCCAGAGCCTGTGCTCCACGACGGGAGAGGCCACAACAGTGAGAGGCCCGTGTACAGCAAAAAAAAAAGGAAAGAAACACACCCACCACCCATTCTACAAGGGTTAAGTCTGAGCCACTGCAGTGCTGACAGAGAGAACACCCTGAGAGGCTCTCTGTGCTTTGGAAAACAGGCCCCTTAGAGAGTAGATATCTCAGAAGAATTTTAATGAACCCAAATTCCTGCCTCTTTCCATACACAGAAAAAAGGGCTAAAATCATTTATGGAAATACCCCTTCCCCGTGACTAGCGTTACCTTCTACGGAGATGTGTGCTTGGCTGCACACACCCCCTGGCCCAGACCACACAGATCCTGGCCGCTCCCCCACCTCTTCACAGCAGCCCCTCAGAGCTACTGAGAAGCTGTCTCCCAGGCTACAGTCCTCGGTAAGATCCGGAATAAAACTCAGCTCACGGCTCCTACATTGCGTCTTTTTCCTGTTTCAGTCAACGTTCCTCAAGTTAACTTCCAATCACACAGCCCTCAGTACGGATGTGGCCGCTCAGACACAGAATCCCGCCACCCCGCAGCTGCCCCGCCAAGAACCCGGCCCTGCCTCGCCTTGCTCTGGACCCTGCCTGCTCCCCACGCGTGGACAACAGGGCACCCTTCCACACAGGGCAGCGGGCCAGGACCTGTGCCAGCGACACAGAGCGGTTTTCAGATCCCACACAGCACATCTGTGCAGCAAAGACCCCCCAACTCCATGGAAGATGAGAAGCAGCTGAAGTACACTCAGGCAACCAGTTCTGGCTGCATGACATTACAGAGAGTATCTCCCAAGAAAAAGTGTACAGTCGTTTGTTTTTAACAAAAAGTGGGGGAGGGGGGAAATACCCAGATGCAAAGACCAGAGAAGTCATATTCTAAAGTCATCTTTAGGTGACACTGGCGGGTGGCTGTGTTCATTGTAGTGATGTCACAGGACAGGAAACAGCGACCGCGTTTCTATCACGGCGACGCAGACTCCCATCTACTAAGGTCTCACTCAGATTTTCTTAGTGAGTAAACAAATATCTTGTACCAGTTCTCACAGCAGCACCACTTATTTGGTGTTCCTCCCGCTAAGTGTAGCCACAGAACAAGCACGTAAGAACACCTGCCGCACCAACAGCGCTATCTGTAGGTGACATCAAGGTAGCCTGCGTTCCCTCCTCAAGGCTCAGGGCCTCCGTCCGCCCCCACTGGACATCACTGGACATGAGAAGAATGAGCACCAAGTGCAATCTGTCATGATGCAGTTAGCCTCAGTTTACAACATTTGCTTCTACATGCTTTTTAAAAAGACAGTTTTTGTTACACACACAGTTGGCCCCCTGTGTCGAGGGTTCCACCCCCGCAGACTCAACCAATTGCAGATCAAGTATGTTCGGAAAAAAACTCCAGAAAGTGCCAAAGAGCAAATGTTGAACCTGCCAGTTTGCACGGCGCCGGCAGCTGTTTACACAATATTTACATTGTACTTAGAGCTGTTTACACAGCATTTACACTGTATCCGGTATTACAAGTAATAATCAGAAGGCGATTTAAGTATACAGAAGATGTGCTTAGATTACATGCAACAATAGCACTGTTATTTCACATAAGAGACTTGAGCATCCACGATTCTGGTATCTGCAGGGGGTCCTGGAAACAATCCCCGACAGATACCAAGGGACAACCGACAGATACCAATGGACAACGGTACAGCACAGATCATCAAGGTTAGGATTCTATGAGGAATCTCCACGAACTCTCCAGGAAAATTACAAGGAATCCTTTGTACTTAACTGTCAGACCCGTGAGCCTCCTCATTGGCACCTGCACCTGCTCACCTGAGAGGCGAGGGGCCTTCCCACCCAGGTGCCAGCCTTGGGCAGACCCAGACTCTCACTCCCCGCACAAGAGGGTCCCACCGCTCTGCCTCCCAGGTGCCCACCCATCAATTTCTACCACACTGCTGACTTTTTTGTTGTTAAATAAACAACGGATGATGGGAGAATGATCATAGAAATTCTGACATTACCCCTTAGAAGAT
Source organism: Phocoena sinus (assembly GCF_008692025.1). NCBI lineage: Eukaryota > Metazoa > Chordata > Mammalia > Artiodactyla > Phocoenidae > Phocoena > Phocoena sinus. The sequence continues at coordinate 325,046 of NC_045768.1, forward strand.
TCCTAAAATTCAAAGGTAAGTAAGGGCTAGATATATTTTAGATAATGTGTATTAAAAGGACAAGCCTATAGACAAATTATAGATTTCAATAACTTTCTCAATTTGCATGTTGAAGACAGGGACTTCCCTAGTGGTCCAGTGGTTACGACTCCATGCTCCCAGTGCAGGGGGCCCAGGTTCAATCCCTGGTCAGGGAACTAGATCCTGCATGCCGCAACGAAGATCCCCTGTGCCGCAACTAGACCCGGCGCAGCCAAATAAATAAATAAATATTAAAAAAAAAAGAAAGAAAGAAAAAGACGATGTGGTCACGTCCACAAACCAGTAACAACAACCATGACAACGACCATCACCAGGGAGCTCGGTTTCTACCTCCCTTTGCGCCTGCTGCCCTGCCCGGGAGCTGAGAGTAAGACCCCCACCCGCTCAGCGGGGAGGGGTAAGGCCTCTGAGGGAGGGAGCACAGGGTCCCGACCCTCTCCAGGCTCCCACAGCGGGACCAGCTCGAAGACCCAACCACGAGCTACCTTAGAAGTGAGCACCTTCCCACACACTCCCTGCACAGAAGTGCTAACCTCAACAATAAGGTTATAGTCACAAAAGTACCAGAAAGTTAAAACTGCCTCCAAATACTTCATCTTCAAAATGGTGTGCTGGGGACCCTGGACCACCCCCAGGGCCAGGCCAAACCCGAGGACGGGACAGGAGAGCCAGCTCCAGAAAAACACAAAAGCTGACACAGCGGCTTGCAGACCTTGCACTCGCTGTGGGGCCAGCTCTGCGGTCGGGCCTCAGACCTGAAAGCTGCAGGACTGGAGCCCCCGCCTCCAGCCAGAGCTGACTGTTTCCTCGGCCTCCGCAGGCCCAGGCCACTTGGCATCCACGCACGTCACATCACTCCTGCATTTGCACAGAACTCCTGTCTCAAACACAAAGGTTGAGAAGGTTCATCTTTAAGTGCTACACGCACATTTTAAGTTAAAAGCAGCAAAGCCATTTCGGAAAGAATCTGAGATGAACTCGACTAGAACCATGTAAAACAGCTCCATGTGCTGGGGAGGCGGGAAAGGATGCAGTCAGTGCCCCCAGGGAACTGCTGCCCTCCCAACTTGGCCACCAGCATTTCTATCCTGGCTCCAGAGGGCTGTGCGGCACATGTGCTGGATTGGGAGAGGGGATGTCAGCTTTCAGGGCTTATCTACCTGAGCTATAAAGAGACCCAACAACAGCACGATATTAAGAGAAAGGAGGAGAAACCCTCTCGACAATCATCTTCGTGGCAGGCGTGGCTCACTCAGCTCATCTGATGACTACTGAAAGGAAAGCCCCTCCTCCACACTGGCCACCAGGCTTGCCTCGGCCTGTGCCCTGGAGACCACTGCACAGCACCCAGCACGGGGCACACAAAAGGGACCTTCTCTCCCATGAGGAGAGAGGTTTTGGTTCTAGCCATAACAGGAGATGCCAAACCCGACCTGCCATCTGCCCCTCTCTGCCCGAGGCCTGGACCAGCGGTGGCATCCCTTCCCTGAGAACCACAGGGATGCCAACGCCAGGCTGTAAGCAACAAACAGGTTCTCAAAGATGGGACGCATCTGCAGTCCAAGAAACTTCTGGAGATGTAGAGCGCTACCCGCCCACCCCCTAATTTTAAACTATTTTCCACATACCAATTTCACTAGCTAATTATCAAAAGGGTGGGGAGAAAAGAATGAATCCTTTCAATATCTCACAGATTTCCTGTCCTCTTTGTCTTTTTGTTTTTTCCCCTTGGCAGAAAAAGGAGAGTTAGTTCCTAAATTTGGAAAACACAATTAATTCCAAAGTGGCCCCATACATTACGTCTAAGGGATTTTGAAATATCAGAACAAGACTCCCTTTCCATCTGTTACTTAACCATTAACTGGCCTCTCTGCAAAGAAGAAAACCAAAGGAGCTACCTCCTCGCTGTTTCCCTTGACCTAGGACTCTCTCAGCTACTATATTTTTCCAAAGATGGCAGACCAACATGTCTCCCATCCTCCACGCCCTGCTACTGGATGGTGCTCACACTTCCCCCCAAAAGGTGGGCTCTGTGTGCCCTGGCCACTCACTGGGCCTGGACCCTGAGATGCGGCTGAAGTGATCTCCCCCCTGATATCTAAAGTCAGGTCACGCAGGAGCCCGGACCACAGAAGCTGAGTGCCAATATGCGCGTGAGTGAAGGGCCTTCAGATGCACCCACTCCCAGTGCTGAGTCTTCCAGCTGAGACCCCAGACTCCTGGGCCAGAAAAGAGCCATCCTCTAAGCTCCACCGGAACCGCTGGCCCCCGAGAGGGACAAGGATCGCTGCTGTCTTGGGCACTGAGTTCCGGGGCACTGTGCCCGGCGGCAGCAGGCAACTCAGGTGGCGCACTCCTCCTTCCGTTCTCCCAGCCACCGGGAGGCCCCCCACCGGGGTCAGGGAAAGCCCAGCCTGGGCCCAACAGCCGAGGTCTCCCCACAGGACCCCGATCCACGGGGAAGACGTGGCAAACCAAGAGATGCGCCAGGTGCTGTGGAAGCCCCCCCACCCCCCGGAGAGCACGGGTCTCGCCACTCAGCACCCCACGCCCCAAGCTTCTACGGATTGAACCCCGCTAACTGGACCTGACTGTGGAGGAAAATGAGAACGAGCCACAAGCTCCCGAGGTGGCCGGCAAGCACTGGGCTGGAGCGGGCATCTGTCCCAAAGGCACAAACCAGGGAGTGGAGTACACAGCACTCACCCTCAGTATAACTTCCCTCGCAGCGGACAGTCACACCACAAACACGCTGACGTCCTAGTTCACACGTCTGTCTCTAATGAATCTGGATAGTCCCGTTGCCACAATGTGGTTTGCTGACAAAATCAGGTTTTCGGACCCTTCCACGGGGAGCACCACGCTGCCGCTCCCACTGTACATGACATTGCCCCAGGGCCATGTGGCCAGGTGGCGGGGATGGGTGCCCACAGGCACACAGCCCAACAGGATGCGGTGGAGATTCAGGACCCTCCCCCAGGGCTTAAGGCTGGCCAACTCCCAGCTCCTGTACTCCACGGAGCCTGGGCTACACCAAGGTGAAAACCTTGGACACCGTGAGAAGTCAGAACGCCTGGCTGGCAGAGGGCACAGTCAGCTGCGTGCCTCACTCAGGCCCCACTTGCACCACAAGGACTCAGCACACTGAGCGCCACTCTAAAAACCAGGGTCAGTCAGTCCACTCCAAACTCCAGGTTCTTACTGACTCAGTTTCAACCAAAGTTTCGGCAGCATAAAACTATCACAGGGGAAATCACTCAGTATCACGTCATCTATCACACTTAGGTTACCAATATAAAAAGCAAAGTGGGCAGCATGGCTCATCAATACACTGGCCCTAAAAAAATCATTAACAGAATTCCAGAAAGCGGGACATTCTGCAAGACCACTGACATAGTTTCCTCACCAAGCCGATGGTGGACAGCTACAGCTGAGGAACTTAAACAGAACAACCATGCAAAGTGCAGGCTATGCTGGGCCCTGATTTGAACTAATCAACTGTAAAATGACATCCTGACATAACTGGAGGGAAATCTTAAATGGCTGGATGGGGCCTCCTGGTGGCGCAGTGGTTGAGAGTCCGCCTGCCGATGCAGGGGACACGGGTTCGTGCCCTGGTCCAGGAGGATCCCACATGCCGCGGAGCGGCTGGGCCCGTGAGCCATGACCGCTGAGTCTGGCGCGTCCGGAGCCTGTGCTCCGCAAACGTGAGAGGCCACAACAGTGAGAGGCCCGCGCACCGCAAAAAAAAAAAAAAAAAAAGGCTGGATGATACTGAATTACTGTGGATTTTGTTAGGAATGAAAATGACATGTAGTTATGTCAAAAATGTCTATATTTAAAAAACAATACACAGAGTGTAGAGGTGGAAATTTCATGACACCTATGATGCGCTTTGAGAGGCCAATCAGCGCACAGGCCCAAGCTGTCTACTTTTGTATGTGATGGAAACAAATTCTTCAGAAAATTCCAGTGGAAAACTAGATCTAAGATTACAGAAGATACATGTATCGAAAGAGAACAGTACACGCCCACCCCTCGCGGGTGCCAGCGCCAGGCACCAGCGAACCTGAGCCATGCCACCTGCCATGTCATCGCGTGATCCCGTCCCAGCCTCCTCCTTTCTCCACCCGTGTGGTCAGGTCACATAAACCTCCCGCTGCCTCGCTGCTTTCTCACCTGAGGACAGCGCAGAATGCTTGAAGCCACTGGTGACACATCAGTGCCCAACAGACATCAGCTAGCCTTACTGTTCAATACACGTAGTAAGTGTATCACGAAGACATCTGTACCGTCTGTCTGCCACATGCCGAACTCCTTCTTGACAGTCACCCCCAAATCCAAACGTCCAAAGGCAAGTCCAGCCTGGAGCCTGGCCCGAGCCTCAGCCAGCCCACGCACACCATCTCCCCACATGAACAGCCACCACCAGACCTCTGCCACTGACGTCTTCCTCCAACCTCCCTTCAACCTCTGCTGGCCCCATTCCAGAAGGCACGGACAGGCTGAGGAGGGCAGAGCCGCAGCCTGGCCCTACTCCACCCCAGCCAAGCCCACCCAACTCTCAAACTTGAGACTGTTCTGGAGTCTACACATCCCACGACCCCTTTTGAAAGCCACCCTGGCCCTGTCCACACACATCTGTTCCCTCTGAGGCCAGCTCCTCCCAAGTGCCCACAGCCTCACGTATGGGGCCTGAGAGCATCACTAGCTGTTTCTATTTCTTTCTTTTTTTTTTTTTAATAAACGTACTTATTTACTTATGGCTGCATTGGGTCTTCACTGCTGCGTGCGGGCTTCTCTAGTTGTGGCGAGTGGGGGCTGATCTTCGGCGTAGTGCACAGGGGCTTCTCATTGCAATGGCTTCTCTTGTTGCGGACCATGGGCTCTAGGCACACGGGCTTCAGTAATTGTGGCACACGGGCTCAGTAGTTGTGGCTCGTGGGCTTAGTTGCTCCACGGCATGTGGGATCTTCCTGGACCAGGGCTCGAACCCGTGTCCCCTGCATTGGCAGGCGGATTCTAACCACTGCGCCACCAGGGAAGTCCACTAGCCGTTTCTAACACACACGGAGTGGGTACAGTCCAGGTGAATGTACAAAGTCATCTGATTCTTTCCTAGATGCAACAGACACATCTAAAAGAATGTTTTCTCATTTTTTATTGTTGTAAGAACCCCTTTCTAAAGTAAAAACATTTTTAAGTTGAAAAAAAAAAATATAGTGATGAAAGGCCATTAGAAATATCCAAAGGTAACACAGGATAAGTACACTTCATAAATGCCAATAGAGGGCCCTCCCCGACAATATTTTGGCACCTTGAGCGAGATCGGCCTGGTGTTTTTTACAGTTCTCATTTCATGTCATTTCCAAATTCTCCCAGAGTCCAGCCAGTCAAGCTTCTCATTAGTTCTGCCTATTTTGCACTTCAACAGAATCACCAATTTCCTGTGAAATTTTAGTAAACTGTGCTTCATTTATATTTCAGGGAAAGAAACAATTTTAAGAGCTCCCACATTGAAGGAGTCAGGGCACAAACACCTGCAGTCCGGGAGGCAGAGGGACATGGTCCTAACTGGAGAGGGCAGGGCGGCTGGTGGTCCCACAACCGCTATTCCCACGACGGGAGCCATGGGCACCCGCCTGGGGGCTTTCATGAAGAAGAGGGGCCAGAACACATGTTGGTGAGCACGTGGAGAAACTGAAACACGGCTGGCCGGATGCAAAATGATGCAGCTATTGTGGAAAAGAGTTGGTGCCACCCCCAAACTCTAAACACAGAATTCCCAGATGGCCTGACAATTCCACTCCTGGTACACACCCAAGGAATGCCTGAGACTCCTGTCCAAATATGCTCAGCAGCACTATTCAAAATGGTCAAAAGATGGAAAAAACCAAGGTGTGCATCAACAGATGAACACAAAATATCATTCAGCCAGAAAAAAGAATGAAGTTCTGATAAATGCTACAACATGGGTGAACCTTGAAAACATGGTGCTAAGCGAAGTAAGCCAGACACAAAATGACAAATATTATATAGTTCTACTGATACGGAACATCTGGTTTAGGTAAATTCATAAAGACAGAAAAGGAAAAAGGGAGATTTTTGCTTACTGGGTACAGTTCCTTCTCGGGGTGATGAAAATACTTTAGCAACAGTGACGATGGTCGCACAACACTGTGAATGTACTTCATGCCAACACAAAGCTCACTTACGATGGTTCAAATTTATGTTTAAGTATATTTTACCATTAAAAAAGAGAGAAAAAAAGATTGAGGTGTGCAAACCTACCCTTATAGATGCAACCATGAACTTCTTTAATAAAACCAATCCAATTACTAGAAAAGACCCCTTTAAAGGAGAGATGTAATGTATTTATAAGAACAAAAATCAGAAAATACTACTTTATGTAGTAAAAAAAGAAAAAATAGGATGTAGCCTAATAGTGCTAAATGCATACCATCATACAAATATATGTTGAGACATATATTATTGCCTTCCTGATGTTGATGGTAGAGGAATATCTGTAGGAAACATACGCCGCCACATCTAGGAACCATGGGGCATCTACGAAACAAGTTGATCTCAAACGGCTCATGAAAAAAATCTCTTGTATTATACTTGCAGCTTTTCTACTACGTGTGAAAGTATTTCACAAGAAAAAGAAAAACAGCTTTATAGTCCAAAAAAAAAGGAAACATACAGAACAATACTGTATTGTGGGTGGGTTCAAACACCTCTCTGTAAAACACAGGGAAAGATCTGGAAGGACCCACATCTAACTCATCATGACAGAAGATGTGGGCTAGAGTGTGAGGGGCAAACAGGGGAGATCCTGCCTGAACAGGATTTGACTTTCAAAAGAAAAATTCATATATCATTGTATAATTTTATTCTTTAAGTCAAGGAAATTAATTGGGAAAAATTAAACAGTGAAAACTACCCATAAGCCAACACCTTTAACACTTTTTATAACCTCCCAAACATTTTTCTGTGCAAATATGCTCATAAAGCTGTAACTGACACAGATTATATAAATGGGATTCTACAAATACTGTTAGGGAACCACTTCTCCCTTAACCAATGTGAACAAAAGGATCTACCGGAGCTTCCCTGGTGGTGCAGTGGTTGGGGGACTGCCTGCCGATGCGAGGGACGCGGGTTCGTGCCCCGGTCCGGGAGGATCCCACGTGCCGCGGAGCGGCTGGACCCGTGGGCCATGGCCGCTGGGCCTGCACGTCTGGAGCCTGTGCTCTGCGGCAGGAGAGGCCGCAGCAGTGAGAGGCCCGCGTACCGCAAAAAAAAAAAAAGAGAATCTACCGCATTGTCACTGAGGGGACGCACAGGGTTGGTGAGAGACCACCCACGTAGGACCCACTGAGGGACTCGCAGGGGATTTGCAATAGCACCATCTCCACGTAATACACTCCTCTGTATGTAGCTTTTTGTAAACTCCTCTAAGAAAGAGCCATAAAGATAAAGGACAGAGGGACTTTCCCTGGTGGCGCAGTGCTTGAGAATCTGCCTGCCAACGCAGGGAACACAGGTTTGAGCCCTGGTCCGGGAAGATCCCACATGCCACGCAGCAACTAAGCCTGTGCGTCACAACTACTGACCTTGCGATCTAGAGCCCGCGAGCCACAACTACTGAGCCGACGTGCCACAACTACCAAAGCCCATGTGCCTAGAGCCCGTGCTCCGCAACGAAGAGTAGCCCCCACTCACTGCAACCCGTGCCCAGCAACGAAAACCGAACGCAACCCCAAATAAATAAATTTATATTAAAAAAAAAGATAAAGGACAGAGCTGGAGATTAAAGGTCTTCATTCCCTTACACAAATGACGTGGCCCTGTGGCTCAGCAAGGGTCCTAAACAGACAGTTTTCTCCTTCTAAGACTGAAATGCTTTAAAAAGATTTTTGAAGAATAACCCCAGGTCCTTTTCATGTTAATCTGTGTAAGAGAAAGGAAGCTCTCCCTGACCCAGGCCCCCGTTACCTGGGGCAGGACGCCCAGGATAAGCAAGCTCGGGAGGCCAGAGCTGCAAACGCTCAACAGCCTTTGGGGACCATGTGTCCTACACACCGGGGACAGGGCCCACAGACTGAGGCCACACGCCTAGGACTGACGCATAACTAACTTCACACAGTCACTGCATGTTGCCAGTCCTATAGACTAAATAATTAAACAGCTACTACTGAGTTGATTCTGACTATCACAAAGGTAAATGATTTAAAAAAAACAAAAAAAAAACCAGGAAAGCACATGAACCTTCACTGTTGCTCGAGGTGATGGTGCCCAGCACAACACAACTCTCCTCCATACATACAACATCTGATTCTGAAGTCAGAACTCCGGCCAAGGAGGTCACATTACCAAAAAAGACATCCATGTGACACACCATTAGCCACAGCAATCGCTCCTCCTCCTGAGGACAGCAGCACCTGCCACAATCGGAGGTCCTGGAGCTCCTCGGAGGGGCTGCAAAGAACACGGACAGCTTTCTTTCTACAGAGATGGCCCCTCATCTAGAAACACCCCATTCAAACTGGTAGAACAGGGTCCGTATCCCAGCTTGTAACCCACAGTAACAGCTTGACTGCTCTGATTTTAATAAAGTCTACTCAGGCTTCCCTGGTGGTCCAGTGGTTAAGAATCTGCCTGCTAATGCAGGGGACACGGGTTCGATCCCTGGTCTGGGAAGATCCCACATGCCATGGGGCAACTAAGCCCGTGTGCCACAACTACTGAGCCCGTGTGCTACAACTACTGAAGCCTGCGTGCCTAGAGCCCTGCCTGGCAACAAGAGAAGCCACCACAATGAGAAGCCTACGCACCACAAGGAAGAGTAAGCCCCCACTCGCCCCAACTAGAGAAAGTCCACACACAGCAACGAAGACCCAGTGCAGCCAAAAATAAAATTAGTTAATTAATTAAAAATCAAAAATAAAGTCTACTCAACAAGAAGCCTGCCAAACGACAAGCTCCCTAATCCACAAAAAGTAAACCTATGTGACATAAACATGATTTTGGCTTGTATGCTTATTCATGTAACTGTAATGGAGTTTCTATGTAGAACTGGAATATGAACAAAACAGCCTGAGAAGCACCAGAATCCACGCAGTTGTGGAGGTAGGGGCAACGTGCAGTGTGAGGGGTCACCATGCTCAGGGGCCCCGCTGCCCTGAGCTGCCCAGAAACCACCCTCTCTTGAGCCAGGAGCCTGAGGGTCTGCATGGGCGCCTCGGCCTCCAGGCATTCCCCCAGGGTGGCTCCAGGCTGAGGGAAGGAGGCCAGGCCAGGGGAGGTCCTAACCCCTAAGCTCCTGGCAAGCAGCGGCCGGGCCCAGGACACAGTGGAAGCAGCGATGGGGACCATGGCCACCAGATGGAACTGCATAGACGCAAGAATACTCAAAGTAGGCTACTCAACAGAGAACAATACCATGACGGCTAGGACATCCTAAACGTTTCTACCAAAAACAATAATAAACCATTATTTCCTCACAAAACACAAAAGGTTAATATTAAGGAAAAAAGTTCACTTGAAATTTTTAACTGTTTAAAATTTTTATTATTATATATTGAATAAATCCCAACCCGTGACTCTTTTATTAAAGAAAACAGGCTTTTACATCTCGACAGCTTTCTACAGCATAGAAACTAATGTCAACTCAATCCCGGGGTCATTCTTCAGTCCCAGACGTGGAATGTGAACTTTCCGGGGGGGGGGGGGGGGGGGGGGAGGCTAAATGGCATTGCGCGTCACTATCCACTCCCCCTGGGGGCACAGGGAGGTGCCAAGGTCAGACATGGTCAGTCAAAACCGCATAGGGAAGAGCAGGGTGAGGGCCCCCCACATGGAGGTCACCCTCGCCCCAAGGCTGAGACTGAGGACAGGAGGGGCACGGTGGGCACTGAGGCTCCAGGGAATGAGGGCCAAGAAAGGACCGGAACAAACCACAGCTGGAAGAGGAGGGAAGTGAGGAAACGACAGGGTAGAGGCTGGTCCTGAGTTTCTGGAGAGAAAGCTGACCTTTCCTACTACCACAGATAATGAAGGAATTTAAGTAGGAAGCAATTCTGTACCGATTTTATATCCATAACACATTAAATCAAATTACAGTTGCCTCAGGAAGACAACTGATCTGCAGGACAAAAGAATCTGCAGGATGCGCAATGCAGATACTACAAAATTTTTAGCAAATCCTGCAGCTTCAGGCCGAATACAGCTCTCAGGGCTCCAATCCGATTCCTGCACAATGAGATGCTGATTGTACATATGCAGCCAAAACAACAAAAACGTGGCAGGTTTCTGACTGAAAAGTCACGGTTTCACGTGTCCCTCACACTGGCAGCACCTGCCTCCCATCACCTGCCTCGGCTGCTCAGAAACCCGTGAAGGATAATCTCACGATGGCAAAAACATCCTAGTTACGAACACCAGTGCCTCATGGAGAAGAGGAACAACGCAACCTCTACCTTTCCCAATGGCCTCCTCCTTCAGTCCGTCCACTTGTGCTACTGGCGATCGGCCTGATGTTTTTAACAGTCTAAGCAACAAAACCCCCCAATTAGACATTACACACGCAGGAGGATACATGATAATTCCACTGACCAGACATGACATGATTCTGTGAAAGGAAACCTACTACTACTGCCTACGAAAAACTCTTCTATTTTTCATTAAGAACATTTGAGAGAGACTAGAAAAAGACACGTAAAAATAAGAATATAGTACATAATGAAGAGCCATTTCAAATCAGTAGAAAGAAAGAAGAATTAATAAAATGGTCACTGAGACAACGGCTAACCATGGGTGAAAGGTTATCATAAATATAAACCAATGAAATGAAAACAAATATAAATTAATAAAACCATAAAAGCACTAGGAGAAAACACCTGATACCCCTGAAGTGAGGAACTCCTGATTCTAAACATAACACTAAGAACCAGCAGTCAAAAAAATAAAAACTACAGAGTTAACTACCAAAATATTTTAAAACATTTATGTGACTAAATAAATAAACTTTAAAAGACAGAAAAACTGGGACTTCCCTGGTGGCACAATGGTGAAGAATCCGCCTGCCAATGCAGGGGACACAGGTTCAAACCCTGGTCCAGGAAGATCCCACATGCCACGGGGGAACAAAGCCTGTGTGCCACGACTACTGAGCCTGTGCTCTAGAGCCCACAAGCCACAACTACTGAGCCCACGTGCCTAGAGCCCGTGCTCTGCAACAAGAGAAGCCACCGCAATGAGAAGCCCGCACACCGCAACGAAGAGTAGCCCCCCACTCACAATTAGAGAAAGCCCACGTGCAGTAACGAAGACCCAATGCAGCCAATAAATAAGTAAATAAATAAATATTCCTTAAAAAAAAAACAGAAGAATTATGTGCAATGTATGTGGCTAAGTATAATACCCTTGACATTATTCTGAACTCTAGAAGGAAGAAATAAATAATAACTACAAACTAAATTTTTAGAAAAGACAACCACCGAGAAAATGGGCAGAAGAATTAAACAGGCATGCTTAAATGGCCAACAGACATACAGGAGACGTTCAGCCCCTTAGTAACCACGGATCAGTGAGAACTTGTTCCACAAGAAGAGTCTTACACAGAAGACAAAGTGAGTCAAAGACACTGTACGAAAACCACAGCTCAGTCCTCTCATAGACACAGACTCAAAGATCATTAACTGAATATTAGCAAATGAATCCAGCTACATGTAAAAGGAATCACACATCCATGACCAAGTAGGATTCATCCCAAGAATGCAAGGTTGGTTTAACATCTGACAATCAACTGATGTAACAAATATCAATAGAATCCAGGACAAAACTCATGATGACCATAAGGACATCGATGAAAGACTCATGGTTGACACCACACTTAACAGTGAATGGCCAATGCTTCCACCAAAGATCGGGGACAAGCCACAAAGGTCCCCTCCCACCGTTTCGCCTCAACACTGCAACAGAGCACCGGGGCTCTGGCCAGCACAGTGGGGGTGGGAGGACAATACAAGTAAGAAAAAAACTGCCCATAATCCTACCAGCAATAGTAAACATCTTACTATACCCGGTACAGGTATTTTGCATTCATGGATAATATAATATACTGGTTTCAATCTATTTTTTTCACTCAACCTGATATCTGTAACATTATTTTTAAGATGTGCAGTAGAGTTGTGTCATGTGGTTACGACCAACTCCTTTTAGCTGTCGTAAACCCCACTGCAGCCATCTCTTTGCAAACCCTTATTAAGAATGTCAGTCACTTCACTCTTGGTGCATCATCACCAAGCTCAACGCCTCCTCCACCGTCCACAGACTCTGCTGCTACCTTCTTATTTTAAGCCACATCACCCCTGAAGTCACGAGTAGTAGGCACAGTCTATCAACTCATTTTCTCACTCCAGTCTCTCCCCTCTTCAGTCTAACATCTATTCTACAGTTAAAATCACCTCCTAAAACTGTGATCTTCCCATAATCTTCTCAAAACATCCAGTGCTCCCCCGTCCACAAGCTCACATTCACACCTAACAACACAAAAGGTCACAAACTGGCCAATGGCCAGATCTAGCCCAAGCCCATTTGTGTGCTTCCCACCAGCTAAGAATGGTTTTTGTACATTTAAGTTAAAAAATAACAAAGAATATGCATCAGAGACCGTGTGCAGCATACACAGCTGTCCCTTTACAGAAAAAGTCTGCTGACTCTTAACCCAGCCCAACAATTTTCGGGTCCAAATTAGCCTGTCAAACACCCTTAGGTGCCAGCCTACAGCATCAAGCTACTCAGAGTTCCTGGGCCGGGACCCTTGGTCTTGGGCCGCCGCATGTGTCTTCCTCCCAGCTTTCACCCCTGAAGGTCCAGCTCTGCACTGAGCCCTGCAAGGTCCCACAGCCCTACCAGCTTCTGTGTCCTCTCGGGATGCGGAGTCCCCAGGAAACTGACTTAGACTTACTCATCCAAGCAAACCCCAGCACCCAGCCTAACAACTGCCCCACGACACACATTCCATGACTGTCTGAAGAGCACATTTAAAGGGATGACTGAGGGCTTCCCTGGTGGCGCAGTGGTTGAGAGTCCACCTGCCGATGCAGGGGACGCGGGTTCGTGCCCCGGTCCGGGAAGATCCCACATGCCACAGAGCGGCTGGGCCCGTGAGCCATGGCCGCTGAGCCTGCGCGTCTGGAGCCTGTGCTCTGCAGCGGGAGAGGCCACAACAGTGAGAGGCCCACGTACCGCAAAAAAATAATAATAATAAAAAATAAAGGGATGACTGACTATAAAGTGCAGGCCTGTAACATTGAGAGATAAGTCACGGAGTCACAGAAACACTGCACAAAGGAGAGCCCCACAGCGCCACACTGATCTGCACTTGCTCTTTAAGACTAGACAGAAAAACAAAGGGAACAAAAGGAAAAGCTCTGGAGCCAGGAGCCAGGGAGCATTCTAGGCTCTCTGCCAGTATGAAAGTGAGTCCGGCTGCACTGAGGGGACTGGGAAGGAGAGGGAGCTTGGAGGGTTACCACCGTCACATTCTTTGATACACGCCAGTCAAGACTGTAATCCTGCTTAACTTCTTCTGGCTCCTAGAATTTGCTTCGTAAATACGGCTCCATGAAGAGACTGGCGCCCAGGAGGCCCTGGGGTTTACACAGGTTACAGATGCAGCGTGGTCGTCCCGGCTTCTGCCACCGTCCCGTGGACAAAGCCACGGCCGTCAGGCCCCACATCTCTGCGCTCCAGGACAGGGACCCACATCTTCCGAAGAAAGGACTGGGTGTTTCAGAAACTCTCCCACCAGGCGCCCCACCTCTGTCACCATTTCTCCTAGCTGTATGGCAGAGTGGGAATGGGGTGGCTCTGGCCTGTCACCCCCACCCCCGGGGCTGGTCAGACTGCGAGCTCGATCCCAGACCAAGGGTGGTCCTGCTCCAACCGCACGTACAGCAAACATGGAGTCATCTCCAGGGCCCGCTCGGTACGGGCCGGGGGCTGGGTGAGCAGTATCACCACGTTCACGAGCTGCTCCTTCACGCAGGCAGTGTGACCAGAGTCATGGAATTGTGTTATTTCCTATCCTCTCATTGGTACATACTTTTCACAATGACTAACGTGAGAGGAAGGGCCTTGAAGTGTTTTTTTGTTTGTTTGGGTTTTGGGGTTTTTTTTTTTTTGCGGTACGCGGGCCTCTCACTGTTGTGGCCTCTCCCGTCGCGGAGCACAGGCTCCGGACGCACAGGCTCAGCAGCCATGGCTCACGGGCCCAGCCGCTCCACGGCAGGCGGGACCCTCCCGGACCGGGGCACGAACCCGCGTCCCCTGCATCGGCAGGTAGACTCTCAACCACTGCGCCACCAGGGAAGCCCTTGAAGTGTTTTTGATGAGAAGAAAGCTTTCAATCCGCTGAGACACGGTGGATGTGATACAGGCTCCCTGAGGGCAGCACGCGTGTCTCTTCCTGGCTGAAGCGCAGCCAGTTTAACTGTGGGCTGAGCCCTGGGCACAGTCCTGGTCATCGGTCAGGGGACCCCAGCAACTGACAATGTCCCCAGGCCGGAGTCCCCGTGGCCCTGCGTGGGAGGGAAAGCGAGGCTAGACGGAATTTATACACCAAGAAAAAGGAGAAACCTGTTCCCCTCTTCAGATCTGAAGAGCAGCACCCCTCTCCAAAGCACCACAAATAAGAAACAGCGGCGGAGCGGCGGGGGGATGTCAACCCCCGGGGCACATGGCCGTCTGTCAGGCACCGCAGAACCACCAGGCTCCATCCAGCACGAAGACGATAGACGGCTCGAGCATCTGCTGGGCAGGAGAGCCCCGAGGCTTCCTGCGACGTCGTCCTACAGCCACAGTCCTGAGAGGAGGACCAGCCCTTACTGAGCAGGGACTTAACGGGATCGGCTTCACTGGCAAAAAGGCAACCCCCGGCTCATCGGGACGGGGCGCCATCTGGTGGTGAAAAGCGTAAGTGCAGGCTACGTGCAGAAAACCAGAGAAATTCATTAAAAAGTTTTCCTTCAAATCAGAAAGGCTCTTGGGAGAAGACAGTATTCCTAATATTATCGGAGGGTTTTTTTTTTTAAATCTTTCCATAATACTGCTCTGTAATAGGACTGAAATACCACGGGAAAAACAAGCACAGTCATAGATGAATTTCATTCAAAACCCCCATTTTAACAAAAAGGCTAAGCACGGTAACAATAGTAAACCAAAGGAGGTGAATATTTTGAAGCATGTACCACAAAATTTGGGATCTGTTCCCCATCAGAATGAAAGCTCTGTGAGCAACAGGAATTCTGTGGGGTTCTGATTCATTGTTGTCCTACCACGCCCTCCAGCAGTTCTGAGAACAGCTCAGCCCCAGAACCAGGTTACACCCCAAAGAGCACGGAGCAGCCCAGAGGTTTTGCTCCCCTGGGTTACAGCTGTTACCTACCATGTTAGAAATCAAAACTGAGACAGTCCATCACTTTCTTTCAAAATAACAATAAACACATTACATGTTAACATATAATATATT
The DNA here is from genome assembly GCF_008692025.1 of Phocoena sinus. Classification (NCBI taxonomy): domain Eukaryota; kingdom Metazoa; phylum Chordata; class Mammalia; order Artiodactyla; family Phocoenidae; genus Phocoena; species Phocoena sinus. The sequence goes on from NC_045768.1 coordinate 340,626, forward strand.
TACGAAAAATAACCATGTTTCAAAACAAAAAAGTAGAGACAAGAGTGGCATTGCTTTACTTGTTTACAAGTGTCTTTCTTGGCTTAACAGAGCAACGCTCATACCCTACACGCGGCCCAGGGCCTATCATGTCCCAGGCTGCTCTAGAAACCTGTGCCCTACGCTTAGGACTGGACGAGAGGGGAAAAGGCAGATAGCAGTCTGACCTGACAGCCCTGGAAGGGCCTTGGGGTCCCTCTGCTATGGTGTCCACTACACAGTAGGTGCTGACGGCGCTCTCCTGAGTGGAGGGACAGAGACTGAGCAGGGGCTGGTGCTGAGGAGCCAGGAAGAGAAGGGCAAGGGTGGGGAAGGATGAGGTGCAGCCCGGTGGGGTTGGGGGGAGTGTGAGGCCTGGGCCCTCACGCTGCAGGGGGAACTCTCATTTTGTATCTGATTACAAGTACAGGATGCAACTCTTTGGGGCAGCTTTGTTTTGATAGAGCATTTCAATTCAGGGTCATCTTCTCTTCAGGATTTTAATGCTCATTACTTTTTTTTTTTTTTGCGGTACGCGGGCCTCTCACCGTTGTGGCCTCTCCCATTGCGGAGCACAGACTCCGGACGCGCAGGCTCAGTGGCCATGGCTCACGGGCCCAGGCACTCCACGGCATGTGGGATCTTCCCGGACCGGGGCACAAACCCGTGTCCCCTGCATCGGCAGGCGGACTCTCAACCACTGCGCCACCAGGGAAGCCCCACTCTTACTTTTTAAAAATACAGTAATCATGAATCAAAGTGCATACAAATGAGGGTTTGTATTAATTTGTTTTTACTGTAAAACTAATACATGCTCATTATTTTTTAAAAACTTATATTCCACAAAATATTTTAAAAATCACTGTCAATCTCTGGGACTTCCCTGATGGTCCAGTAGTAAAGAATCAGCCTTACAACAGAAAGGAGGCAGGTTCAATCCCTGGTCAGGGAACTAAGATCCCACATGCCGCGGGGCAACTAAGCTGCGTGCCACAACTACTGAGCTCTCGCACCTGAACTAGAGCCTGCGTGCTGCAAACTACAGAGCCCACAGGCCACAACTAGAAAGAAGCCTGCGCACCATAATGAGAGATCCCTCATGCTTCAGTGAAGATCCTGCATGCTGGTACTAAAACCCAACGCAATAAAAAAAAAAAAAAAAAAAAAAAAACCTTCACTGTCAATCTCAATCCCATAATTCACAATATCTAAGTTAACTACTGGTATATTTCCCTCTTTTTTTTTTTTTTCCCCAAACTTAGTAAGACACTTAAATTTAAACTCATCTGTAGTATATACAATTACTAACAGAATAATAATAACTACAAAGAGGAAACCCTCACTAACCCATCATTTAAATTCTACAAGGGATCCAGGGCCTGCAGCAAACACGGGGTGGGCCTCCCAGGGGCTGCCCCCACGCACTCGGCCACATGCACCAGTGCCAGGTCTGCAGCCCTCACAAACAGTCGTGAAAGACATAGCTGGAGAGGAGCTGCCAGCCAGCTACAGCCCTGTCGCTGTCCAGCCCTGCCATCGCCAAGAATGTACCCCAAGAAAGATGCCCTTGGAAGGAAGAGAGCAGCAAACACAAGAATGGAAGGACAGCCCTCCCCTCCCTGGGCCCTGAGACCAGGGTAACAGGCAGGGGAAGAGCCGGGCCAGCTGCCCCAGGACAGCACCTGCCCTGCCAGCACACCAGAGATGATCAGGACACCAGTCGAGGGGCAGGAGCATTTGGACGGTGGGAGAGGCTGCAGGGGGTGGGGGTGGGGCAGGCAGAGGTCTGTGGGGCAGCGCAGAGGGCAGCGCTGGGGAGGCTCCTCTCTGCCCCAGGTTCTCCGTGGAGCCAGAAGAAGATTCCAGTGGACCATGAGCGCAGGGAGGCAGCAAGGACAGTGTGACGGAGAAGACAAGGTGATACCAGCTCCAGTCACCTTCACCCCTGCTCTGATCCTGCTGGTCTCCCTGGGTCAGCTGAGTGAAGCCTGGAGGCCTGATACTCTCCAAGAGCTGACTCCTTCCAGCACCCAAGACTCCTCCACAGCCAGGCAGGCTCCCACCTCAGGGCCTTCCTTTGCATTGCATTCCTCTCTCCAGGACCCACACCCTCACCTCCTTTAAGTCTTTGATCAAATATCACTTTCACAGGGACTTCCCTGGGTTCGAGCCCTGGTCCGGGAAGCTCCCACATGCCATGGAGCAACTAAGCCCATGCGCCACAACTACTGAGCCTGCGCTCTAGAGCCCACGAGCCACAACTACTGAGCCCACATGCCACAACTACTGAGCCCACAAGCCACAAGTACCGAGCCCGCAAGCCACAGCTACTGAGCCCGCGTGCCTAGAGCCTGCGCTCTGCAACAAGAGAAGCCACCACAGTGAGAAGCCCGACACCACAACGAAGAGTAGCCCCCACTCGCTGCAACTAGAGAAAGCCCACGAGCAGCAACAAAGACCCAATGCAGCCAAAAATAAATAAATAAGTTAATTAATTCATTTAAGAAAAAAGGCTGCTGCTATTTAAAAAACAAAAATCACTTTCACATAGGGAACAACAAAAAGACTAGATAAACTGGACTTTTACCAGAAATAAAAACTATTGTGCTTCAAAGGACACTCACAAGAAAGTGGAAAGTCAACACACAAAATGAGAAAAAATATCTTTTCACATTAATATCATAATGCCAATATTATTTTTGGCATTATTCATAATAGCCAAAAAATGGAAATAATCCAAATGTCCATCCACTGATGAATGAAAAAAACAGTGTGGTCTATCCACACCATCAACTATGGTTCGACTATAAAAAGAAATGAGATACTGATACACAAGAGGACAGGATGGTCCTTGAAAACGGTAAGATAAGTGAAAGAAGCCAGTCACAAAAGATCACATACTGTATGACTCTGTTTATGTGAAATGTCCAGAATATGCAAATCTACAGAGACACAAGGTAGACTAGTGGTTGCCAGGGGCCGAGGGAGGAGGAAATAGAGAGTGACAGCTGATGGGAAGAGACTTCTTTGAGGGATGATGGAAATGGTCTGTGTTTTTTGTGCTCCACTGATTGACATACCCAAGCTTCTGGACTAGTAATTCTGGTATATAATAGGTAAAAAGTATGTGACGAATGGAGGGGTGAGAGGGGGGAGGGAGGGAGGGGAAAAAGGAGAAAAAGAACGGATGGAGGGAGGGAAGGATACCCCTCCTATGGAGGGAGCCTGGAAGTCCCTAGAGGTGGACAAGGGGGCACCCAAAGCCACCTCCCCTGCCGGCACCTCTTCCTTCTTTGGGCTTCCTTCTGCGTGGCTGCATCTCCATCGGCCTTACCTCTTCTCCAAGGCAGAAAACAAGAAGCGAGGTCTTTGAAAGTCCATAAAGTAGATATGAGCTCTCTCCCGTTCTTAGCACTCTATCACTTTTCTTTTTAGAAGCAAGTCTGTGAGGGACTTTCCTTGGAGGTCCAGGGGTTAGGGCTCCATGCTTCCACTGCAGGGGGCACGGGTTCGATCCCTGGTCAGGGAACTAAGATCGCGCATGCCACGTGGCCAAAAAATAAATACAAAAATTTTTTTTTAATTAAAAAAAAAAAGTGGGCTTCCCTGGTGGCGCAGTGGTTGAGAGTCCGCCTGCCGATGCAGGGGACACAGGTTCGTGCCCTGGTCCGGGAAGATCCCACATGCCCCGGAGCGGCTGGGCCCGTGAGCCATGGCTGCTGGGCCTGTGCGTCCGGAGCACGGGAGAGGCCACAACGGTGAGAGGCCCGCGTACCGCAAAAAAAAAAAAAAAAAAGTGGTTTATCTTGAAGGTGAGGACAGTTTGGACGGGCTCTTTTCTGGATCCTATGAAACCCACCAAGCATCATACACTCACTCTACATAAAACAAATTCCTATGAGATGTCAGATGCCAAAAAGGCTGGACCATTGTGATAAGCAGCATAACAGTATACCTTTCAACCCTCAGTTCTCTAAGAGAAGATAAAATGCTTAAAGGAATGTATTTTTAATTTTAAAAACCCACCAAAACTTTTATTTCACTTAAATAAACTTTTCCGCTTTGGTTATATTGTTCTTATTCTCTTAATGCCATGATCCAAAGACGATTCATACTGCTTTAACCAGAAGATAAAAATCTTATATACCCTTAAAAAAAAAAAAAAAAGCCCATCTCTAAATTTCTCTTAAAATGAAAAGCAAAAAAAAAAAAAAGAAAAGCAAAAGTCTACCCAAGCAAAGACCTCCCCGCCCCTGCCCAGCCCCACCTCAGGGTTGCAGTCTGCACCTGCCAATGAATGGTCTCCCTTGGTCCACCCTCCCCACAAAGGGAGCTTTCTTCCCAGGAGGAGGTGGGGATGGGGGGGGGGGGAGGGGATGCAGAACCTGCCCTGTGGGCAGGACCTCACAGCTTGGGAACTATCTCCTGTAAAAGCACATTTCTGACTCAGAAAAGACGAAAATACCTCCTTTAAGGGCTGAGCAGCTAACCTTCACCAGCAATGAAATTTACAAAGGCACCCAGGTAGAAGCCTCCTCTCAGAACCACACACACACACACACACACACACACACAAACACACACACACACCACCACCACCACCACCACCCCCCCCACCCCCACCCCCACCACCACCACCACCACCACCACCACCACCCCCACCCCCACCCCCACCCCCACCACCAACCTGGGCAGCTCAGAGGAGTCGCCCCTCTTGTCCCCTTTTCCTCATCTGAGGGCTGAGCTGGGGTTTCCTCAGATCCAGGAGAGTGGCCTACCCTCCCCCACTCTTTTGTTCTAAGAACAAGTTCTAGAACAGGCTGCCTATGAACCAATCTGCTCCAATCCTACTATTTCTGATATATTTACGATAAATAAAACCTTGGCCCCTCACTAGGTCGCCCCCCAAGGTGAATCTAACCTTCTTAACCACTTATACACCGTCTTGCTTTCCTAGGGAATCATCTAGAAAACCCAAGCGGAAGCTCTGCGGCCTCGGGTCTCTGCCTCTCTCCCCGGCCTCCTTGCCTCCTGGCTGTCAGGCCAAGGGAAATGGAGTCTCGCAGGCACCGAGGCGGACAGGGCGCCCCTGTCGAGGGTCAGTGCCCGTCTCACGTCCACCTGGCTCCCACAGGCATCTCAGAGCCGCAGGAGCTCGGCCAGCCTCGCCTCAGTCACCCCGGAGGCTCCCAGGCGACAGGGAAGGAGAACACTAGAAAACAGCAGCAAGAAAACTCCAGTAATCTATTTATAAATGTTCGAGCAAGAGAAAAACTACTGAGTTATCGTCGGACTGAGAAGTCACAAGCTCCTCATTGCCTTACCTGGTTTTCAACACCTGCAGCTTTGGGAGGACCTCCAACCCCACTCCCAAGACATCAAAACAGGATTATTTTGCAGGGCTGGGGGCAGGGGTGGGGGTGGTTAGGTTAGGGACAGGGGCAGGAGGTGGTCCCACCAGTACAACAGACAACCCAAGCTCCTAGGCCCTGACCAGGTAGCCTACCCGAGCTTCAAGCCCGCACGGCACAACCCTCATTGAACAAACATTTGTAAGCAATCAGTTTTCTTGGAAGGAAACTGACTGACTGTACATTTATTGTCTTCACCCTAAAAATGGTGAAGTTCCTTCTACAGAAACCATCAATACAGTTCATTCCCCCTGCCAAAAAAAAAAAAAAAATCGCTCCTAGGAGGGTCTCTCAGGATCAGCTTCACTTAAAAAACCCAACAAAAACCTAGGAAAGGACTCTAAGGTCCAGTCTAAGAGAACAAGAGCGGCTTGACCAGCCCCACCTTAGAGATTCACCTCTAGAGCCAACAGCCCATGTGACTAAACCTCAGAGAAGCAAGGCTACAGCTCACCCACCTCACCTCACCACAGGGCTTCAGTCCTCCTCCCAAAAGCCTGCAGAGGGGCAGGGTCTCAGCGCCCCAAACTCACCACGGCCACCTGCACAGCCAGCCTCCACCCTCAAACATCTCCACCCATCCCCCACTCACAAACTTCCTCTCACAGAGACCCTTTTACAGCTGTGCCAGCCCTCCAGTCAAGTCCAAGTTGTAGCTCTTAACACAAAACAATAAATATTTGAAGTCCTTTTTTTTTAAAGGATGCAATAACTCAATAATAGTCTATTCAGGTTTCATGCAAACTGCAACATAAAAACACAAATAGGGACTTCCCTGGTAGCACAGTGGTTAAGAATCCACCTGCCAATGCAGGGGACACGGGTTCGATCTCTGGTCTGGGAAGATCCCACATGCCGCAGAGCAACTAAGCCCACGCGCCACAACTACTGAAACCCGCGGGCCTGGAGCCCGTGCTCCACAACAAGAGAAGCCACCGCAATGAGAAGCCCGTGCACCACAATGAAGAGTAGCCCCCGTTCACCGCAACTAGAGAAAGCCCGCACACAGCAACAAAGACCCAATGCAACCATAAATAAATAAATATAAAAATAAAAACACAAATATAATTTCCTATTGTTTAGGTCATATGAAAGTAAATACTACCAACCTTTCATATAAATGCCCTTCTTTAAACCCCCCACCCACTTTCAGTCTTTTTGGTTGGATGCTGGTGTTGAACTTGGGCCTCGGGGCTGTCACCGGGATCACGTCAAAAAAATGAGTAACAAGTCATTCCCTCTTAAGTGCCCGGATTCCACTCAGCCAAGAGCAAACCAGGTGCCGGACTTGAACTTCAGATGCAAAAAACAGCGTTGACAGACCCAGGTCATTTACAAACCTGTTCAGCTCACACAGAGCACAGAACCATCCCACCCCATCTCAGATAGAAAAGGCATGCACGTGCTAATAGAAATAAATGTAACTGTTCACTCATTATTAAGAAAATGCATTTAAAGCAACAAAAGTATCATTTTCCACCTATCAGACTGTCAAAATATTCTGAAGTTTGATATCTGAGAGTATGGATAAACAGGCAATTCTCATTACTGCTAGTGCAATAAGATTAATGAAACCTCTGTGGGGCAACTTGGCAATATTTGTAAAATTTAAAAGCACACATAACCCTTGGCAAAGCATTTCTACTCTTTAGTTTACTCTAAGATACACTTGGAAAAGCTCTCCAAATCACAGTAACAAGGAAATTCACTGGGCCTTCTTTCTTCATTAGACAATCTAAATATCCAACTAGTTACACAAATTGCTACATCCCTACAAGGCAATAATACTAAAGGCTCCTGAAAAAATCTAAGAATAAGCCATGTCCTACTGTGGGAAAATCGTGGTGACTAGCCAAAGGTCAGGTAAAGAATGGGGCATCTGCAAGATCCCCGTAAGAGTAGATGCCAGCATGTGAATAAAAATCTTTTGGAAGGAATTATAATAAAGTATTAATAGCGTGACCTTTGTAAGTAACATTAAAGCAGAAAGGGTGATGGAAGGTTACTTTGCAATATGCACCCTTTTTTACTAGTTAACTTTTTTTGTTCTTGTTTCTTCTTTTGGACCTAAATGTACTAGGAATTCTGATCAATCCAACTCCATAGATGACACACTGTCACCACCGGACCATGCTTTTCTTCACTCGTTCAATTATTTTTAATTATGTAGTAAGGACCCATTAGCCCACCAACCACAACAAAACTAAGACCCTGACAATAATCTGTCTAACCAGCCACATGGTCTCCTCACCCCATTACCCCTGCCTCCTCACACCCAAAGAAACTACCAAAACAGAGCCTGTGGACTGCAGCTTCATGAAAAAAAAAGTCCCCAAATTAATGCGCTAATGACAAATTCACCTAAAGAAGGTACAAACGAACAATAAAATAAATCCAAGAAATGAGAAGGAAGAAAATCATAAAATGAGTGGAAATTTCTATTATAAATACAGATGAAAGCTTCTATACCAAGTATGATTTTTTTTTCAAGTATGATTTTTAAAACTCAATATATCAGGAATAGAAGAGAATCTTCCTTACCCTGATAAAGAATATTAAAAACTAATAGGGGGCTTCCCTGGTGGCGCAGTGGTTGAGGGTCCGCCTGCTGATGCAGGGGACGCGGGTTCATGCCCTGGTCCGGGAAGATCCCACATGCTGCGGAGCGGCTGGGCCCGTGAGCCATGACTGCTGAGCCTGCATGTCCGGAGCCTGTGCTCCGCAACGGGAGAGGCCACAGCAGTGAGAGGTCCGCGTACTGCAAAAAAAAAAAAAAAAAAAAAAAAAAAAAAAAACTAATAGAGTAGGGCTTCCCTGGTGGCGCAGTGGTTGGGAGTCCGCCTGCCGATGCAGGGGGCACGGGTTCGTGCCCCAGTCCGGGAGGATCCCACATGCCGCTGGGCCTGCGCGTCCGAGGCCTGTGCTCCACAACGGGAGAGGCCACAGCAGTGAGGCCCACGTACCGCAAAAAACAAACGAACAAAAAACTAATACAGTAAACATCATCCTAAATGAGGAAATACTGGAAACATTCCCTTCAAAATCAAGAATGATCATAAAGGGGGATTCCCAGGCAGTCCAGTGGTTAGGACCCCACGCTTCCACTGCAGGGGGCATGGCTTTGATCCCTGGTGGGGGAACTAAGACCCTGCAAGCCACGCAGTGCAGCCAAATAAATAAATAATATAAAATAAAATTGTAAAAATAAAAAAGAACGATCATGAAAAGCAAATAAAAACTAGACAGAGGGACAGAATGATAGAACAAACGTGGTAAAATGGCAACACCCGGGGAATCTGAGTGAAGGGCACATGGAAATTCTGCGTATTATTGTGTAAGATTTTTAAGTTTGAAATCATCTCAAACTGGACAGTTCATTAACTAATAAAAATAAAACCAAGAACAAGGACCTCACGTCCATTCACCATTGTACTGGGAGTCCTAACCAATACAGTTAGACAAGAAATTTGCAGCCTGAGGACCAGAAAGGAAGAACTACAACTGTTACTTATTTGTTATTATATGACCCTACAAATTTACTATGAACAACAGTAGAGCTTAGCAAGGTGACTAAGATATAAGGTTAAATCATCACTTAGTGAGTTGCCTTGCTATACACCATCAGTGAACAATTACACATGGTAATTAAAGAGAAGACATACATCATTTACAATGGCATCAGAGAAGCACCAGTTATCTAGAAATAACCCTACAAAAGATGGCAAGACCTCTACAGGAAAAATACAGTTTCACTGAGATTTTTTTTTAACTAAATGAAATAGTGAGATATACTATATTCACCAATAGTAAGGCATAATACTGGGAAGATGTCAATTCTCATCACATTGATCTACAGACTCAGTATGCAATTCCAATTAATATCTCAACATAGTTTTTCATCAAATTTGATGATCCTAAAGCTTATACTGAAGAATAAATGGCCAAACACGTCCAGGATGCTTCTGAAGGAGAGGAGCACGGGGCAGTGGCGCTCCCCGGGTGTACGGAAGGCCCAAGTCCAGAAGGAGCCTCAGGCTCATGTGTGCTCTGGGAGGTGCTGTGTCAGATTCGCGGAGAAAGGAAGACTTGCTCAATCCCTGAAGCTAAGAAAAAACAAAGCACATGGAAAAAGGTGACACTGAACCACTACTCATATGTTTTTTTTTAAATTTTACATACAAGAAAAAAGCCAACTCTAGAAGAAATAAGGAATTAAACATCAAAAACACAACTTAAGCTAAAAGTTCAAAATCTAAGTAAATTTCTTTTAGACTGCGAGATAAAGGCAGATTTCTTAAAATACGAAAACAACTAATTGTAAAACTAGGAGAACATATTCACAATACCCACACCTAGCAAAGAATTAGCGCCAACGGGCTCCCCTGGTGGCGCAGTGGTTGAGAGTCCGCCTGCCGATGCAGGGGACACGGGTTCGTGCCCCAGTCCGGGAGGATCCCACGTGCCGTGGAGTGGCTGGGCCCGTGAGCCATGACTGCTGAGCCTGCGTGTCCGGAGCCTATGCTCCGCAACGGGAGAGCGGGAGAGGCCACAACAGTGAGAGGCCCGTGTACCGCAAAAAAAAAGAAAGAAAGAAAAAAAAAAGAGCGCCAAGAATATACAAAGAACTGCAAAATAGTAAGAAAAGCACAAAGCACCAAAAAGCAGACCAGTGGCATCTACAGACATTTCACAATAAAAGGAAATACATTCAATCAATAAACACGAGATGTCCAACGTAATTCGTGATCAAGGAAATACCAATGAAGACAATAAGAAGATGCCATTCACACACATTCAAGTGACTGAAAGCAAAAGGCCTGGTAGGGCCACCGGCCTCCCCACCCTTCCTGTCTGCTCTCCCTCAGGCAGGTGCCCTGCTGGGATACAGGTGTCTGTCCATCCAGTTCACTGCTATGCACCAAGGGCGACAGGGTACAGGCAGGCTCCAGGCAGGCACCTGCTGACTGAGCAGAGGAAGGTGGAGGACGAGCAACCAGAGGTCCAGTGGGACCCCTTCCACAGCCCTGCTTTGGGGTGTGATCCCAGCCCCCACTCTGGGCCAAGCCTGGGGCCAAGGCGGTCAAGGAAAACAAAGCCAGTTTGAGCTCCTTCCTACAGATTAGTACGAGCCGATGTTTTTGTTTATTAGGAAGGTAACAGTAAAGGGAAATTTTGAAACAACCATCACATTAACTGAAAATTTTTCATTTCCTTCCAGTTTCTCCTCACACGTACACAATTCACGTGACTGATCCGTACCAGTGATTTTCCCTTAAACGTGCACGACATCTCCAGTCACCACATTAACAGTCGTAGAACACTTCATCAAGCTTCTCTATCATTGACAATCTGTGAGTTTCAATTCAATCATTACTTTAAAAAACACTTTAATGTCTCCTGTAAGTGATAATAACTGTGAACTCATCCATTCGTTATTCAACGATTACTGAGTGAGCACTAATACATGCAAAGCATCATCCTCTCTTTAGGTAAAGCCCTATCAGTGAGACTCCTGGATCCATGGGTAACAATAATTTTTGGTCTTTTTGACCAGCCTCCACCAGCAAGGCTGCCAGCAGTAAACAACTGACATGTTCCTTCCTACTGACTTCACCTCACACCAAGGGTCCCTGACACCTGCCTCTGCCCCCCACCTCACACTGGCTTTGTATGAACCATCATCGGCAGCACCCACCACCCCGCCCAGACTCTGACCACCCTGGAGGCTCAGTCCCACGTGCTTGTTCCCTACACTTAGCAACTACAAAGACACCTCCCAGGGTCTGTCTATCCAATAACACACCTTGGCCTTTACACCAGTCTTCAGGTCTGTGTGCCTCCCTCTCTATATTCCCCAGTCTGGCCCATCCCATTGGGACCCAATCCCCATTATGTCTGTTGGTCTGCGACTCCATTTGGATTATCACCAAACATTTGCTTATGTCTCCTGACATTAGTTATATATACATGACTCCACTCAGGGGTAATTACATTTACGAGAAAACCCAGCACAATCCCTATCAGGATCTCAGATGGCTTCTTTGTAAAAATTGACAGGTTGACCCTAAAATTCACATGGAAACTTAAGAGACACAGAATAGCCGAAACAATCTTGAAAGAGAAAAACAAAGTTGGAGGATTCACATTTCCCCATTTCAAAACTTCCTACAAAGCTACAGTAATCAAGATGGTGTGATACTTGCATAAAGACAGACATTTGATCAACAGAATAGAGAGTCCAGGAATAAACCCATACATCTGTGGTCAACTGATTTTCAACAGATACCAAGACCATTCAATGGTGAAGGAACAGTCTTTTCAACAAATGGTGCTGGGACAGCCACATGCAAAAGAATAAAGTTGGACCCCTACCTGATACCATGTACAAAAATTAACTTTAAATGGATCAAAGATCTAAATATAAGAGCTAAAACTGTAAAACTCTAAGAAGAAAACATAGGCACAAATCTTCATGACCTAGGATTTAGCAACTGCTTCTGAGATATGACACCAAAAGCACAAACAACAGAAGAAAAACAGAGAAACTGGACTTCATCAAAATTAAAAATGTCTGTGCTTCAAAGGACACCATCAAGGAAGTGAAAACACAACCCACAGAATGGGAAAAAATATTTGCAAGTCATGTATCCGATAAGGAACCTGCATCTGTAATATACATATAAAGAACATATGCAACTCAATAATAAAAAGACAACCCAATTTTATAATGGGAAAAGGATCTGAACAGAAATTTCTCCAACAAATACAAATGACCAATAACCACATGAAAAGATCCTGAACATTATTAGTCATTAGAGAAACGCAAATCAAAACCACAATATACAGTCTCACACCCACTAAGATGATGATAATGAAAAGATGCACCATAACAAGAGTTGGTGATGACATAAAGAAATTGGACCCTCGGACACTGCTGATGGGAATGTAAAATGAGACAGTTGCTGTGGAAACTGTAAACAATCCCTTACTGAGATAACTGTAGATTTACATGAAGTGTAAGAAATAACACATAGACCTCCTTGTACATTCTGCCCAGTGTATTAGTTTCCCAGGGCTGCCATAACAAAGTGCCACAAACTGGGTGGCTTAAAACAAATCTGTTTTTATCCTTTCATAGTTCTAGGGTCAGAGGTCCAAAATCAAGGTGTTGGTGACTTCCCTGGTGGTGCAGTGGTTAAGAATCCGTCTGCCAATGCAGGGGAAACGGGTTCGATCCCTGGTCCAGGAAGATCCCACATGCCGTGGAGCAACTAAGCCCATGCGCCACAACTACTGAGCCTGCGCTCTAGAGCCCGCGAGCCACAACTACTGAGCCTGCGTGCTGCAACTACTGAAGTCCGTGAGCCTAGAGCCCGTGCTCTGCAACAAGAAGCCACTGCAATGAGAAGCCCGCGCATCGCAACGAAGAGTAGCCCCCCCTGGCCACAACTAGAGAAAGCCCACGCGCAGCAACAAAGACCCAACGCGGCCAAAAATTTTAAAAAATACAAAGCCAAGGTGTTGGTCGGGCCACACTCCCTCTGAAGGCTCCAGTAGCTTCTGGTGGCTGTGGCAACCCTCGGCATTGCTCGGTTTACAGAGGCATCGCTCCAATCTCTTCCTGTGTTGTCACATGGCCGTCTTCCCTGTGCCTGTGTCACTGGAGTTAAGAACACCACCCTAATTCAGGATGATTTCACCTCCAGATTCTAATAAATTACATTGGCAAAGATCCTATGTCCAAATGAGGGCACATCCTGGGATTCCAGATGAACATGAATTTAGGAGGACACCATTCAACCCACTAATGTCCAGTTTCCCTAAAAGTACCATTTTGCAAAACTACAGCATAATATCATAACCAGGCAACCCACCAACCTTATTCAGATTTCCTCACTTTTACTTGTATTCACACGTGAGTGTGTGTGTGTGTGTGTGTGTGTGTTAGGTTCTGCACAGTTTTCTCACCTGGTTAGCTGGCCCGATCTACTATCACAGTGAAGATATTGAGCAGTTCCCACGTAATGTATGAAGGATCTGTCTGACTTTGGGGCAAAGAATGGATGGGATAGGTACAGCATGGGAAGCAGAAAAACTCGGAAGACCAGTTAAGGGGTGACCACTACAATCCAAGAAAGGTACCATGGCAAACTGGACCCAAGCAGTGATGCCGTGAGAGACAGTGGTGAGAGCAAAAGTTGTCCTGAGGGCACAGCCAGCAGGATTTTTCGATGAGCTGACGTGAGATGCGAGGAAAGGGTAGAGCCGTCAATGATTCCTTGTCAGTATTTCCACAAGGACAAAGGCACACCTGTGTAGTAATTTCGGAGAATGAACACTCTCATGATGTCCAAGAACAAGAACTGTCTCTCCAGGGCTCAGGTCTCTTGTGGGAGTGCTTTACACTATTCCTCATATAAATTCGGCACATTATTAAACTCATTTCATTTACTTTATCTTTTGTGTTGTTATAAATGGGTTACTGTTTTGTACATATGAAGGCTGTTGACTCTGATATGTCAATTTTATACCCAGTTCCTTTAGAGAATGATTTCAGTGTCTGCATTTTAGCACTGACTCTCTTAGGTTGTCCAGGTACAGTTATCTCACTGACAAACAGTTCTACCACTTACTTCCTAATTTTTCATCTCCAATAGCTTAATCCCAACAACAAAATGTTAAAGATTCGTGGAGATGAGAAGCAGCCTAACTTTGTTACTGACCTCGGTGGGAATGTCTCCAGGGTTTCCCACTAAGAGAGAGAGAGAGGGAGAGGGAGAGAAAGATAGACAGACAGACAGATAGGGAGGGAAGGATGGATGGGTAGGTTTAAGATAGACAAACAGCAAGCTTGGAAGCAGATCCCAGCCTAGTTGAACTCAGACAGCTCTTCCTGTTTGCAGCCTGTTTAGGAGACCCTGACTCAGAGGGCCCAGCCTGGGGTCCTGACCACAGAAGTGTGAGATGACAAATGTGTGTTGTTCTAAGCTGCTAAGCCTGAGGAAATTTGTTACACAGCAATAAATAATTGACATGCTATCTTTACTAGAGTAAATTTTGGTAAATTACATTTTCCTAGGACAGTCTCCATTTCATCTAGGTTTTCGTATTTATCTGCCAACAATTGTACAAAATAGTCTCTAATAATTTTGCTATCCCACAAAGTAAGAAGGTGCTCAAAGACTAATTGGAATCATGTTTAAAAGACAAAGAATCTTGGGACTTTCCTGGCGGTCCAGTGGTTAAGACTCTGTGCTCCCGGGACTTCCCTGGTGGCACAGTGGTTAAGAATCCACCTGCCAATGCAGGGGACACGAGTTCGAGCCCTGGTCTGGGAAGATCCCACATCCACAGAGCAAACTAAGCCCGTGCACCGCAACTACTGAGCCCACGCTCTAGAGCCCTTGAGTCACAACTACTGAGCCCGCATGCCACAACTACTGAAGCCTGCGCGCCTAGAGCCCGTGCTCCACAACAAGAGAAGCCACCGCAATGAGAAGCCCGCGCACCACATCGGAGAGTAGACCCCACGCGCCACAACAAGAGAAAGCCCACTCTTAGCAATGAAGGCCCAACGCAGCCAATAAAATTAAATAACTAAATTAATTTAAAAAAAAATACTCTGAGCTCCCAACGCAGGGGGTCCAGGTTCAAACCTTCATCAGGGAACTAGATCCCACATGCTGCAACTAAAGATCCCACATGCCGCAACAAAGATTCTGCACGCAGCAATGGAGATCCCACATGCCACAACTAATACCCGGTGCAGCCAAATAATTTTTTAAAAAAAGACACAGAGTCTTGCTTGAAGGGCTCAATTGGCCAAATCTGGGATAATTTCAACATCAAAAAGAAAAATGATAATTAGAACATGTTTAATAAATACTCTGTAGCAATACCAAAAAAGTGTGGTACAAAGAGGGAAAGAAAGTTCTTCTTAAAGAAGACCGTCAGCCGATAAATGTGAACGAATGAGAGAACTGGTTTACTGATGAATCATGAAGAAGAAAAGAGGCAGCAACACCCTCTTCACCAACCAAGGAAACTGCGGGGTCAACAGGATCAGGACAAACTGACCTGTGACCCCCGATGTAACAAAAAGTCCACAAGGTCACCTGTGTAGCATTCTAGCCAAAACTATTTCACCTGAATCTAACACCTGATGGTTAACAGTACTGACTAACCATCTGTTAAATTTCCTGAATTTAATCATTGTGCTGTGGCTATATGAGAAGATCCCTGTTCTCAGGAGATACACACTGAAAAACGGGTGAAGGGTCATGACATCTGCAACTTAACTCTCTGATGGTTCATTAAAAACAACAACAGGGGGCTTCCCTGGTGGTGCAGTGGTTGAGAATCTGCCTGCCAATGCAGGGGACATGGGTTCGAGCCCTGGTCTGGGAAGGTTCCACATGCCGCGGAGCAACTAGGCCTGTGAGCCACAACTACTGAGCCTGCGCGTCTAGAGCCTGCGCTCCGCAACAAGAGAGGCCGCGACAGTGAGAGGCCCGCGCACTGCGATGAAGAGTGGCCCCCGCTCGCCGCAACTAGAGAAAGCCCTCGCACAGAAACGAAGACCCAACACAGCCAAAAATAAATAAATAAAACACTGAATACATAACTACTTTAAAAACAAACAAACAAAAAACAACAACAGGGCTTCCCTGGTGGCGCAGTGGTTGGGAGTCTGCCTGCCAACGCAGGGGACACGGGTTCATGCCCCGGTCCAGGAGGATCCCACAGGTTGCAGAGCGGCTGGGCCCGTGAGCCATGGCTGCTGAGCCTGTGCTTCACAACGGGAGAGGCCACAACAGTGAGAGGCCCGCGTACAGCAAAAAAACAAAACAACAACAGCATGTCCCAGAGGGAGAGACTCGTGATGGAGTAAATGATGAATCCAGGTGAAGGGCACATGAGTGCTCACTGAACATTCTTTGACATTCCATAAAGGTCTGAAGCTTTGCAGAATAAAAAGTTGAGAAAAAATCTTTAGCGTTACTACTCTGATGTACAATTTAATTTTTACCTTTTTAATTACCCAAGTTTACATTCAAAACTATAAGTAACTTTCTTGTTGTTAGAAGAGCTTGGGTTAAGAATGAAAGACTTCACTGTGGGAAAAGATTACCTTTGTTTTTAATCAACAGATTCAGCAGGTCAGGTCATAAAGGCTTAAAAGCTGACAACAAACAAAAAAACAGGTCAAGTCCTATTATAAAAACTCCTACCAAAAAAAAAAAAAAACACTCCTACAACTAAAGTGTCAGCATGCAAATTTCTCATTAGAGCCACATTTCTGCCAACAACCTTCAGAGACAGCCTCTAACCAACAAGCAGAAACAGTCAAGGATTCTAACTGAAGACTCCCAGGGCCAAGGCAGCGGCTGCAAGGGCCACCTCAGAGCTTCCCAAGCACCCAGCTGGTCTAGGTTGGCACAACTCGCCAGGCCCAGAGACCCGGTTTCCCAGCACACAGCAACTACATGGGGTGAGAGCGCAGTCAGGCACAGGAAGCAGGAGACGCTGGAGCAGGCAGGGCAGGGCCAGGAGGCCGCCGGGCCTGGAGTGCAGACAGTCAGGGTAAGAGGCAGGAGAGATGGCAGGCAGCCTAGGGCCAGATGCCACACAAGGCCTTGTCAGCCCTGGTGAAGAGCATGGAAGCCACAGGAAGGCTGCCCGCAGAGCAGAAACACGATGAGGACGCCCAGGCCTCTGAGCAGAGCCCAGGCCATTGGAAAGCAGGGAGAAGAGGTGGGCTGAGACCCCAATGGCAGCCCCCATGAGGGCAGAGGATGTGCTAAAGGTGGACCCACTGCGTCCCTGAGGAACAGGTGGCACCGGCCACAGTGGGACAAGCAGAGCTCAGAGGTCAGGGAGTACTGGCGTTTCACACTGGGCTGCAGGTGCCCACCCACCCTCCAAGCTCTCAGTCAGCATGTCCCCAACATGGGGGCAGGCAAAGGTGCGGCTTGGGGTCAGAGACAGCTCAGCGTGAGGACACGGAACCAGGGCACCAGGACAGATCCCCAGGGCCCTTCAGTATCTACAGGTCAGGCTCAGGGCATGGGTCCTGCAAACAAGACCAAAAAGAAAGGTTCAACTGGTAGGAAAAACCAGCAGAGTGAGGTGATCTGGAGGCCAAATGAAGATAACTAATCACTCCTTTCTTCTTGAATTTGAATGTCAAATGCTGTCATGAGGGTCAATAAAAAGGAGAACTAACCAATGGATTTGGCAACACCTAGGTCAATGGTGCCCTGCTCGGAACCGCCTCGAAGGGCAGGCCTGGGAGGTCCTGGAAACAGCAAAGATGGAATGAAGTCTGAGTAACTGGGATTTAATTTACAGAAAGGTCAAGAAGCGCGTGCGCACAAATACCCGCATTTGAGAATGCGGATGTCCAAGGATGACAGGATGTTCAAGCTGAAAAGCAGCTGAGACGTCTACTGTTCCAAACCCTCAGTGCTCAAGGCCAGGGGCAATACAGGACCAAAAGCCCCCACTCCCATCACACGCACCTGGCAGGGCTGCAGACACAGACAAGAGAGCGGCAGGCACACCAGCCCCACATCGCTCTGTTCCAGCCGCTCTGACCCACACTTGAGCCCTGACCCAGGCTAGGCGGCCGCCACCAGCCCACATCCTAACTGCCGGCTTCTGCCCAAGCCAGGGCTCCCCTCACCCCAACGGGTGCATTCCTCCCGCCTTCCACTCAGAATCCTTACTCTTTAGCCCTCTTCCTGGAGAATTAACCTGTCATTCTCCCCCTAGACTGCAGCATTCTTATCCTAGATGGGCCAAAGTCAAGACAAACTCGAAAAGTCTTCAGCCCAGGGCAACACTATCCAACGGTAACACAGTATGAGCCACAAGTATAATTCTACATTTTCCAGCAGCCATGTTAAGAAGCAGAAATAGGAGTAATTAATTTTGATTTATTTTATTTAACCCAGTACACATCCAAAATGTTACCAGTTCAACATGTAACCAATTTAAAAAAACACAAGAAACAAAAAAAAAACAGTACCCCGAAAAGCACAAAACATCTCAAAAGCCTCTGAAATCCAGTGTGCACGTCACACTTAGAGCACATCTCAGTTTGGTGTGAACAAATGTCAAATGTTCACAAACCACACAGGGCCACGGCCAGCTTGTTGGAGGTAGGTGGCAGCCACCTCTCCACTCCAGTCTGAACACGTGCAGGAGCCAACCCTTCACCAAGATTCCATCTGGATTCCTGAGCCAGAGAGCCATGGTCTCAGCCTGAGGCAGGAATGAGCACACGGGAGCCCTCCCTAAGCACCCCAACAGGAAGGCATTTCCCCTATGCTGCTCCTACACCTTCTCCCTCTTGAGAGCAATTTTAATAGCAATTGCTCTCTTTTAATAGCAATTATCAAACTGTGTAACTGTGTGTCTTTCTCAAAACTAGAACACAAGGACCTCCATAGAGACAAGGCACCACGTTTATTCTCATCTGACTCCCAATTCAAAAGCCGACATGCAGAAGGCATTAAATGTTTGTTATAGGGCTTCCCTGGTGGCGCAGTGGTTGAGAGTCCGCCTGCCAATGCAGGGGACACGGGTTCGTGCCCCGGTCCGGGAAGCTCCCACATGCCACGGAGCAGCTGGACCCGTGAGCCATGGCCGCTGAGCCTGCGCGTCCGGAGCCTGTGCTCCGCGACGGGAGAGGCCACAACAGTGAGAGGCCTGGGTACAGCAAAAAAAAAAAAAAACTGACAACTGAAAGGAAAAGAAAATTCAACAACAGTTGGCGATTCCAAAACCCTACTGTCAGTAACTGATGCAGTAACTAAAAAAAAAAGGAGGAAGGATAAGAAGACTCAATACTATGGACCATCTCACCTGACACACCTGGACAGCAGAGTCCACATTCTGATCAATGTTCATCAAACATTCCCCAGGACAGAATATAATATAGCCATTTTAAAAAAATCTAGCAAATCTAAACAAACTGAAATTAAAGTATGTCCTCTGACCATAGTGGAATTATATTAGAAATCAACAAAACAGGGAAATCCAGGAAATACCTAAACATTTAGAAATTAAACAACACAATTCTAAATAACCCATGGGTCAAAGAAATCACATGGGAAAACAGAACATATTTCGAAAAGAAAAAAAAAATGAAAACACAACATATCAAAATTTATAGGAAGCATCTTGTTTTGTTTTTTGTTTCTCTTTTTTTTTTTTTGGCTGCATTGGGTCTTCGCTGCTGTGCGTGGGCTTTCTCCAGTTGCAGCGGGCAGGTGCTACTTTTCATTGCGGTGTGCATGCTTCTCATTGCAGTGGCTTCTCTTGTTGCGGAGCACGGGCTCTAGGCTCACGGGCTTCAGTAGTTGTGGTGTGCGGGCTAAGGAGTTGTGGCTTGTGGGCTCTAGAGCGCAGGCTCAGTAGTTGTGGCACATGGGCTTAGTTGCTCCGTGGCATGTGAAATAGGATCTTCCCAGATCAGGGCTCGAACCTGTGTCCCCTGCACTGGCAGGTGGATTCTTAATCACTACACCACCAGGGAAGTCCAGTACCTTGTTTTGGTTTTCTAGGGCCGCCATAACAGAATACCATAAACTGGGTGAATTAAAACATCAGAAATTCATTGTCTCATAGTTCTGGAGGCCAGAAGTCCAAAGTCAAGGTGCCAGCTGGGCCATGCCCTCTCTGATGGCTCTAGGGGAGGCATCCTCCTTGCCTCTCCAGCCTTTGTGTTCACCAGCAATCCTTGTCATTCCCTGCCTTGTAGACACTCACTCCAATCAGATGGCCACCTTCCTCCTGGGTATCTTCACATCGTCTTCCCTCTGTGCAGGTCTATGCTCACAAGGCATTCTCTCTGATGCTGACACCAATCATACTGAATCAGGGACCCACCCTACAACCTCATCTGAACTCATTGCAATGACCCTATTTCCAAATAAGGTCACGTTCTGAGATACTGGGAAGTTAGGACTTCAATGTACCTTTCTGGGGAACATAATTCAACCTACTACACAGGAAAGAAACACTTTGAGGGAAACAGTATAGATTTAAACTCCTGTATCAGAAAAGAACTCATGCCAAGATCCTAAGCTTCAAACCTTAAGAAACTAGAAAAAAGAAAACAAAACCCAAAGCAGGCAAAAGGAAGGAAAAAAAGATTAGAGTGGAAATAAATAAAATAGAGAACAGAAAAACAATAAGGAATCAACAAAATCAGAAGTTACTTCTTTGCGGGGACTACCCTGGTGGTCCAGTGGCTAAGACTCCACGCTCCCAATTCAGGGGGCAGGTTCAATCCCTGGTCAGGGAACTAGATCCCACATGCCACAACTAAGAGCTTGCATGCTGCAACAAAGATCCCACATGCCACAACTAAGACCTGGTGCAGCCAAATAAATAAAAGTTACTTCTTTGCAACTTCAACATAACTCAAACCTTTGACTAGACTGACCAAGAAAGAGAGAAGACTCAAATTATTAAAGTCAGGAGGGAATGTTACTACCAACCCTCTAAAAAATAAAAAGGAAATACTATAGGAACTACTATAAGCAACTGTATGCCAAAAAAATAGATACCGTAGGAGAAATGAACAAATACCTAGAAGGATACAGAACACCAAAAATGACTCAAGAATAATTAGAAAACCTGAACACCTATAAAAAGTGAAGAGATTAAATAATCAAAAAACTTCCAACAGGGAGTTCCCTGGTGGCCTAGTGGTTAGGATTCGGGCTTTCACTACCATGGCCCAGGTTCAATCCCTGGTCAGGGAACTGAGATCCCACAAGCCGTGAGGCACAGCCAAAAAAGAAAAACATTTCTGACAAAGAAAAGCCCAGAGGACTTCCCTGGTGGAGCAGTGGTTAAGAATCTATCTGCCAAGACTGGGGACATGGGTTCAAGCCCTGGGCCGGGAAGATCCCACATGCTGCGGAGCAACTAAGCCCGTGCGCCACAACTACTGAGCCTGCGGTCTAGAGCCCGAGAGCCACAACTACTGAGCCCGCGTGCCACAACTACTGAAGCCCACACGCCTAGAGCCCATGCTCCGCAACGAGAAGCCACGGTAATGAGGAGCCCACACACCACAACAAAGAGTAGCTCCTGCTCACCGCAACTAGAGGAAACCTATGCGCAGCAATGAAGACCCAACGCAGCCAAAAATAATTTTTTTTAAAAAAAGAAAGTCTAAAAAAGAAAAGCCCAGAACCAAATGGCTTCACAGGTGAATTACACCAATTATTTAAAGAACAAACCCTTCACAAATGCAAAAAACAGAAGAGAAGAATACACTTCCCAACTCATTCTACGAAGCCAGTATTACTGACACCAAACACACGAAGACATCACACAAAAAAGAAAACTATGGGCCAATATAATACCCCTTATGAATACAGATGCAAAAGTCCTCAACAAAATACTAGTAAACCAAATGCCACAAGATGTAAAAAGGATTCACAACCATGACAAAGTGAATTTACTGCAGAAACACAGAGTTGGTGCAACATATGAAATCATGTACTATATACCATATTAAGAAAATAAAAGAAAAAATCGTATGATCATCTCAAAAGATGCAGAAAAAGCATTTAACAAAATCTAATACCCCTTTCTGATAAAAACACTCAACAACTTAGGAATAGAGGGAACTACCTCAAACTGATAAAGGGCATCTATGAAAACCCAAGGCTAATATCATACTTTAATAGTGAAAGACTAAATGTTTTCCCCTAAAAATAGGAATAAGACAGGGATGACTACTTTCACCACTTCTACTCAACATTTTACTAGAGGTTCTAGTTATAGTAATTAGGCAAGAAAAAGAAATAACAGGAATCCAGATTTGAAAGGAAGAAGCAAAACTAATTTGATTCCCAGACAACATGATCTAGTATACAGAAAATCCAAAAGTACCCACAAAAAAACTGTTAGACCTAATGAACAACCTCAGCAAGGCTGCATGATACAAGATTGATATATAAAAATCAATCAGATTTCTATACACTAGCAATGAACAACCTAAAAATGAAATTAAGAAAACAATTTTGTTACAAAAACATCAAAAAGGGACTTCCCTGGTGGTCCAGTGGGTAAAGACTCCGCACTCCCAATGCAGGGGGCCTGGATTCGATCTCTGGTCAGGGAACTAGATCAGGCATGCTGCAACTAAGAGTTCGCATGCTGCAACTAAGACCCGGTGCAACCAAAATAATAAATAAATATTTTTTTAAAAAAGAAAATTAAAGACTTAAGCAAATGGAAACACATCCTGTATTCATGGATTGGAAGACTTAAGATGGAAATACCCCAAACTGATCTACATATTCAACACAATCCCTATCAAAATCCCAGAAGGCTCTTTTGCAGATATCAACCTGTTCCTAAAATTCATAAGGAAGTACGAGAGTCCCAGATGAGCCTAAAGAGATCTTGAAAAAGAAGAACTAAGCTGGAGGACTCACACTTGCCCATTTATTTTACTTATTACATTACTACAAAAATCAAGACAAGGTGGTACCGGCAGAAGGACAGACATATACCGCAATGGAATAGATCTGAGAATCAAGAAATAAACTCTCACATTTATGGTCAACTGATCTTCAACAAGGATGCCAAAACAATTCAATGGGGAAAGAACAGTCTTCAACAAATGGCGGTGGACCAACTGGAGAGCCACACACAAAGAATGAAGTTGTGCTCTTACCTCATATCATACACAAAAAGCAACTCAAAACAGAGGTAAGACCTAAATACTATAAAACCCTTACAAGAAAACCAATTTCATGACATACATTAGGCAATTATATGGCACCAAAAGTATGAGCAACCAAAGGAAAACTTTTTTTAAATTGGACTTATCAAAATTAAAAACTTGTGCTTACACTCCAATAAAGATGTAAAAAAAAAAAAATACTTGTACTTCCAAGGACACCATCAAAGAAAAATTAGAAAGTGAAAGACAACCACAGAATGGAAAAAAATATGTTTTGCAAATCATATACCTAATAAGAGACTTGTGTCCAGAATACATAAAATCTCTTACAACTCAATAATAAAAAGACAACCAAATTAAAAGTGGACAAAGGATCTGAATAGACATTCCTCCAAAGAAGATATATGAATGGCTAATAAGCTCATAAGAAGATACTCAACATCACTAATCATCAATACAAAATAAAACCACAATGAGATACCACATCACACTCACTAGGATGGCTACTACCAAAAAGACAGACAATAAAAAGTGTGGGCAAGGATGAGGAAAAGCTGGAACTCTCGCACACTGCTGGTGGGTATAAAATAGTCACCTGCAGAACGGTCTGATAATTACTCAATCAGTAGTTACCATATGACCCAGCAATCCCAACACTAGGTATACAGCCAAGAGAAGTGAGCAGAGGTCCACCAGACAAAAACCTGCACTCAAATATTCACAGCAGCATTATTCATAATACCCAAAAAGCAGAATCAACCCAAAAGTCCATCTACCGAAAAAGAGAAACAAAATGTGCTATATCCACACAACGGAATGTTATTTGGCCATAAAAAGGAATATGCTGACACATCCTGCAACGTGGATGCCCCTTGAAAACATTATGTTACATGAAAGAAGATGATCACAAAAGGCATTTATTGTATGATTCCATTTATATGAAACATCCAAAATAGGCAAATCCATAAGACAGAAAGTAGATCAGTGATTGCCAAGGGCTGGGGAGAGGGAAGAATAAGGAATGACTGCTTATGGGTATGGTGTTTCTTTTCAGGGTGATAGAGATGTTCTGGAATTAGACAGTGGTGATGGCTGCAAAACTCAGGAAAAAATACTAAATAGTACACTTTAAAAATGTGACGTTTACGATATATGAATTACATCTGAAGTTTAAAAAAAAATCATATACTCCTAGACTGATACTGGCATTTGGCAATACTTATCAGTGTGAAGACATTTTCAGAGATACAGAAAATTGTGTCAAAGATCAGCATCGGGGCTTCCCTGGTGGCGCAGTGGTTGAGAGTCCGCCTGCCGATGCAGGGGACACGTGCTCGTGCCCTGGTCCGGGAGGATCCCACATGCCGCGGAGCGGCTGGGCCCGTGAGCCATGGCCACTGGGCCTGCGCATCCGGAGCCTGTGCTCCGCAACGGGGGAGGCCACAACAGTGAGAGGCCCGCGTACCGCAAAAAAAAAAAAAAAAAAAAAGATCAGCATCAACAGATGAACATTTCCAATAGATTTTGATGACAGGGAACCAACTCTAAACCCAAATTTAAGTAAAATATCCTTCCAAAACTTCCATTCTTCTGATTAGTAGATCTGTATTACCAAGAAGGGGGAGAAAAGCAGTCAATTATTATTATATTTTTACTTTTGTCAATAAAAAATTATGCAATTATCCTTAATTTTGCTTCTTGGTGCACAAAGCCTAAAATATTTACTATCTGACCTTTGCCACCTCTGGAACAAACGACGCCTGGAGCTGACCTGAGCATGTCTGTGCCTATTTCAACGAATGGAACCACCATCCACTCCGCCAGGAACCATCCTCACCCCTCCTGCCTCATCCGCCACATCAAACTGGCCACCACAGGGAAGGAGCATCACCCATCTCCTCGAGGACTGCTTCGTCCACTGCTGTTGCTCTACAATCCATTCTTTACACAGCAGCCAGAAAGACCTTCCTAACATGCACACCTGACCACGCCACTCCCATCCCTAAAGCTCTCCTACTGCCCTTAGGATAAGGACAAGAATCCCAAGCTTGGCTTCTAACCACTGGACCAGCTACCTCAGCTGGCTCCTTGCCCTACGTGGCACTACACCCTAGGACGATGATAAAAGAAACATCCACAAAGCACTTAAGCAAGTGGTCTCAAAACATTAATACTCATAACTGTTCACACTTCATAAGGCTTATTCACACACACCATCTCGTCTGACTCTCAAAATCACCAAGCAGGGCGGGTTAACCTTCCCTGTCGGGGCTGGGGTTGCAGCCAGCAGGACTCTCCTCCCCACCAGCAGTGGCTCTGTGCTCTGCACCCCATCACAGAAACTCAGGCTTCGTCCTGGTGACTCAACTTCTCTGCATTTTCCAGAATTAGGGTGGAGGGTTGATTCTTCGCACTGACATCTATGATGTACCCTCTGTGATTTCTTCGTGACCTTAGAACGCCCCTCCACAGCACTTTCCCATGTGTGCCCGGGCAGAAGTGGCTCTAACACTCGTCAGCCATGAGGGAAACTCACCGAACATCTAGAGAGCAAGACAATGCCTGCCACATACAGGTGGTGCTGAAGTTATGTCACATACGGAATACAGCGGTTTCCTAAGGCCCCCAGTAAGCCACACACCGTCACACGCAAGAATCAGCTGTGAGTGTCCATACACCTGCTCTCAGCAATGGCAGACAGACTGGCCACCTGTGTTCTCGCACCACTTCCTCCACGTTCTCCGCTGTTTCGGTCTCCTTCGCTGGCTTCCCCTGGGGCCCCGTAGCGTGATCTTGGGGGCCTGGGCTCCACAGCCCTCTTCAGCACCAGGTGCAGGCCCAGCCTCTCTTCTGCACTCTGTGGACCCACCTTCTCCCTGTTCGACGATCACCTCTGAAAGTCTACCATCTCAAGAAATGACAACTGCATTCTCGAGGGTGCTCACTTCTTTCACACCCCTCCCCTTTTGCTCTTCCTTCAAACACACACTGACAGTCTGACCTATTCTTAGCACCTCAGCTGTTCCCACCCTCGCCCAAGCTCCACCGCTCACCAGCATACTTCAATGCCTTCTGGCCGTGCCCCTCCGCCCCTCCACCCGAGTCCCTCCAGAGACTGCCCACCCACCTGAAGTACAAGGCCTCACTGGGCCCGCCCTCCTCGCGCCGTCTCTCCGTCCTCCATGTCTCCCCTTGAACACGGTGCCCCAGCCTCCTCCAAAGAACAGGTGACTCGCCTCCAGCCTGGGCCTCACCTGTAAGGCTGACTGAAGGCCTGCATGATGGTAAACAAATGAACCAGGGACAGTGCTCACAGTCTACCCGCCACAGGCAAGGGGAGCGCTCTGCAAGTGGAAGGGCCCTGCTGCCCTGAGAGTGCCAAGCTACCCATTCATCGTCTCCGTTGGAACTAACAGACGGCAGCGTTCTTGCAAAGAGGTAATAATCCTGGATATGGTACAAGAGCACAGGAGAAAGAGCAAACACAAAAGCAATATTCCAGGAAAGAATACATGTGACAACCCACAAGGGCAATTTGTTGATTCCCTCAACACGTTCTGAAACAGTTCACACATGTTCCAGAATATCAGGATCTAAAAGTTCTGATCCTCATCTTAAAACCATGCCACCATTCCCTGGTGGCACCGTGGTTGAGAGTCCGCCTGCCGATGCAGGGGACGCGGGTTCTGTACCCCGGTCCGGGAAGATCCCACATGCCGCGGAGCGGCTGGGCCCGTGAGCCGTGGCCGCTGAGCCTGCGCGTCCGGAGCCTGTGCTCCGCAACGGGAGAGGCCACAACAGTGAGAGGCCCGCGTACCGCAAAAAAAAAAAAAAAAAAAAAACATGCCTAAAAGTTCTGGGTCTTCCCTGGTGGTCCAGTGGTTAAGACTCCGTGCTCCCAAAGCAGGGGGCCCGGGTTCGATCCCAAGGAACTAGATCCCACATGCATGCCGCAACTAAGACCCGGCACAGCCAAATAAATAAATAAATATTTAAAGAAAAAAAGTTCTACTTCCATTGTAGCACCCAAAAGAGTTTGCACTCATTGACTAATTGCTCGTAAATTAAAACAAATCAAAACAAGGCAACCCTTAAAATCAACTGAAGCAGTCAAGGCCCACCAAGTGAAGTTTCTGTCCCTTTTGAACAGTCTTATCACAATACTGCCACAGAGCATTTTATTTTCACACACCAGACAGGTAATAGTCCATGGCTATCAATTCCATCCTAAGACACAAGGCCAGGTAGATGGACTGGGTCCCAATGCCCAGTCAGCCTACATCCATCCTCCCTTCAGCTGACCAGCCCTTGAAGCGTTGGTGGTGAACAGAGTAGGCCCTGCCTTCCTCTGGGCAGTGGGAGAGAGCAGGTGAGCTCTTCCCTCACTCCCGTGTCCCACTGGGTCCCCAGCACCAGAGCACAGGGACCGCCTGGGTGGGCCCACCAGCATCCACCACACTCCCAGGGAAGGGGAGCCCCTCGCACCACTGACTGGAGGCAGCCTCAGTCCTGGCCCTCAAGGACCTCAGAGACCCTGGTTCTCTGACCAGCAAACATGAATTCTTTCAGGTCCTGCCCAAACGGGACCTCCCAGCAAAGTCCCCGTTCGCCCCAGCATCCAGCACCTCTGGACAGCAGGGTGATGCACGGGATCCCTCCTGCTGACCCTTCTGGAACACCCGCCGGGCTGCTCCACCCTGGGGTGCTGGTGCACACAGGCAGTGCCACAGAGATCTGAACCAGGAAGCGGAGGCCGCCCCAAACCTCAGTTCAACATGCTGAGTGTTGACTGACAAAACCCAAAGCAAGGACCGCACTCCTGCAGGAGAGAAGTCTGAACCTGAGACCAGGGAGGAGTCGGTCTATACGGCGGCACAAACAGAACAGGAGGGCAGAGTGGCCACGAGGGTGGCATCATCCTCACAAAGGACTTTCCGACCAGGTCTCTGCACACACCCCGGGGGCACTGCCGTCCTAGGTCCCCACACACGGAGAGTGAAGGCCGAGCACCCGAGGCAGCGCGACGGTGTCTCTACAGTCACAGCGGTGTCCATCGCCAGGCTCGGGTCCTTGAGAGCGAGACCCAGGCCATCTTCCTACAGCAGGCGCTCAGCAGAAGCTTCTCTGTCCCAGAAGGGAGGAGAGAGAGGGGACAGAGGCAGGAAGGAGCCTGGAGCCCACCCGTTTCCTTCACACATACAAATTTTATAGAGCAAAATTATATGACCTGAAACAACAGAAACTAGAAACATAAAGCGTAAGGCTGAAGGATAAACCTGTATCTCAACCACAAGAAGTACCAGGCACTGCTTTGCACAATGATCAAATAGTTCACAGCAGACAGGCCAAAACACGGAGACAGAAACTCGACGGGAGAAAAGACAAAGAAGGAGTAGGGGTTACACGCTTCCCGCAGAGCTGCCTCAAATGTCCCAGCACCACGCTGTGCAAGGGAAACCCAGCGAAGCCCAGCACCTGCGGGCGACCTGCCTGTCCCACACGCTGGGTGGCACGCATGCACACACAGGACGGACTGTGCCTCCCCGTTTCGTCCCGGTTTGCAGCTAAGACAGTTTATGGGTAGGAAACCTGAATTTACATGCTTCTCTGACCTTCAAAGAGGTTTTACTGTTTTGCTATCCTTTGGTCTGAACTTCACACTGCCTGGCTAAAAGCACAGGCAGAACACCACATCGCCTCCTTTTCCTCCTCTGTGAAATGGAGAAAGTGGGACGGTAACCCTATCTGATAGGGTGGTTGTTGGGATTAAGTGAAAAACCCCACATAAGTCACTTAGTACTTACCTCGTAACACACACTAGAAAAAAATCACTAGACATTATCATGATTATTGACCTGCAAGAGCCTTCTTAAAAAGGTAAAAGTGCATCCACGTGAATAAATGGACCCTTGCAGGGGCCAATGGCAGGGTCCACCCGACCAGACAGGACTCATTTCCAGAAAACAGCAACTCCATTCACTGACGGCACTTGAGACGGGCTCCCAAGCTGCCCCCCGTTCAGTGTGTCCCCCAAGCAAAAGTTCACTGCTGAAAATTCCCACACCCCAGCCCCACACTTTAAACTGTCTCACAACAAAGCACCCCGGCTGCAAGAGCAGGGGTTCCGCCAGTGCTGCGCACTCTGCCTCCTCACCCCAGCCCTACCTGCCCCGCCAGCCCCCCTCCTGGAGGCACCCCAATGCCCGGTGTGCTTCTCCCATGGCTCTCTCTCTGCCAGTGCATCCTTCAACCCGAACACTGTGCCATGCACATCGCAGGATACCAAACAACGTGTGTGAAAGAAAAGACTGGAGGAGGAGGAGGAGGGCACGATCATCTAAATACCTGCTCTGAGCCAGGCACCTGGCGTGTGTTGTCACCACGAGCCCACGCGACAGCGAGAGGACTACAGGGAGCTGCAAGATGTGCCAAAGGTCAAGGTGAGGCTGGCAGGTGAATGCTGACTGTCTGGCAAACAGTCCACAGTCTCAACACGACACCTGGTCTCACGTCTACAGCAAACAACCATGACGACGTGCAGGTGTGGGCTGTGAGACACACCATCCACCTTCCCCTTCCCCACTGTATCCCATTACATGTGCAGGGAAAACAGCCTGCACAGGGGGACTGAACACACAGCTTCAACCCTAAAGAAAACGCCACCAGGGCTTCCCTGGTGGCGCAGTGGTTGGGAGTCTGCCTGCCAATGCAGGGGACGCGGGTTCGTGCCCCGGTCCGGGAAGATCCCACATGCCGCGGAGCGGCTGGGCCCGTGAGCCATGGCCGCTGAGCCTGCATGTCCGGAGCCTGTGCTCTGCAACGGGAGAGGCCACAAGAGTGAGAGGCCCGCATACCGCAAAAAAAAAAAAAAAAGAAAACGCCACCAGACTTCAACTATTTAGTGACCTTCTACCTGTTATCAAGGCTGACAGCAGGGACTTCCCTGGTGGTCCAGTGGGTAAGACTCCGCCTACTAATGCAGGGAGCACAGGTTCGATCCCTGGTTGGGGAACTAGATCCTGCATGCCACAACTATGAGTCCGCATGCCGCAACTAAGGAGTCCATATGCTGCAACTAAGGTGCAACGCAGCCTAAATAGATAAATAAGAACATTCCTTGTTTAAAAAAAAATGCTGACAACAGAAGATAGTAAGGACTTACTACAGAAAGAGTCTATTCTAGAGCCTCACATCTGTGGTTTTTTCTCATTTATGGCAAAAGCAACACTGAAGTACAGTGGATAAAGGATGGTCTTTTTAACAGATGATGCTGGTTCAAGCGCACATCCATATGAAAGAAGATGAATCCTGACCCCTACACCTCATGTTTTACACACAAAAAATGATCCCAGAAACGGCAAACTATACCCAAAGGAAACAGAAGAAGAAATAAAGATTAGAGTGGAAATTTAAAACTAGAGAATAGAAAAACAGAGACTGGGAATTCCCTGGCGGTCCAGTGGTTAGGACTCTGCGCTTCCACTACACAGGGCACAGGTTCAGTCCCTGGTCGGGGAACTAAGATCCCGTATGCTGTGCAGCACGGCAGCTCCCCACCACAACCTAAAAAAAGAAAGAATAAAGACAAACAGAAACTGTCAACAAAACCAAAAGTTGATTCTTTGAAGAGATAACAAAATTGACAAAACTCTAGCTAAACTGACTAACGAAAAAAAAAAAGACATTGAAAGAAGGTAAAGCAGACCTAAACAGATGAAAACACACCCTCCGTTCATGGACTGTTGGACTAAGTATAATTATGAGGATACTGCTCCCCAAAGCGGATCACAGAATCAAGGCAATTCCTATCAAAACCCTGAAAGGCTTTCTGCAGCTATGGACAAGCTAATCCTAAAATTCACATGGAACTGCAAGGGACCCAGAAGAGCAAGAACAAAGCTGGTAAACCCACTTCCCAAGCTACAGTGTTCAAGATCGCATGCGACGGACACAAGGACAGACATATAAACCAATGTACTAGAACTGAGAGTCCAGAAACGAGTCCTGACATTTATGGTCAATTGATTTACAACACAGGTGTCCAGACAAGCCAGTGGGGGAAAGAACAGCCTTTCAACCAGTAGTTCTAGGACAACTAGATCTCCACTTGCAAAGAATAAAGTTGGACCCCCTACCTCAGACCATACACAAATTTAAGTCAAAATGGATCACAG
The DNA here is from genome assembly GCF_008692025.1 of Phocoena sinus. Taxonomy (NCBI): domain Eukaryota; kingdom Metazoa; phylum Chordata; class Mammalia; order Artiodactyla; family Phocoenidae; genus Phocoena; species Phocoena sinus. Next base: position 371,945 of record NC_045768.1, read on the forward strand.
CCCAAAATATAAGAGTTAAAACTATAAAACTCAGGGCTTCCCTGGTGGTGCAGTGGTTGAGAGTCCACCTGCCGATGCAGGGGATGCGGGTTCTGTGCCCCTGTCCGGGAAGATCCCACATGCCGTGGAGCGGCTGGGCCCGTGAGCCATGGCCGCTGAGCCTGCGCGTCCAGAGCCTGTGCTCCGCAATGGGAGAGGCCACAACAGTGAGAGGCCCGTGTACCGCAAAAAAAAAAAAAACTATAAAACTCAGAGGAAAACACAGTGGTAACTTCATAACAATGGATTTGGCAAGGGAGTGTTAGATATGACACCAAAAACACAAAGAAGAAAACAGATAAACTGTACTTCATCAAAATTAAAAACATTTGGCGCTTCAAAGAACAATATCAAGAAAGTGAAAGGACAACCTACAGAATGGGAAAAAATATTTCCTAATCATATATCGATAAGGGATTTGTATCTACAATCTTCAATATACAAAAAATGTTTACAACTTACCATGGAAACAATCCAACTGAAATGGGCAAAGGATTTCTATAGACATTTCTGTAACGAAGATACACAAATGGCCAATAAGCACATAAAAAATGCTCAACATCATTAGTCATTAGGGGAAATCCATATCAAAAGCACAATGAGATATCACACCACATCCAACAGAATGGCTATAATCTAAAAGACAGTTAATAACAAGTGTTGGCAAGAATGTGGAGAAACTGGAATCCTCATACACTGCTGATAGGAATGTAAAATGCTAAAGCTGCTAAGGAAAACAGTGTGGCAGTTCTTTACCACAGAGTTAACACATGCCCAGCAAAGCTACTCCTAGGTACACACCCAAGAGAAATGAAAACGTATGTCTATACAAACACTGTTCATGAATGTTCATAGCAGTATTAGTCATCATAGCCAAAAAAAGGAAGCAACTGATAAATGTATAAATAAAACACAGTACATTCATACAATGGAATATCATTCACCCACATAAAGGAAAAAAATACACCCCCAGCAGGGAAAGAAAAACAACAAGTTTACGTAGGCACACCCCAAAAGTGTCTAAACAAAATAATCAAAAAGCATACTGGTGGGCTTCCCTGGTGGCGCGGTGGTTGAGAGTCCGCCTGCCGATGCAGGGGACACGGGTTCGTGCCCTGGTCCGGGAGGATCCCATGTGCCGCGGAGCGGCTGGGCCCGTGAGCCATGACCGCTAAGCCTGCACGTCCGGAGCCTGTGCTCCGCAACGGGAGAGGCCACAACAGTGAGAAGCCTGCGTACCGAAAAAAAAAAAAAAAAAAAAAAGCATACTGGTGCTTAACATCAACAGTCATCAGGAAAATGCAAATTAAACCACAATAAGACACACCTACCAGAATGGCTAAAAAGAAAAAGACAAACAATATCAAGTGCTAGCAAGGATTTAGAGCAACTGGCGCTTCCATACACTGGTACTTTAGTACAACCACCTTGGATACGTATGCACATTCCATGACTCAACACCCCCACTCCTAGGCACATACCCACAGAAACATGCACCTATGTTCACCAAAAGACACATATAAGAATGTTCACATCACCTTATCTGAATACCCCAAAACTTGAAACAACTCAAACGTCCATGCATAGTACAATGAATAATGAAACTGTGCTATATCCAGACAATGGAATATTATACAGTAATGAGAATGAACAAACTACCACAGTACACAGCAACGCAGATGAATCCTAGAGACAAAATGTTGATCAAAAGAAGGCAAACGTAAGTACACACTGCATGATGTCCTTTATACAAAGTTCAGAATCAGGCAAAATGAATCAAGGTAACAGAAGTCAGGATAGCAGTGACCTTTGGGCAAGTACACGGCAGACTGCAAGGGGCCCAGGGGGGGCTTCTGTGGTTCTGGTAATGTTCCCTGTTTGATCTAGGGTCTAGAGACATATATGACACTAGACACATAATGTGTGCATGTTTCTGTATGTATGTCATATATTAATACAATTTCCAAAAAAATAGTCTTCGTGCTTTGGTTACATGTCTTATTGCTATTGAATCTGGTAAAGATATGGTGACAGATACTACAGATCCATAATGACAGATTCGAGCAGACCATTTCTACAAGAGAAGGAAACAGAAGGGCAGACTGAGCCAGAGGTGGGGGAACTCCTGACCATTCACTGGCCCATATGACAACTGGCATTTTGTTTCACCCTAGTGTTCAAGGAGTTCACAGAACACAGGCAAACAGCAAGGACGAGGAAGTAACCAAGACTCTCTAAGCCTAAATGCCAGCCTTGGAATCTGATGGAGAGGAGAGGACCTAGACTCCAAGGAGAGAAATCATCTTAACAACCAGCTTAGCATACAATTTTCAAACTACACAGGACAGAGAGCTCTCTGGCCTTTCTTAGGCTAGCATTTATTAGGAGGCTACTGGGTGTCAGTCCCTCTATCAATAGTATCAAGAATCTATACCTCCTGCCCATATGAGTTGTACTTCATGTCACTAAACAGTTTTTCTTTGTATAAGTATTCCAGCTAACGAATAAAGACTTCCATTTTGCAACCCCTAATGAGTTAACGATTCTGAGCAATGAATACCGATGACTGTTAATATCACAAAGCAAGATTTACTGTGCCTGATAAAAAACTTAATACCAGTTATGACATATTCTTGCTAAAATTTTTTAAAAGACAAACCTATTATACATCTGATGGAGCCCCCAGCCCAGAGCTGTCTAACGGAAAGATAATGTGAGCCACGTATGTAATTTTTAATTTTCTAGTAACCACATTTAAAACAGGAATTAGACGGACTTTCCTGGTGGTCCAGTGGTTAAGACTCCACCTTCTAATGCAGGGGGCACACGTGTGATCCCTACTTGGGAAACTATGATCCCACATGCCATGCCGTGTTGCCAAAAAAAAAAGAAAAAAAAATTAGAAACACAAATTACTTTTAATAAATGTTATTTAACCTAATACATCCAAAATATATATTTCAACATGCAAACAATATTTTTTAAAGTATTAACATGATATTCACATTCTCTCTTTCACACTAAGTCTTGCAAATTCTGCATGTATTCTTGCACTTACAGCACATCTCAATTCACACTAACCATATCTGGACTGCTGAAGAGCCACATGTAGCGAGTGGACATCACACTGGAAAGCAGCAGCTCTAGATCTTAAATATCAATGGCAGGAAGTAGAGGACAAAGGAACATGTTAAACAACATGGTAAGAATGTCATCAGCGAAATCAAGGTTATGGGAAACTTTGGGACACATAAACCATTATCTTCAAAACTTAATTACAGGCTGGGCTTCCCTGGTGGCGCAGTGGTTGAGAGTCCGCCTGCCGATGCAGGGGACGCGGGTTCGTGCCCTGGTCCGGGAAGATCCCACATGCCGCGGAGCGGCTGGGCCCATGAGCCATGGCCGCTGAGCCTGCGCGTCCGGAGCCTTGCTCCGCAACGGGAGAGACCCGCGTACCGCAAAAAAAAAAAAAAACAACTTAATTACGGGGACTTCCCTAGTGGCACAGTGGTTAAAAATCCACCTGCCCATGCAGGGGACACAGGTCCGAGCCCTGGCCCAAGAAAATCCCACATGCCGCGGAGCAACTAAGCCCTCGCACAACTACTGAGCCTGCGCTCTAGAGCCTGTGAGCCACAACTACTGAAGCCCGCGCACCTAGAGCCCGTGCTCTGCAACAAGAGGAGACACAGCAATGAGAAGCCCGTGCACTGCAACGAAGAGTAGCGCCCACTCGCCGCAACTACAGAAAGCCTGCGGGCAGCAACGAAGATCAAACACAGCCCAAAAAATTAATTAATTTAAAAAACTTAATTGCAGGACTTCGCTGGTGGTCCAGTGCATAAGACTCACCACTCCCAATGCAGGGGGCCCAGGTTCGATCCCTGGTCGGGGAACTAGATCCTGCATGCCTCAACTAAAAAGTCCACATGCCACAACGAAGATCCCTCATGCCACAATTAAGACCTGGTGCAGCCAAATAAATAAATATTTTTTTTAAAAAAACTTAATTGCAAGAGAAAAATAAAGACGTGGAAATCAATATACTGAGAATTAAGAGATACCTATCAAGGGCAATGAATAGACCATATTTTGAAATGAAATGAAAAATCTGAACAGTGACTGAATATTTATTGACTGAAATATCCATATTAACTGAAATACAGATGAAATATATCTAAGAACTGCTTCAAAATATTTGAAGATGGACTGGGGAGTGGCCATGAGGAGACAAACTGTTGACATCGGGGGACAGGAACATGGAGCTCATTCTACCACCACATGTACTTCTGAGTAGGTATGAAAAAGTTCCGCAGTAAAAATTCTGAAATATCTACATATGCATTTGTCTGTATACGCTCAATAATTATAATACCGGTAGCCTGCCAAAAGAAGAATTGAGTGGTTAGAGGACAAAGAGGCAGATGTTTCCCTTTATAATTTTATACTTTTTGAATTTTGAACCATGTAACTAACTCATCTACTCAAGATAAATTTAAACACATATGCCTTGACTCAATCCACCACAGGGCCCAAGCCTACTCAGTGGTCTCCCTGCTTCCATCATCTTTTTAAAATGTGAATCCCTAAAATAATCCCTTGCTGACTGTCTATACTGCTCAGGAGACCATCAACTTGTTATCACAGCGACAAGGCCCTCAATGACCCAACCCCACCTGTCTAGCTTCAGCTCGTGTCCCTTCTGACCCATAATTCCACCGTGTACCAAAGGCTTCAGTGTCACAACCCATAACCGAGGAAGCTGGGGCATCTATAAAACAAACACCATGTGGCTACTGAAAATGTTAAAAGACACAGAAGCACGTGAGATGATCCGTGAAAGAAGAGTGCAGACAGCACGCACTCACTGATTACAGCCGATTTTAAGTACGAACGTGCACACTCAGATCAGAAACAAACAGATGACAAATATTTGGCATTCTTCGCTTTCTAGGTTTCAATTTTCTAAATTTTCTAAAATGCCTGATTTCTTTCTGAAAGGTACAACTGTACCCTGCACTTCCATTTCACGTCTTATCTCCTTTAGGACCTGGACTAACTTATTTTCCTCAAGCGGCCTTTCCCAACACAAGTCTGCCTGCAGCAATTAGCACAACAGCACGGGCCTTTTCTTGTTTACTTTGAACTGATTCCATCTCAGTTCCCGCTTGGTAATATTTGCTCAATCACACTCTTTAAATTTTGTGAAATCAGAGACCAATCTCATAAACTTGCATATCCTCTTACACAGTATCTAGAATAGCACCTCATAAAGAGAAGGGGCTCAACAGTGCTTATAGACCGCTTGGAAAGAGCATTTTAAATATACTCTGATCAGAACTTACAAACCTATTAAAAGTGGGATGCAGAAAGCAGTCCAAAAACTTTTCCAAAGTAAAATATCAACTGACAGTGACGTTAAGGGGAAAGTGACTTCTGACGTCTTATCTGGGAAGACACCACTTCAAAGGAAATGCCACCTTTGAAGAGTTCAAGGAACCACTTCAGGGACTTCCCTGGTGGTCCACTGGTTAAGACTCCACGCTCCTGATGCAGGGGACCCGGGTTCAATCCCTAGTCGGGCAACTAGATCTCGCATGCCGCAACTAAAAGAGCCCACATGCTGCAACGAAGATCCCACGTGCTACAACTGAGACCCGGCGCAGCCAAATAAATAAATAAATACTTTTTAAAAAAAAAAGAACCACTTCATCTTTTGTGTTTTAAGATCCAAAACCACTTTAGACTTTTTTGTTTTTGTTTTGTTTTAATAAATGAAAATACTAGAAGTAAAATAAAAGTGGGACAGTAAGTGGGAGAACTTCTCAACTCTGGAACTCATGCCCTTTGTACCACCCTGCGGTAGGCCAAAATAACTGGTCTCCAGTCACCATTCCCTATGTGATTTGCTGAGCAAGCAATGTAAACTGAAACCAAACTGCCCACCTACCGTAAGATAACGGCATCCATCAAACATGCTAAGTCCCATGAAATAGCAAATAACATAAAGTTCCTAAAGGGAAGAGCCCAAAATATGGTTCCCATAAGCTAAATTATCTTCAAAGACAAACTCAGTAAAACGTGGTCAAACATACAAAACCGTTTTGTGATATGGCAGTAAGCGGGGGCTCTAGTCCCCATTGCGGCACGGACCACGTGTGGGATCTCCAACAACTAAGCTACCCACAGATGTCCTTTTGGGCATCAGGGCTGAGGTACGTTTACTGCCCTTGCTAACCTCTGTTATGACTCCAGAACCTTCCCTGGTTATGATCCAGAACCACATACTACATAGTAAGATCTGAGATGGGCAGCCCTTTCCACAGGATAGCTGTTCTTTTAGTGTGGGTGAAAATCTGCTTCTCAAGATTTATAGCAAATGCTTCTGATTTCTGGATGCAGAAAAGACTTTCCACTCCCTTCTCTTATCAAAAGATCAACAAAAGACAAGAACAGGAAAGAGAAAACAGGCACTCCACCTAGGAAACATTTCAAACCCCTACACAAAACATGAATAGGAAGACGGAGACTGGAGGAAACCTCGATCACTCCACAGAGCAGAGGAAAGGGAAACCTAACAAGGTAGTCACTGCTGAGGACCAGGCTGACTGGCCCCACAGAACCATGAAAAGTCTCTAAAGCCGGAGGTGATGCCTGAAGCTGAAATGAGATGTGGTGTAAAACTCCAAGTAAGGAATGCTGGACCCTCAGGTCCCCGGGCCCCTCCTGCACACTCAGACAAGCACTATTGTATAGCCACAAGCCACCAGAATATACCACACTTGGGGAGAGCAGCATAAAGAAAGACAGGAGTAGGCACCTCACTGAAAGCAAGGGAATTAGGCAAAGGCTACCCAGTGAACCCTGGGAAGACCCTCTCCTTCCCCCTGCCCTTTAACCTAGCTCCAACATCCATCCCACAAGGCAGAGACTGAAGGCTCCCTTTCCAAGGAAACCGAACCAGAGGACAGTAACATTTGGAGGGGAGCCACTAAAAAAAAAAAAACATTAGTCATGACCCTCCAGTGAAAGCAACAACAAGTCCCCCAATACACTCAGCTTCCCATTTTTAGTACTTTATTCATAAAGATGAATAAACAGCCAAGGATCACCAGACATTGGAAGAAGGGTTTCCAGCACGAATGAAAGAGACCAAAAGATACAACAGCAAAGAGGAATGCATAGGGAACAGAAAAAGTGCAGGAAACAAAATTTTATTTTATTTTTTTAATTTTTAAAAAATTTAACTGTAATTTTAAAAATTTAACTGAAATTAAGAGATAAGCAAAGATACTGTATACATAAAACAAGAAAAGGAGGCATTAAAAAAGGAACAACAACAAAAAAAAGGAACAAAGAGGGCTTCCCTGGTGGTGCAGTGGTTGAGAGTCCGCCTGCCGTTGCAGGGGACGTGGGTTCGTGCCCCAGTCCGGGAAGATCCCACATGCCGCGGAGTGGCTGGGCCCGTGAGACATGGCCGCTGAGCCTGCGCGTCCGGAGCCTGTGCTCCGCAAGGGGAGAGGCCACAACAGTGAGAAGCCCGTGTAGTGCAAAAAAAAAAAAAAAAAAAAAAAAAAGGAACAAAGAACAGTAAAGAACATGAAAATATGAAAGAAGTTAAAAATTCAGTAACAAATTGGAAAATTGTCAAACACACTCCCAAAAAGTAGAACAAAAAGATCAAGCCATGACGAGGAGGAAAGATTTTTAAAAATTAGAATATTCAGTACAGGAAGTCCAACATTCAAATAAAGGAATTGGGGGGCTTCCCTGGTGGCTCAGTAGTTAAGAATCCGCCCGCCAATGCAGGGGACACGGGTTCAAGCCCTGGTCCAGGAAGATCCCACATGCCGCAGAGCAACTAAGTCCGTGCGCCACAACTACTGAGCCTGCGCTCTACAGCCCGCGAGGCACAACTACTGAGCCCACGTGCCATAACTACTGAAGCCCGTGCGCCTAGAGCCTGTGCTCTGCAACAAGAGAAGCCACCCCAGTGAGAAGCCCACGCACCGCAATGAAGAGTAGCCCCCGCTCACCTCAATTAGAGAAAGCCTGCGCACAGCAATGAAGACCCAACACAGCCAAAAATAAATAAATAAGTTTATTCAAAACAAAAAACAAATGAAGGAATTGGAAAAAGAGAACGCAGAGAAAATAACAGAGAACAAACTATCTCAAATACATAATACAAAACCTCCCTATAAATAAAATGACATCAATCCCCAGATTTCAGGGCTACTTAGTACCCTGTATGATAAATGAAAAAAGGCTACAGCCTTTTTTATAATTGTGCATTACCTGGATGAAAATTAGGAAAATCAAGGATGCAAGGATCCTAAAAGTTTGATGTGGGAATAATGCTTACGAAGGATTAAAAATCCAACTGGGGAATTCCCTGGCGGTCCAGTGGTTAGGACTCCGCACTCTCACTGCCGAGGGCCCGGGTTCAATTCCTGGTTGGGGAACTAAAATCCCACAAGCCACACAGTGTGGCCCAAAAAAAAAAAAAAAAAAATCAAACTGGACTTTAACAGCAACAACAAATACTAGAAGATACTGGATCAATAACTTCAAAATTACTTGCAACCTGGAATGCCAAGCCCAGCCAAACTTATGCTTTAAGTGCGGTGGTAAAATAAAAACATTTTCAGACATGCAAGTTCCAAAAGTCTGCCTCCCAACAAACTACTGGGAAGCTACTGGAGACTGAGTTCAACCACCATGAGTGAATGAACACACAGAGGGGAGCATTAGAGGCAGAGAAGGGGCCAGAATCTCCAGGATGGGAATGTGCACAGGCCCAGAAAACAAGCATCCCGTCTGGGCTGGGGTGCCTGAGGAGCACTGTGGAACCGGCTGGTGAGCTGACAGGGCTGAGTGGTAAAAACTTAAATTGAGAAACATTTTACAGAATGAAAGGTGCGGGAACATTATTCCGAGGTTCAAGGGGAATCAGGCCAATGAAAAATAAAGCAATTACTAACTCAAGGGAAGTAAAAAAGTCTGCCCAAGAAAAGAAATCCAATTGTGGTTTACCATCTAGCTCAGCACGGCACAAAAATGACCTGAACAGACTGACAAAGATTCTGATATAGATTTAACCACAACTGTGAGTTACCTAAATGAGAGACAGAGTATGAGAGAACTGAAATCGTCATCTACCATTAGTGGAAGCCAACAGATAACGCCTCAAATTGGTGAATGAAGGCATGACAACACAAGCATGTTATTTAGAAACATGAGGCAAAGGCTAAGAGCGGATGCTGCCTCTCTTGAAAAGCAGGAGAGGATGGCAGCTTCTTCACTGCCTTTTAGCACTATCTGACTTTCTAAACTCTGTGCACGTGCATGCATTATTTTAAGAAACACAAAACAAGGTTAAAGAAAGAGACACATAGTAGCCACCCTGCTAGAAAAGCACAGAATTTGCCTGGGAAGGCCCTCCTGCTGAAAGGTAATGTCTTGCTGGGTCAAAAGCCTTAGGTGACCCTGAACATACATTAAACCCCAGGAGCCCCCACTTACTAATCCACAAAACAGGGGATGCATTTCATTACCTCAGCAGTCCTTTTCAGTGTCAAAAAGTGGTGACCTCTTTCTAGGTCAAGGAAAAGAAGAAAAAGTAAATATACAGTCAGATAAATTTCAAATGACCACTTTCTGGTTTAATCATCTGGCAACTGGGAAACCCTCACCCAGGAACCATTTTGCCGATTTAGTGGCAACAGATGACCTCATGCCTACCCACTGTCCAGGAGGCCCCTCACCTAACGTGCACCTCCATAATAAACACTTAGGATCACGAATCTAAGCCCAGAGTTTTCATTAGCTTAAAGTGACAGCCACAGACACAGCTCAACAGTCTCTGGAGGCAGACCACCTGCATCCATCTTCTCCACCACAAGCTCCGTAACCTGGGGCCACACTGTGCCTGTTTTCCTCCAGTGCAAATGGGGATATAACAGTACCCACCTCAAAAGATCGCTGTCAGGCTTTAATGAGTGAATTCACGCAGCTAAGGCAGGGCTGGACACAGGTAAAGGCTTAGTAAACAGAAGCTGTCATTGCTGTTGTCTCAGTCAAGCCCCCTATTCAAGGCTGCCTGTGGAATCAGTGACATCTGGGACGATTTGTTCATCAATTATTAATTAAAAGCCTACTATGTGCCAGACACCAAACAACTGCTAATCCTGTAACTGGCTAGGCCAAGTCATTCAATCGCTTCCAAGCCTTGTTTCCCGCATCTGCTAAATAGAAAATAACAGTACCTGCTGCACAGAACAGAGAAAGCTAAAGGAGAGGACTTACCTAAAGGGCTTGCAGTGCCCGGGACCCGGAAGTTGCTCAATAAACGATACCATAATCACTACACATCTTCCCTCCTACAAGTGACTTGGGGTTATCTAATTCACCTCTTCTGTTTTTCTGAACCTAATACACTCCTTGAGTGTTGAAGGTGCCAATAAACAGTCCTTGCGTTGAATTTAGGAACTTCCCTGCACCTCCCCAGTTTACTTACATCCACACCCCCCAAAACTGCAAGAGAAAATTAAAGAAATGTTAAAAGATTGTGCATTACCTGGATAAAAATATACTACGTCTACACACCAGGTTATTGCAAAAGGGCCTTATCACACACCCTAGCTTTCTGATCTTTAGAAGTCCCCGCAGTTTCTACACATAGAGCAATTTCACAGAAAAACTGCTAGATCATCACTTTTTTCCAAACTGGTCCCTCGTGTCAGCCCGGAGAGCGCACAGTTTCTGCACTTCCCCGGGCACACCGCCTCCCGCCTGCTTTTCCCTTCTGCGGGAAGCTAGTGGCCCATCTCGCAAGAGTTTGCTTTCTCTGCTGCTACAAGCAAGGGAAAAACTATCCTTGAGGACGAGCAAAGGGGAGGCCAGGAACATTAACAAAAGCATGGGAACTTTTTACATGCAAAACCCGCGTGAGCGGTTTGCCTGGAAATCAACCGAAGTCGTGCATTGCTGCTCCTGACAGCCACCGGGGCCGGCAGCATTGTCCGGGGAGAAGCGCGCCGGCCCGGCCAACTTTTCCTTCAAGACCGAGCCATCCTCTTCGGAACAAAGTGAAAGGTCAGCGGGCGCAAGAGCGGCGCCGGGAGCGCACAGCCTCGCCTCGCTCGCGCCGCCAACTTGGCCGGCTCGCCCCACTTTCCCTTTTGTCCTCCGCCCCTTCCGCGGGGCTCCCGGCCGCGGCCCGGGGGCGGGGGGCGGGGGGCGCCGGCGGGGCGGGCGTGCGGGCGGGGCGGGCGGCGGCTCTCCTCGCCCGCGCCCCCGCCTCGCCCGCGCCTCGCCGGCGCCCTCACCTCGCCCGCCAGCCCGCACAAAGCGCGCCCCGCGCAGCGCGGCCCGGACGCCCGGCCACCTCGGCCCGGCCTCGGCCTGAGGCGCGGCGACGGCGGCGGCGAGGAGGCGCCGGCCAGCCCGCACCCCGCCCGCTCGCGCCCCCGCCCGCGCGCCCGCCCCGCCCGGCCCGCCGGCCCGCGCCCGCCCCCGCCCCCACGCCCGCGCCCGTGCCCGCGCCCGCCGCCGGCCCGCTCCTCACCTCAGCATCGGCGGCGGCCATGGCCCGGGCCCGCAGCGTGGCCCCGCCCCTCCCGCGCGCCATCGCCCCGCCCGCGCTTCGCGGCCCAGGGCGGGGCGGGGCCGGTCGCGCGCGTCTGCGCCTGCGCCCGCCCCCGCGCCTGCGCGCTGCAGCCCGAGAGCGGCGTCCGCGGCGCGGGCCTGCCCCGCCCGGAACCGGAGCGCGACGGCCGGCCGCGGGGGTGGAGCCCAGCGCAGCGGGCTTCCGGGCTCGGCGGGGCGCTGGACGTCGTCCTCCCGTAGTCCTCCAGTTTGCACTATATTCTCTCATTCTGCGTAGGCACTGTAGCGGGCCGGCCGGGTTGGGGAAGGACCCCTGACCTCTAACCCCGGACACACATCGATTCCGTCTGCCTTCACAGAAGGCGGACTTGGACTTGCGTCCTAGGGCGGTGCCCGGGTGGGGCTTGTGCCCGGTTGGGAGGGGTGCCCCGGTTGGGGCTGCATCCGGTTAGGGAGAATGGCCCAGCTCGGGGATGGGGGTGCTTCGGTTATGAGGTGTGCCTGGCGGGGGAGCGATGTCTTGACTGAGAAAGCTGCCCTGAGGCGGGAGGGGGGATGTCCCTTTGGGGAGGGTTGCCTGCGTTGGCGGTGCTCCAGTTGGGGGAGGTGCCCCAGTTAGAGGGACTGCCCCAACGCTGGGGTGCTCGGCTGGGAGCATGTCCGGACTGTCGGGGAGGATGCCCTGATTAGGGAAGGTGCCCCGCTAGGAGGCTGTGTCCTGGCTGGGGACAGTGTCCTGGCTGGGAAGTGTGGGTAGGGTGGGGAACGTCCAAGGCGGAGGATTGTCCCTGTTGGGGGCGGGGGGGGGCGCTCTGGTTAGGGAAAATGCCAGGCTTGCCGGGGGTGGTGTGCTCCAGTTAGGAGGTGGCCCCAGTTGGGCAGCCTCTCGGGTCACCCCAGCCTCCTGCAAGCCCCCCAGTTATGCACAGGGCGAGACCTTTCCTGCATATCAAGCAGCCTTCACTGAACAGCACACGTAGACTGGCTTAGGCCACCCACTCCCCATAGCCAGACGTGTTTCTGCCATCCCCTGGGAGTTGAGGAAAGAAGCATAGACTGAAATTGGGGTTCTCTGGCCAGTCTTCACAACAGGAACTGGGGAGGCCCTGAGTCAAAGGGTAATCTGGGCCTCACTCCTGTGAGGGTTCAATCTCGTGGAACATGAGACTCCAGGAAAATTCCACTAAGTGCACTGACGGTGCACTCAGCCGCAGAGGAGGCAGTGGACGATCCTAAGTACCAAGGAAGACTTCCCAGGTTTGGGGGGACAGCCTGAGTCAGCTCCTGACAGGCCAGGAACCCCAAGCTCTGTCTGGAGCCTCAGGACAGGAGGCTTAGGAGCGGTCTTGCTTAACAGCCTGCACAGCTCCACCAGCTTTCACCCGCACCTACTTCTCTGGCACCAGCCTTTCTCTCTCCACTCTTGCCTTGGGCCCTAGTTTGCCCCTACTCTGAAACACTTATCTCAGGTATCTGTGTGGCTCACTTCTTGACAATCCTTGGGTCTTAAATACCACCTCTTCAGGGAAATGTCCGCTTGCCCCTATTTAAAAACAATACTGCACCCCAAAACTTCCTTGCTTTCTTTTACTCCATAGCATTCCGTTGCCATATTGCCTGTCTGCGCCACTAAGTCCAAAAGGTAAGGGATTTTTGTTTTGTGTGTCCTAGTACCTGTAACAATGTTTGGCATGCAGGAGACAAAATATTTGTTGAATAGATGAGTTAAGATGTGAAAAAAAGTCCTTCATTAGGCAAAGACCGACTGTAAATGAACGTGTCAGAAGTAGGTGATGTTCCCATTCTGCACCATCAGCCCGACCCACCCTATGCGGGTATTATCGCCGACCAATGATATTAGGTGCTCTTCTCGGCACATGATGTGTTACGTGTTGACTCAGTGACCGTCAGGTCAGTCCTGGGAGGTGGACGTCGTTTTCATCCACATTCTGTAAGTAAGCAAACCAAAGCAGGGGTGTGTCTTCAAGGCCACACACTGTCGGGAGGCAGAGATGGGATTTGAAACAGGCAGAGTCTCAACTATGAGGCTACAGCTTCTAGTAGATGTTTCACAGGTTATCCTGCTCGTGGCATGCTTTGTGTTTTTGTCCAATATTCATCCTCTCCTTGTCCCACAAATAGTAAAGTTTTAGGGTACATGGCTGCCTGTACAGTTCCAACTGTAAAGGGTGGCCAGTGGGATGTGTGCAAAAGTGATACAATTTACTTCTCATCGTGTCCCCAAAAAAGTTGGAGGTTCAAGACCAGTAAGCTGGGTGATGGTGAAAATTGCAACAGCCATCCTGGACCCAGGGGTGGAAACCTCGACTTGACTTGAGAATTACAGCTATGCCACCTCTGGACTGTTAAATGTACAAGAAATAAACTTCTATCATGTGGGACAGGGCGCTCGACCCATCTCCTCATAGTCCTATGAGCTTATTATAGATTAAGGTAGCTGACACACGTAGCCAGGGTCCCCCCTTCACCATACGGCAGAGCTGGAATTTGAACCCAAAGTCTTATCTTAACGCCACCTCCAAGGTTTCCCAAAGCACGCGAGGATCCCGGCCCCGCAGGGCGTTTACGGGCCCTCTGGAACGTCTGCAGAATGCCTCTTCGGGAAACGCTGCTCTCCCGTACCCTGACTTTTTATTTGCACCCGGGTTCCTTGTGTCCTAGACAACAGTCCTTTGAAGTGTAGACCTCGGGAGCGGGCTTGTGTGTTCGCACTTGGATGGGAACCAAGAAGTAGCATCCCTCGGAGCCAGACGTGGCAGTGGTGACGGCAGGGGCAGGAGACTTGAGGCCAAGGGTAAAGGAACTAGGGAAGCCTGCTCCCTCACCCCGACCGGATTTCGTCAGGCACACGAAGTCTAAACTGCGTAGCCTGGAGTGGTGGGTGCCAGACGGCTAGCCCAAGATGTATGCTAACAAAATGGAACAGCGGTGGTCTTCTCCCCCTGTCACAAGGCCACTTAAGTTGATGCTGAAGCTCCAAACACGCAAGCCCGCCTCCGAGGGCAAATCCTGAAGCAGAACCGGGAGGCCAAGCGCCTGGCCCGGCCCTGGCTAACCGCCACGGACGATTCCCAAAGCTGGTTCTGCTCCCTGGCCGGATCGCTCCCCCGCCCCCCCCCACCTTCCGGCCCAAGACGCCCGGAAGGAGGAGGGACCCAGAGCGGAAGGGGGTGGGGTGGGTGGGGGGAGAACGACGGCAAGGGGCGGGGCCGAGAGGGGCGTGTCCCGCGGGGAGGAGAGGGGCCGGTGAGGGGCGTGCCCCGCAGGGAGAGGCGGGGCTGAAAGGGGCGTGCCCCGCAGGGGGCGTGTCGTGCACGGATGGGCTAGGCTAAGAGGGGCGTGCCCTATAGGGAGGGGAGGGGCTGAGAAGCCCGGGGGCTTGGGCACACCCACGACAGCCACTACCCTAACACGCACACACACCCGGCAGAGGAGGGCGTCCCACAGGCCACTGTGCCCAGCTCTACAAATGAAGCTTTTTATTTACACCAAGTCTCTCTAGGCCCCAACCCCCGGGGAGAGGCCGACTACAGGGGGGCTGCGGAGGCTGGTCGGGGCAGAAGCTGGTCCGGAGGCAGAGGCCGCGGGGAACGGCGGGCAGCGGCGGGTCCTGAGTGGGCCGGGCCAGGCCGGGAGCGAAGGCACGAGGCCCTGGGAGCCTAGTCCCAGGGCGTAGGTCCGCCCGTCCGGAGAAGGCGACATGGGGTCAGCTCCCTGGGGTCAGGCCAGGGTCCACACCGCTGCAGCTCTGCTCATAGGATGGCGGGGCCTCTGCAGGGAGAGAGCCAGGTCTGCATGGGGCCCGTGGCTCCCCCTCCCTGTCAGGCCCCAGGCCCCCACTCACCATAGGGGTAGCCCCAGGAGCTATACTCAGGCGGGAGGATCAAGGTACTGGTCGTGGGCACCGGCCCTCCAGAACCCTCTGCAAAGTAGGGCACGGTGGCACCTGTGGAGATGCACAAGGGAGGGGGCAACGGGTGGGGGGCAGGGCTACCATCCTGAGGATGGGGTTCAGGGGCGCCAGGCACAGAGCCGAGGGCTGCAGGCGGCTGCTGCTGCTGTGAGTGGCTCTTGGTGGAGAGGGAGACAGGGTCCGAGAAGAAGTGGGGGCCACCAGCCACAGCCTCCGCCTCCTCCTGGGGTGGCGCTGAGGGCACCACCAGGCCTTGGCCTGGCCGGGGGCTCAGTGGGACGTGGTTCACAGCGATGTTGCCGATGAAGACCGGGAGGGTCACGATGGCTTCTGGCGTCTTCAGGGAGACCTGGGGAGGTTATGCGAGTGAGGAGCCAGGCCACCGGCCCCTCTTCCCACCCCACCCCTGTATCCCTACCACCTGCAGGTAGTAGTCCACGTGGATGAGGCTGCAGCCCGGCAGGGCAGACTGGGGCAGGGCAGGCACCAGGATCTGCTCTTGCCACTGAGCCCGCCTCCAGGCCTTGACGCCGGCGCCCTCCACCTCGGCGATGGTCCGCACGTCATAAATCCAGCGCTTGGCCTTGTAGGACACTTTCTGGGGAAAGGCCAGCCTGTGAGCCTGGGCAGGCCAGCCACCTACCCCTCCTCTGCCGCATGGGGACAGGGCCCAGCAGGCGAGGCAACTCTGACCTGCAGCAGACTGGCCACCACAGGGCTGGTGTCCTTGCCTGACTGGTTCTCAATGTCAGCCTGCAGCCGCAGCACCTGCCCCACCACGTAGCCTCGGAGGTCGGTGCTGGCGGTGAGGACTACGCTGCCTGTCTTCACCAGCTTGTAGGAGAACTTCTTGGTGGTGGAGGCCACATTGGGTTGCTTGGGAGGAGAACAGAGAGGGGGTTTGGCAAGTGTGGGTAGGCGGGATCCTCGGGGTCAGCTCAGGACAGAGAGGCCGCTGCTCTTCCAGACCCTGGCCGCCTCACCTGTGCTGGGGACAGGGTGTCAGGCAAGGGTGGGCCCACGCAGGAGGCCACTGCCCAGGCTCACCTCGATGTCTGGGATGCTATTCAGGTTCAGGGGGCTCAAGATGTAGAACACGCGGCTGCACTGGTGATCCTTGGAAAAACGTGGTGTGTCGATGGTGGCCCGTACCTGGTGCACAATCTTCCCAAAAGGGCCCTCAAAGGACGTGGGAGCTGTGGCTGGAGAGAGAGCAGGGACTGGTACCCAACTGCCCCCCACTCCGCCTCCCACCCACCCTCGCCAACTGCCACCACCTGGCCTGGCCAGGCTGGGCTCTCACCAGGAAGCAGGAACTGGAAGGGGAAGCTGTGCTCTCCAGCAGGCAGGCTCCCTGCAGAGACAGAAGGGAGGTAGGGGAGAGGGGACAAGGTGACCTCACAGGGTCCAGGACAGAAGCAGGCCCTGCAGCCAACCAGCTCACACTGCATCTGGCTGCTGGGCTCCCAGCCTCTGTCTCCAGCACCTCAGCAGCACAGGGCTGTGGCCTGGGCAAAGGATGGGGGGTGAGAGCTTGGCTTGAACAGGAGAGGGGGCAAGGCTGTTCCGGGGGCCGGAGCCCATCCAAATCCAGGAGAAGGTGGCCCTCTTCAGCCACCCAGCCCCCATCAGGCAATGCCCTGTGCCTGCCAGGGAGAGAAATCCAGCAAGGTACACAGTCCTGGGAGAGGGTGGGCTAGCACGGGGATGCCAGAGGCAGATGGGGAAGTCAGGTGGACAGACCCCACTCTCAGTGGGATGAGGTGAGGGAAGGGTTCCCAGACTCACCCTTGTCGGCCAGGGACAGAGCACTGTTGAAGTAGCCCTCCTCCACCACCCACGCTGTGTCATTGGCCTTGCTGGAGACCTTGCAGGACCCCGTGCAGGTCACCCGGATAGCTGCAAGGGGGGGACAGCATGAGCCCCAACCAGGCTGGCCTGGGCCCCTCCCTAGCCCCAGCACAGGGATTCAGGCAGGACGGGCAGCACCCAGGACCGCCCAGCTAGGCCCTGGGAAGGCCAGCACATGGCCTGCTACCCTCCAGAGGACACTTCCTGTCCGTGCCACATCTTCAGGTGCTCTCAGCGAGCCAGGGTGGCGAGGCACAGAGTTCCACCTGTCGTGCCATCCAGAACATGAAGGCCCTGACGGTCACCCAGATGACCCCTGGGCAAACCCCCACCCCCAGCCCCCGCCCAACCAGACCTGTGAAAACCCAGCTCCCTACAGGGGATGCTTGGGAAACCCTAGGTGAACAGAGGCCTCTGGGGCAGCTGACGTCCGACCCCACCTTCCTGCTGCCTCTCAGGCAAGTCAGTTAGGCTGGGAGGCACCCCTTCAGGCTCCAGGAAGCTACCTGTTAGCCCTCATGCTGCAGGAATGTGGTCAGACCCGCCTGAGCAGATAAGGAACCCAACAGTCTGGCACACCAGAGGGTGGGGACACCTTGGCTTCCTGGGCCAGTACTGCCCAGGAGCGCTGATTTCTGCATTGAGATGGCTTGGTCCTCCCCCACACTCCCCAGGGGAAGCACACACACCAGGAACCAGGCAGCAGGGTTGCTGCCGCCTTCCGTCCTGTGATCAGGAACACAAATTCCTCCGTCCAGAGCCCACTACAGTCAGAAGGCCATGGCTGGACCAGGCCCAGCCGAGGCTGGTCACCAGAGGGGACACCACGGCTGGAGACCCAAACAGGGCAGGGGGTGGGAGCTCAGTGACAGGTAGCCCTGTGGCTCCCTCCATTTCTTCCTCTCCCTGCGGGGCTGAGTCAAGGCCAAAGACTTTAGCCTGCCTGCCCAGCTGCCCATCCTCCCCTGACCTGATGGACTGGTGAAGGGAAGGTAACTCGGAATCTGACACCCTCCTGACAAAGCCATCAGGCAGGAAGAATGCAGTGTCTCAAGTGCCCAGGGCCAGGGGCAGCCACACCAGGTCTGTCTGTGGTCTCCCCAGGCAGGCCCCACCTTGCTGATGTAGGCCTCCTGTTGGTCCCACAGTGCACTGGGCTGCCCTCCACGAACCCGTGACTCGGCCTCCGCCCCATCGGCACTGCCAGTGACCAGCCCTCAGCCTCCGTGCCAGCCCAGGCTCACCACCCGGACCTCGGCCCTAATTTCTAATCCACGCTCTACCCGTCATCCCCTCCTAGGGCCAGACCTGGAATTGTTCCCACCCTGGAGGTCTGGGACACCAGCAGTGCTCCTACAGACCAACACATCCCAAGAGAGGCACGGCGTGGAACGAGCAGAGAAGGGGAAGCCTGACTGTAAAGTAACTAGAAGACGTCCTGGTGGATTGCAGGCGTCACACTGCCGGAAACATTCCTCCTGGAGAGGGTGCGTCCCCCCTTGAATCCGGCTGCCCTGGGAATGCTGGGAACAATGGAGTGTGCTGGAAGGGGTGCGATGGTCCCCAGACTGGCCCAGTGACAGCCGAGCACTGTGAAGTGACCCCAGTGGATGGGACACGGAGCTGAAGAATCACCCTGCCGAGCTCTGCCCAAAATCCTAACCCACAACAGCACAAGTTATAATAAAATGGTTGCTTTAAACAACTTAGTTTAGGCGTGATTTGTTTACTTAGAGGTGACTTCCACACAGCAGCAGATAAAGGAATAGCTGTCTAACCTCACTAGAATTCACGGAAACTCATGTGACTTACCATTTAACACATCAGATTGGCAAATATTAAACATTCTGATACGTGTCATAGAGAAGGTAGAAAAACAGACACTTGCTTATAGCAATCAACCTGTCGGCTGATACGACGGAGGCCCTGGAGAAGAAGCAGG
The DNA here is from genome assembly GCF_008692025.1 of Phocoena sinus. Lineage (NCBI taxonomy): Eukaryota > Metazoa > Chordata > Mammalia > Artiodactyla > Phocoenidae > Phocoena > Phocoena sinus. Next base: position 391,321 of record NC_045768.1, read on the forward strand.
CAGATCTGCTGTAATTTTACACACGCGTTCCAGGGATCCAGCAGATCCCCTTAGAATCTCACCCTGTTCACCCTGTTCAACACTGCTCCTAATAGCAAACAATCTAGGCATAGCCTACGCGTCCAAAAGCAGGGTGGCTGAAACAGGCACACACTCAGCCAGGACCCGGCCATACAATTAAGGTGAACAAGCCAGGGTGGCACCTGGCCACAGAAAAACAAACCGGCCCTCGAACTCTGTGAACTTCCCAACGACTGTGGACTGTGCCAGGGCCCCCTCTGCACATATGCTGTGAGGCCCCTTCGGGGACCCTGCCTGGATGAACAGCCTCCAATCACCGACTGGAAACAAACTCCCATCCCTGTCCAATCTCTCCTCCGCGGGGGAATAATGGAGGCACAGGGGGAGCTGGAGGTTTGGGGCTGCTCCAGTTCTCTAAGGAGACTCATCATGTGGATCCTGGGCCAGAGTGGCTTCTGGAACTTTCCTCTTGAGCCAGCACTCTCACCTGTCCAGCAGCCCTCCTCCTATGTACCACCTGCAGTCTGAACATGAAGACTTCTGCTTGCTCCCCGTCTGCCTGCTCCCCCTCTGGTCCCAAAGGTCTGTCCCAGCCTCCATCAGCTCCCTCAAACCTGGGGCAGCCCAGCCTCTGCCACATCCTTTCACTACAGCTCTAGCCTGCAAGCCACTTCCCTCTGTCCTGTTTCCAAATCTGTAACATGAGAGGAATGACAACACCCACCTCCCAGGGTTGCTATGAAGACGGATGGATTGGTCCTTGGGAAGTGGGAATGGCATCTGGCCCACGGTGAGAGCCCAGGGAGCCGGCAGAGCTGGGAGCTGGCTGCTACTGTTGTCCGGGCATCACCCTCCCTCGTCGCCCACCTCGAGAGCAGAACACAGGGCAGCCCCGCCTGACCCCCAGCCTCCAGCTGGGCTGGACCCAGTCTCCAGCTCGGTCTCCAGCTTTCTTCCACATCAGCTCCCAAGGCAGCCGGCGTCCCCAAGGCTGAATGCAGACCATCACTGACACTCCTCAGTCAAGTGTTCAGAGGCCTGCTGCCCCCCACCCTCCATGTCCTCCTGGGGGCCCCCCTATTGCATCAATGCCTGGCAACAAGTGTCTTTTGAGGGAAAGGATAAATAAGAACCATGGTCTTTCCTCTCTCACACCCCGGCAGGGCCGGAGGCCTACAGAGGCCCCAGCACCAGCATCCCCCCTACCCCTGGGGGGCAAACTGAAAATAATACCCTCTCTGGCGCGAGGCCAGTCGTTGCTGGATTTTCCAGCCTGTGACCTGACCTGCTTCTCTCCGCCTCAGGGCTCTTACAGTCAGGGACTCCCTCAGCCTCCTGGGGCCCAGCTGTCCATTTACCCACATCCTACCCACCACGTGGAGGCTGTGGGGCTCTAACCAGCCCAGGTTAGTCACGCACAGCTCAGGCCACCCCTTCACTGTGGTCAACAACAGCCTGTTCGCCCTGGGCCCCAGCTACAGGGGGTGACAGGGCAGCAGGCCAGGAGGAGAGCTCTGCGTGGGGTCTCTGTGGTGTCCGTCTGTCCTCCAGCCACGGCCCACCCCTCCTTCCTGTGCCCTGCCAGCCGCACTCACCTCTCACTGGTGCCCCAGAGCAGAGCTGCACTATCCCCCCCGGTGCCCCTGCCACAAGCACACCTACCCCCATCCAACCCCAAACTCCAACTGGGGAGACAGGAAAGAGGCGGCACGTTACGGAGGTGGGCGGTGTCACCGGTCCGGGACGGAGGAGGCAGCTGCCCAGAGAGGACGGTGGCTCTGCATCCTCAGCGGGCACCCCAAGCGCTGAACGGTCAACCACACGGGGGCCTGGAAGGTCAAGGCCCAGAGGGAAGCCCGGCAGCTGTGGTTCTGGCCAAGCACCCCAAGGTAGAGAAGCGCCCCAGGACGGACACACCACACAACCTCACACTCAGAGCCGGGGTCAGGAGAGAGACCCCGCCCGGGCTGCGGTTCGCCCACGGCCCAGAGGGACCAGGTGTGATGTCCCCCGCAGGGCCCGGTTCACACCTCAGGCAGCAGACAGACGAGGCCAGCGCCGGCAGGGAGCCCTAGCTAGGGGCGCCGCAGCAACCGGATCCCCGGTCTCAAAGTCCCAGATGTCTGCGCCAGCAGAGGGACCGGCCAGGAGGGCTCAGGTTCGGCTCCCAGATGCCCGCTACGGCGGCCTACGGCACGCAGGGATTAGCAAGATCCTCCCAGCCCTTAGGGACTAGCCTCGGGCTGGGTGTAAACAGTGCCCTGCAGCCCGCCCCCGGGGACCCGCACACTCGGCGGGGCTGCCTGGGTGTATGGGAGAGAAAGCCCAGCGCGGGCCGGGCTCCAGGTGAGGGCCCAGCAGCTGCAGGGCGCAGCGGACCGGAGACCCGACAGGGAAGGTCAGAAGCGTCGCGGGTCCAGGTCAGAGTGGCCTTCGGCGAAGTAGACAGGCTCGAAGCCCGCGCCCCGAGTCTGGACGGCCCTTGGCGGAGAGGACAGGAAAGGCAGATGCGGAAGGACTGGGCCACCCGGGCCTCCCTGCTCCGCCCCGACCGCCGCCGGCCTCCCACCCCCGCGGTCCGCCGCCCGGCCGGCCGCCCCGCGGCGCCCCCCGCAGCCGTACGCGCGCCCCCGGCCTCGCATGTCCCGGTCCCAGCGGCCGCGCGCCGCTTCGGAGCCACGCCCGGCCCGCCGCAGGTGCGGCCCTTCCCGGACCCTGCGCCCACCTCGGAAGGGCAGCGGCGCCGCCAGACGCACGCGCACGGCCCCCGCCAGCGGCTCCCCCGGGCTGTAGACGACGCGGCCGTGGCTCAGGCGGACCTCGAAGAGCTGCACCCGTCCCATGCCGCGGCCCTGCGGGGCGGCCGCGCGCTGCCGCCCCCGCCGCTGCCGCTGCCGCTGTCGCCGCGCGCCCAGCCCCGCCCTCGCTGCCCCGCCCCCGCTCCCGCCTCGCCCGGCCCCCTGCTCCCCCCGCCCCCATCCCTCTCCCCTCTTGTCCCCACCCCTCCCCGCCCCCCTCGGCCCCCCAGCTCCCCACGCTGGCTCCTGCCCGCCCCCCAGCCCCGCCTCGGTCCGTCCCCCCAACCCGCCCTTCCCCGCCCCGCCCCGGCCAGCAGGGTGGAGCTCGGGCGCAGCCCGCGGGAACCCGGCGCACCTGCGCCCCCTGCTGCCTCACCTGTGGAGGGGGCGGGCCGGGCCGACGCCCCCTCTCAGGCTCCGCCCCGGGGTCTCCACCGTGCAGCGTCTCTCTGCCTGCAGCAGCGGGAGGGAGAGGTGAGGGGTGGGGCTCGATACCCAGGGGCGGATTCGAGGGCAAATCCGGGAGTCTAGGAGAGAGAAGGCCGTGCTTGGCTTAGAGAAGGTGCTGGGCGCCTACTGGCAGGTTAAATATGGGGTTGCTTGAAGGAGGGCGTCAAGGTGAGGCCAGGTTTTTGTCCAGAACAGCTGGGCGAATGGGGCGGCATTTTTTTGATGGAGACAACCGGCCTAGATACAAGTTGTTTGGGGGGTGGGGAAGGGGAGAAATAGTGACCGGCAGAGTCAGAGGTGCCTGTTAGGCACCCAAGTGAACTGGCACTTCTAGGCATGAGTCTGCGGGAGACAGGACGAATGATTTGTCAGACCCTTGTTTGTAGATGGTAACTCAATTCAGGACACTGATGACATCAGAAGTGGGGGTGAAAGCCACAGAAAGCTAATCTAGCCCTCCAGCAAAAGGAGAGGGGCCTCACAGGCTGAGGGGTCCACTGGGCCAGGCTGAGGAAAGGCAGCAGCCAGGGAGGCCCTGAGGGCCAGGGGTCTGCAGCAGGCGCCAGGTCCACCTGGTTTACCCGGGATTCTGATGCTTCAGGAGGGAGGGTCTGACTGGCCAACTTGACACTCCTGTCAGGACTGTGCAAACTCCCTGAACAAGGAGTTTGGGGTGCACATGGGATGGGGAGGATGGTGGGCAGCCCCAAAAAACAAGTGTCCATGGCAGAAATCAATCTGCTGAGATGGAGGAGATGGGGGCAGAAAATGGGTGACCTTACCCCAGGTCATACCTGTTTCCCACAATCGCACGCTATAGGGCTCTGCACGTCCTTTCCTCTGACCCCCTCTCCCCTCTAGAAGCTCTGCTGGTGTGCCCTCATGTCCACCATCATCACCACCCTGACTTTGCTTTTCTCTAAACATTCCTTTCCTCATGCTCTCATGGAGGCCGGGCTTCCCCTGGAGGCTCTAAAGTGTAAATGTTTATTTTCGTACAACCCCTGTACCCCTGTACCTCTGGGCCTGCAGGTAGGGTGGATGCTCTCCTGACTCCTTATGACCACTTCCAGACCATTTTCCCCTTTGCCCTAACAGCTGCCAGCCTTAACTCTCATTTTCTCAGAAGAATAATTCATTCCCCCCTCCACTCTTGCTGTTACCTTCAAAGCCAAGGCCTGCCCCCCTTATCCTTTGGGAATTTCAGCTCCTGACTCACTCACTGTCATTCTCTCCAGTACCACTTGTGCAGGAATTCTGACTTCCGAATCCACATAGGTTTCCTTCCAACCTCAACCTCCTGGCCTCTGTCTTAACATGAACCCAGGATTTGTTTTAATCAGCTATGGTAAGGTGACAGACACAAAGCCAACTGCCTTGAAAGAAGAGTTTAGAACTTACAGCTCCCAAGTGGGGCACGCCACACTGTGCAGGGCCACGTGGGGAAGCGCCAGTGCCATCAGGAACAGGAGGGAGAGGAGAGCTCGGCCACAGCCTTTACCATGTTTTCAGTGGGAAGGAGGCAGGGTACGCAAGTTTGAGCAAGTTTAGGATTGGATAGTTTGAATAATTTCAGCGGTCTCTAGTGGTCCAGTACCTGGCCCTGGGTGATTTAGGCAGGGAAATACTGGCCTGGTGTACTGGTGGCAGGAGGTGGTTGGGGTGTGGGCTCTGGATCGGTTGGTTTGCAAGTGAAAGGTGTGTTGGTGGGTGAGTTGTTTGCTGTCTCTAGGAATTAGCCAGCCTGGGAAGGGCGGTCTCTCCCCAGCCAGCAAGGCCCTCAAGATGTCAAAGCATCAAAAATCTAGAAAATAAAAAACATGATCAAGGCAGTGCTCATTCCCTTGACTCCTGTCCTCTGAGAACCTTCCCCAGCTGGCTTCAGCAGCCCCTCTTGTGGCTTTACATTTGTCTGAACAACGTCACCCAACAACTTCTCTCACCCCATTCCACTCACGCCGTTACTCCCATCAGCAGGTGGGTTCCACCCCTCCCACTGAATGGGGCTGGCCCCTTGACTTGCTTGAACTGCCAGAGAGAGAGATGCCATGCCAGTTTCAGGCTCTATGAAGGGCTGGCAGCTTTTGTTCTCATTCCCTGACAGTCCTGAGCTGCCATGTGACAATATCTGGCTACTCCTCTGGAGAGATCACCTAGAGAGAAAGGGAAAGCCTGGACGTAAGAGTCTCAGACTTCTCGCCTCACTCACACATCCTGACCGTGGCTCCGTGAGGGACACTGGCTGTTTCGGCTGTCTATTGTTGCACGACAAACCCCCCAAATGTATTACTTACTCTGAAAACTAGGTTGCATTCAGCTGGGAGGCTCTTCTACTCTGTGTGGTATCTGCCTGGGTTAGAATGGCCAAGATGTCTGGCACCTTGACTCGGGTGGCTGGGACAGCTGGGGGCTGCTCAAGTATCCCTTCCCTGAGGCCTCTCCACATGGTTTGCTTGGGGTTCTGCACAGCATGAGGGTCTCCAGGTAGTAAGACTGATTACCTGTGAGCAGGCCCCCAAGAGGCAGGAAGGTAAAGCTGCCAGTCCTCTGGCCTGGGCTTGGAAGTCCCAGAACTTTCTACGAGATTAAGTGCATCAAAACAGTCACAGGGGGCTTTCCTGGTGGCACAGTGGTTAAGAATTCGCCTGCCAATGTAGGGGACACGGGCTCGAGCCCTGGTCCGGGAAGATCCCACATGCCGCGGAGCAACTAAGCCCATGCGCCACAACTACTGAGCCTGCACTCTAGAGCCTGTGAGCTACAACTGTTGAGACTGCGTGCCACAACTACTGAAGCCCGCACGTCTAGAGCCCATGCTCCACAACGAGAAGCCACTGCAATGAGAAGCCCGCGCACTGCAATGAAGAGTAGCCCCCACTCGCCGCAAGTAGAGAAAGCCTGCGCACAGCAACGAAGACCCAATGCAGCCAAAAATAAATTAAATAAATAAAATTTAAAAAAAAAACAGTCACAGGAGGGAGATTCCTGGCAGTCCAGTGGTTAGGACTCAGTGCTTTCACTGCTGTGGGCCAGGTTCAACCACTGGTCAGGGAATAAGATCCCACAAGCTGCGAAGTGTGGCCAAACCCCCCCCCCCCCACCAAAACAGTCACAGGACCAGTGAGGACGGAGCATCACACCTGACAGGGAGGGAAGAAATTGATGGTGAGAATTTGAGACAAATTACCCACCTGCCAATAGCAGAAAAGTCAACCAGCTGAGCCCAATCTTATCACGGAATAATTAGAAAATCAACAGCTGTTTTAAGCAATTATTATGCAGCCGCACATACCTGGAACAGACACTGACACTTAAAAGTGAGATGCTGCCTCAGAAAATCTACAAACAACAAATGCTGGAGAGGGTGTGGAGAAAAGGGAACCCTCTTGCACTGTTGGTGGGAATGTAAATTGATACAGCCACTATGGAAAACAGTATGGAAGTTCCTTTAAAAACTAAAAATAGAACTACCATATGACCCAGCAATCCCACTACTGGGCATATACCCAGAGAAAACCATAATTCAAAACGACACATGCACCCCAGTGTTCATTGCAGCACTATTTACAATAGCCAGGTCATGGAAGCAACCTAGATGTCCGACGACAGACGAATGGATAAAGAAGATGTGGTACATATATAAGATGGAATATTACCTCAGCCATAAAAAGGAACGAAATTGGGTCATTTGTAGAGACGTAGATGGATCTAGAGACTGTCATACAGAGTGAAGTAAGTTAGAAAGAGAAAAACAGATATCGTATATTAACGCATAGATGTGGAACCTAGAAAAATGGTACAGACGAACTGGTTTGCAGGGCAGAAATAGAGACACAGATGTAGAGAACAAACGTATGGACACCAAGGGGGCAAAGTGGCGGGGGGGGTGGTGGTGGTGATGGGATGAATTGGGAGATTGGAATTGACATATATACGCTAATATGTATAAAATAGATAACTAATAAGAACTTGCTGTATAAAAAATAAAATTCAAAAACAAAAAAAAAAGTGAGACGCTGCCATCACAGAATTCTGAAATGTGGCCCTGACTTTGGAACCAGGCAGCAGGAGGACCTGGCAGGCAGTAAGGACATTGCTGGTGGAGGCCCGAGAAGGGCGGAGCCCAGTCAGGTATTGGCGGAAAAGTGGGACACCATTGCCTGTGGTAACGGGGAAGGCAGAAAATATATCTAAGGATCTGATTTTCCTGGCAGAAAGCTTAAAGGGCCAACTGGCTTCTTTCAGTCATTTATGCTAAAGTGAAATAAAAGAGAAATGAACTAAAGAAGTAATGTTCCATGTTCCAGCAGAAGTTGGAGGAAGTATTTCAAGCCAGGTCCTGCAGCTGGAAAAGAAAAACAATTTCTCAGCCTCAGCCTTTCCAGGCAGCAAAGGTTCTCAAGGTAAGAAATGGCGTCATGGGGAAGATCAAATCCAGGACACTGCAGCAAAACACGACCTCAGGGTTAAGAGAAATCCAAGGGCATGGCATATGACCCCTTGTTAAGACCTCTGAAGATTCCCAGGGGGCGGGACCCTCATAGGTGCTGTCAGCCATACAGAAGCGCCTCCAGGCGTCTTGAGGTCTTTGTGCCACAGCACATCGCTCGATGTCCCCAGCAGAAAGGAGCCGCTCAAAGATATTTACAGTGTAGCTTCTGTCTAATAAAATGTGTTATAATTTGATACCTAGAAAATCCACAAAGTTTTTTTTAGGGGTTGTATTTGCTTGAACTACAATGGACAAAGTTCAAAGTAAAAGAGGCCTCTGGGCTCTCAACTGTCTCCAGGCAAGAAGCAGGCTGAGGAAGCTACTCAGCAGCAAACAGGGCCCATTTCCCATGGAAAAGGGAGGATGACCGAGCATGCAGGGCCAAGAGGCAGAGGGAGAAGCCACTGGGAGCCATAAAAAAGGGTGGGTGCGTTAGGGAAGCACTTGCCGGGAGCAGACAAGCCCTTAAAGGAACACTGTGACAGCTGTCTGCTGGATTTCAACATTGCTGTGCATCCGTGGCTGCAGGGGGCACACCCCCTTTTCCTTTTTGAACCGGGTGTCTATTCACTTATCCTGTGCCTCCCCTTGGAACGTTGGGTCTCGGGGGGCAGACAACTTGCCTCTGGCCTTGTTGCACATCATAAGCCAAGAGCCACGCTGAGGTGGTGGTTCTAGCGTCTTCACGTGGGAGGAGCATGCATCATTAGGGGTCAGAGGGTGGACGGGTGGGGGGCAGCCTGTTCCACTGGTAGCCCCCACAACGCGCCACACTTTCAGGACTCATGCTCTTGTGCACAGCCCTCCCACACGGACTCCAAGCTCGCCTGCGTGACTTGCTTTGGCCGGCGGGATACTAGCAGGTGTGATTCAAGCAGAGGCCCACTGGGACCTATCACTTAGAGCAGAGCCTCCACATGGTAAGCCGTCCAGCTCTCCTGCATGGATAGGGTCACATGGAAGAAAATGAGGTGCTCTGGGCAAATTCCCAGCTGAGTCCAACCGAAGGAGGTATCCGGCTGACACAGTGTGGAACAGAAGATGCCCAGTCAGTCACAGAACTGTGCAAAATAATAAGTTGATGTGGTTTTAAGCTATGAAGTTTGGGGGGGTGAGGTTGTCACAGATCAGCGGGTAACAGAGACACCATCACCCCTAGCACCTGCAGCCCCTTGCAAAAGTCTCTGGAGCACTTCCCGGCCTCGCTCACTTCCTCTATCAGCTATCCTCTGAACCCACTGGGACCTCCGACCCTCGGATCTGCCCCCTCCGGTGTCCTCTCTTCTTCACTTGCTGAGCTCAGATGCCCCGGGCAAGCATCCCTCTTAGACAGCTCGCTGTCTCCCCCTCACCTCACTGCACTCGCCCAGCATAACCGCAGTCTTGGCTGAATCCAGCTCTCCTTTCTCCTCGCCTTCTCGGGGGCAGCCTAAATAGGCTGGAGGAAAACACACAGTCACGCGGACGGGTCCCCTTGACACTGCCAGGCCACCCTACTGTCTTTTCCTAGTTCCCTCCTGGTCCTCTCTCCTTGGACCACACTCCCTTCTCACCTTCAACTGATGGCCTCGTTCTCATCAGAAGAGAACCCCCCAGATTCCTACCCCCACATCCACTCACCTCTCAGACTCCTCTTCAAGCTGTGGCTGAGCTGAGCCACCCAGGCTCCTGTCAGAGGCCAGCCCCCGCCCTCCCCTCTCAGGCGATTGCCTCACCTCTTTCTCCTCCATGGGCTCATTCCTGCTGGTGGACAACATGCTGCTTCCTTTCCCACTATAAAACCAACACTCTCTCTGGACTTGCCTTTTCTTTCTCGCTTCGGTCGCTTCTCTGCTCCTTTTCAGCCAGAACACCCCAGAAGAGTTGTCAGTCTCAAGGTTTCCAAGCCTCTCCTTCCACTCCCCCTTAGCCCGTTCAGTTGGGCTTATTCCTCCATCACTTACTTGTCAAGGTGACCAGTGCCCTCGTGCTGCATGCTCTATTGACTAATTCCCAGTGCCCACTGACCAGGACCTCTCAGCAGCATCAGAGAAGGCTGATCCCTCCCGCTCACCCTAGCACTGTCTTCACTTGGCTCCTGGCCCACTGCCCTCTCCTGGTTTCCCTCATACCTGACATCCTCATGCTCTTTACCAGCTCCTTCTCTTCTCAAATACTCTCTTAGTATGAGAGTACCCAGGGCTCAATCTTCTCCCTCTCTGTTTCTCTATTTGCATTTCCTCCCACGGTGAGCTCATCCAGCTGTATGGCTTTAAATACAAGTATGCTAATGAATGCCAAATCTGTACCCCAGGCTGGACCCCTCCCTGAACGCCATATTCACATATTCAACTGCCTTATAACCTTAACGTGCAGCCTGAGGGAGAAATACATTTTTATTTTGCTAAGCTTCTGAGAATTGAGGAATGTTTGTTACTGCAGCATAACCAGGGCTATCCTGACTGCTACAGAACACTGCCACCACAGGTGTCCCAACATCATCGTTTCTTGGGTGGGTGCTTGCATTGGCTTCCTAAACAGACTGCCTGCTTCCACTCTTTCTGGCACTGTCTCCATCAGACAGTGTGATGCACTGAACAGCTATTCCTCTGCTCCAATCCTCCAGTGGCTCACTTTTCTGAGTGTGAAAGTCAAAGTCCTCACGAGAGCCTACATGACCCCCTTCCCGTCCTCCACCTCTCTGGCCTTGTCCCCTGTTGCTCTCATGCACTCCTTTGCTCACGGTGGCCACCTCCACTTTTCAGACACACCGAACGTGTTCCCAATTTATGGCCTTGGCACTGGCTCTTCTCTCTGCTGGAGATGCTCTTCCCCTAGAACCCACATGGCTCACTCCTCCTCCTCCTCCCAGTTTGTTCAAATTACTTGGCAATGAGGCCTACCCCGCCCACTACCTTTCCTGGATCCCCAACTCCCTGATGCTGATCTACTTGTTTCCCCACAGCACTGATCACTTTTTAACATGGCATATAACTCACACGTCACGGGCCTTCTCTGCCTCCCTCGCTAGAACAGGGGTTTTCAATTTGTTGGGTGCACCGGTGTGGAGTGGTTTCATCGGGCGCTGGGGCTGAGAGCCCGCTGGAGTGGTTGTCAGGAGACAGGTAAAGCCCCGCCAAAGTCCTCAGCCCTTGGAGCTCCTGTTCAGGAAGGACCTGGCCCAGGCTGTTCAGCGCCCCGGCTCGAAGCCCAGGGAAGGTTGGTGTAGCCCGAGGATGGGCTATAGCGGCGGTCTCCAACCTTTTTGGCACCAGGGACCAGTTTCGTGGAAGACAGTTTTTCCACAGACCGAGGGCGGGGGCGGGGGCGGATGGGGGGGGCGTGTTCAGGCGGTAATGCGAGCGACAGGGAGCGGCAGATGAAGCTTCGCTCTCTCGCCCACTGCTCACCTCCTGCTGTGCACCCAGGCCGCGGACTGGTACCGGTCCACAGACTGGGGTTTGGGGACCCCTGGGCTACAGGGTCCTGATCCGGGCCCCTCTGTGGAGGCGGCCAGGGAGGAGGAGGGCGGGCCTGTCGGCACTGGACCCAGCCCCTACGCCACGGTGGCCCCTGGGCTCCGGGTCCCTGTCCCCACTCCGGCCTCCTGCCCGCTGTCCGAGGACGGGGGACGGTTTACCGGCAGCCGCAGCCAGTCCCGCAGGGACCCCGACCTGCAGAGCCCGGAAGGCCCGGGGCGCGGAGCCAGGCCGCCCTCCTCGAGGGGCGGGGGCCGGGTCGGGGTCGCGGGGGCGAGGGCGGAGGCCGGGTCGGTGTCGGGGTAGAGGGTCGGGGCCGGGAGCCTGTAGGTTGGCCTCCCGCACAAAGCTTCCCGCGAAACTGACGTCGCGCCGGGCGGCCGCGCAGGCACCGCCCCCGATCGCGCCCCTCCCCCGCGCTGGCCCAGCTCCTCAGCGCGCCGGCGCACTCGCCCTCCTGCCATTGGCTGCGCCGTGGCGGCGCGCGCCGGCCGGCGCACTGCGCGCCCCACCATTGGCCGGGCGGCGGCGCGCGGGGGTGTGTCCGCGTCGAACTCCGCCCCTGGCCCCGCTCGCTGAGGAGCGCGCGGCGGCGGCTGCGGCGGCGCGTGGCAGGTCCGGCGGGTGCCAGGAGGCGGCGGCCCGACCCCGGCCCAGCCTCGTCCCGCCCGCCCGCCCGCCCGGCCCCGATCCTGACCCCGACTCATCCGACTGGCCCGCCCGGCTCGCCGTGGCCCCGCCCCGGCCCCGGCCCCTCCTGAGGGAGAGGCGCCGCCGGCCGAGCGCAGGCCCGGCCATGACCGACTTCAAATTGGGCATCGTGCGGCTCGGCCGGGTGGCCGGGAAGGTGAGCGACGCGGGGCTGGGGCTAAGGTCGGGCCGGGGGACTGGGGCGCTGGGCCGGGGGCTGGGCCGGCTCTGGGAGTAGGGGGCCGGGGTGCGAGGCAGGGGGCCGGACCGGAGCTGGGGGTGGCGGGCGGGGTCTGGGAGTCGGAGTCGGGGGTGCGAGGCTGGGGGACGGGGGCTGAATCGGGAGCCCGACCCGGGCCGGGGCACGGGCAAGGGCCGGGCGGTTTGCGGGCGGCGGGCCGGCGGCCTGGCTCCCGGGGCAGCCCTCCTCCGGTTGTGGCCCGGGACTCCGGCCGTGCGCCGTGGCCGGGGGAGCAGGGGGCTGTGGCTGCGCCTGCGGCCGCGGGGAGCGCAGGCCCTTCCGAGGCGGCGCGCTCGCTCCTCGCCGAGACCTGCGTGTGCGCGCCGCCTGTGCCTGCCGGTCCGTAGTGAGCTTCGGGCAGGGTACGTGCTGCCAGCGGCGGCCCCGTCTGGCTGAGCCTCAGTGGGCCTCGCCAGAGCAGGGCCTCCCTCTGCTTCTCTCCCTTACCTGGCCCCGCCCTCCGCGTGTTCGAGGCTGGGGCTTCCTGGCACCTGTGGGCATTGAGGCTTGGCTGTTTCCAGGAGCCGGCCGGCCGTGCAGCTGCACCAGCCACGGACCTTACCCTGGATGGGAACCCTGTTCCCATCACCAGCGGCGGAAGCTTCTGGTGGGAGAGAGGAGCAGAGGCAGTCAGATGAAGGTAAAACCGATTCAGATGCTAGAAAAAAGCTTTCCAAGCGAGAATGACACTGGTCCGTTTTGGGGACCGTTTCCTGCCCTTCCTGCAAGGGGACGTGACTTTCTAACTAGGGAAGGGTGGGCTCCCCATCAGCTCTGAGGTCCCTTCTAACTCAGTGACTGATTGCACTAATGTCATCCCTTAAAACTTTTATTTGGAACATTTTAGACAGACAGAGGTAGGAAGGACGATTCAGTGAGCACCTGTGTGAGGACCGCCTGGCTTAATAAATAAAATAAATGTTAACTGAAACCTTCTGCATATTCTGCCTCAATCCCGGCCCCCTCCCTCTACTCCAGTGACGTCATACTCTTGGACTAGGTTTATCAGCACGTTAAAATGCACAGCTTAGTACTTGTCCAGTCCTGTGGCACTTCTTTTGGTTCTTCGTGAGCAGATGGGAAGTGAAGCCTGATGCCGCGACTCTGCGCAGTCAGGAGTGGGGAAGGACCAAGCTTTGGCACCTCCACCTGCTTTCAGAGTAGACGGCCCCTCGCCTGCTGAGCTCGCTTAGTCTCAAGGGGCGGCTCCTGCTCATTGTCGGTACCTCGTACTGATTCCAAATGTAACGTCTTGAAACGTTAATTTCCAGACCAAGTACACACTGATAGATGAGCAGGACATCCCGCTGGTGGAGGGCTACTCCTTCGAGGTAAGGACGCCGTTCCTTTGCCAGCATGCCCTTAGTCATGCCCAGGAGGGTCACAAGGGGTGGGTTTTCTTCCCTGTGATGTGAGGGCAAGACCTGGTACGTGAGCATCTCAAGCTGTCTGTCTGTCACTGCCCCGTGGAGCCCCCTACCGCCTCTGCGATGCTGGTCTTCCCCCACTTCCGCCTGGTTGCAAGCTCTTCCTGAAAAGGAGACAAATTGTGTCATGTTTGTGATTGAGTTCAGTTGGACAAGCTTCTGTGCCCTGGGAGACTCTCCAGGGCTGCCCCCCCTTCTCTCGCCCTCTGCTGTTCCTACCTGATGAAGCTGTTTGGCCTCTAGTCCTCACCCGCGCACTCCTCCTTCCACGAGTCTGTGGACCCACTCTTACCTCCGATGTCACCCTTTTACACTTACTTGGTCTAGGGTTTATCTTCTTTTTACTGGGTGGGGCTTTTTTTTTTTTTTTTTAAGGGTAGGAAGATTTATTTCTCTGTGTCCACAATGTTTTGCAAACAGTGGTTAGTGACTGTGTCTTGCCTCCACTAGAGGAGGGTGCTTCTTGGTGCCACGTGTCTGGGAGACTCCAGAGACCCCCAGGGTCCCAGGAATAGGCCTGGGATTGTCCCTCTGGCTTGTTTTTTAATTTGGAATGTTGTTGATAATCAGAGGCTTTTTAACAGAGCTTTTTCTTGTTTTCTCTCAGGCCCGGATGGAAGTAGACGCAGATGGAAATGGTGCTAAGATATTTGCATACGCCTTTGACAAGAACCGAGGAAGGGGGTCGGGAAGGCTCCTTCATGAGCTGCTGTGGTGGGTGTTCCAAGCTGCTTGTTTGCCCTGTCGGGTTTGCGCAAGCCTTGAGGTGCACGGGGCTCGTGGAGCCAGCAGACCCCTTGTTGACACATGGTGCCTTCCCCAGGTCTCCCAGTTAATTCTGTGTCATTGTCACTATCCCGGAGGGGTGGCTGCTTTGCGACCTGTGGCACTGGCAGGGCAGCCAGAGAGTCTGCAGGCTGAGCGCCCTTTCTGCTCGGTGTGTTTGGGACACAGCCTCCTCTGGGGGTTGGTGGGGTCTGGCCCCTCCTCTGGGTTGGGGAAGGGCCTTCCTCTCCTCTGTGTGAACAGCGAGGTTCCGAAGTGCTTGGGACCACACAAGTGGGGTGTCCTCCAGGCTGTGTGTGAGATGGTTTCGGGTTCCCTCCTTGGCTCCCTGCAGCCTAGCTCTTAAATCCAGGGGCTGGGCTGTCCACGTGGCCTGTCCTGTTTGGGCCACAGACTGACATACTTGGGTTCCTCTCTGCAGCCTTGCTCCTGATGGGTCCCGTCGGTGTGACGAGGGACCAGTTCAGGGCACACGGCTGAGGTGTTCAGGAGGGTTGGGAGCCCATCTGGAGCATTGTCTGTTTCCTAGGGAGCGGCACAGGGGGGGCATCGCCCCTGGGTTTCAGGTGGTGCATCTCAACGCTGTCACTGTGGACAATCGCCTGGACAACCTGCAGCTAGTGCCATGGGGCTGGCGGCCCAGAGCCGAGGAGACCTCCAGCAAGCAGAGGTGGGTCTTCTTGGGGCCTGGTGATGTGGCCGAGATGCCCCTGAGGGCGGCCCCTCCAAGCTCACTGCCAAGAGGGGCCCGCGTCTACTCTGTGCTCTGAGGCTTCTGTGGATTTGGTGACCTTGGCCGTTTTCTCTCAGGGTGCGGGGGTCCCCTTTTTTTTCACGGGGGGAGGAGACCGTTTGGAGGCTTATCTTTCTGAATTGTCTCTTGCGGGGAGAGGGGTTGTGTGGGCCGGTCCCCTGTAGGCGGGCAGGACGCCCTGGAGATGTAGGAGCCGTCTCCATCTCAGGGGTGCCCCTGTGCACACAGGTAGATGGGTCTTGCTGTCATGCTCTTTTGTAAGCAGTTTGTCTGGTCAGTGGTTTAAAGGAAGCAGGACAGTGTGGCTCGGGGGTTGGCGACTCGGCCTCCACCTTTCCTTGGTCCTGAGGATTTGGGCGGAGGGGATGCTCCGAGGGCAGTTCCCGTGGCCCCAGGAACAAGCCCCTTGTGACTTCATGGAGCCCTTAGGAAGAGCTGGGGGACCAGCAGGATGGGAGCCAAAATGAGCCAGGGTGTCCCTGGCCACCTGTGCATCATTTAGGGGCTCCCTAGGGCTTCTGTGCGTCTCCTCGGGCCCCTGGGCAGCTTTTCCTGACTTTGGCGGTGCTGGTACTGACTTCCCCTACAGGCAGAAGTCGGTGAGGTCGGTGCGGGGGTGTCAGTGTTTCTTAGGATGGAGACTGGGTGGCATCTTTGCAGTGGTCACCACTGGGGTCTTGGCAGAGCCCCATGCACTGGAGGTAGGAAATGGCGGGATTGCCCGGCCAGCTGGGCTTGCTGGTGGGGGATGGTCCCCAGGTGTAAGAAGGCCACATCCAATCTGATGCTGCTATAGCTCTGGAGGGGTATCCATAACTCTGTATGAGGGGAGGGGGTGGGTCTCCAGGCGTTGGGGGTCTCTGCTCTGTTGTTAGAGGCTGATCCTAAGACCCCCTCCTGAGGGAGGCTGATCCTCTTGTGGTAGCTGGGTTAGGATTTTCATCTTCCTGGAGGTTACGTGAGTCTAGACTTCTGGTTGCAAGTGACAGAAACTAAGCCCAATTTCGCTGAAGCAAAGATAGGACCCTTAATGGCTCCCCTGCTGAGATGCGGAAAGCCACAAAGCCACCTCCAGGTCTCAGGAGCGGCTGCCAGGGCTGCACACCCGCTTTCCTCAGCCGTGTCTGGTGGCGTGGGGAAGTCAGCTTGTTTTGAGTCACTTCTGTCTCCGTGCTGGGGGCAGGAGGGTTCTTTCATCAACAGAAGGAAGCTTGTGTGTAAGGGCGGCTGATCGGAACACCAGCCTCTGTGGATTTCCCCCAAGTTGTCCAGCACTCACATGGGTTCAGGGCAGGCCTGGGGCTCACCCTCCCTGGCTCCATGCAGGTCTGCTGCTGCCCATTGCAGACACTGGAGGGACACTGCCCACCGTGTCACCCAGCGATGGGTCTGTCTTTCTGGGATCTCAGCATTTGTCCATCTGAGCACCACGTATTGTTGTGAGATGAGGTGACCACGGTTAAGAAGACCTGTTTGGAAAAGGGTCTGTTACACTCAGGGCTGCCCCACCGGTGGTCTCCCCCAGGCCATGGCCCAGCTGCCCCATTCTCCTTGAGAACACTCCCAGGAGGCCCAGGACCACCCCAGGGGCCTCTCCCTGCTGGTCGGCCCAGGGGCAGAGGGGTTGGGGTTGGCCTTAGTTTGCCAGCCTGGGGTCGGCCCGTCAGCAGTCCTCCACCTGTCCGGGCAGAGCCAGCCCAAGGGTGGCCTGAACTCCCCGCTGGCCCGGCGTCACGTATCCTTCCATCTCACTCAGTGGCCTCCGCATGGCGGCTCTTTGTAGGAATCACCCCATATGTGAGGCGGGCGGTTTGGCAGCACAGCTCCTGCCAGGCACCTACCTTCTGCTCTGCTTTCCTGGCGTCACTTCAGTGGGGCCACAAGGGCGGCCCAGCCGGGTGGAAGGTGCTCTTTGCAAAGGTGCATTTTCCTCCCTTTCTGCCCTCAAAAGCCGGCTGGGACTGAAACTCACCTCTGTCTTCCAGGACTTCATTGAAGGGCTCAGAAAGTAGCCAGTTTTCTCCCACATCCTGACTTTCACCCTTTTCTTCTTTAAAAAAATCTTTTTATTGTGGCAAAATACAGATAACATTTACTGTCTTAACCACTTTTAAGTGCATGGTTCCGTAGCATTAAGCAAATTCAAATTGTCGTGTGTCATCACTACCATTGTCTCTAGAACTGTCTCATCTTCCCAAACCGAAGCTGTGTCCCCATTAATCACTAATTCCCCACCCATCTCCTCTGCCAGCCCCTGGTGCCTACTGTTCTGTGAATTGACAAGTCCTTGGACCTTATCTGAGTGGATTAATATGGCATTTGTCTTTTTGTCTGCCTTATTTCACTTCGCCTCATTTATGTCTTTGAGGCTCATCCATGTCATAGCATGTGTCAGAATTTCCTTCGTTTTTAAGGTTCAGTAATACTCCATTGAGTGTGTGTGTGTGTGTGTGTGTGTGGCACATTTGGTTTATCCATCAGCCATCAGTGGGCACTTGGGTTGCCTCTACCCCTTGTCTGTCGTGAACGATGCTGCTGTGAACACAGTTGTACAAAGAGCTCTTCGAGTCCCTGCTTTTGATTCTTCAGAGTGTGCACCCAGAAGTGGAATTGCAGGATCATAGGATAATTCCATCTACTTCTTGAGGAAGCCCCACGCTGTTGTCCACAGCATCTGCGCCATTTTACCTTCCCCCCAGCAGCGCACCGAGGCCCCGGTGTCTCCGTACCTTCACCAACACTTGTTTTCTGTTTGTTTGATAGTAGCCATCCAGGAGTGTGAGGTGGTCTCATTGCGGTTTTGAGTTGCATTTTCCTGATGATCAGTGATGTTAAATTAAGCATCTTTTCATGTGCTTTTTGGCCATTTGTATGTCTTCTTTGGAGAAATATCTATTCAGATGCTTTACCCTTTTTGAAATTGGGTCATTTGTTTTTTTGGTTGACTTGTAGAGTTCTTTATATATTCTGGGTACAAATCCCCTTATCAGATATATGGTTTGCAAATATTTTCTCCCATTCTATAGGTTGCCTTTTCATTCTATTGATTGTCTGTTGATTGTCTCTTTTTTTAAAAGTTTTTATTTATTTATTTATTTATTTAGGCTGCATTGGGTCTTCATTGCTGTGCGCAGGCTTTCTCTAGTTGCGGTGAGCAGGGGCTACTCTTTATTGCTGTGTGCGGGCTTCTCACTGGGGTGGCTTCTCTTGTTGCAGAGCACGGGCTGTAGGTGTGTGAGCTTCAGTAGTTGCAGCATGTGGGCTCCGTAGTTGTGGCTCTCGGGCTCTAGAGCGCAGGCTCGGTAGTTGTGGTGCACAGGCTTAGTTGCTCCGCGGCACGTGGGATCTTCCCGGACCAGGACTCGAACCTGTGTCCCCTGCACTGGCAGGCGGATTCTTAACCACTGCACCATCAGGAAAGTCCCTGATTGTCTCTTTTGATGCACAAAATAATTGACTTTTCATGGAGTCCAATTTGCCTATTTTTTCTCTTGTCACTGTGCCTTTGGTGTCATATCCAGGATTATTGCCAAATCCGATGTTGTGAAGCTTTTGTCCTGTTTTCTCTGAGAGTTTTATTGTTTGGGGTCTTACATTTAGGTCCTTGATCCATTTTTTTTTTTTTTTTTTTTTTTTTTGCGGTACGCGGGCCTCTCACTGTTGTGGCCTCTCCCGTTGCGGAGCACAGGCTCCGGACGCGCAGGCTCAGCAGCCATGGCTCACGGGCCCAGCCGCTCCGCGGCATGTGGGATCTTCCCGGACCGGGGCACGAACCCGTGTCCCCTGCATTGGCAGGCGGACTCTCAACCACTGCGCCACCAGGGAAGCCCCTTGATCCATTTTGAATTAATTTTTGTCTGTCACATTAGAAGAGGGTGACCCTTCCTTTTTTCTTTTTTTTTTTGGAAGTATAGTTGATTTACAGTGCTGTGCCAGACCCTTCCCTTTTTTATCCAAGTCCCTCCCGGCCCGGTCTCCAGAGAGGGTGGGTGGGTTGAAGGGGATGGTCCACCCATCCGTTTGCTCTCGAAGTGCGGGAGGTGCCTCCTTTGGAGGCCAGCCCCAGGGCGGGCCGCTCATTGCCTTGTGCTCACCCCACCGCCCGTGCCTCTTGTGGGGCAGTTGCGGGCACTTACAAGCTTCTGGCCCTGTCCAGCAAGAGAAGTGTTCGGGGGGTGTAGAGCAGCTCACAGCAATCGGGCAGGCAGGCCAACCAGAGGCAGATGTGGGCGCCCTCGGGGCCGCGAGCACGTGATCTCCGTGCCTGTCTTGTGTGCAGCCGTCCCAGGCGTTGGGGAGATTGACGAGCAAGGCAGACAAAGCCCTGCCCTGTGCCTTTTAGTGGGAAGATGAAACAGGCTACATACTGGATGTTCCAGAGAGGTGAGCCCAGGCAGTGGGGTGGGCCAAAGGAGAGTCAAGCTGCAAAGCTGGGGGCGGGGCAGCCTGAGAAGAGGAAGCAGCTGGTCCACCCTGGGGTCACTCATTGTCACCTCCATACCTTGACCCTTCCTGGCCAAGGCATCCTGAAGCGCCTGCTTCTCTCTTTAAGGGAGCAAAGCTTATACTGGCTGGCGATTCAGCAGCTGCCCACGGACCCCATAGAGGAGCAGTTCCCCGTCCTGAACGTGACCCGGTACTACAACGCCAATGGGGACGTGGTGGAGGAGGAGGAGACGTCCTGCACCTACTACGAGTGCCATTACCCGCCCTGCACCATGATGGAGAAGCAGGTGCGCGGTGGGGGAGCCGGGCCTCCCCTAGGACTGCCCTCTCGCGGCTTCTCCCCTGCGGTGGCCGTTCCTTTGTCACTGCCTGACCGGGGCCCAGACCCTTCGGCCTCGGCGCACGGGCGGCCAGGTCCTCGCAGGTCTGCCGTGTGACCGGAGCGCTGCTCTTCTGTGTCCTTTCAGCTCCGGGAGTTCAACATCTGCGGGCGCTGCCAGGTGGCGCGCTACTGCGGCTCCCAGTGCCAGCAGAAGGACTGGCCGGCCCACAAGAAGCACTGTCGGGAGAAGAGGCGCCCCTTCCAGCACGAGCTTGAGCCGGAGCGATGACCGGGTGGTCAAGTGGCTTCTGATCTCCCCGGGCTGCGGGCTCTGCGGGCAGCTGGACCGGGGCCACCAGAGGGGCTGTTCCTGCACCGGCTCCGCCACCGGAGGCCCCCCCCCCACCGCACCCCGCGGAGCAGAGACAGCTGGGAGGCCCCCCGGGACGCTTCTCATTATTTATATGTTAATATGTTTGTAAACTCATGTACAGTTTTTTTGGGGGGGAGGCAGCGGGAGGGTTAGAAAGTACAAATAGGGTCATTTGCTGTAACACTCACTTTCCGGGCGGCTGAGCCGAGGAGGGCGGTCCGCCCGGGTTGGGGCAAAGTAAAGGGTGGGACCGCCCGGAGTCCTGGCTGCTGTCTGCTCTCCGCCTCGGCCGGCATCCGTGGTGTGGGTGCGGGTGCGAGGGCTGCCGTCCCCACCCCCAGGCTGCGTGGGAGCGGGAGGGAGACCCAGACGTGTCCCTGTCCTGCGGCAGGAGCTGCTGAGGGTTGTTAGTTGCTTGGCCCCTGTTCTCAACCCCTTTGAACTCATACAGTGGGCGCCTGGGAGCTCGGGGCGGGGCAGGGGGGTGGGGCTTCTCCCAGCAGGACTGCTGAGGTCCGCCTGCGACTTGGAGCAGCCAGAGGGGTGAGAACTGCTTTCCTGTGCTCCTTCTGGGAGCCGCAGATCTCAGGGCTGGGCAGCGTCTGGTGCACCTGGCCAAGACACCTGGGGGCCATAAGCTGGGTGGTGTGGCTGGGAACTTGCTGGTCTCCAGGGAGAGTGAAGGCTGACACCCGTCTTGGGTCATCCCTGGCCCCACGTTGGTCCTGCAGGCTCCTGCCACGCCCTCCTTTCTGCAGCGTTTCTGCAATCTCCCAGGACGCCCTGTGTGTGCTCTGCTTCCCTGGCTGGGGCTAGCCCCTTTGTGGCCTTTGGTCTGTGAACTGAGCTGAGCTTAAAAGTAGCTTCTTTTGCAGAACTTGGAGGCCTCCTGGGCAGTGCGTCCTGGAGAACAGGACTGGGGAAATGGGTGATAGCAATATGCGGGGAGCATGAGGGAAGGCTCAGTTCCAACCCCGAGGGAGGGGTTTTCTGCAGGTGAAGGGACTCCACGTGCCCACACGGGTTTTTGCTGAGAAGACCTTGCTACCGTGCAGGTCAGCTGTGGTGCCTCTTCCAGGTTGGGGTTTTTTGTTCTGGGTTCCCCCAGACCCCAGGTTGACCACCAGTCGGGGCTCAGAAAGCTGTCAGAGAAGAGGCTATGTGATCCTGAGAGACTGTCCTACCGACCACAGCTGGCCCGAGCCCTCGGGACGTTCCCAGGGCCAGGATAACTCCCAATTCAGAGGCCAGCTCTGGCCAGGCCCATGGGGGTGGGGAATCCAGTGTAGACCAGCGTGTTGAGGTTTGGGTAGTCTTCCAGGCATGGGGCCCTGAGTGTGCTCAGTCTGCTTTTAAAAACAGGCTCCTGGGATGAGGAGGCCCTGGGCTACAGGCTGTGTGTCTTGCCTGTGTCCTTTGGGGAGTGGCCAGGTCGGCCCTCCAGGCTTTTTACGTTTCCTGACCAGGACTGTCTTGTGATCAGCTATTCCTTGGAAAATTACATTGAAAGGGAAGTGCCAGAGTGTCGGCCGACCCACAGGATGCCACGCTGGGTCCTGATCCCAGGTGCTTGCCGCCGTGGCTCATGGCTCATCTGGAATAGCCTTGACCTGGGGATCGCTGTCCAACGTGGCTGCAGGAGCTGGTGCTGTAGTTGGTGGCTGTCCCCTCCTGATGGTGCTGTGTTTTGTGCTACTTGTTAGAGACTCTGGGCTGGAGCTAAGAGGGTGGTGGCCATGGGGGCCTAGGGTTTGCTCATATCAAGCAAACCCTGGGAGTGGATGCCCTCGTGAAGCTGCCCCAGGGTCCACACAGTGTTTTTATTCCCCTTTGCTTCCCTTGTTCTTTATTTGATACCCAGCCCCTGTTTTCTTTTCTCTTCTAAAGGCCCCGAACCTCTTAATTTTTGTAGCCACACGTCTGAGAGCGTCTGAAAGTTCAGCATTCATTCATGGTTAAAACGTGGGCTATGTTTCTTACCTGTTTGGAGCGAGGTGTAGGGGGCTGCCTGGCCTGACTGCCTTTTGTACCAGATCAAATCAAGATGTGTGGCTCATCCATTTCAGGCTGTCCTGTGGCTTCCTGACCAACCTTTTCTGCTTCTCTGCTTCAGCTGCCATCTGAGCTGCTAACTGGTATCTGTATTTCTAGCGATAGAAACCACTTTAAAAACCACAGGCTAACTACCCAGGTAGCCATGTGGATTTGTCTTGTCCCATTTCCTGGAGCTGCCATAACAAATTATCTCAAGCTGGTGGCTGAAAACAATGTATGGTCTAGGTCCTAGAAGCCAGAATTCTCAAATCAAGGTGTGGGCAGGGCCATGCTCCCTCTGAAGGCTCTAAGGAAGGTTTGTTCCAGGCTCTCCCAGCTTCCGGCAGCCTCAGGCGGTCCTTGCCTCATAGAGATCTACCAGTCTTTACATTGTCTTGTCTTCCGTTGGTGTTTAACAGACCACACCTCCCCTTCCTAAGGATGCCAGTCATATTGGATTAGGGCCATCCTAATGACCTCATTTTAACTGGATTACTTCTGTTACTAAAGACCCTGTTTCCAAAGGTCACATTCTGTGGTACTGGAGATAAGACTTCAACATATCTTTTTTGCGGACACAATTCAATCCATAACAATATCAGACACTTGCCTTCCCCAAACCTGTTCTGTAGAGTTCACTGACTTTATTGAATGCTGTCGGCACATACCTGGTTTACGAAATCAGATCGTGGCTGTGCTGGGTGTCCTCCCCTTCATCCTAAATCTAACTGGCGCACAGACCCCTGCCGCTGGGGCTTAGACGCTGGCTCTTCTCCATGCCTTCTGTCCACCTTCCCGTCCACCACCCGTGCTCGGGGCCCTGTGGCCGACCCTGTCTCCTTTCTCTGCTGTCCAGTCAGGCACATGTGCGCCCACCGGTGCGCCGCGCTTACTGCCCTATGGGCAGCTCCTTGGGGGTGGACATGACCAGGGAGATGGAGGGCAGCCCAGGCCCAGCCCTTTTGGGTCAGACCCTGGACTCTGCTCCCTGGACGCCCAGGCCCCTTGCACACCCCACCTCCATGCCGCGCTCTCCTCTGCTCCCCCTTCAGAGCCCAGCTCGCCCGTGACTCTGTGCTGGACGCTCGGCCGTCCCCTCCCAGGCCCGCGTCTCGCCGCCACTGCAGAGGGCGCGCCGTGGCACGTGGGGCCAGTCGAGGCTCGCCGGCCGGCAGGGGGCGTGAGATCTCTGCCTCCCGCTGGCATCCACGGGGGCCGGAAGTCCCTCCCCGGAAGGAGTCATGGGGACGACGGCGGAAGTGGGAGAAGTACCGCCCCTTGGGCTGTGCATCTTCTTGTCGCCGCGGGCCCGGGGACCGTGCTGTCAGCCTGGCTTCCTCACTTCTCCGCCGCCCGCTGTCCGCCACCCCGGTCGCCGCCGCGTCCTTATCCGAATGCTGGGCGGCCGGCAGTCGCGTCCGGCTGTTGCAGGCGGTGGACACGGAGCACACCGTGGACTCGGTGGAGTGGTGCCCGCTGGAGGGCTGCAGGCACTTGCTGGCGTGCGGCACCTACCAGCTGCGGAAGCCGGAGGACCAGCCCGCCGACCCGGAGAGCAAGGTGCGCGGGGCCATCGTGGCCTAGGGAGGTCTTCACCGTGGGTTTGCAGGTCTGCGATCTCAGGTGGCATTTCCCGAGCACCTAAAGCCCCAGCCTCGAACTCCTCTCTCAAGAAGGGCGAGAAAAGGCTCTTGAGAGGCAGAGCCGACCACAGGCTTTGAGATCTCTGTGATCTGCTGCGGGGGAGGCTGAAAGGGAAAAGTCTTGTGTGGAGTCGTTCAAGAGGTGTGGATGCGACCTTGGCCTTGTGGCCAGAATGTAGGTTAGAGACAGGGCATCCTGAAAGCGGGATGTCGTCTCTTTGCAGGCGCCGTCAAGGTTATGGATGAAGTCTAGAGCAAAGAGAAAATGGGATTTCATAGGAGCTGTACGTAATCTGTTGAAGGCATCTAGCTATGCAGATCCAAAGCAGGATACTTTTAAGAGTGAACAGTGGCACCGGAGCAACAGGCCTAAGCCAGGACTCTCCCGGGCAAACTGTGTCCTGTGGGGACCCTAACTGTAGCTCCTGCCTATTGGCCCGTTTAGAAGGAGCATCCCATCCTGGGTCCAGCAGGGTTTATCCACCTACTCACTAATCACGTACAAGAGAAGAGACGTTTCTCCAGCTCAGAAAATCATCGGTGCTGCTTCCAGGCAGAGGTCCGGAGTCTTGGCAAACCTCTTCTTTCCCTCAGTCTCTTTCCCATCCCTTGGGTTCCTCAGTATTTATTAAGGTAATCAGAGAACACATTTGCATTTTTTGTAGAGTGGACTGGATGTTGATGCGCCTCCAATTCGTTTGGGTCGTCTCTACCTGTATAGTTTCAATGAGGACAGCTCTCCTTGCCCCCTGGTTGAGGTCCAAAGAAGAGATACTTCGGCGATCCTGGACATGAAATGGTACAACTTTGATAACCGTTCCCCTTGTTTGGAATTTGTCATGAGTACCTAATTGTTTGGTCAGAGGAGCCTGATGCCTGACAGCATTCAACAGGACGGGGAAGTGTCTGAAGTTTGGGTTCATTTCTTTACTGCGCTGTCCTGCCTGCCTGTTGGCACTTTGAGGATGCTGTAGACTTGGGGCTCGTTTCCTTTTTCAGTTTCCAAGCCCTACAGGTACTGTCAGTCTGGGAAGTGAGGCTAGTTTTCTGCTTCCTAAGCTGAATGATCTTGTTGGAACAGAACTGTAGGCTCCAACCTGGTTTTGGAGCTGAAATAAATACACTTATTTATTTATGGCCGTGCTACGCGGCTTGTGGGATCTTAGTTCCCCGAACAGGGATCGAACCTGGGCCCTTGGCAGTGAAAGCGCAGAGTTCTAACCACTGGACCGCCAGGGAATTCCCTGGAGCTGCAATGTAAACAATGAGTTACCGGGGCGCATAGTGTTCCCCTGTACTCCGGCACATCCTGTGCTGTGACCGGCACGTGCGTTATCTCCTCAGGTGCCACATCGCGGTGGCCGGCCATGCGCTCTTGGGAGTGGCAGATGCTTCTGGGTCCATAGAGCTACTCCGCCTGGTGCGATCCGAGGTCAGTGACTGGGGCCAGGCTTAGTGGAGGGTGGAAGGAACCTGGATGGAGGGGGTTTGGGAGGGAGGCTGTGCTGATACAAACATTTTTCTAGGATAGTTTCTGTTCAACGGTGAACTTTGCCATAAAACATTCCAAGGTATCACACGGTCTATTTTGAGTTATTGGGTTCTGTATCTAACTCCAAGGGGAGGATACCTTGTGTGTCATCAGCAGAGGGGCTGTCGGTGGACCTGAAAGTCCTGTAAGGAAAGCCTGGGCCAGCGTCCTGTGTTGATGATGCTGGGGCTAAGAAGAGCAGCGCATTTACTGGGTAAAAGTGGTGTTTCTCATTGATAATTAGGGGAGCACGTGTTTCCTACATGTATTTTCCCAAGCATCTGACAGTGATCCTGTACCGTGCATTTGTAAAATGACCACTTGTTGGGGGAGGGAGGGGACAGGGAAGGCATATAGTGGGTTGAAGGAAACAGCCCACAAGACCGTGCCCTGTCTGTGGGGGACCCACTCTAATGTAGGTGCTGCAAGTGGGACTGGAGCAGAGGTCCAGCTGGCCTTGCATTCACAGCACCTGAGGGCTTGTATAGCAAGGTCCTTGCTTCAGGCCAGCTGAGAGCAGCAGCCCTGTCTTAGGAAAGAGGGAAGAAATATCTGAGGAGGATATCTAGAACCAGAGCTGGAGGCAGGAACAGGTAAACCCAAGAGAGGATACAGCTGCTGGAACCCTGTTGATGGAGTTGAGCGCTGTCTAGGTTGCTTAGATAGTAAAACTTAGACCTCAGAAAAGAGAAACAGCATTTTAATGGCAAGCTGTGGCTTCTGAAAGAGAATCAGAGGAAAGTTCTCCTTATCTCTGTCCCTGGAGGCCTGGGCAGTGGGGAACCCGCACCAGCAGTGCTCCCTGGAGCCTGCAGTAGTCTCCAGGAGGGCTTGGACAGCGACGGGTCTGAGAAGCAGAGACCTGCTTCCCCTGGGGTCACATGTGTGGGAAAGTCCTCCTTCAGGTGTGAGTGCTTCTGGAGGGCCTGGGCCGTCTGCAGTGTCCTCAGGCTCTTTTTCTTTTTTTTTTTTTTAATTTATTTTTTGGCTGCGTTGGGTCTTCGTTGCTGCGAGCACGCTTCTCGTTGCGGTGGCTTGTCTTTATTGCAGAGCGAGGGCTTTAGGTGCGCAGGCTCAGTAGTTGTGGCGCATGGGCTTAGTTGCTCCACGGCATGTGGGATCTTCCCGGACCAGGGCTCGAACCTGTGTCCCTTGCATTGGCAGGTGGATTCTTAACCACTCTGCCACCAGGGAAGTCCCTGTCCTCAGGTTCTGCTGTGAGTGAGTGACTGACACACTTTGTTCACCGAGTAGATGAGGGAAGCATGGCATACCCAAGCCAGGAGAATAGTCTCCTCAGGGTTCCGGGGCTGTTCCTCTCTGATGGCGTTCTTTTCTCTCCAGCAGAACTCTCACACACTACAGCCGTTCTCCCACTTTGCCCTGGAAAAGCAGTGTCTGGCCTTGTCCTTGGACTGGTCCACTGGGAAAGCCGGAAGGTGAGGGCCAGAGGTGACGGGCCTGAGTCTTTCCTCTGAGGGTCCCTTCATATTTTCATGCAAGAGAGAAGGAAAGCCACCTTGTGCTAGCCTTGATTGCGGCTCCCCAAGCCTGGGAGAATCACTGCCGGTCCTCACCTAAAAAGAGTGTTTTCATCAGGGGAAGCTGACCCTGGTTTATTTTGACAAGCTACTGGCAGCTTCGGTCTCTGCCCAGGCAAGCCTCTTAAGAAGCGTGTCCCCGTACCAGGTCCTGGAGAACCTCTCTGTGACAGGTCTTTGGGCCATAAAGCGTCACTGGTTGGGAGCCAGAAGAGGCGATGAGTTTGGGTCAGTGGATGTATTTCATCCAGATTTCCCCACTGCTTCCCTGTGTCCAGGGCCAGTGACCAGCCCTTGAAGATCATTGGCAGCGACTCCAGCGGGCAGCTCCATCTCCTGCAGGCGCACCAGGCAGGGCCAGGAATGCAGGCTGTGGGCACGTGGCAGGCCCATCACTTGGAGGCCTGGGTTGCTGCTTTCGATTACTGGCAGACGGAAGTCGTGTATTCAGGTCGGTGCTCCTCCGCTGGGCGCCCCTCTCTGGAGATTTGCTGAGGAGGCACGGGCCAGGGGCGTGATTCTGGCCACGTTGGGATCTCAAAGAGCTTTTTGGAGAGTCTGTTTTCTGGGGCAAAAGCTGTAGTTGGTGCTCACTTAGCTGCTCCTTGGAGCGTGAAGTGCAGCTTGCTACAGGCACTGCAGGGTCTCGGGTGGCAGTGCCCCCGCGTTGGAGCTGCCCCCGGGAGCCGCCGCCCCCGCCCTCGCTCTGAGTGTTGGATGCTTCTCACACTCGGAGATCCAGTCGGAACTCCTTGCTCTCCACCTGGTACTTTGGGTCCAGTAGTGACTCGTCATGCATTTCAGGCTTGTCTGTTCCCTTTTGGAGTAGTTGATCTTCCTAGGGAAGGGGAAGCGTGAGAGAGAGAGGGTTGACTTCCTGGTACTGAGAGCGGTGTGTATGCAGTGGGATGCTGACGTGGGAACGAGGTCATTCAGGTCAGCTCCTTTCACGCTCACAGCAGGGGAGGGCATGGGTCTCTGAGAGAAGACAGAAGAGGAGCTGCTGAATTTGCAGAGGCAAGAAACCATCTGCACCCGTATCCCTTTCTGCGTCCAGTTGCTGGTACTGTTCTGAGCTCCAGGGCGAGACGGGGAGGCCAGGGCTGCAGGGCTGTGCTGCTGGCCTGTCAGGATGCTGCGCCCCCAGAAGCTCCTGCTGAGGCCCTGAGGGACAGCTGTGGTGCCCAGTCCAGGGAGCACATCAGCCTCGTCTTGGCCTCTCAGCGGTGTTCACATGCCCGACCCCTCGCTCCCCGCACATTCTTTTCCCTGGGTCATCAACGCCATGCCATCTGGACTCTCCCCTTCTTTCTCTGGCTTCTCTTCCTTCTGCTTTGTGGGCTCCTTTCCCTCCTCACCAAAGGGTTCACCGTCCTCTGACCTCTGTGTGGATCTTCCTCTCGCTCCGCATTGCTGCTCTCCTGACTTCAGTTACTGTGTCTCTTCCACAAACACTGTGTTTAACCAGACCTTGTTTCCTGAGCTTTTCTGCATTGTCTTGCCAGCACTGCAGCGCTCGTCACTCCGCGGGTCTCCAGCTGAGCCCCATACTCCCTGTGTTGCCCTGTCGCATACCTGCGCCTGCCTGATGTCCCAGCCCCAGGACAAGGTCTGCTCACCCAAATCACACATCTCTGTCCGCTCACTGCTCCTCTGAGTCTGTGTCTTGTTGGTTTTCTCTTCTTCTTTTCAAAAATTAATCAATCAATTGATTAATTTTTTAGGCCACGCTGTGTAGCCTACGGGATCTTAATTCCCTGACCAGGGATCAAACCTGAGCCCGCTGCACTGGAAGCGTAGATTCTTAACCACTGGGCTGCCAGGGAAGTCCCACTCATCCTGATTATGATTTTGTGTTTAATGCTTCTTTTCCCCTGAGAGAGGATCCTTTCTGGAGTTTTTGCTGTCACACCCTTGAACAGACTCAGGGAGAACGATAAAGATTTAATTTTTTGAGCTCTCATTTGTAGATTAGTTCTTCTATCTTGAGGCTTAGCTAATTCAGAGCAAGGGTGTAGTAGGACGGTGATTTAATAATTTAACACCAATTCATTCATCCAACAAGCATCTACTGAGCACCTACTACGTGCCAAGCACTGTCCTAGGGGTTCAGGAGGCATCCGTGAGCAAGAGACAACAGTCCCTGCTTTCATCGCACTTTCGTCGCTTGTGGGGAGATGGACAGTGAACGCTAGGCATACTATGCGCTGCAGGTGGCAAGGGCTTTGGGAAGAAGAAAGCTAGGACAGGCTGAGGGCATCAGGTGCTGCAAGCAGGTACAGATTGTCGCATTATAGAGACTGGTGTGTTCAGAGCAGCGAGTGGCCAGTACGGCCAGAATGACATGAGTGAGCAGTAGGATAGAGAAGGCAAGGTCAGGAGTCACAGAGACAGGGCACGGGGCCTTGCAGGCCGCAGGGGGGCCTTGGGCTTTTGCTCGGAGTAGAATGAAGCCATTGTAGGATATTGAACAGAGGAATGACATTTTCCGACTTACATTTTAAAATTTAAGAGGATCTGGGACTTCCCTGGTTAAGAACCTGCCTGCCGATGCAGGGGACACGGGTTCGAGCCCTGGTCCGGGAAGATCCCACATGCCGCAGAACAACTAAGCCCGTGTGCCATAACTACTGAGCCCGTGCACCTGGAGCCCCTGCTCCGCAACAAGAGAGGCCACCACAATGAGAAGCCCGCGCACCGCAATGAAGAGTAGCCTCCGCTCGCCGCAACTAGAGAAAGCCTGCACACAGCAACGAAGACCCAACGCAGCCAAAAAAATAATAATAATAATAAATAAATTTTAAAAATAAATTAAAAAAACATTTAAGAGGCTCCCTTCAGCTAATATGTTGAGTATAGATTGCAAGGGGGTGAGGGTAAAGGCTGGAGACCTGCCACGCAGGTGAGGCAGGAGTGACTCAGGCTAAGGTGGGAGCAGTGCAGAGGAGGACAAATGGGAAGACTGCTTGGTGTGAAGGTCGATCAACAGGATTTCCTGGTGGAGCAAATGTGGAGTGTGAGAGAAAGAGGAGAGACCGCTGTGTAAAGAAGCCACACCGGTTCTCTTCACAGGTTTGCCACAGAATGGCAGCTTGTATTTGAGACTCACACACAGGCTCAGTGCCTGGATGGACTGACTCTGCTGACCCACCTTGTCATAGATCATGTTCATCCCACATCCGTTTTGTCTGATATAGGGATTTGTAGTGTGCTCAGTAAGTACCTGTGGGTGGGTGGATGGATGGTGAATGGATGGGTGGATGGATGGGTGGTGGATGGTGAATGGATGGGTGGATGGATGGGTGGTGGATGGTGGATGGGTGGGTGGTGGATGGGTGGTGGATGGGTGGGTGAATGGATGGTAGATGGGTGGGTGGGTGGTGGGTGGGTGGTGGATGGATGGTGGATGGGTGGGTGGGTGGGTGGATGGTGGATGGGTGGGTGGGTGGATGGTAGATGATGGACGGATGGAGTTTCAGGCAGACATGGTTGTTCTTTTGCTCCTTTTTGTCCTCTCTGTAGGTCTTCCTCTTCAGTGTTTCTTCCCTTTTCCCTCGAGATACCATGACATTCTATCTTGATGTTGCTTTTCTTCAAAGACTGGTTGTGGGTCAGGGCACCAGCTCCCGTGTTCTTTCTATCCTTTCAGTTTCCCCCAAACAAGCACAGGGCTCTTTTACTGTAAGGTTACAAAGGGCATTTCTCTTTAAAACACATGGCGGTGTGTCAAAGGTTCCAGAACCTTACAGAGCCTCCCTGTCTGATGCCTCCTGCACGCAGGTCTGTTCGGAGCACTTCGACGGGGCCACTCTGGTTCCTGGCATCAGGAGCCCGAAGGGCTGAGTCTTGTGTGACCTGGTCATTCTGCCCCCATAGGTCTGCCCTTTTCCTACGGGCGTAGCCTCTGTCTTTCCCTTCTTCCCTGCAGGTGTCTGAAGACACGGTTACAGCACAGGGGTGACTGTTTCTGGGGCTCCCCTGCCTGTGGCAGCCTGAAAACCGAGAAAAGCCACCTGTGGGAATTTCCTCACAGACATAACCCAGTCCCTGAGAAACAGCCATCAGTGCCCTTCCTCATCAGTGGCTGTTTCTGTCTCCATGCAGGTGGGGACGATGGCCTTCTGAAAGGCTGGGACACCAGGACCCCTGGCACATCCGTGTTCACGAGCAGGAGGTACGTCACCGAGGGGCCAGTGCTCGGCGTGGGGGGCCAGCCCTCCCTGCCCGCGGGCGGAGCAGCGCTGCTGGGCTTCTGCTTAGGCTCACCCTTCGCTCTCAGACACTCCATGGGCGTGTGCAGCATCCAGAGCAGCCCCCATTGCGAGAACATCTTGGCCACGGGAAGGTGAGCCCCCTAGGGTCCGTGCACATGGGTTCCTCCTGCACCATCGCTTCCTTCCCTCCTGTTGGCCACTGTGATGCTCGACTGGGCCAACTCTCCACCCAGAGCGCGGGCGTCGGGGTTTGGGAAAGGAACCGGGTCCTGGAGGGGAAGTGGGCCGGGTCTTCCGGGAGGTGACCCCTGCTGCCCCGGGGCCTTGCTTTCCTGCACGCTCTCTGCGGTCGATGGGTTTTAGCTACGACGAGCACGTTCTTCTCTGGGACACTCGGAGCATGAAGGAGCCGTTGGCGGACATGCCCGTGCAGGGCGGGGTGTGGAGGCTCAAGTGGCACCCTTTCCACTCCCACCTGCTCCTGGCAGCGTGTATGCATGGTGGCTTTACGATCTTCAGCTGCCAAAAGGCCATAGGTGAGTGGGGGGCCTGGGGTGGGGCTCCCAGTTTCCTGCCTCCTTTTGCTCCACCAAGCTCTTCTGCAGCCTCCACGTGTCCCCAGGGTCTCCCCCTAGGCCTTGCCATGATTTGTAAGTCTGCCGACTTCAGAATCTCGGTTTCAAGCGTGCTGCTCTCTAACCGTGGTTCTTCCCTGACCATCTCAATTATTTTGGTACCTTCTGCATTCAGCAGTCTGCTGGCCCTATTGGGACCTCTCCACCAGAGGTGTTAACCACTGGTCGCTTTCATAACCATCCTTGTCCCACCTTCTGCCAAGTCTTCCTGCTTGCGGACAGCGTAGGCTCCATGGCCTTGTGTTCCAAACATCGTTAAACTCTTCCCCTTGCTCCTTCCTCATACTCTCTGGGCAGAATCCAGCACTGGTAAACCCCAGTCTGCTTATGCCTGAGCCACAGAACGTGGCTGGAGGGAAACAGCCACGCAGCGTGATCTCACCTCAAGTTTATGCTACTGTGGGTCCCTTGTCAGGCAAACCTTGACCTTTCTGTAGCCAGTGATTCTTCACTGTCAGGACTGTTCCACGTTTTCCTTTCTTAAACCCCCACCCCCTGCGCTCCCCGCCTCACGCATCCCTCGTGATCTCCCATCCCCCTCCTCTGTACAAACAAGGGATTATAGGTGCCTCCCATCATGGTTCCAAGGTCAGTGTCCCCTGTACTGGCTGTTCTCAAGGGCTTCGTCTTCTGAATCTTCAGTCCTCCGTCTACTGCATCATTTCTGTTTATCACATGAATGTGCTCTGACAGTTCTCGCTGTAAAACAAGTTGCAAACTTTCTTCTTTCTAAGCATAGGATTTACAGTGATCAGTTGCCCTCTAGGCTCTGCTTTCACTGCATCCCATCAGTTGCTGTTTTTGCTTGCTTGTTTTTGTTTTTTTTTAATTTTTTTTTTTTTTGGCTGCATTTGTTGCTGCGTGCGGCCTTTCTCTAGTTGCGGCGAGCGGGGGCTACCCTTCGTTGCAGTGCGCGGGCTTCTCATTGCGGTGGCTTCTCTTGTTGCGGAGCACAGGCTCTAGGCATGCAGGCTTCAGTAGCTGCAGCACGCGGGCTCAGTATTTGTGGCACATGGGCCCTAGGGTGCATGGGCTCAGTAGTTGTGGTGCATGGGCTCAAGAGCGCAGGCTCAGTAGTTGTGGCACATGGGCTTAGCTGCTCCACGGCATGTGGGATCTTCCCGGACCAGGGCTCGAACCCGGGTCCCCTGCACTGGCAGACGGATTCCCAACCACTGCACCACCAGGGAAGCCCTATTCCTGACTTTGATAGGGTCCCTGCTGGTTCCCATTTGGTTTGATGATATATAAGGACTAATGTGTGTGCTTAGTATTCATCAATCCACGTTTTCATGAGTATTTTTTTAAATCAGGAATTGCTGATTTTTTTGTTAAATGCTTTTATAATATCTATTGAACTGTATTGTTTTTCTCCTTAGATATATTAATATGGTAAATTTTGTTTATGGATTTCCTTATATGGAATATATTCCTGGAGTAAATCCCACTTGCTTATGGTTTTGTTTTATTTTAGTTGTCAAAAACTTTTTTTGAGGTATAGTTGATTTACAGTATTTTGTTTTATGTATACAATATACTGGTTAACAGTTTTTAAAGGTTATATTCTGTTTATAGTTATTATAAAATATTGATTATATTCCCTGTGCTATACAATATACCCTTTTCTTGTTTTTGTTTTGTTTTTTTGGCCACAGCATGTGGGATCTTAGTTCCTCAACCAGGGATCGAACCCATGCCCCCTGCAGTGGAAGCACAGAGTCCTTACCCACTGGACTGCCAGGGAAGTCCCTGTACAATATATCCTTGTAGTGTATTTATTTTATACATAATAGTTTGTACTTTTAAATCCCCTACCTCTATCTTGCCCCTCCCCCCTCCCTCCCCTTACTGGTAACCACTAGTTTGTTCTCTACATCTGTTTCTTTTTTGTTACATTCACTAGTTGTTTTATAGTTTAGATTCTACATATAAGTGATATCATATAGTATTTGTCTTTCTTTGACCTATTTCACTAAGCATAATACCCTTCAGGTCCATCCATGTTGCAGATGGCAAAATTTCATTCTTTTTTATGGCTGAGTAATATTCTGCTGTATATATACATCACATCTTATTTATCCATTCATTTGTTGATGGACTCTTAGGTTGCTTCCATATCTTGGCAGTTGTAAATAATGCTGCTATGAGCATTGGGGTGCATATATCTTTTTGAATTTTTTCATTTTCTTCAGATAGGTACCCAGCAGTGGCATTGCCAGATCATGCAGTAGTTAGTTTTATTTTGTTTCTTGAGGAACCTCCATACTGTTTTCCACAGTGGCTACAGCAATTTACACTTCCACCAACGGTGTAGGAGGGTTCCCTTTTCTCCACATCCTCACTGACATTTGCTATTTGTGGTCTTTTGATGATGGCCACTCTGACAGGTGTGAGGTTATATGTCATTGGGGTTTTTATTGGCGTTCCTCTGGTGATTGGTTATGTTGAGCGTCCTTCCACGTGCCTTTCGGCCATCTGTGTGTCTTTGGAAGGTGTGTTGTTTTCCAGCGCGGTACGGGGCTCTGGCGGCACCTTATTGGGGACTTGCATTAACGTGCAAAGGAGACACAGACTTTCTTCTGTGCTATTTAGCAGCATTATGTTTGGTTCACGTGAGAATCAAAACAAGTGTGAAAATTTTTCTTCATTTTCTCTTGAACAATTTATATGCCATTTGGATTATCTTTTCATTCAAGATTTGGTAAAAAAAAAAAATCTCCTGTGAGACTATCTGGGCCTGATGTATTTTTGAATGATGGTTCTGTGTTAACTTTCTCTATATTTTTCTATGGAAGTTGGTTGTTTATGCTATATGTCTCTACTGGGGTCAATTTTGTTTTCTTTTTTTTTTTTTTTTTTTTTTTTTTGGCCACGCCAGGCGGCATGCAGGATCTTCCACGCCCCCTGCAGTGGAAGTGTGAAGTCTTAACCACTGGACCACCAGGGAAGGCCTGGGGTCAATTTTGGTGAACCGTATTTTCCTAGGCAGCTATTCATTTCATCTACATTTTGAAATTTATTTGCCCAAAGATGTGTAAAGTTACTTTGATTTAAAAAAAAAATGTCTTCTCTAATAGTTATTTCCCCTTTACCATGTTTTACTTTGTATACTTATGCAAGTATACAATATTTTTTATGTCTTTTTCCTTAATTAGGTTAGTTAGTAGCATGTATATTTTACTTCTTTTAAAGAAGCAGGGTTTTACTTTTTTATTATAGTCTGGTGGTTTCTGTTCTCCACCTCATCAACCTCTCCTTTCTCTTTGTTGTTTCTCTCCTTGTGCCTCCTGTGTTCTTTTTCTAGCATTTTGAGTTGGGACTACAATTCACTTATCTTTATTACTTTGTATTGAGTGTTTTTATGTCTGAATTTTTCTCTGATTTAAGCACATTGTTAGGTTCTGATATGTAGTAATTTCACTTTCATTTTTATGAAGAAATTCTATGACTTGAGTTTGTACTTCCCCTTTTACCCAAGTGTGGTTTAGTAGAAGGTTCTAAAATTTGTAGGTGGAAGCAGTTTTTCGTATTATGACCACATTATTGTTTGTTTTATTGCGCTGTGAAGAGCGTTGCTTGTACTGTCTCTACTTTATAGTACTTTTCGACTTCTTGCTGCCCAGTGTGGTTGTTCAGTTCATGCTACACACGCACCTGAGTAGTGGATGTGCTGTTGCTGTGTGGTATTACTGTGTGGTAGGAAGGCTGCTGTGTCCACCTGGGCCACGAGCGGGTGCTGCCACTGGTTGGATGTACGGCTACAGTGCGCCTTTATTGTCCCAGTGACCCTCGCCTCCCGGTACCCCAGCGTGCACACCATGGAGCGGGAGGTCTCCTGGAAGCTTCCTTCGGTGGTGGTGCCAGGGCGCCTCTCTGCTCTCAGGGTAAGCTTGGTGTCCAGCTTCTCTGCTCTCAGGGTAAGCTTAGTGTCCAGCTCCTCTCTCGAGCCGCCTCTGCTCAGGCAAAGCCCTGGGTTATGGAGGAGGATCTCCAGGGCCCTGGTTGTATCATTGGTGTGTTTCCTGATGCCAGCTGCAGGCTTTCCGCATCACTGCTTATTCTAGTCGTGATTCAGATTCCGATCACAATTCAGAGTGCAGTGGCACTGATCCCTGCACTTGGGAGGTGGCAGTGGCATCCAGGCTAAGTGAAGACTGAATGGCCGGCCACTGGGCCTTCCGGCTGGTGACAGTTTTCTAAGCCCGCATCCCCAGCTCACTGGCCACTAGTTTTCTGAGGCTGCTCTTGCCAGCCTCGGCCTTGCCCTGGACCCTTGACCATCTCAGGTTTGGTGACACCTCATCATTTCTTTTTCTGGTCGCATATTACTTTCACACTTTCTCAGCCATGTTCTGTCCAGAATAAGGCCGGGCCTTTGCCCGTCCTGCCCTCTGTCTTCAGAGTTGCCATAGCAACTCACCATAAGGAAAGCTGCTCACGCTTCAACTCTTCAGTGAGTTACTCCCTGTCCAAGCTCAAGTCCAAACTCTCTAATGCAGCACGCCGAGCTCTGCATCACGGGACCCTTCTGACGTGTCGCCAGTTCCTGATGACACATCAGCCACGTCCACTCGTGTGGTTCCTCACACACGCCAGGGTCTTTCCACCTCTGTACTTTACACGTACTGTTCCCTTTATTTCTTCTCATACACCCCTTTCGCTCCGTTTGGCTCACTCGTTTGTCCTTTGCTTTTAAGTCTTAACGAGAAGCTTCTGCTGAGTCCTAAGGGTTCAGGTTTGGGTTCGGGTTCGGGTTAGCTCTGTAGGGTTATGGCACAGGTTAGGGTTAGGGTACAGGTTAGGGTACGGGTTAGGGTTAGGGTACACGTTAGGGTTAGCTCTGTAGGGTTAGGGTACGGGTTAGCTCTGTAGTGCAGGCTGACTCCTCTCTCAGGAACAGAGTGCATTCCCTGCAGGATGCTGGTCTGTGCTTCTCTGCTTGTCTGTCCGCATCTTGATAGTCCTCTGCGTGACACACAGTGGTTGCTCTTGGCATATCGTCTCGCTTTGAGGGTGGGTAGGGCCATCGGGTGGGGATGATGAGATCAACCCTGGGTAAGTTTCCCATGTCCTCCTGTCTCACTCCAGAGGAGAATCAGGAAGTGTTCCCAGTCACTCTGTCCTACACCTTGCCCAACTCGCTGGTGTATGGAGTCGACTGGTCCTGGCTCTACTTCCGCCGCTTGCCACAGACCCGTCCGTCATTCTGCTTGGGGTCCTCTCCTGGCAGCGACCTGGGAGCCAGAACAGCAGACCCAGTCTATACCCTCAAAGTTGCGGCCCAGTCGCCAGCACCCTGTTTTGAGCGTCTAGCTGATGCTGATGGAGAGGGTGGTACCAAACACCAGAGTGGAGGCAAGCTGAAGAGTCCTCTCCAGCCCCTTGCAGAGGAGAAGAGCGGCGGCCGGCTACATGCCTCGGGGATCAAGATCTGTGACTGTGACCAGCACCTGGAGGCAGCCACCTCTGACGCCAGCCTTCTAGCCACTTGCTCCTTTTATGATCATGTTCTTCACCTCTGGAAGTGGGAGAACAGCTGAGCTAGGGAAGTTACTTGGTTTGACATCATAAAGACCGTTTCCACCAATAAAACCAAGAGTATGTCTTTATCTTTTCTGAGAATGAAGTGTCCTCAGACCATCTCACTGAGATTCTGGCTGCACGCAGGTTTTCTGTATAGGGCTCAGTGCATCTCATGGAATCTCCAGGTAGGCAGTCAGAAAAGCTGCTGGCCTCTTAAATAAGCCTTATCTGCTGGGGCCCTTCAAAATGGTGATTCTGTGGCAGCAGGGGGCAGGGTGTGGGTGGGGCATGGCTCCCAGCTCTGTCTTGTCAGTTTCCTGTTTCTGACTTTCAGTTCTTCATACTTATTTAAGCAACTGTTTGTATTAACTAAAAGGAGTGGCTTTTTTTTCTTAAGCTACTTTAAAACACAAGAAGTAGTTTTATATGAACATTAAAAAAAGCTCACGTCATGGCACCAGAAGTGCTTGTATAGCCTCCTGTGCAGAGAAGCAAAAGGAAGTGTATACACGTTCTGAGTTGCTTTAGCATGTCATAAACTTGAAATACGTTGTCACATGCTGAATTAGTCATACTTCCTCACTGCGGCTTCAGTAAACCAAGTAGCTTCCAAACCTGGACACGGTTTAAACTCCAGAAACATAACTGGGTTTGTGACTGATCTGACTCCCATAGATCAGTTCCTTCTTGTCTCTCTGGAAGGAACAGATGTTGAAGTATAGGCCACTGTGGAATTTGTCAGCTCCTCAGCATCCACTAATAAATACAACAGATAGGTGTTCCGAGTTAGAAAACACAAACCTCTATCCTTTGCTTTCTTATTTTCTGATGGTACAACACTGTGTGCCAGTACAGGTCAGAATGTGTTAATGTTGAACCCTCCTCCAGAGTTTATTTTAGGATATTTCACTTAAGGGTCAGTTAAATATGAAACAGAATTAGAATCTGAGGGATTATGCACTGAAACAGGAAAACACAAGGAGGAAGGAGACTATAGATTACTAGGGAAATACGACTTTGGCATCAACTTCCTGTGTGGTCTTATCTTTAGGTTTACCCCAAGGGGGGCTGTCTCACCTGACTCCCCAAAATAAGCTGCTTTGGAACCCATAAGTATTCTCATTGGTGGTTCCTTGGGGTGAATTTTGGGGGATGAATTAACCAGTGCTGTCATGTGGCTGGATCTGCCTTGTGAATTCTCTTTCTCCTGCAAGCTAAGCCACGTGTTCTTGCCTACTTCCCAGAACCTGTTAGTTGGTGTTCTGGTTTGGCTGGAACCTCAGAACGTCGCCTCGGTCACTACGCCCTAGCCTGTTACGTGGCACACTTTCCTTTTCAAAATGACCAGCTGCCCCGAACAACACTGTAGGGTAGCCAAGGTCTTTAATAGAAGCGAAACGAGGGCAACGCCTCCCCACCCGCCACCCGGGAGCTAGGCTCAGCGAGGAGGATAGGTCGAAGTCCTCAGTCGCAGGCACACCCGACCGCCGCCGCCGCCGACTGCTCCTAGCGCGGGAAGTTCTTGGGGTACAGCTGGAAGAGCTTGCCTTCCTGCGTGGGCTCAAAGCCGTACTTGTCCAGGCGCTCAGGGTCGAAAGTCCCGGCCTTGAAGTCCTTCTCGATAGCAGGTGCCGCTGTCTCCAGAAAGAGCTGCTTGGCCGTCAGGGGAACGTCTGTGCCCTCCGGGGCGCGGTAGTTCACGTACGGCTTGAGCTTGAAGCCGGCCAGATCGGGGACCACCAGCTCCGGGACCATTTCCTTGACCTGTACGAACTTGCCGTCGCGGCCCCGGAAGCCGATGCCCTTGGCGCCGCGGCTCTTGTAGAAGGTGCGCGGGCCCCGCTTGCTGGTCCACTTGCTCATTCGGTCGGCGCCCCGCACCAGGGCGCGAGCCGCCCCGCTCAGGAGGCCCATGCCGGGGCCCGAACGACGCGAACGCTCTCCGACTCCCGCGCACAGCCACGCAAACCCCGGCACCCCAGCGCTCCGCTTCCGGCGACCACTGCAGCTTCCGACACCCCCTGGCCCCGGCGCCAGAGCAAGAGCAGCTCCGATTGGCTGCGACGCGTCCAATGTGCAGCCTTGGCCCTGGGAGGGGGCGGGACCTGTGGGGGCCTGGCCAATGCTCGGGGAGATCTCGCGTCCGGGCGGGCCGTCAGGAGCGCGGCCGTGCGGGGCGGAGCTTCGAGGCGCAGGGCTGGACGCCGTGAGTGCGGACGTTAGGGGCGGGGCTTCGGGAGGAGCGACGGGAGTGCCGGGTGTCGGGGGCGGGGCGTCAGGGTGGAGTGACGGGAGGGCGGGCGTCGGGAGCGCGCGATCCTGGTGAGTCGCCGCTGAGCGCCCCGAAGTGGCAGGCCTGGGGGTCCGGTTCTGTGAGCAGAGGTAGCCATCCCCTCCCCCATGCATCGTCGGGACGTACACTGCCCCACAGGGCTGTCGCCGGCGACGCACCTCAACCCAACTGCCCCCAACCGGACGCCTCCCAACCCTACTGCCCCCAGCCCCGACTGACCTCAACCCAACGCCCCTCAACTCGACGCCCCCCAACCCGACCGCCCTCAACCCCGACTGCCCCCAACCCCGATGCCCTTGCAGCTGAACGACCCCCAACCTGATTGCCTTCAACCCGACGGCCCCATAATCACTGCTCTCCAGCCCTGTGCCCTAACTTCCACGCCCCCCTAACCACCATCTTCCTAACCTCGATGACCCCAACCGCGCCGCCCCCGGCCCCCCAGTTCTCCTGCGCTCTGTCTCCTTCCCTCCCGTCCCCTGTGCTGTGGAGCACGTGCAGCAGCTGAAGGCGGTTTGGTTGTGTAGCAGGTGCTGGGGGCTTGAGCTCTGTCGCCTGTAAGCCTGGGAGGCGTGGGGAGACCGCCCTGGTCAGGGCTGGGCCGCAGAGCTGGGGTCAAGGCGCTGCTGGTCCTTGAGGAGACATCTGAGAAGAAAGGGTTTCCCACGGGGTCGGCAGGGACCTTTGACCAGTGAGCAGATGCAGGTGACCCTGCACCTACCTTCTGCTCCCTGACTTCTCCCGGTGGGATTTCGGAAGAGACAACCCTCTCTTACTGTTGCCCTTCCAAGGGACCTGGGAGCCACAGGGTGAAGGCCCTAGACGGGGCTCCTCCCTGCGGCACAGAGGCCAGGTGAGCAGAGCCGGTCCTCAAGTTCACCACACCCCAGACCAACACACCCACCTCCAGGGCTCAGCCGCACTGCGGGGGAAATCCTGTGCACAGGCCACTAGGGAGGGTCTGGCTCACAGCCTGTAGTGGCCACGCAGCCCTCCCCAGGTGCTGGAAATCCCTGCTGCACTAGGCCTTTGCCCGGCTGCCCACACTGGCCCTTGACTGGCTGGGGGAGGAGCCCGGGACTTGGTTGCAGTTCTAGGTTCCTGGGCAGCCACACGAGGGCTATTTACAAGAGGGAAGGGGCTCCGATTGCTTGTGAAAAGAGCTTCTCTCCATGGAGAACACAGTTTCTCGTCAGGGTTTTCCTGTCAGTGGAAGCATAATTTAATGCGGACAGGAACCTGGGGAAGGGCTGGGAGGCACTGCTTTGCCCGTGAGCATG
The DNA here is from genome assembly GCF_008692025.1 of Phocoena sinus. Classification (NCBI taxonomy): domain Eukaryota; kingdom Metazoa; phylum Chordata; class Mammalia; order Artiodactyla; family Phocoenidae; genus Phocoena; species Phocoena sinus. The sequence goes on from NC_045768.1 coordinate 432,273, forward strand.
AGGTGGTGGAACGTGTGCCCTCCCTGGAACCGGTCTCTCTTCTTTTGTTTCACTTTTAGCCATGGAGCAAGAGGGGGACGCCGGCCCAGAGGTGCAGAACCTGAGGATTCCAGAGAGGAATCAGCCTTAAAATCCCCAGTTATGGCCACTTCTGGACAAGGAGAAAGGGTCCTTTAACATCTGCCCCGCAGCAACTCCTTGAAGCCTGCTGCATGTGGGGGTGGTGTGTAGGGCCTGTTTTCCCCTTGTCAGGGCTGCGGCCCTCCCTCCTCTTCCCCAAGGTCACTCTTGTGAGTTCCTGCTTCCCCTTAGGAAGTCTGCTTGCTTTGTCTTAGGGCCTTTTACCCGTGGAACATATATATCCACATTACAAGGGCCTTTATCTCTAAACCAGAAATGTAGATGCATTAAAACAACCGTGAAAAGCTGGAAAGTCTGAGATGCCTAACCACAAGAGACTGTATAAATAGGCCTGGGGCATCCCCGTGACCCTTCCTGTGGACAGCCCTGGCTGCCCCCCAGGGGGTGGCTGAGCTCGGAGAGACACGCTTAGGAGGAGGGTGCTCATCTGCTGCCTGGTGGATGTCGTCTCTAGCCAAGCACGCAGTCTGGGCCAGGGGGCCTGGATGCCTCACTGAAGCAGAAGCTCCCACTGCTTCCATCTGCCTCCTGAGCTGAGTTCAAAGGGTTGAGCTTTCTGAATCACTTCCTTATTCTGTCTCGATGCGACATTCTGCTTTTGAAATGCTTTTCTGAGCGCATTGATTTCCTTGGGTTTTCTGGCATCGATGCTGTGTGTGATCCTGGCTCTGAAGGATCAGGCAAGCTGCTTTAGTTCTTGGCACTTGTGTAGAAACTTGAAGGGATTAACAAGTCCCCCCACCACTCCCCCAAACCCATCCTGTTCCTGGCTGCTTGGAAGGAGGTATGTGGGTACCGGGAGGAATGGAGTGTAGCTACTTGTTTGGCTGGTTTCTTCAGCTTTGGGGGGAATCTGCCAGCATCCTGTGTATGGGCGGCCCCAGCCGTCTGCCCACTCACCATTCCACACTCACTGTTCTCTCTTTTTGAAAATTTATTTATTTATTTTTGGCTGCGTTGGGTCTTCATTGCTGTGCCCGGGCTCTCTCTAGTTGCGGCGAGCAGGGACTACTCTTCGTTGCAGTGCGCGGGATTCTCATCGTGGTGGTTTCTCTTGTTGCAGAGCACGGGCTCTAGGCGTGCGGGCTTCAGTAGTTGTGGCATGTGGGCTAAGTAGTTGTGACTCGCAGGCTTCAGTAGTTGTGACACACGGGCTTAGTAGTTGTGGCTCACGGGCTCTAGAGCACAGGCTCAGTAGCTGTGGTGCACGGGCTTAGTCGCTCTGCAGCATGTAGGATCTTCCTGGACCAGGGCTCAAACCCGTGTCCCCTGCACTGGCAGGCAGATTCTTAACCACTGCACCACCAGGGAAGTCCCTCACTGTTCTCTCTTACCTTCCTTTCTCTCTCCCTGGGGTCTGGGCTTTTGAAGCCCCTTGTTAACTCCCTCCCTGGGAGCCCTTCTCTGCTGTGAGCTGGTATTTAATGCTCTCAAAATCCAGTTGGCTCCTTAGGGTTTCCCAGCACTGCTGCTGTGTGGGCTTCTGTCTGCCCCGAGGCCAGCAGCACGTGGTTCTGTTGGTGACGAGAGGGCACTGAGAGGTGGCCTTTGTACCCACTGTGGCCAGAGGAGCAGGAAAGCTGAGGATTTAGGATTCAGATGCGTTAATGACGCCTGGAGCATTTGTTGTCAACACAGCACGGCTGCTGGCCCTGCCCAGCCATGCCGTGGGTGGCGCTGCTCCAGAGCAAGTGGGCTCAGGGGACCTCAGCGTCCTGGAAGGTCGCTTCTTTCTGGAGGTCTCCAGGGCTGCTGACTTGTCCCTGACCCACAGCTCTGTTGTCACTCCCTGGGGAGCCAGGGCCGTGCCCATCCTGGCCCTTCCTGACTGCAGCCTTCCCCCCCTAGGCGTGCTTCTACCTGGCCACCCTTCGGTCCTGGGGTCTGCAGCTGACGGAGCAGCGTTCCCAGTCCACCAGGTGACCACCTCACTGCCCCCGGCTAATGGGCAGGCCCCAGAATCAGTGGCCTATTGCACCCTTGGCTGCCCTGGGTCCTTTGTGTCCAGCCTGTGTCTGGGCTTGGGAGGGGCCTCATGGCACCTTGCTGACGGGTGCTCTATCTGTGACCTCACCCAGCTAGCTGGTGGGTGTTGCAACTGAAATCCTCCTGGCCCTGGCCCTGGACCTTATTGGCATGACCATCTTTTTTTTTTTTTCTTGCGGTACACGGGTCTCTCACCGTTGTGGCCTCTCCCGTAGAGGAGCACAGGCTCCGGACGCGCAGGCTCAGCGGCCACGGCTCACGGGCCCAGCCGCTCCGCGGCATGTGGGATCTTCCCGGACCAGGGCACGAACCCGTGTCCCCTGCATCGGCAGGCGGACTCTCAACCACTGCGCCACCAGGGAAGCCCGATGACCATTTTTGTGTATAGAAGGGTTAACTGATTCCGTGAGTATCTTGCTTCAGACTTTAGCCCTAGGGGGATGGGGAGGAGGGCTTGAAAGGGTGGGGGAGGCTCGGGTGGTGGCTTTTGTTGGAAACTGCTGGCCTGTCCACGAGGCTGAGCTCGTCGGATCCATGCAATTCGAGTCTGTTCTGAACTTCCTTGGATCACATTTCCAAGAAGAGTGAAGTCCCGCTTCCTCTGCAAGGGTCTGTCGCAGCCCTGGGGCGAGGTGCTGTGTCACTGGGGGCGGGGCGGGGCCGGCAGGGGCAGGACAGCTCAGTGTGTACACGTGGCCGCCTCGCGGGTCCCAGCCGTGCTCAGGCAGCCCCTTGGCTCCCCTTGCAGGACAAGGGCAGCCCACTCCTCAGTACAGGTTCCAGAAGAGAGACAGAGCGATGCTCTACGGCAGGAATATCATGAGGAAGGTAGCCCGTGCTGCAGGCCCAGGCCTCCTCCCCTCAGAGGTGTCGGCACCGCAGACCTGTGCCTGGGGGCTGTGCGGCGGCTCTGGGGCTCGGGGAGGGTCTGGGGAGGGCATGGCTGGGCGGAAGCATTTGGGAAGGAGGCCCCGTCACCCCGTGAGGTGGACGTGAACTGGAAGGGAGGACAGAAGCCCCCCGCCCCGAGCATCCCTGACGTGTGGCGGGCGGAGGGTCCTGGCTCCGGTGCTGAGATCGCTGGTCCAACCAGGATTTGGGGCCAGGCTCCGCGAGGGGGAAACTGCAAGGCCTCGCTTGCCAGCGTCAAGACCCACCTTGGGAGGAGCGGCCGCGTCCAGCCCGTCCAGCAGCCGGGCCCCTGCGCCCTTCTCCCCCTGAGGGCAGGAGGTCTCAGCAGACTGCCTGAGGCTGCCTGTGCTTCAAATGCACGCTTGAAGCATTTGCTGATATTTAAAAATATCTTCTCTTTGTTACTTTCCTCGAGTTACACAGTCGATTCGTGTTCTTCGTGGGTAAGCTTGAGCTGTCGATGGGGAGTCACGTGGGTGTCCTCACGTGGCTCTTCCTCCTCAGTGTCAGGCGCTGTGGGAGGCCGGTCGGTTGGGGCTGCTCTGTCTGGCGGGCGGGCGCGCAGGGACAGTGGGCGGGCCCCCCGCAGGCTCGTGCAGGGCCACGTGGAGTGACTCCCGGCAGGTCTCAAAGGCACTCAGGTGTGTGTGGTTGGGTGGGGGGCTGTCCACTGGTGACCCTGCCGAGGACTGGGCAGCGGCAAGCTGGACCTGGGCTAAGGACAGGAACGTGGTCCAGTGAGGCCAGGACGCCTGGGAGGGAAGGAGGGGTTGTGGTGACCGCCCACCGACAACCACAGCTGGCACCGTGGGGCAGATGCAGCTCGGGAGCTAGGGGACAGCAGGGGGCAGTGGCTGCCCGGTGCCCGGCTAGGAGCCGGGCCCTCCGCGCTCCCCGGCGCCGCTGTTTGGGGCAGTCCAGTGGGCCTCGACTGTGGGGGAGGGTGAAGAGCCTTCCAGACTGGGAGGACTGTGCAGGCACTCGGGTTGTCGTGTGTGCCAGCGTGACAGGTGTGGGGTGGAGAGCGTCAGCCTTCTAGGCAGAGAGGACGCAGGGCTGAGGACTCAGAGCTCTCAGAGCATGGGCTGTCTGGGGACATGGCCACGCGGTATCGCTATCATCAGCGCCAAGGATGGTTCCCTGTGTCCTGGGCAGGTGAGCAGGGCGGGGCCGGGCCGGGATGCTGGTGTCGGGCTGCGGGCAGGCCAGGTCCTGAGGGCTGGGACCGACCCTGAGGCTGAGAGCTGGATCCACCGGCTGCAGGGTCCAGACGTGGCCTCCCCCTTTCACTCTGCAGGTGACCACACTCCCCCATGTGCTTGTGGGGAACACAGCTGCCCCCCCGCAGTGGGTGAGGAAGAGGACCAAGGTGCTGTCTTTGGCCAAGAGGTACTGGGGGTGCCCTTCAGACTAGTCACGTCTCAGCTGCCCTCCCCAGTGGGCGCTGGGGAGGCCGCGGACGTTGTGCCGCCCGTGGCTTCCCTGCCGTGGAGTTCACGGCGCAAACACCGTCTGCGTTTGAACCCCTTTGGGCTTCTGCTCCAGGTGCATGTCTCTCTGCTTTGTAGCATCCTGCGTTTCAAGAAGGAATACCCCACCCTGCAGCCAAAGGAGCCCCCGCCCTCCCTGCTGGAGGCCGACCTCACGGAGTTCAATGTGAAGAATTCTCACCTGCCGTCAGAAGTTTTGTACATGCTGAAAAATGTTCGGTAAGAGAGAAGTGGACACGGGAGGCCCGCCATGTGCCTGCGGCTGTGCCCCGGGGACTGGCTGTCACCTGGCCTCCGAGGTGTCCTTTCCCTGTGGCCACCGTTGGTTGTGGCGACAAAAATAATGAATAAACAACCTATAATAGGAATAAGAAGAGTTTTATCTGAGCCAGACTGAGGACTATAGCCTGGAAGACAACCTCTCAGATAACTCTGAGGAACTTCCCCAGAGAAGCATAGTTTTTGGCAGTTTTATGTCTTGTCAGAACAAAGAACATTAAGCTAGTCAGGGATACATTCCTTCAAGGTTTCAAAAAAAACAGATCAGCAGGTACATGGTGAGTCAGTATGGCCTCGGCACCTGGGAAGGGAGTCTTATCGTTGAAGGAGAACGAGCATTGGCACCCTAGAAAGGGAGGCATTTAATCTTTATTTTTTACGTGGACGTTTTGTTGTTCTTGTTGTTGTTTAATATTTATCTATTTAATTTATTTGTTTTTGGCTGCGTTGGGTCTTCGTTGCTGCGCGCGGGCTTTCTCTAGTTGCAGTGAGCGGGGGCTGCTCTTCATTGCAGTGCGCGGGCTTCTCATTGCGGTGGCTTCTCTTGTTGCAGAGCACAGGCTCTAGGCGCACGGGCTTCAGTAGTTGTGGCACACAGGCTCAGTAGTTGTGGCTCGCTGGCTCTAGAGCGCAGGCTCAGTAGTTGTGGCGCACGGGCTTAGTTGCTCTGAGGCATGTGGGATCTTCCCGGACCAGGGCTCGAATCCGAGTCCGTGTCCCCTGCATCGGCAGGCGGACTCTCAACCACTGTGCCACCAGGGAAGCCCCGGACGTTCTTTACTTCTGGCCAATGTGTCCTTTAATAATTAAGCAGACGTACAATATGTGTTTGATCAGCCACAACAGGCTATTCTATCTAGTGAGCATGAAGTGGGAGTTAACTCATGTGTAAGCCAGAATGCCCGCCCCAGACCCCAATATGTGAACACTGCTTTCATCAGTTGGGAAGTCTTCTTGCCATCGGTGCCCTCCCAGTGGTGAGTGGAGCCTCCTCGCCGGTTCTTTCGTGTGTCTGTCTGCTTATCAGAGTGTTCACCTTCAGGGCGACATGGAGCGAGTATGGGAAGCGTGTGGCTGGATGGAAAATTGCAAGTCTGGTTCCCCATTTCTCCCTGGAAGCCCCGACTCCTCTTTCCAGCGCTTCACTACCTGCCCTCGTTTATGCATCTGATTCAAATTCATGCTCATGGCCTGAGAGTTCTCTGAGCTCATGGAACAGTAGCTGATGGAAATTCCTGAAGCTTAAGCTTCTGTCCTGCTGGTGCTTGTGCTATGGGCTCTGCAGCTCTTGAAAGCTTGCTCTGTGGTCTGGCCGTCAGGGACTGTGGCCTGTGTCCCTTCTCCCCTCCTTCCTGTAGGTGTCCCATGTGCACTGTTTCTTATAGGGTCCTGGGTCACTTTGAGAAGCCACTTTTCCTGGAACTTTGCAAACACATGGTGTTTGTGTAGCTTCTGGAAGGGGAGTACGTCTTCCGGCCAGGGGAGCCAGATACCAGCATCTATGTGGTGCAGGACGGGTGGCTGGAGGTCTGCATCCAGGATTCGGTGAGAGCCCTTGGGTGGGGCAGGGCTGGGGTCTGTTGTGTTTTCACTTAGAGGTCTTCCCCCTTTAACATTTGTTAAGTTTTCCATTGAAAAGTTAGTACCAATTTTTATTTTATTATATTTTATTTTATGTAGATAGGAGATTCATATTTTATTTCTCCAGTGGCATTTTTACGGTTGAATATAAATTAAAGGCCTGCTTGCCCACCAAAGCCAGGTTCTTTAGGTGGTTCAGTCAAAGAGGTAAGACCTCTGGCTGTGGCTCCCATGAGAAGCGTCCACTCCTTAGCCCAGGTTTTGGGATTTTGCCCGCCTTGAGTTCATCAATAATTTCTTAAGTATCCTCAGGTGTCAGATCCTCATAGTAGCTGTCATTTCTTTGAACCATTGGTGCATTTACACGGGCCCCTAAATATTCCATTTCTATAAGAGTGAAAAGTTTGTCAAGTGTAGTCTCCCTGACCTTTATTCCAAGCTTTTTCTGAGTGGCCTCCAGTATGCTGTCAGAGTTTCAAAGCATGCAAGGATGGTAGTGCAAACTTGAATATGATTCTTCCCAACTGGTTTTTGATTATACATTGTATAAAAAGCTGCTTCTTCATATATTCTCATTGGCGGTACTTGTAACCTTCTGCAGCCTTGTTCATAGCAGAGATGGGCAGCCATCCATTCTGCCTTTGGGCTGAATCCAGGACTGGAAGTACAGCTGCTGCTTTGTGCCCTTATGGGTAGTTTTTTTACAGTTGCCTCTATCCTCTTGTACTCTTCCAGTGTGAAATCAAGTGGAGTATCTGGATTATTCTCAGGAGTGTCTCTGTGCACAGATAAGCCTCCTCCAGCTCCATTTTGCACCACTGTCTTATGCAAATTTCCTTGTATGTCTTCCCCCCTGAGCGGCGAGGCCACCTGTGTAGGCCAGCACACCACGGAGAGAAACATGGTGAGCCAAACTATGGGCCTTTGGAGTGAAAAATTTTAATTTTTTGTTCTTTGGAGGAAAAGGCACATTGGACCACAGCTGCCCTTGACGCAGGTGTGTCAGCTTCTGCTGTACAGGGGCTGTGCATGGTGGCTCACCTCTGCATTTCCCCAGACACATTGCAAGCACTTTTTAAAAATTAATTTATTTATTTATTTTTGGCTGTGTTGGATCTTTGTTGCTGTGCGTGGGTTTCCTCTAGTTGCAGTGAGCAGGGGCTACTCTTTGTTGCGGTGCGCGGGCTTCTCACTGCTGTGGCTTCTCTTGTTGCAGAGCGTGGGCTCTAGGTGCGCAGGGCTCAGTAGTTGTGGCTCGCGGACTCTAGAGCGGAGGCTCAGTAGTTGTGGCACACGGGCTTCGTTGCTCCGTGGCATGTGGGATCTTCCCGGACCAGGGCTCGAACCCGTGTCCCCTGCGTTGGCAGGCGGACTCTCAACCACTGCACCACCAGGGAAGCCCACATCACAAGCATCTTGCCGTGTCTCTCCCACTGCCTTGGAACCCCTCAGTGGTTGGGTATTGATCTATGATGATCAGTAGCACCCTTGCCTTATTTTGGGGTTTCAGGCTGTAAAAAGCTTTAACTCTAAGAAAATAATTCAGCTGGAAGCTACCTCTTTGTTTCCTGCCTTTGTTGACTTATATGCTTGAGTCACAGTTGCCAGGGGCACCTATAGACCCGGACTCCTGAGGGCTTGTGGGTTTATTTGCCTGCTGGTGGGTGACACAGCCTCCCGCCGCAGACACAGTGAACCCTGGACTGCACGAGGTCGCCCCCACCCCGGCCACGTGAAGTTCCCGCCTGCCGGGCCCTGGGTGGGCCCTGACCTTGCACAGCTCCTGCATGGTCTTTGGGCTGCTAGACCACAGTGTCGTCAGGGTACAGGTCTCACGTGTGTCGCTTTGTCTGCGGGTAACCTGGTGGGACAATTAGAAAAGGCGTGGCTTTCGTCCAGTCTCCTCGGGGCGGGGCCTCCATGTCATCCACCTGGCAGGCCTTCACCAAGAGGGCCGGAGCCTTTGGGCCAGATGGAAGGGCTCCTGGACAGTGAGACCAGTGCCAGGTTTGAAGAAGTTCACAGCGGTTCCCTGGGTCACACTGAGGTGAAGTTCCCATACTAAATCACCAGCATCATATGGTTTTCTTTTTCTTTTAATCCAGTGGAAAAATATGTCAAAGTGCTATTATTTATACTGGTGGCTAGGGTTTGCATTTCCCTAATGACTAAAGATGTTGAGCACCTTTTCATGTGTTCATTGGCCTGTTGTGAACCTTTTTCATTTGATGTAGAAATGATCACTTTCAAAAGCTTTGATTTAGAGCTATTGTTAATTTGTAATTGTGATAATTGTATCGTTGTGATATTTTAGAGATACGAGTTCAACTATTAATGGATAAAATGCTATGTTTGGGATTGTCTTCAAAATTTTGGGGGTATGTGTGTGAAATAAGATGGGTGGAGCTGGGTGATGGGAAGGGGGGGTCCACTGTGCTCTTCTCTCTACTTTCATGTATCTTTGAAATTTTCCATAATAAAATGTGGTTTGTAAAATTAGCTCCTGTTGGGCTTCCCTGGTGGCACAGTGGTTGAGAGTCCACCTGCCAATGCAGGGGACACGGGTTCGTGCCCCAGTCTGGGAAGGTCCCACATGCCGCGGAGCGGCTGGGCCCTTGAGCCATGGCCGCTGGGCCTGCGCGTCCGGAGCCTGTTGCTCCGCAACGGGAGAGGCCACAGCAGTGAGAGGCCCGCGTACCGCAAAAAACAAACAAACAAACAAAATTTGCTCCAGTTAATAGTTTGATGCTAGATTAGTTGTATATAAACCAGACTTCTTTTCAGCTTCTGTTTTGGACCACTCTGCTCAAACTACGTCTTGTCTCACGTCCTAAAATTTGGACAGTTTCACTTGCATCTTCCATGGGTCTTTGACACCAGAGTCCTGGGGGTAAGATAGGGTCTCCAAGTTAGCTTGCAGGTGGAGGGCTGGCTGGCAGGGGCTGGGGACACCGGTTGCTGTAGCATGAGGTCTCAGGGCCTGCTCTTTGCGTAGTCAGCCCAGAGCTGTCGGCTGTAGATGGCCAGGAAGTAGCCGGCAGCTGAGGCTTGCAGAGGCAGCGCCTGGTGTCGGAATCACATCACTGCTTTCACCTTGCTCTCCGAGATACTTAGGGTCACTGAAGCTGACAGCGGCTTCTCTTTTCGAAAGTGATCCGTACTGCATGCAAGAGCCACAGAAGCAGGCTTCCTGTACAATACATCCTCTCCCATCTTGCAAACTTTAGCAAATTAAAAAACTTTTAACTCACTTTACTCGCGCAAAAGCCCTTAAAAGTAAATTACAGGTATTTTGACATTCCAACCTTAGATACTTGAGTCTGCAACTCTAAAAATTTAGAATATAACCAAAATAGCATTATTATATTTAAAAGGTAATTCTTCCTGGATATCATGTAAAGCAGCCCATGTCCAGCGGGCCAGGCACTCAGCATCACGTGATGACCCTCGGCTCTGGGGAAGGCCCTCGTGGCCTGCCTGCGGGCAGTCGTGGCTTCCCGGTGCTGCCCCGTGTTTCCCGCCTGGGGATGAGAGGAGATGCCATCCCGGGCAAGGTCCCAGGCCACGTGCCCCGCACCTGCCTGCAACCAGACAGCAGCCGCATCACCTTCCACTGCCTAGAGTGGTTTACAGCCGCGGCAGTCTTGACACCGTGGGTCTGAGGCAGCGGCCCCCAACCTTTCTGGTACCAGGGACTGGTTTCGTGGAAGGCAATTTTTCCATGGACTGGGGAGCTTTGGGGGGATGGTTCAGGCGGTAATGCGAGCACAGGGAGCGGCAGATGAAGCCTCACTTGCGCTAGCCCGCCGCTCACCTGCTGCTGTGTGGCCTGGCTCCTAACAGGCTGCGGACCGCTACTGGTCCGGGGGCTGGGGACCCCTGGTCTAAGGTGCTTGCTTGGCGTCATGGTTTAAAGTGTGTGGTTGAGGTCTCTGTTCTTTCTCTGCCCCCAGGTTGTGACTCGCTGATTCACCTCTTGGGCGAGAAGATCCTGGGCAGCCTCCAGCAGGGAACTGCGACGGCTGGGTGCCTGGGCCTGCAACCTGGGAGCCCCGCCCACCCCGCTCAGAGCCCCGCCCAGAGCCTCTACTTAGGTTGAAACCCCCCTCACAGTGTTAGAACTTTTGCTTTCAGCCGTCAAACACGTTTAAAACTATTCCCTCATCCTGGTGTTCCAAGCTTCCTCCTGGTATCATTTCCCTTCTGTCTGAAGACGTTCCTTTAATAATAGTCCTTTTAGCGCAGGTCTGCTGGCTGCAGATTCTCTTAATTTTCCTTCATCTAAGACTGTCTTTACTTCACCTTCGTCCTGAAGGATACTTTTTGCTGGATGTGCAATTCTGGCTTGACAGTCCTTTTATTTCAGCACTTTAAACATTGTGTACCACTTCCTTCTGGTCTTCGTTGCTTCTAATGAGAAATCCAGACATTCAGATTGTTCCCAAGTAGGTAGTGCATCATTTCTGTCTGGCTGTATTCGGGATTTTCCTTTGCCTTTACTGTTTGGAAATTTGATTTTGGAGTGCTTGGCATGAATTTCTTTGGGTTTATCTTGTTTGGGGTTCGCTCATCTTGAATCTGTAGGTATATATATATTTTTTAACTAAATTTGGAGAGGTTTCATCCTTTATTTCTTCAGATAGTCTCTCAGCCCTGTATTCTTTCTCCTCTTCTGGAAATTCACAGAAGCAAATGTTAGACCTTTTGTTATTGTCCCAGTGTCTCTGGGACACTGTTCGTTTTTTAATCTTTTTTCTCCATCTGATGTTCAGATTGAGTACTTTCTTTTTTTTTTTTTTTTTTGCGGTACGCAGGCCTCTCAGTGTTGTGGCCTCTCCCATTGCGGAGCAACAGGCTCTGGAAGCGCAGGCTCAGCGGCCATGGCTCATGGGCCCAGCCACTCCGTGGCATGTGGGACCTTCCTGGACTGGGGCAGGAACCCGTGTCCCCTGCATCGGCAGGCAGACGCTCAACCACTGCGCCACCAGGGAAGCCCGAGTACTCTGTTTTGATATGTCTTCAAGCTCACTGGCTCTTTCCTCTGTCTTCTTGATTCTGCTCCTAAGGCCACCCAGAGAATTTTTAATTTCAGTTATTATATTTCTGCATTTGCTTCAAGACAGTCCATGACAGCTGTCTCTGTCTGGTTATGAGCACTGCTTTATTGCCTCGTCAAGGACTTCCAAATTCTGTGGCATGTTGTCTTTTTTTTTTTTTTTTAATTTATTTTTGGCCGCGTTGGGTCTTTGTTGCTGTGCGCGGGCTTTCTCTAGTTGAGGCAAGCGGGGGCTACTCTTCGTAGTGGTGTGCGGGCTTCTCATTGCAGTGGCTTCTTTTGTTGAGGAGCACGGGCTCTAGGTGCGCAGCTTCAGTAGTTGTGGCTCGCGGGCTCAGTAGTTGTGGCACACAGGCTCTAGAGCACAGGGTCAGTAGTTGTGGTGCACAGGCTTAGTTGCTCCGCAGCACGTGGGATCTTCCTGGACCAGGGCTCGAACCCATGTCCCCTGAGCTGGCACACGGATTCTTAACTACAGCGCCACCAGGGAAGCCCACATGTTGTCGTTTTTGTCTGTTAATTGTCTTCTCCTGTTCAAGTTGAGATTTTCCTGGCTCTTGGTATGCCTGGTAATTTTGGATTACATCCTGTATTTCGAGTATTATGTTATGAGAGCCTGGTTCCCATTTAAATCTTCTATTTTTGCAGACTGTCAATGTGCTTATATTCACAGAGCATGTCCTGGCCCTCTTCCTTGGGCTGTGTTTGAATGTTAATCTAATTCTCAAGGCCTTTGCAGTACTGCTGTGGTCTGCTGTGCTTGTGTGCTACCCAGAGCCAGTGTGCAGCCTGGGTAGTATGCCACACTGGATTCTGTTCTCAGAGCCTCTGCTGTGCGATCCTGGCCAGTTTCATGTATGGGCTGCTTGGGGGTGAAGCCAGGACTTCATACTAGATCTAGAGGACTCCCTTCTCCATCTCCCCTCTCTAGTGCAGGGAATGGAGAGCTGGGGGCTCCACCCCACTGTGTCTATCGCCCCATGCAGGAACTTGGGGCCCTGGAAAGCCTCCCTGGAGGCAGCACCCAGTGCGGAGGGGGAGGCATGGACCCCACTTGGCCGTAGCTGGGACGGGGCAGTGGCACTGCTACCCTTGTGGCATTAGTAGCGTGGTCTTCCCACAAGTCCTGGCTCGTCTGCACTCCTCTTCACGCCCCTCTGGGTCTCCTGAGAACTGTGTCCAGAGCCTCCGTGTAACTGGTGGCAGTGGTTAGGTGCGATATGCCGGCTCCACCTCCTTCTTGGTCAGAACCAGAACCTTCCACGTGCCTTTCTTAAAGGCTAAAAGAAAACTGTCAGAAGCTGGCAATAGAATCCCCCTCTGGTTCTACCTCAGACGGAGGGTTCTAACGTCAGAGGTCACTGGGAAAGAGTGAGAGGAAGGGGATTCCCCACAGAGAAGCTGCCAGAAAACCGGTGAAAAGGGGCCCCCTGCTGCCTCGCATGCAGCTGCCAACTGGCTCACAGCCCTCACTTTCTTGCCCTTCCCCCAGGTTAGCTCTTAGGGGCCCCTCTCTCTGCCTTCTGCAGCCCCCGCTCTGGCTTCTGGGTCAGGCCTTGCAGGAACCCACGCTCTATGCCTCAGGACCCACCGCTCCTCCCCAGGGACAAGACCAGCAGACTCAGAAATGGATGCCCTTTCGGCAGAGCTGGACCCTCCTGCGTGGCCGGTGCCTGCACCTGGCCGTGCCCTTCCTGGTCGGGCAGGTCTGTGCAGGAGCTGGGCTGGCACAGCGGCCAGCCAGGGGGGCCAGGAAGAGAGCCCTCAATGTTGGGGCCCCAGAAGACTGGGGTCTGGCTGGGATGTGGGCGGCAGGAGGGGTGAGGCTGCCCGTTCAGCCACGTCCATGAAAACAGGAGGTGCCACTTGCCAAGCAGTAACTTTGTGTTGGGAATGAACTTCATCCGGGGACGCTCGTACCGAGGCTGATGAGCTCGTGGGTCCACGTGCCCGCTGCCTCCGTCCCTGCTGCTGTGGGGCTTCCTGGCCTCACGTCTAGAGAAGGGGAAGCCTGTGGCCTCAGGGACAGGCACCCCAGGACCCAGCCCTGACCAACCCTGGGTTGTTTTGTGCCTCACCCCGGGGTCTGGAAACCCCACGCAGACGAGGTGGTAGAAGGATGTCGATCTCCTAAACCTCAGACTGTTTACTGTCTCTGGAGCAGTCAGTGGAAGAACTCCAGGAAGGGGGGCAGGTCAGAGGATGGGCTCTCCCCTGGCCAATCCTTTCGACTCTTTGCGTTTTCTCTGGGCCTCACGGCCTTCTCTGCATCCGTGCGTCCGTCTCCCCTTCAGCGGGCCCGGTCCTGGTGTGTATGAAACGCAAGGGCGCCACAGTGTGGTTGGTAATTTCAGCGGGAAAGGCGGGGCTCTGGCTGTGGGGACTCGGGGCCGACCCCCGTGCCTGTTCCATCTGCCGAGGCCTCTCGTGCCGTGGTGTCACCTAGAAACATCCAGGGACACCGAGACTGTGCGAGTGGCAGCCCGATTCCTCAGGCCAACGCACGCCCCTGTGCTCTGCAGGTCACCAGTTTGGGCTACATGCTGTAGGGAGCAAGTGGGACTCGGGGAACCCTGCCAGCAACCTCTCCACGGTGGCCGTCATGCCCGTGTCAGAGGATGTGCCCCTCACCGCCTTCACCCTGGAGCTCAAGCACGCCCTTAGCGCCATCGGTAAGCCCTGCCCAAAGGCACCTGAGGTCCGGTTGGACCCCCTCCTCCTGCCTCTCATCCTTCCAGGTTCTCCTGAAAGAGCACTTAGTGTTGCTCGCAAGGCTAAACCCTGGGCAGGGGGTGGAGAGGGGTGCAGTGCTGGGGAGAGGACCGTCGCAGTGAGACGGGCGCCTCTGGACAGTCTTGATGGGCAAACCCTATCTCACAGGAGCTGGTGTGAGTCACACCGCACTGCTCCTCCCAGCTGAACTCTGGGGCCTCCAGGGGCACAGAGACCCCTGAACCGCCCCCCGCCAGCGGGAGCCCATCTTGGGGTGTGAGCCTGGGGTGGGTGCACGCAGCTGCTCCGCTACTCGGAGGGGACACCGCAATGGCTGGGGCAGCTGACTGGCCACGTGGAGAACACCCGCAGCTGGGGTCAGGCAGCTTAGGTCATGTTCCCAAGTTCCACGGCTGTTAAGTTTGGGGGCTCAAGAACAAGAAACTGAAATTCCTGAGAACCCTTAGAAATTCCCCAAATCATAAAGTATTCCATATTGTTAACACTTTATGTATATGTTTTTATATTGTGAGCGACCATAGTAAGAGACAATAAGTCAATTTTCTGAGATAGGGCTATCCTAAAGGTTTCAGGGGTGTCTTCAAAAATGATATAACAATAGGTGCAATGAATGTTACATTACTATTATGGAACAATACGTTGTGACAAGAGTATGTATCTTAATGTGGCGAAAACGTCCACTATCTGAAACAGACACTTGATAGTAGAAGGCATTAAATAAATGCCAAATGAAAATGATTTATGAAATTGAAGATACTACTATAAATATTTAATATGTAAAAGTTATTCTCCAAAGGAAAATTTAAATCACAGAAAGCATTAATTTGGATTCATCTTGGTCTTTGTTTTATAACAAATATTCTGGATGTAGAAAACATCATACATTTTTCAGTGACGTCGGTCAGACTGTCCAGGGCACACTCAAAAGATCTGCAGTTGCACCGTGGAGATGTGTTGATTCATAAAAGCTTATTCCCTTTTTTTAAAAAACAAACCTTTTATTTTGAAATAATTACAGATTCACAGGAAGTTGTAAAGATAGTAAAGCGAGAGCCACACACCACCCCCTGCCCCAGGTTGCAGCACAGCATCCAGACCAGGAAGTTAGCGTCCGTGTGGTGCGCTGATGTGACATTCATGTGTGTCCACGCGAATTTCTATTTCTTCGAGGAACTGGGGATCTTGACAGGGATTGCACTGAACTGTTGGTGGCTTTGGGTGGCACTGACATCCTAGCAGTGTTAAGTGAAAGCAGGCATCCTGCCTCGTTCCTGATCTTAGGGGGAAGCTTTCAGTCCTTCGCCTTCAAGTAGGATGTTAGCGGTCAGTTCTTCATGTATGGCCTTCAATATGTTGAGGAGGTTTCTTTCTGTTCATAATTTGTTGAGTGTTTACATCATAAAAAGATGTTGAATTTTGTCAGTGCTTTTTCTGCATCAGTTGAGATGATCACACTTCCCCCCCTTTGTTCTGTTAATGTGATTTATTACACTGATTGATATTCATATGCTGAGTCATTCTTGCATTCCAGGAGTAAATCCCACTTGGTGTGGTATGTAATCCTCTTAATACCCTGCTGAGTTTGGTCAGCTCCTGTTTCCTGAGGATTTTGCATTGTCAAAGGTGCTCGTCTGTAGTTTCTCCTGGCGTCTTGGTCCCACGCAGACTTTGGTACTGGTGGGGCGGGGCGGTGCTGGCCCCATGGAATGAGTTAGGAAGTGTTCCCTCCGAGTCAATATTTTTGGAAGAGTTTGAGGAGGATTGGTGTTAATTTTTCTTTAAGTATTTGGTAAAATTCCCTAGTGAAGCCACCTCATGCAGGGCTTTTTTTTAAAAAATGGTTCAGTTTTCTTACTGGTTATAGGTCTATTCAGATTTCCTGTTTCTTCATGGTTCAGTCATGGTAGGCTGTGCGTTTCTAGGAATTTGTCCATTTCATCCAGATGATCCAGTTCGTTAGTATGCAATTGCTCACTGTACTCTCTTGTATTACTTTTTATTTCTGTAAAATAGCTAATGTCCTACTGTTATTTCTGCATTTAGTAAGTTGAGTCTTTTCTCTTTTTTTCTTTATTCCTCTAGCTAAAGGTTTGCCAATTTTATTGATTCTTTCAAAGAACCAACTATTGGTTTCATTGATTTTCTGTTTTCCTATTCTCTATTTTATTTATCTCTGTTCTGATCTTTATTATTTCCTTATTTCTGCTAGCTCTGGGTTTAGTTTGAGATTCTTTTTCCGGTTACTTAAGGTACAAAGCCAGTTGTTGATCAGAGATCTTTCTTTTTCCTCAAAGGAGGCATGTGTAGCTGTAAACTTTCCTCCTAGCTATGCTTTCGCTGTGTCCAGTACATCCAGGAATGTTGTTATTTTTGTTTTCATTTCTTTCAAGATATTTTCTCATTTCTCTTGTGATTTATTTGGCCCATTGGTTGTTTATGCATGTGTTGTTTAATTTCCATATATTTTTGAATTTTCCAGTTTCACACCATTGTGATCAGAAAAGATACTTTGTGTAAATCCAATTTTTAAAAAAATTTTTATCGGAGCATAGTGCTTTACAATGTTGTGTTAGTTTCCACTGTACAGCAAAGTGAATCAGCTTTACAGATACATATATCCGCTCTTTTTTGGATTTCCTTCCCATTTAGGTCACCACAGAGCACTGAATGGCATTCCCTTGCTATACAGTAGGTTCTCATTAGTTATCTATTTTATTTTATTTTTTTAAAGAAAGATTCCATTTTCTCTCATTTTTTAAAAAATTAATTATATTTTAATTTGGTTGCACCAGATCTTAGTTGTGGCAGGCGGGCTCCTTAGTTGTGGCCCGAGGGCTCCTTAGTTGTGGCGTGCATGTGGGATCTAGTTTCCTGACCAGGGATTGAACCCAGGCCCCCTGCATTGGGAGCGTGGAGTCTTAACCACGGAGTCTAACCACTGCGCCATCAAGGAAGTCCCAGTTATCTATTTTATACACAGTATCAATAGTGTATATATATCAATCCCAATCTCCCAATTCATCCCACCCCCCACACCCCCGCCTTGGTATCCATATGTTTGTTCTCTACATCTGTAAATCCAATCTTTTTGGGTTTTTTTTAAGTCTTTATTGAATTTATTACAATATTGCTTCTGTTTTATGGTTCTGGCTTTTTAGCCCCAAGACATGTGGGATCTCATCTCCCTGACCAGGGATCGAACCCGCATCCCCTGCATTGCAAGGAGAAGTCTTAACCACTGGACCACCAGGGAAGTCCCTGTAAATCCAGTCTTTAAAGTTCTTTAGGACTTACCTTGTGGCCTAACATATAGTCTGTCCTGGAGAAAGGGAAGAGTGTGTGTTCTGCAGCTGGGCGGGTGGCCTTTCCTCTTGGTGCATTTTGGTGAGTGTGCAGTGGTATCTTGTTTGGGCCTGAATTTGCATTTCCCAACAACTAAGAAGTTTGTTTGTTTACTGGCCATTGGGATACCTTCTTTCGCAAGTGCCTGTCAAGTTGCCCGCCCTTTTTATTGGTTTGTTATCTTTTCCTTGTCGATGGGCAATCTGGATACAGTCGCTTTATTGGATGAAAGTGTTGCAGATATCTTTCCCTCTGTGGCTTGTTTTTTTTATTCTTTTAATGATATCTTTTGACAAACATAAGTTGTTAATTCTAATAGAGACCAATTTATTCATCAATTTTTTCCTATATTGTTACTGCTTTTTGTGTTTTATTGAAGAAATTTCATGCTGCTCCCAAATCATGAAGAGGTTCTTCTAAAAACCTTAGGGTTTTACCTTGCAAGTTTACAGTTCATTGGAGATTGATTTTGGTGATGATACGAGGTCGAGTCAGGATTCCTTTTTCTATAGGATCTTCAGCTGCCCCAGAGCCCTCGCTTAGAAGGACTGGACTCTGCCCTGCAGTGCTCTTTTGCTGACAGTCAGGTGACCACATTTGTGAAGCGTGTTTTTAGAGTGAGGATCTAGGCCAATGGTCCTTTTCTTCCACCTGTGAAGGCGTCAGTCCACTTCCTCTGGCTTCCAGAGCTTGGGAGAGAGGCTGTGTGACAGCCAGGCTGGCAGTGACTATCCAGGCCAGATCCGCCCTGGAGCAGCAGCCGTGCCCCACGGAGCTGACACATAAGTGCCTAGGCGTCAGCCTGTGTCCACGCACTGCCCTGGACCTGCCCATGGCCTGGGCCCTAAGCAGACCCTCCCAGGGACGGAATGGTCACCACAGTCCTGACTGCCTGGGGCTGCAGCCCGCACCTCGAGAGCCCAGAGCGCCACCTCCGGGGGGCTCCACACTTTCCCGAGGGCCTCCTCCGAGCCTTCCGAGTCCAGGCAGGCGGGCCCAGAGCAGGAGACGTGCCCTGAGGGCAGATAGAGCCCAGCCTGCAGTCCGCTGAGGACCTCAGGGCTGCGCTCCACTGTGTTCCTGCAGCCAGACACGGCCCGCCTGTCCCGCCTCGTCCTAGACGCCCAAGAGGCGGACGGGGTGAGCCACTGCAGTGCCCAGGAGTGCCAGCCCTCGCAGGCACGTGAGGCATCAGCCCCGAGAGGACGCCCTCTCTCTGTCAGACCCACGGGGGGTGACCAACTCGAGCTTGAAGCTCTTCCCGGCCTGGCCTGACCTGGCCTGACCCCCAGAGCAGGACTGCAGCCCCCAGGGGTCCAGCGCCCTTTGCCCCGAGCCCCCAGAGGAGTTGCTTCCCCGCATCAACGGGCTTCTGCCATTTGAGTCAGAGCTGCACAGACGCACAGGTCAGTCCAGCAGCCACATCACAGGGCACCACCCTGTGAAATGCACCCTTATGCTTGTGCCTCCAAGAAAGCAGATGCTGCCAGTTAAACACAAGGCGGTGATTTCTTGTCTCTCCCCTTCTGATTACAAGCCCTCAGAGAAGTTCAGGTGTAAGCGAGGGTGTAAGAAGGAAGCCATGGGGAAGAGCCTGGCCTCTCCTGCAGCAGCGGGACTTCTGCATCCTCAGGGCGGTCCAGCAGCCTTCCTGACACTGAGGGCCGCTGGCCTCTCAGCTTTTGTCCCTGCCCCTGGCGGCCCTCTCACATATTCTGACGCTGGCCGTCCTGGCTGAGAGCAACTGTGTCTGTGTGGACAGCAGCTCTAAGACCCTGTAGATGCAGGAAGCACGCTGATCCCTGGTGATAGACACTGGTGAACCGCACCTGACTGGAGCCCAGCCAGCCGGGCTGCCTTGGATTTGGGAGACTGCCTAATCTCACCCCTTACAAGCTTGTGCTTCCCTGCCCCCACGCATACACAGTCTCAGTGCTGCAGAGATTCAACCCCTTCATGTGTAGAGGAGGAGACTGAGGTTCAGAGAGGCCGCCCCTCCCTGTACTTGCTGCAGCCCTTCCACCGCCACACCTGCAGCCTCACCTGCCCAGAGGGTCTGCTTCAGGGCCACAGGCACTTCCTCATGAGTGGTGAAAGGCTTGTTGCTTTCCAGAAGAGCAAACTTCCAGGAGAAGGAAGGGCCTCGCTTGTCCTCCAGTGTGAGCTGCCGGCACAGTTTTCTGTATTTGGTGGTTGTGTTTTCAGGCCCTGCCCTGCTGCTGACCAGCGGCAACGTAAAACAGTGCCTTGGCTCTGCTGCTCTGGACAGGTACGCCGGCCTCCGTGTCAGAACAGCCTGGCCGAGCTTGGCTTCCTGCTCTCAGTGGGTCCCAGCCCGGCCTTGAAATGTGCCCCGGCGTCTGTGCCCCTCTGTCTGTGCCTTCCAGTATCCACGAGCACCGGCTGTCCAGCTGGCTGAGGCAGCAGGAGGACATCCACCGGATCGTGCTCTACCAGGCGGACAGCACGCTCACACCCGGGACCCAGCGGTGTATCCGGCAGCCCGACTTCATCCTTATCGTGGGCCTGGGCGAGGTGAGCCGGCCTGCGTGAGTGGGGCAGTGGGCGGGGCCTCAGCAGGTGGGGTCCGTGGCCAGGGCTTGAGGGGAGGGGCCGGCCGGCTGCTGGGTTGGGCCAGGCAGTGGGCGTGGTCAAAGGGCTGCAGGCTGGGCAGGTCTTGGCGGGAGGGGGGCCCCACTCTCTCCTCCGACCCCTTGTTTCTCTCTTGTCCTCTGAATGAAGTATTTCAACAACTCAGGAAGGGATGGATAATAAGAGCAGACACCCAGGTATTTGCTCTACACATTTTGGAAACATTTCGTCGTGTTTACCTGTGATGGTGGTTTTAGCAGGGGCAGGCAGGTATCCCGAAGTGGCCAGTGGCCACTTTACAAGGCAGAGGCTCTTGTAAAGTCAGAGCCTCTGTCCGTGTTTCACGTTTTTACTATGTGTGTATATGGCACTGGTTTTTTTATATAAATAGTGCTCAAGTTTATACCATCTTGAAATTTCCTTTTTACTCAACACTTACACTTTTGAATTTTATCCATATTGTTTCACTCGTCTTATGGCTGTTTAGTTTCTATTTGTGAATGCCCCACCATCTGTCTCTTCTCAGCCAACGGACTGTGAAGTTACTTCAGTACGCTCGTGTGCAGGGGTGTCTTCAGGGCACCACTGGCATTGCTGCCGAGCGGCAGAGGCTGTGTGTCTTCAGGTTCAGAGAGCTGCCAGACTGCACTCCTGTTGTGTACGTGATGTGGGCGAGGTCTGGGGCTCTGTGCTCCCTGCTGTGCACTGTCAGTCCCCTGTGTTCCCAACGTCCTGGGTGTGAAGTGGAGTCTCGTTGTCCCTTCGCTTTGTGTTCCCCACCTCCTTCCTCTGCCCCGTCGTCTGTTCTCATTTCACGCTTCCACCCCGGTCCTGGGACAGCTACAAACTCATCATCTCCGATGTGGGTTCCTGTTCTTACCAGGAGTGATGCTCCCTTGTGGGGCAGTGTTTGCAAAAGAAGGTTGTAGTGTGTGCGCCGCCTGCCTTCCTGCAGGCCCCCGGAGCTCCCTCATGCCCCCCGCACCCCCTGGGTCACAGCTTCACAGAGGAAGGGCCAAGCACGCCACAGCCGGGTCGGTCTTCAGAACCAGGGTACCACCCGCCAAGGCCAAGACCTGTGTTGGGCTGGGGCGTGAGGCGTGGTCCCGTCCAGCCTGGGACGTCTGTGGACAGTCCCGCGCTGGCCTTTGGCTCTGTCCTGCTTGAGCCTGTGGCCTCTGCTGGGCTGCCTGACGCGGGGCACCGCTCTCCCTTATCTGGAGCGGGTGCTGGAGAGCGCGGCTGTGCGTGCCCAGAAGCGCCGGGAGGACGGTCCTGTGCCGGCCCGCACTGCGCAGCGGCTCAACGTGGGGGCTGCTGCTCCGGCCACCTGCGCCCCTGCTGCCCTCGCCGTGTCTTCCCAGGAGGAGCCTGCCCGAGCTGGTGAGGCCCGGGGCGGCTGGGGGCCCCGCCGACCTGCTTCGGGCCCTTTCGCTCTGACTCTGCTCCGAGCCCGCTGGCTCTGATGAGGGCGCTGGCTCTCCACGAGCTCTCCCGCTCCTGTGAACTCACATCTGCTTGAGCTTGGTCTTCGGATTTCCCGGGGCCACAGGGTGACACGCCCCCCGGATGGGGGAGCACCTACGGGGGGCCAGAACCCCAGGGCGAGGGGCCTGAGGTTCCCACCTCCAGCTGAGGCCTCGGAGAGCCCGGTGGCCTCAGGTTGGCACTGCTTCCTCCTTTGGACAGAAAAGCACACAAATCCTGGCGCCTCCTCCTCAGGGGTCCCCAGCCCTGGCGGCTGCGTGCGGGCCGTGGTGGGAGCGCAGGGGCCGCCGGCTGGCCACAGCCCACCCAGCCCCGCAGCTTGGTGGAGGCACCCTGCCAGCGGCGTCAGTGCCCAGGTGTCGAAGCGCCGAGCGCCCTCCGCCTCGGGGCTGTGGGCTTCGGCTGGGCCCGTCGGTATGTGGCCCAGCTGCCCGCACTGCCCCGCCCCACCCCAAGAGCCCTCCCAGGTGAGCCCGGGCGCCGAGGTGACGACTGGGTCGGGATCAGACCCACCGGCCGTGTCCAGGAGGAGCTTTGGGTCAGGAGTGGGGTAGAAACAGCCAGGCCACGTCGGGTGTGCGAACTCGGCCCGGCGCCCCGCGTCTGCCGGCCTCTCTCGCAGGTGGAGCCGTCCGAGCGGGTCTGCCAGAGGCCCCCGGACCGGCGCTCGGACTTCTCCGGCCTGGCGCGGGTGCTGACCGGCAACGCTGTCGCCTTGGTACCCGGGGAAGGGGAGCCAGGTGAGTCCCGCCCCTTCCCGCGGGCCACGAGTCGGTACGTGTGCGCCTGCGCTGATCCTCCCCGGGCTGCGCTGGCGCACGTGTCCGGCAGTGTCTCCCACGGGCCGGTGTCCCTTCCCTCCACAAAGACAGTGGAAGAGAATGTATTTCTCGTTCCGATTGCCTCCTCTTCTGAAAACTACATTCTGACCCTTTGCCAGTCTTTCCACTGGGCTGCGGGAGAGTTTCTTTCCATTGTAATGCACACTTTATGGAACAGTGATCTGCTCTGCTCACGACCGTCGTGAAGCAGCCTTTCGTTTCTTGGGCTGGTGGGTTCCTTTAAGGACTTTTAACCCAAAGCACTTGTACCCCAAGTTGTCCTGACGCTTGCTGCCGTTCTCCTGACCTTGGTTAAAGAGAAAAATACACGTGGGGGCAGAAACGGAGGGGCAGGTGTGTGGTGAGGGTGTGACAGGCCAAGGGCCCCGGGTGAACCGGTCGGTGCGAGGAGGGGCAAGGCTGCACCTCCTGCAGCATCTGTGCTGGACCCCCGCCCCTCTGAGGGCCAGGTCCCAGGGCCCCCCAGGGGAGCCCTGTGGGGTGGATACCCTCACACCCCTGGCCTCGGAGGACGTCAGGCCAGTCGCTGGGCTGGCGGGCTTGTGCTGCTTCCCCAGCTCTGCAGCGAGGCTCCCTGAGTGCCAGGCCTGGGTGCCAGCCCTGCTTACCGTGCTGGCTACCTGTCCCCAGGGCCTGACGGAGGAGCCTGGCTCGCCACCTGCCTTGGCCCGAGGATGTCCCTTCCAGAGGGAGCTGGAGTCACTGTGTGTGCACCCTGCAGAGTCGGGGCTGTGCTCGCACCCGGCCCCTCCACTCCTCGGCTAATTGTAGCTGGAGAGGGTCAGAGAAATGATGCAGGTGAGCCTCAAAACTGCTTGTCTGGCCGGATTCACGCTCCTTACTTCCCCACTGTCGGAGACTCGGAGGCTCCAAGTTCTGGCCTGAGACCCTTACAGCCAGGAAAGTGGGGTGGGCACGGGAGGGGCTGCCCTTCTGGAGACCCCGCCTCCTCACCCCCAGCCTCCTCACTGGCCTCCTGTGCCTTCAGCGCACGTTGTGGCCTCTCTCCGAGGGCTGCGCTGCAGGGGAGGGATCCCGCGGTCCGCAGGCAGCGGGCCGGGGTGGAACGCCTGCACGTGTTGACCCTGGCACCCTGAGTGCGGCCTGGCCTGGGTGGTGAAGTAATGAGTATCCTGCTCGTTTATTTTGGGTGATTTGGGGGCATCGTGTAGTGCCATGTTTTTACCTGAAAGCTGAGCCAGTGGGCCTAGAAAATCAGGTGATTTACCCAAAGTTGCCAGGATGGGGGTAGCACTCAGGCTGCTCTCTGCAGGGCTGGGACAGTGAGGTGCCCTGGAGCAGCTGGCTTGCAGCAGCGTTTTTAATGAAAATTTAGTTAAAGTAATACTTAGTTTAAAAGCCATGTGGCCATTCTGTAAGGCCGTATGGTATTTGCACAACACACAGCAGTCCTCTGCCCACCAACAAATCCAGAGATATCCACAGACAATATCCCATAGACAGTCCCTTCCAACTTTCCTTCAGCTGTTTCCTCATTTACGTTTCTTTTTTTTTTATTGAAGCATAGTTGATTTACAATGTTGTATTGGTTTTAGGTGCACGGGAAAGTGATTCCGTTTTTTGTGTGTGTGTGCATGCGTGTGTGTGTGTGTGTGTGTGTGTATGTGTCTGTCTGTGTAGATAGTGTACATATGTTGTTTTTCATATTCTTTTCCATTATGGATTATTACAGGGTATTGAATATAGTGCCCTGTGCTATGCAGTAGGACCCTGTTGTTTATCTGTTTTTTCATTTTTAGATGATTAAGTTCCTAACCGCCCCCATATATGCACAGGGTCAAAGTCTGTTTGTCTGTCTCTGTCTCGTATCCTCCGTCTGTCCTCCTCCTCAGCACAGGATCCCAGTGTGGTCCCCTCCCTAGTCAGCCATTGCTCACTGTTTGCCTTACAGCCAGGTGGGTCTTCTTTGGAGCTAAGCCTTATCCTACTGTATATACGGCAGTGTCTCCCTCCTCAGAGTAATAATTGCTCAGTAGTCCACCGCGGATGCTGCTGGAGACGCAGCCCCCCTCAGTGTGCTCAGACCACCAAGTCATCTCTGCTGAACTCACTCTGGAGCGGCCTCCTCTCAGCTCTGCTGGTGCTCCCCAGTCATGCTGCTGGGGATGTTGCCTTGGAGTTTCCCTTCACCGTGATCCTGGGAACTGCCTTTGTCTCTCTCCTGTGTCCAGCTCCACTTCTGGATACCATGTCTTCCTCTTTCTTGATACATTCCTGATTTTGGTAGAGTTCATACTCTAGAAGTTTCCTTAAGAGAAGCTGCATGGGAGGGAAGAGTTTCAACGCCACGCTTAGCAGAAAGTTCCCTCATTCTGCTCTCACACTCGCATGACAGTTTGGTTACGAACTCTAGATGGAAATACTTTTCCCTGAGAACTTTACGGTGTTGTTCCATCACCTTTTTAGCTTCCAGTATTGCTGCTCTGAAGTTCAGTGTCATGTTCTTCACGAAGCCTGTTCCTTCTGGATCCTGTAGGAGACTCTCTTCACTCTTGTGTTTCTGGAGGTACTTGAGGATGTGCCTGGGTGTCTTTTCCCCCGTTAGGCTGGGCAGACTCCCAGTGGGCCCTTTCAAACTCGGAAATTCATCACCTTCAACCCTGGGAGTGTTGGATAAGGCCCACAACTGCTGCTCCCTGCTCCCTCTTCTGGATCACAAGGCAGATGACCCCTCATCCTCTCGTGCTCCCATCTTTTCTTTTCTCTCCCAGGTTTCCATCTTTGTCTTTTTGTTCTACTTCCTGGGTGATTTTTCTCAGGTGTATCTTCTAATCGATCTTTTTCTGCTAAGATGTTTCTAACGTCTGAGTGCTTTCCGCAGTTTTTTCTGTTTGTTCTAGAAGCGCAGTTTGAATTTCTCTGAGAATAATAATGCTTGCTCGCTCGGTTTTCCGTTCCGTTCCGTGCCGGCCTGTGTCGGCTTGGTCCCGTGAACTCCGTGTCTCTGAGGCTGTCTGTGTGCGCTGACCGCACCCGTGGCGTCGCCGCGTGGGCCCCTGTGGGCCCCCGTGTTCCTCCTCCTATCAACAGACACTTGGGTCATTTTCTGGGTTTGGTTGCTGTGCACAAAACGGCTACAAGCGTTCTTGTGCAGATCTTTCCTGTGCACATATGTGCTCTTGTCTTGGGCTAATACCTAGGAGTGGAATTACCTGTCCACGGGGTAGTTGAACAGTTTTACAGCCCCACTGGCAGTTTTGAGAGTTCGGGCTGCCCACGTCTCTGTCGCCCTTGGTATCGTCCGGGATGTAAGTTGTGGCCACACCCCTGGTGGGAGGCCGTGCCTCGCTGCGAGTCTGATCTGCATCCCTGGACTCAGGTTCCAGGTGCCTCTTGGTCATCAAGTTCCACGCGCCTCTCTCACAGGTGGCTTGCCCTCTACTATTTAGTTAGAGGAGTTATTTATATACTCTGAATACGAGTCTTTTTTTTTAACTTTCTTTTTTTAAATTAATTAATTAATTTTATTTTTGGCCGCGTTGGGTCTTCGTTGCTGCGCGCAGGCTTTCTCTAGTTGTGGTGGGTGGGGGCTACTCTTCGTTGTGGTGCGCGGGCTTCTCATTGAGGTGGCTTCTCTTGTTGCAGAGCACAGGCTCTAGGCGCGCGGGTTTCAGTAGTTGTGGCACATGGGCTCAGTAGTTGTGGTGCACGGGCTTAGTTGCTCCACGGCATGTGGGATCTTCCCGGACCAGGACTCGAACTCGTGTCCCCTGCATTGGCAGGCGGATTCTTAACCACTGTGCCACCAGGGAAGTCCCTGAATACAAGTCTTTTGCCAGATATATTTATTACTAATATTGTCTTCAGTCTTTGACTTTTGTTTTTGTTGTAATGGCATGTAATGGCGTTTTTTTTTTTTTTTTTGTAATGGCGTTTTTTGATGAGCATGTTTTAACTCTGATGAAGTGTGATTTCCCAGTTTTTTAATTTCTGGTGCTCTGGGGGCTCTTGCCTAGGCTACATCTTCTCGAAGCTTGTACATCTGGGCCTGCAGTCCACCCACACTTGTTTGCTGGGAGTGGCGGGGTGTGAGGTGAGGGTATTCTACGTGGTTACCTAGTTGAAGACTTTCCCTCCCTGCTGAGCTGCTGAGGCGTCCGAGTCAAGCACCAGACCCCTGCCCAGGTGGGAGCTGCACGGAGGCACGTGTTCTGTCCTAGCCACACCACTGCACTGTCTTTGTTACTCCAGCTTTATGGGAAAGCATCAGGCAGTGTAATTCCTTCAAATTCTTTTTCTTGAAGTTGTTTGGATTGTCCTAGGTCCTCTGCATTTCTGTGTAAATTTTAGAGTCAGCTAAGTATTTTATGGGTTTTTTTGCTATTGTAAATGGTATGTTTTTTTTTTAAATAAATTTATTTATTTTGGCTGCGTTGGGTCTTCATTGCTGGGCACGGGCTTTCTCTAGTTGTGGCGAGCGGGGGCCACTCTTCATTGCGGTGTGCGGGCTTCTCATTGTGGTGGCCTCTCTTGTTGCAGAGCACGGGCTCTAGGCACGCGGGCTTCAGTAGTTGTGGCACGCGGGCTCAGTAGTTGTGGATCGTGGGCTCAGTAGTTGTGGCTCGTGGGCTCTAGAGTGCAGGCTCAGTAGTTGTGGCGCACGGGCTTAGTTGCTCCGCGGCGTGTGGGATCTTCCCGGACCAGGGCTCGAACCAGTATCCCCTGCATTGGCAGGTGGATTCTTAACCACTGCGCCACCAGGGAAGCCCTAAATGGTATGTTTTAAATTTCATTTTAAATTGTTTGTTGCCAGTATGTAGAAATACAAATGATATTTGTAAATTGATGTCATGACTTACAACCTTGCTAAATTCACTTCTTCCAGTACCTTTTTTTGTAGTTTTTTTACATTTTGTTCTCCTGAGAATAAAGACAGTATTTCCTCTTTCTTTCCAAAATACATAAATGCCTTTGTTTCTTTTTCTCGCCTGTTGCACTGGTTAGAGCTTCCAGCACAGAGCTGGGCAGAGGTGGTGAGTGTTGGGGAAAGCATTCCCTTTAAGCGTTAAGTGCCATCTCTGCCATCTCGGCTCTTGGGTTTTGTAGATGCCCTTTAGCAGACTGAGGAAGTTTCCTTCTATTCTTAGTTTGCCGAGTTTTTATCACGGGTGTTTGTTTTTATGGGTCTGTCGGATTGTGTGATTCTGCTCCTTTATCCTGTTAATAGGGTGAATCACACTGAGTGATTTTAAGGTAACGTCAAACATCACCTTCTTGGGATGGACTCATCTGCCTGTGGCATGTGGCCCTGTTTCTGTGTCACCTGACCCTTGGGTCTGAGCAAGGTGGGCCATGCTCGTCCTTTCTGGAAATTGTAGGCAGGTTTGTTTGCCGCCCTCAAAACTGAATTGGAAGGTGCTCCTGCTTTCCCTGTTCTCTGGAAGGTTCCAGGTGGCTTGTGTTGTTTTCCTTCTGCCTCCCTCCTCCTCCCTCTCCCTCTCCCTCTCCGTCTCCGTCTCTTTCTCCCTCCCCCTCCACTCCCCAGCCCTGTCCGCCTCTCTCTGGCCCCCGCTTTTTGCTTTCATGGCCCAGTCTTACCTGAATTCGTCCTTTCAAGGATCCTCTCTATAGTGTGTTTGTCTTCTGGTTCATTAATTTCTGCTCTTTATTATTTCCTTAATTTTACTCTTTTGATTTAAACTGTCCTTTGTTTCCTAACTTACGGGCCAGCAGACATTGTCTGTGAAGGGCCAGATGGTAAGTCCGTGACCTCGGCAGCCAGCGCGGGGCAGGGGAGGTCAGCTCTGTGTGTGCTGACCCTTTGGAGGCAACGTGCCTTTTTGTTCTCAGTCTGGTCTAAAGTTTTCTTCATCTTGAGTTTTCAACAATGTAGGAATTTTTTTTTTTTTTTTAAATTTATGCTCAGCATTTAGAACGCTCCTTGAACCCGAGGCTCAGTGTCAATCATCAGTTCTAGAACTTGGGTGTTGCTTCTGTCCACTTCCACTGTCTGTCCCTCCTCCCGGCTACAGTCACACGCTCTCTTCCGCTCATACATGCTATTTCTGGTTGTGTGGCGGACATCACACACGAACAGTGGCCAGAGTGGTCTCAGCCCGCGCTGCTTTTCCGGTGGTGGCTCGTCCGGCCATGGGGGCCTGCGCTGGGGGCCTCCACCTGCTCCCCACCCGCCCAAGTCTGTTCAAAGCCTGTTGTTTCGGCTTCACAGCCTCCCAGACGCCAGCGGGTGGAGGAGGCTGAGTGCTGGCTGCCTCTCGAGAGAGCGTCCCACTCCCTCTCTGAGTTGGCATCTTTGCCCCTCTCTCCGTGGCGTGTGCACTGAGGGGTGGGGTGGAACGGGACGCCGTCCCCGGGGTCCTGGTGGCCCGGGTGGCGCTGACTGCCTGCTCCATCCTCCTGTTGGCGTAGAGGCTGTGCCCAGGTGGGCATCATCCAGGCCCTGACAGAGGGCGGCATCCCTGCGCACGTGCTCGGACGTCCACCAGGGCCTTCACAGGCGCCCTGTGCTCTGAGGAGTGGAACTACAGCCATATACGGATCTGGGCCAAGCAGTGGGCTGAGGTGAGGGGCCCTGCAGGGCCGGGGACGCAGGAGGGCATCGAGACAGACGTGGCTCTGCAGGGCTCTGGCCTCAGAGCGTGGCTTGTTGGGGCAGGGAGGGCACAGAGAAGCAAGGGCGTCAGTGTTGTGGGATGGGCTCTGGTTCATGCCTGGTCTTGAGTTGTAAAGGTGACTGAGGAGAGGTTAGTGCACCCACAGTTCCCCGCATTTCCACGCCCACCCCACCGGGCCATGGGGGCACCAGTGCCGGTAGGCAGGCAGGGGGCAAGGCCTAGGTCGGGGCCCTTATTGGGGTTTCTGTGGGAAGGGCAAGGCGGGGCAGGGCACACAGCTTAAGATCTGCCCGTTCGAATAATTCCGGCGGGTTTCTGGGCATAGCTGCCTGGCACCTGGCCCTGGGTGATTCAGGCTTGGGGTGTGCGTTAGACACAGGTAGTCGGGTGTGGGCTGTGGAAGGGCTGGGTGAGCCCAGGTCTGTCTCTCTCCCCCGGTGTGCGGGACCCCAAATGCCAGAGCATCAGGGACACAGAAAGTAAGAAATATATGTCGTTGGTACAGTTGGCCCTGCGGTGAACGGACGCCAGGGGACAGTCCAGGATCTGGGGACCCACCCGGGGCAGGCGGGCTGCAGTCTGCCCTTCTCAGGGCTCTGCTCGTTTTTTGTGGAGCAGAATGGAGCCCTGGCTGAAACCGAGAGTGGGCTCAGAAGTGTTGGCATTCTCATTTTTAAAAGAAAAGATGGGCCTCCTCTGAGCAGAAGCTCTCAGAGCAGGCCATCTGCCCGATCCACAGATCCCCAAGGCGCCCAGTCTCCCTGGGGGCTGCGGGCTGCTCGGCTCCGGTCACTAAGGACAGCCTCCGAGGGCAGTGGCCGCGGGGGACGGTGCTCTAGCTTCAGCAAGGGTCTGCGTGCAGGTCGGGCAGAGCTCTCCCACGGGTGTGGGAACAGCCAGGGGGCTTCGGGCGTCATGTCCTGCCACCCTGAGTTTGCGCTGGGCCAAGGGAGCCCACTGGGCAGCCACCCTGTGGGCCATGGGGGATGGACCGCCCAGGCTGCTCTGTGGTCCCACCTGTTGGCACGTGGAGGGGGCACGGTGGGGTGGCTGCGGTGCTGGGCAAGGGCCTCCTCGGGAGTGAGGGCCTTACTGCCCGCAGAGGACACCGGGGATGTCCCAGGCTGTCCTGGTTCCCTGTCCTCCAGGGGCACGTGTGTGCCTTCTGCTCGTCCACAAGTCTCAGTGAGAGCGGCTGGGGGCGCGTGACTCACCCCCAGCTGGGGGCCCACGCCCACTTACAGCCCATCCCAGCGTCTGTCCACACAGAGGCAAGGAGGACCCTTCCTCTCCATCCCTGACCCCTGAGGAGTCAGGCATTCTTGGTCCTGTGCCCTGTGCTCACAGGTCTCACTGGCCCCCATCCTCACTGAGGAAGGATGGGCCTCGGTCCTACCAGAGATCACGGGGCTTCGGCAGTGAGGGCCCGTGGTAGGGCTGCTGCCTCCCAGGATCAGAGGGGTGGAGCGTCTGCCGCGGTGGAGTGTGAAGGCCAAGCCCAGGCCAGCCGGAGGGGCAGTGGTGGACGCTCAGCTGGCCCTGGTCCTGGATGGGCCTTGTCCCAGTGAGCCTTGAGCCGTCCCCGCTGAGCGGGCGGTGAGGGCCCAGCTGGCCAGCCCTGCCCGGGGTCAGCAGGCGTTCCTCTGGGACCTCCAGGCCCTGCCATTCAGGCCACAGTGTTTGCTCCCCACAGGCTTCTATTCGCAGAAAGCGCACGTGAGTGCCCAGGTCCCTGCTCCCTTCTCCTGACGCAGGCTCTTGGTGGTCCCTCGGGGTCGCCTGCTGCCGGTGCCCGGAGAGGGAGGCGGGGGGTGAGCCCCTTCTCCTCTGCAGAGGCCTCACACGTGCCCCCGTGTGCCACCCCCCAGGATGTGATGTCAATGGTAAAGACCATGCTGGACCTGACCTACCCCATCCCCTCCGTGTTCGTGTTCCCGGGGGCTGGCTTCAGCAGAAGCAGAAGCATCGGCAGTGTCTTCAAGGACAGGCAGATCGAGGTGCAGCCCCTGGCAGGGACCACCTGGGGAGCCCCAGCAGAGCCCACGGCCTCAGCCTGCCTGGGTCTGGACACCCTGGGCCCACAGGGTCGAGGGCTGGCAGCCGGGGGTGGTCCCTCTGAGTCCCGTTCCCCTCACAGGACCTGTGGGTCCCCTACTTCACCATCACCACGGACATCACAGCCTCTGCCATGCGAGTCCACACAGACGGTGAGCACCTCCTCCCCGGGGTGCAGGCTCCCCAGCGGGGAGGGGCGTTAAGGGGCCAGTTCCAGGCCAGGCCCAGGGAAGCCCCAGGATCTCCCAGAGGAGGCAAGAGGCTCGGGGAGATGTGAACAGAGATGACTGCTCTGGGCCCGAAGGCTGAAGAGTGCACAGGGAGAGGTAGAGATGGGGCGGGGGCAGAGGGGCAGGCTGAGGGCCCATGTGGGTCACAGCTGCGTGTGGGTCGGAGCAGAATGCTGAGGAGAGAGCCCATCTGTGGGTGGGCGGCTGAGGCCTTTCTCCAGGCCAGAGTGTTTTGGGAGCCCCTTGAAAATGTGTCTGCTTAGAAGTGAGTGGGGTGGCAGGGCTGGCAGAAGCTCACGGCAAGGGGAGATGTGGGCAGGCCCAGAGCAAGCCCGGCCCCCCTGGGCTCCGTCTGAGGGGGAGGATGTCCAGGAAGGGTGTCATCTGCCCGGGCCTGGTGCTCTCCGCCGGAGGCCAGACGTGCAGGGCTCAGGACCCATGTCGGCGAGGCTCTGAGCCGAGGGTCCAGGGCAGGAACTCACCCTGGGCAGCGAAAGGCTCCTTTCCTCTCCCCCGATCCCTCTGGACCCCCTCCCAGGCTTACTGTGGAGGTACGTGCGTGCCAGCATGTCCCTGTCGGGCTACATGCCCCCGCTCTGCGACCCCAAAGATGGACACCTGCTGATGGACGGGGGCTACATCAACAACCTCCCAGGTACTGTGGCGGATGGGGGCGGCCGCCCAGCCCCGCCTCAGCCCCACCGCTCCTGCGCGCTGGGGGTTATAGGCGTGCGCACGCTCGGCGCTGCGTGCTCCCAGCAGATGGCTCTATTTGTCGGCTCAGCAGTGCTCAGAACCAGGCCAGGTAGAGGGGCCGGCCGCAATTAGGGCCCGTCTGTGCCCACAGTCAGAACTAACAGCCTGCAGGTGTCGGGTCTGCTGTGGGCAAGGCCCCTCCTGGGGCACACCTGTCACCTGTTGGACAGCTCTGTGCGCTTGGCCGATCCCCTCCGCAGGCCCAGGTGTGAGGGTGGAGAGGAGGCCCTCCCCACCTTCCAAACCCTCACCCCCGTCCCCCCACTCTCAGCGCCTCTCAGGCAGCTCTGCCCCCAGCCCTGGCTCCACCCCAACTTCCCCCAGCTCTGACCCGTCACCCCAGCCAGGCTCCCACCTGGGGCTCTGTATACCTGTCCCCATTGGTGACCAGGCCACCTCCTCCCCAGCAGATGTGGCCAGGTCAATGGGGGCAAAGGTGGTGATTGCCATCGACATGGGCAGCTGGGATGAGACAGACCTCACCAACTACGGGGATGCGCTCTCCAGGTGGTGGCTGCTGTAGAAGCGCTGGAATCCCTTGGCCACGAAGGTCAAGGTGGGGGCCCAGCCCTGCCTACCCCAGCTGCTCCTCCCCACATCCTGGCGCCTGTGTCCCTGAGACCCTGAGATGGGCAGGGAGGGGGTGCACCTTCCAGGCTCTGGGTCCAGGAGGGTGGTGGTCGGTCACTCACCATCCCTGCCCGCCTGGGACCAGCTCTGGGAAAGGAGCCAGGCCTAAAGGCTCCACACACCCCAGGACCCCTGGCTGGGGCCCAGCCTCCCCCCAGGCCTAGCAGAAATTACCTCCCCTTGGGGGGAGGGAAGGGGAAGGAAGGGCCAGGGCAGGAGACTCAGTGGTTGTGCCCAGATGGAGGCCAGGGGCCACGCAGGGACAGGAGAGCCACACTCAGGGGCTGTGACACGGCAGGTGTTGAACATAGTGGAGATCCAGACGCGCCTGGCCTACGTGTGCTGCGTCCAGCAGCTGGAGATGAAGAGCAGCGACTACTGCGAGGACCTGCGCTCCCCCCCGCCCAACAGCTACGGCACCCTGGACTTCAGCAAGTTCGACGAGATCTGCGTGAGTGTCCAGGCCGGCTGCCCCTCCCAGGCCTCCCTGCTCTCGCGTCCCAGTCACGGGGTTCCCGGTGTTTGTGCAGGAGGTGGGGTACCAGCACGGCCGGACAGTGTTTGACATCTGGGGTCACAGTGGCGTGCTGGAGAACATGCTGCAGGATCGGTAGGGGACGAGCAAGGTGAAGGCGTGCGATGTGAGTGCCTGAGTTGGCACCCCTCCTTCCTCTCCCACTCCTGTGACCCGTCCTCTGCTGTCCAGTCCAAAAGAGAGGCAGGGCTCCCTGCAGCCAGCAGCACGTTGGCACACCCTCTCAACTGCTCAGGCCTGCAGGTTCCCCTGCCCCGCCCCAGGGGCCAGAAGACAAGGGCAAGGGCAGTGGCCCTGGGGGCTGTCTTTTGGCCTCTGCCCCCCTTTGACTCTCCACCCTTGAAGTGCTCACATGGGAGAGGATGTCACTGTGGGTGGGGGGCTGCTCAGGACTCTGCCTGTCATCCGTGCCCCACCCGCACTCCAGGGCTAGGACCACAGAGGGTCATAGAGAGGGTGGGGCTGGCTGCGGTCAGGGGCTTCGCCAGATGTCTCCTTCGCCTCTGCCCCCAACGTGCTCACCTGCCCCAACGCCTCCTTCATGGACCTCGCTGAGATCGTATCACGTATCGAGCCTGCCAAGGGGGCTGCAGCACATGGTGAGTTGGACCCCAGGCCATATGCCCACACAGCTGAGGATGGTAGTGGCAATGTCCCCTCCTGACCCTTGACACTCTCAATAAGCCACCCTGGCCACCAGGCTCCCTCTAGCAGCCCCTGGCCCCGGTAGGCTGCATATGGGGACCCATGCCGGCCCCTGCCCCTGCTCTCAAGGGGATACCTGCATGGCCCTGCTCTCTGCCCAGATGAGTCTGACCACCAGACCGAATACAAGGAGGTGCTGCTGGGCGGCCCCAGCCGACCTGGGCTCCGACTCAGTGAGCTGCCCGGACACCCTGTGCTCCCCAGCTGAGCTGCCAGCTCCAAGGGCTCCAAAGCAGGCCAGCTGCTCCCTCCCTGCTGCCCTCCTGGCTTGCCCCCACCTTGACCTTGACCGTGTGTGCGGTTTGCTTCCAGGAGGACAAGCCCTCGCTTTGGCATCGGCACTCCCGTCTGGCTTCCCCTGAACCATCCCAGGACTCCTCTTCCCCCCGGCCCTCTGACCAAGATGGGTAGAGGTCTCTGCTCTGATGCACCCTGCAGCCAGCATCTCCTGTGGGTGGGTTTCAGAGAACCAGCTGGCGCAGCTCCTGCAGCTCTTCCCCAGCCTGCCAGGGAGACCCTGCTGGGGCCCAGGGCCCTGCCGGCCGGTGTTGGAGCGTCTGGGGCCTCTCTGCGCTGGCCGCTCCTGGTGGGGCACTGGGTCCTGGCATCCCCTGCACACACAGCAGTCCTGGGGGGCTGTGCCGGCCCCTGCGGGCCCCCTGAGGCCTCTGAGATGTCAGAGCCCCTGATGCTTCTGCTTAGCCTGTCAATAAAGGTAGATCTGATTGTGTGGGACATGTGGTCCCTGTGCCGAGGTCCCCCGGGCAGGGGGCAGCACCAAGATGGGCAGCCCCACAGTCCTGAGGCTGCAGGGCGGAGTGGTCACCATGCGGGGACCCCAGGACCCCAAGCCAGGCAGGCAGGACACCCAAGGTCTGGGGTGCAGCTGGGATCCCCCCAAACCAAGGATGAGGCCCTCCCGAGCTCTCAGGCATTGTTTCCATTCTGTACACACAAGAGTCTTCCCTAAGATGATGCCCACACCTTACTTTTCAGATCATTAAAATAGCGCCAGGGGGGTCCTTTTGTAAAAAAAGGAGACCTGTCAGCTCTATGACTTTGGAGTCCACGATCCCTGCAGGTCTCGGAGCAGGGCACATGGGTCTGCGAGAGCAGGGAGACCCTTGACCGGAAGGCCCAGGACCCTGAGGTCGGGGGACCGCAGGCCTCAGTTTCCCAGCTCCAGAGGCAGTTTTGAGAGGGCGGAGAGATGGTTGGTCCCGCCCCCTGCCGCCCAACCCGGCCCCCCCGGCCCCCCGCCCCCCCCACCTACTGCCGGCGTGGTGGGCGAGGGTTCAGCGTAGTCCCTTCTGGGCCCCGCCCGGCTCTGACATTACGGTGGGCGGAGCCTTCCTCGCCCTGCCTTGGCTGTGGACGGCCCGGCCCCAGCCCTGACGTAACGGGGGCGGCCCCGCCGAGCCCCGCCCCTTCCCTGACGTCGCGGTGGGCGGAGCGCCACCCCCGGGCCTGGCAGTGCTGTTCGGTGCGGCGGGGCGCGCGGAGGGATCGGCGCGGCCATGCGGAAACCGAACCCGAGCCCGAGCCTGAGCCCGAGCCCGAGCCCGAGCCCGAGCCCGATCTCCGGCGCGGCGCGGCTCCCTCGACGGAGGCGACGGGCGCGGGGCGCGCTCTGAGGCCTGGGGATGCGCCGCCGCCTCGACCATGGGCGCCGTCGCCTCCCGGAGGAGGGCGCTGCGGAGCGAGGCCATGTCCTCGGTGGCGGCCAAAGTGCGGTGAGTGCGGCGGACCGATCGCCGGGGCCAGCGCCAGCGCCAGCGCCGCCCCCGCCCCCGCCCCCGCCCCCGCAGCGTGATCGCAGCCGGCGCCCCGCCCCCACCTCCGTGCGGCTCCCTTCCCTGAGGCTGCGGTGGGCGGGCTGCACGACCTCACGACCCTCACACACACTGGGTGGCAGGGGCTGGATGGAAAGCAGACCTGGGCCCAGGTCTGGCCAAGGTGCACCGACAGCCAAGGGTCCCCGAACTGCGACCTGCCAGCCCTGGGCATTCTGAGGTGGGATGGCAGTGCTTGCTGGGGGTGACCCCTGAGCCGTCCCTTGCTGGCGCCGAGGGCCTGGGTGGGGTGGGGACGCCAGGGTGGGTGGTGTGCACTGACGGCGCACCCCGCTGTCCACCCCTCAGAGCAGCCCGAGCGTTTGGCGAGTACCTGTCCCAGAGTCACCCCGAGAATCGAAACGGTGCAGGTAAGGGCACGTGAGGCAGTGCCGGGACGGGGTCCACCCACAGCCCCCCAACCTAGGCGAGAGGATGCTGTCTCCTGTCCAGGTCAGGCCCAGCCCCTGCGCACTGTGGGGTGTGAGCAGGCAGCTAGTGCCCGGCTGGGATGGCTTCCTCACGCCCCCTGCCCCGCCTGGCCCAGAGCCCCAGGAGGAGCTCCGAGTCACTCATCACCATGGCACCCACCCAGCTTGGGCTGTTGGCATGGCAACAGGCCTCCTGGCACCCCCAGGACTGGCACCACTGTCTCTGGGGGCCAGCTGGTGGGGAGGAGGGGAGAAGTTGGCACTGGGCACATGGGCGTGGTGGCAGGCTGGGAGGTGGCCTGCTTGTTTCTGGGCCCCCCGCATCACCCACAGGTAGCACAGCCTGTCGCCCACACGCACGTAAGAGGGGCTTGGGGCCCCGATAGGCGTGAGACGTGAACCTCTAGGGGGAGTGCGCAGCTCAGAAATACCTCTTCTGAAGTCATCAGGGCCCACGGTTCGTTCAGCGGGCCAGGCACCCGCTGGGTATTCATTCCCTGCCTTCAGAACACCCGGAGACTGGGAGGGCAGGGCCAGCAGGCCGCAAGCTCACCTGGTGCCTCTCCCCCAGACCACCTGCTGGCTGACGCCTACTCTGGCCACGACGGGTCCCCCGAGATGCAGCCTGCCCCCCAGAACAAGCGCCGCCTCTCCCTCATTTCCAACGGCCGCTATGAGGGCAGCCTCCCGGAGGAGGCCGTCAGTGGGAAGCCGGCCGGCGAGGGCCCCCAGCCTCGTGTGTATACCATCTCCGGGGAGCCGGCCCTGCTCCCCAGCCCGGAGGCCGAGGCCATCGAGCTGGCTGTGGTGAAGGGGCGGCAGCAGCGGGAGCAGCACCCCCGCCACCATAGCCAGCCCCTGCGCACCAGCCCGGGCGGCAGTCGTGAGGACGTCAGCAGACCCTGCCAGAGCTGGGCGGGCAGCCGCCAGGGCTCCAGGGAATGTCCTGGATGTGCCCAGCTCGCCCCCAGTCCTTCCCCTCAGGCCTTTGGGCTGGACCAACCGCCTCCCCCTGAGGCCGCCAGCCGCCGCAAGAAGCTGGAGAGGATGTACAGCGTTGACCGTGTGTCTGGTGAGGGGGCTCGCCGGGGGCCTGGGCAGCTTCAGGCAGGATGCTGGTGCTGGGGTCGGCCAGCAACGAGCGCTGTGAGGCTTGGGCAGAGCAGGGTGCCCAGGTCACGGCCTGCAGGTGGCGGCCTGCCGCCACATCCCGTGCCCCACCTCAGGCCTCACGGTTGGCTTTAGCCTTGCCAGCACCAAGTCACCGGAGGAGTGCTTCCCTGAGGAGGGGGCCTGGGAGGGTCTTAAGGGTTGAGCAGGTAGAAAACCTGGCTGAACGGGAAGATCGGGCTGCCTCCAGGGAGTCCTGGGGAACAGTCCCTGCCCTGGGGCCTACTCACCAAGGGGGGCGCGTGATTGCCTGGGGCCCAGCCAGCTAGTGGGGCTCGCCCCAGGATGGTCGAGCTGTGCTGGTGGCTGCGGAGCCCCGGAGGCCTGCTGTCGGCAAGAGGCCTCCCTGGGACATTCCAGGGGCCCCACGCTTCCTGGCTCTGAGGTTGTCATCTCCTGAGAGCAGAATTCTACCTAGCAGACCTGGCACGCCCTCTCAGGGCACCTCTTGGGCCTCCAGATCAGCAACCCAGCTGGGCCTCAGGGCACAGGCCTGGGGTGTGGGCAGTTCACCTCCACAACCTCATGTTCCTCTGATACGCCCAGGCCAGGGGCTGGGACGGGGGTCAGGGAAGAGAGTAGAGCGACCCACTCTGTCTAGTGGCTGTAGGGGCCCTGGGAAGGGGCGGTCTCCACCTCGCCCTCCGAGAAGGGTCTGGGAGAGGGGAGGTCCAACCAAGTGGACGCCAGAGTGGGCCGCAGAGAAGGCCCTGGAGACCCCAAGGAGAGGCTGCAGCCATTGTGTCTGCCCTTCCCCTCCTGCTTAAATGGAGACAAAATCAATCCTTTCCCTGGGCACCCTGGAGGCAGGCTGTGCTCTCCAAAAGAACACTCGTCAGCTGTGGGTAGCAGAGGGAGAGCCAAGCAAAAGACAAGCATCCACCAAGCCGCTGAGCTGTTGTGCCTTGAAGAGCTGAGCGGACACCCAAGCCTGCTGGCCCTGCGCCGGCCTCCCGACCCGGGAGGCGGCTGGGGAGCCCTGGCGCTTCTCCGCCGCCGTCTGTGGCAGAAGCATCCCCTTCCCCGACAGGGGGGTAAAGGCTTCAGGAACCCCTGAGCCAGCCTAGTCACTGCTCCTTTGGTCTCTTCCAGATGACATCCCCATCCGTACCTGGTTCCCCAAGGAAACCTCTTCAGTTTCCAGACAGCAACCACAAACTATGCAAGCTGTGAGTCACGTCTGATGTGTGCCGGGCCCAGGCCGGGCACCGTCTTCCTGGTGCTCAGGAATTACTGCCGGATCCTCTCCCATCCTGAGCCCACCTGCCTCTGAGCCCACCTGCGTGGCTGCTTCTGAGCAGCCCCGTGTGCCGTGTACCGCCAGCTCTGCCTGAATGTGTCAGTCTGAAGGAAGGCAGGCCTGGCTGCTCTGAACGCCCAACTGCCCCTCCCCCGCCCCATCCCTTCCCCACTGCCCTGTCCCTCAGTCCCTCCAGTCCGTCCATCCT
This sequence comes from Phocoena sinus, assembly GCF_008692025.1. Classification (NCBI taxonomy): domain Eukaryota; kingdom Metazoa; phylum Chordata; class Mammalia; order Artiodactyla; family Phocoenidae; genus Phocoena; species Phocoena sinus. The sequence continues at coordinate 471,103 of NC_045768.1, forward strand.
GTCCTGCGGGGACCTGGCTGGGGGCTGCAGCTGATGCAGCCAGCAACAGAGGTGGTTCACTGCCCTGTGTCACCCAGCTCCGCCTTCACACACGCCTCAAACAGCGGCCTACCTGTGTTTCATGTGTTGCAAGCGACCACAACTTAGTCCCCTGGGGGCGTGCTCTTGACCTTCGCACAGCTGGGTGTTCTGTCAGGGCTTCCTTTCAGGGAGGGACTCTGCTGCAGTGTCCCCGATACCGAAGAAGCTGCCTCCTGCGTATGCTACCCTGGGGAGCGCACCACCGCCCTTGGGCTGGATGGGGGCCGCTACCTTCGCTGCTGGACCCAGGGTCAGCAGGGCACAGTCAGGCCTCTGTGCAGCCTGACAAGGTCACAGCATCTGGTGGCCTGGGCCACGGTGACCTCCGCGTCTGCTGCCCTCACAAGGGCTGGCCTGCGGCATAGCCGGCACCCTGCTGGTGCCTGGGTGCCTGTGAGGGATCCTCCAGGTCAATGACAAGAAAGGAACTAACTGAAGGGCGGTTGGGGGTCTGAGGGTCTCTGCTCACTGTGTCTTCTCTCTCACGCTGCCCCTTCCCGCCTCGACTCTAGCATCTCGTAAGTACCGTGTGGACCTCGAGCCTGAGGGCATGGCGGTTGTCCCTGGGGGACTCTCCCACCCCCAAGTAGGTTGGGGCAGGCCAGGGACCTGGGCCTTGACCATGAGGGCGTGCTGGGTCCCAGCGAGCGCCAAGGCTACAGCAGGGCCTGTGGAACTGGGCCGAGGACAGGGCGAGGCAGGCCAGGACCTTCTGCCTGGCCCAGCGCCCTGGATGCCCCGCTGGGCCCTGTGCTCGAGGCTCTGTCCCCACGTCTCTGTCCCTCTTGCCTGCGGCCAAGGGCAGTGCTGACTCGTGGCGGTTTCCCAGGGTGTTCAGGGGCTACGCGGAGAGGAAGCGCCGGAAACGGGAGAATGATTCCGCGTCTGTAATCCAGAGGTAGGGCCTGCCAGCCACTCGCCACCAGGGTCCGTCTCTTGTCTGTCCTGGTCTAGCCTGGGCCCACCCAGCTCAGCAGACCTGATGGGGGAAGGGCGGTGGCGAACACTGGCCTGGCCCTGCTCTGGGGATGCGGCAGGCAGGAAAGGTCAAGTGGCCTGAGCCCCTAGGCCTGTGTTTTGGGGGTACAGTGACAGCTGAACTGCAGCCAGCTGGCCCCACCTCAGAGATGTGTCCAGGAAGCTTGTCTGTCCATCTTGGAAGTTGGGCTTTGGCAGGGCACAAAGTTTGGGGTGAAGGAGACCTGCTTCTGAGGTGGCCCAGGGACACAGCGGCAGGGGAGGGGATAGCTGCCAGCCCCAAACCCACCTCACGCTTGGGGACAGTTATGCTGCCCTGGCCACCGTGTGCAGGAAGCAGGAGCCCTTGACCACGGGGGGAGGGAGGCTCTCGGGGTTCAGAGTACCTGGGCGCAAGGAGAGAAGGGAAGCGTGGGCAGCGAAGGCGGGAGACCCGAGTGCACAGGCTCGCCGAGGGAGCTGTCCTGGGAGGGGGTGGGGCTGCAGGAGGAGGCTGGCTTATCGTGCCTTTGTACTGGCAGCAAAGGGGGAGCCCGGGAGGAGTCTCAGGAGGAGAGGGACTGGGTGGGATTTGCCTGTGGGAGAGCTGGGGGCGCCGGGAGGGCATCCCTCGCGGCAAGGGGCAATGTTGGGACGGTGGCCAGCAAGCAGTGGGGAGGGGAGCGCGTGGGACGGGCGCCACCCTCGCGGCCCTCACCAGCCCCCGGTGCTTCCGCCCCCAGGAACTTCCGCAAACACCTGCGCATGGTCGGCAGCCGGCGGGTGAAGGCCCAGAGTAAGGCCCGGGAGCGGCGCGGGCGGGCGGGGGCGCGCTGTTCTTGGCCGGCTGGGGCTTGGCGTGCTGCTCTCTGCGCCCCAAAGGCCCGCGTCCCCAGGCCCCGCTGCAGCCCCGCGGGCACCTTCCCACTCCCAGGCTCCGCCCCAGGACAGGGCCCTGCCCCTGCACTCAGACTCCGCCCATGTCCACCTAGCACTGTCCTTGTCCGCCGTCGACCGTCCGCACTCCCCACTCCCGCCCCTCCCGCCGCAGTGGCGTCCTCCACTCTCCGGACCCCCTCACGGTCCCCACGTCCTCCCCAGCCAGCCCCTGTGCCTGTCCACCTCGTGTGGCTGCAGGCCCCGCCCCTAACGGGTTCTGCTTTCGCTGCAGCGTTCGCCGAGCGGCGCGAGCGGAGCTTCAGCCGGTCCTGGAGCGACCCCACCCCCATGAAAGCCGACACCTCCCACGACTCCCGAGACAGTAGGTGCCGGGCGGCGCAGGCCAGCACACCTCTCCCAGAGGCTCCCCTAGGCCCCCAGTCCTGCGCTCCCACCCCGGGGGAGCAGCTAGGCTTCTGCGCCTTTGCTGAGCCTCAGTTTACCAGCCTGAGGGGGGGCGCTCTGGCACCTCCGATTTTCTGGGCAGGGGTAACTAAGGGCTGCGGCTCGCTGGCTGCCCTGGCCTGGTGCCGCCCTCATGCCCGAAGCCTGAGGAGCAGTGCCAGACTCCTCCTTGGCCCAGGCGACAGGCACGCCTGTCTGGAGCTGACCCTTGCCCTCCGGCTCCCACTGGCCTTGCACCAGGGTCCACCCCCTTCCAGCCGCCAGCCTTGCCAGGCTGCTGGGGTCCTCAGCTTGGCTCTCTCACCCACCCTGGGTTTCTCCCTGACCTGGAGGACCCTCTGGGACATGGCTTGCTGGCTCTGGCCTCCATGCATCTCTGGGGGTTGCAGCCGGGACAGGAGGCGCTGCAGCTGACCCTCAGGCCCGGTGGCACATCCTGCCCTACAGGTAGTGACCTACAGAGCTCGCATTGCACCTTGGGTGAGGCCTTTGAGGACCTGGACTGGGAGACGGAGAGGGGCCTGGAGGCTGTAGCCTGTGACACTGAGGGCTTCGTGCCACCCAAGGTCATGGTGAGGCCCCACACAGCTGTTGCAGGCTGCTCAGCAGTGGGGAGGGGGGTCTCATGGGGGCTCCTGCTGCCCACTGGCTCCCAGGCGGCCAGGGCACTGAGTGGCCCCCTTGTTGTTCCCAGCTCATCTCCTCTAAAGTGCCCAAAGCTGAGTACATCCCCACCATCCTCCGCAGGGATGACCCCTCCATCATTCCCATCCTCTACGTGAGTGCCTGCCCAGCCCCCGTCGCGGTGTTGGGTGGGGGGTGCTGCCCGAGAAGGGCTCTGACGTGGGGCTGGCTTCCATCTGTCCCAGGACCACGAGCACGCCACCTTCGAGGACATTCTGGGTAAGTACTCCGCCCCCCTGCCCTCTGGTCTGGAGGCTGCTGGGGGCGGCACTCACACCTCTGCCTCCTGCAGAGGAGATAGAGAAGAAGCTGAACGTCTACCACAAGGGGGCCAAAATCTGGAAGATGCTGATTTTCTGCCAGGTAGGGCTCAGCCCTTCCTGCCCAGGGGTGGGGGGTGGAGGGTGCCACCTCCCTGGGCATGCACGTTTGCATCTGCACGTGTTGAGGGCAGCGGTGGTTGGACACCGGTGCGCGGCCCCGTTTGCTAACTGCAGTCTCTCACAGGGCGGCCCAGGACACCTGTACTTGCTCAAGAACAAGGTGGCCACCTTTGCCAAAGTGGAGAAGGAAGAGGACATGATTCAGTGAGCTGGGGGGAGCTGGGAGGCTGGGGGGCTGGATGCAGCACCTGCCGGGGCACCGTGTCCCCGCAGTGCGTCCTGTGATGCCCCCTCACACCTGGGGGTCGGGCTGGAGGCCACCTGTGACCACCCCTCCCCCGCCAGCTTCTGGAAACGGTTGAGCCACTTGATGAGCAAAGTGAACCCGGAGCCGAACGTCATCCACGTCATGGGCTGCTACGTCCTGGGGAACCCCAACGGGGAGAAGGTACGGGGCCCAGACCCCAGACCTGTGAAGGGTTGATAGAACCCCCATTTCTCTCCAGATTCCCTTCTCATCCTCCCAGAGGAACCCCCATGCCTGGACCTAACCAGCTGGGGGCGTCCTGTTCCCCACCCCCCATTCTCCCCATCCCTCTCTCTTTCCGTGCCCTGAGCTCGTGGCCCACCCCCTCTTTTCAGCTGTTCCAGAACCTCAGGACCCTCATGACCCCTTACAGGGTCACCTTCGAGTCCCCCCTGGAGCTGTCAGCCCAAGGTGAGTTTGCCGGGCTGGTCCCCAGTCGTGGGGTGGGTTCCGGGGGGCGGTGGCCTGAGCCCCGGCCTCGCCCCTCCTGCCTCAGGGAAGCAGATGATCGAGACCTACTTTGACTTCCGGCTGTACCGCCTGTGGAAAAGCCGCCAGCACTCGAAGCTGCTGGACTTTGAGGACGTTCTGTGAGAGGCGGGTCCACCCGGCCGCTTCCTCGGACCAGCGATGGGGGCTGGGCCGCTGTGTGCTGCCCAGTACCGTGTGGGTCCTGGTCTTCACGGCCACTTCAGGGCACCCTCAGACGTCGCTCAGGTTCCCTCCCAGGGGTCTGGTCCTCAAGGCATCACGGGTCAAAGAGGTCCCAGCCCCCGCGCCTGGGAGGAGCCACCGCGGCCGGTGGATGTTGACCGGGTCTAGGTCTCGGCTGGAGGCTGCAGCTCTGGGGCGGTTCCTGTGCGGGGTCATAGAAATAAGTGCAATTTTCTACAACCTCTGAGACGATTCAGAGGGAAGCAGCATTACTGGTTAACTAGTTAAGTGCTACGTTACTAGTAACGGCGTAGACCACCCGGCTCAGCGTGTGTTCAGGACCTTGTCTGCCCCAGCGCCCCAGCCCTGCCGTATCTGATCACCAGCACCAGGGCGGCCCGCCTGCCCGGCCTGGCTCCGTCCCTGGCCGAGTCCCTGATCGTCTGTGCTTGCACTGCTCTCGCCACCTCGCTTACCTGGCCTCGGCTGCGCCGGCTCAGCAGGGGTGCCTGGGCAGCAGCTGGGGGGCACACCTTCCTTTCTTTCAGAGCGGGCCCTGCCTGCTCCCCGGCCTCCCAGGCCCGCCCAGCTCCCTGCTGCTGTCCAGCTCAGCTTTTGGCGGCCGAGTTCTGAAGGCCTCTCCTAGTGCAGAGCCCTGGGGTCTTGGCGGGGCTTGCTGGGGCTGGGTCCTGGTGGGTGAGAACCCTGCTGCACTCCACGTAGGGGCCTGGATCCTGCAGCCGGGGCCTGAGAGCTGGGCGGCCGGTGTGCTGTGGGCTCGAAGCCTGGCCCGTGGCCCAGGGGGTGAGCTCTCTTGTACATAGCTGGGGCTCGGGGGCTGGCCCCCCTTTGCAGAGCCTGGTCACCTGGCTGTGCCCCCAGCCAAGGGGGGGCGGGGGCTGAAAAATGTACGACTTTCCTTAGAGTGACCATTAAATCTGATTCTCTGCTGCGGCTGCCGCGTGGGTCTCCTCTCTCAGCACCCACCGTCCACTGCCTCCCTGGGCCCAGAAGATTCTGGGCCCGCTGGTCTGAGGTTGTTGCTGTGGTGGCCGCCTGCACATCCTGGCCTGGAGCAAGGGGGCTGGAGCCGCTAGGCCTGCCCTGCCAAGGGCACACTCTGCGAGAGGTCTGGGGATGGGGCTCCCAGGGCTCCGGGGAAGTGTCTGGGAAAAGAGCAAGTCCTTGACACGGCTGCAGGATGTGGTCCTGCAGAGGACCAGTTGAGGTCGGGAGATGAGGGCAGAGACACCCTCCTCCTGTAGCCTCTGCCCCACTCCCGGGCACAGAGCGGAGGGCCATTCCTTCCCTCAGGCCATTCTCTGCATGTGGTCAGCAGTGTGGCCACAGGGGGAGGCTAGGTGGTGACCACAGGACCAGCTGGCCATCACTAGCCTTAGTCATCCCCAGATGTGCCCATTGCCACCACCCTCCCCTCCAGTGGCCAAGGTGCTTTGGGGTCCAGCCAGGCTTGGCTACCCTGGTGGCTCCTGGTCCAGGTGCCTGTGGGCAGATCAGCAGGTGCCAGATGGGTGCATCCAGGGCCACCAAGGGCTGGGGAGGGCGGGGGGCTGCCAGGGGATGGCATGGGTGAAGGCTGGGAGGCCTGGGGTTCTGGGGGCCTGGAGGCTGGCAGCCTGGCATCAGGGGGTGCTGCCAGGAGAACTCACGTCCGGAAGAAAGCCCACGCAGGCCACGAGCATAGCTCCCGGCGTGACCCATCTGCTCTCACCGTGTGCTTCGAAGGCACGGTTACCGTGTGACCTGCAGGCCTGACCCCGGGACTGCCTGAAGCTTTGTCGCGTGCTCCTGCCCCTCCCCCAGACTCTGACCGGGGACCCTGTGTAGTCGAGGGACTGGGGCTGCGGAAGCAAGTGGGCTTGCCCCACAGTCTTCTGGGTCAGCTGCTGTGGGTAAGGGCTGGTGAGGTCCGCCCGTGGGAGGCTTGAGGTCTTGCATCTGGTTCACAAGGTTCCTTCCCTCACACCCCATAACCACCAACCAGCGTGTTGGAGAAAAGACATGAAGCCCAGTACAAATGAGGAAGGTGTTTTGGGAAAAGAACAAAACCGAGGGGAGGGGTGGCAGACCCGGAGGCAGGCTGGGTGGGGGCGGGGCAAGCTCAGGTCTCTGTGGCCTTCCCCGCACACCCAGCCAGCTGGGAAACCGGGGCAGCAGCCAGCGAGGGCTGGGGGAGGAGTATTGGCAACTAGTGTGCGAGGAAAAGGGTTAAGGTCCTTAGCATGCGAGGAGTTTTAATGTATTGACCAGAAAGAGACAAAAGCCAGCAGAGAAAAGTGAGTAAAGGGCTGAACTGACAACTCAGAGGAGAAAATCAAGTGGCCGATGAAAAGCCAGTGAAGGGAAAGATGTGCTTGCTGCCTGTTTGGCAAAAATTTAAAGGGTATGAGTCACCCTGTGCTGGTGACTGTGTGGGGAGGAGATCATGTGAATTGCCATAGCCTTATTGGAAAACAGTCTGGCAATAGCTCTTAAAATATAACTGGTAAACACTGAACCAGCACCTCCCACTGGGGCCTTCTGCGTGGATGTCCGTGTCCCACAGTTCATGCCATTAACTGGGGCAAGGCCAGATCATGTGGACAGCTATCCTGGAAGAGGCAGATTGTTTAAAAGGCTTGTTGAGGGAGAAGTATGGTTGGGCCTGCAAGAGGCCCGAATACTCTGTTTAAACTGATGAGGTCAAGCTCACAGTGATGAGGTGTGTTCCGTTCACCCACTGTGACACACACGCCTTTATGATGTCTGATGTCCAGTCCTCACCTCCTGGTGACAACGTGGACAGAGGTGGCCCCGGCCTGCCCTGTCTACCTGCGCTGCTCTCTCCAAGCCTTGCAGTGTGCACGCCCCAGCCTACGTGGCCAGGCTCACCCCCTCAACCCCAAACAGCCACCCCCCGTTACCCCCTGCCCTGGATGTGTGCCCTAGAGGGACAGACCCCACCCTGGGGAGGACAGACTCAGGGCACATCTGCCTTGTCTAGAACCTTCCATCACCATTAGGATGAAACTCAGATCCACTGTTTGCCCTACTGTCCGGAAGGGATACGTTGTGCCTACAGCTCCTTTAGTAGGTCTGTGTCGGGGGAAGAGAGTCGCACTTGAATTCCCAGGGAGGGATCTCCAGAGACCAGGATTAGGAGGGAGATCATCAAAGCCACTGTGGAGGCACCCTCCTGCTGGTCCCACCCCACGCAGCTGTCACCCAGACAGGGCCAGGGTCTTTCTGGGGACCCCAGGAAGGCAGTCGTGGACTAGACATGCTGTATTCATTGGACATGGCTCAAGGGCCAGGAAGGGAGACCCTGGAGGGGGCTGGGAACTAGGGACCTGGAAAGGTCAGGAAAACCACCTGCAAAGGTGTTTATGAGCCCCTGGACCTGCTCCCAGGCCTGTGTGGACCTCACCCAACCAGCGCCCTCAACAGTGGGCCAGCCCATTCCCAGACCCACCACTGGGGGTGCAGCTAAAACCCCAGCATTCTCCATAGGATGGAGGCAAGACCCCAGTCTCACAGAGTGGTTTTCAAAATGCTAGAAACCAGAAGAACTATGGCACTTGCAGAACCATGAAGATCTTGACCAGCAGGTACAAGCCACCAGCAGGTACCAAGGATGAGAAGACACAGGTGTTGAAATTATCTGACAAAGACTTGGTAGAGCTGTTGTAAAGATGCTCACATGAGCTGTTGATCTAAAATAATAAAACAGCCAGTTACTTTACCAGCAATATGGGTTTATTTGGGGACAGTGAAGAACTGGAATTCAGGACAAGCAGTCTAAGGTGAACCACAAGCAAGTGCAGAGAACAAGGGAGCAGAAACTCTTTTATGGAGGAGAAGGCGGCGTTGGGAGAGGCTGTTCTAAACAAAGTGTCAGTTGGAGGAAACGGAGTTCGCAGCGTGGTGGCTTTTCATTGGCTGAACTGTGATGGTCTCTCATTGGCTGGGCTGGGAGAAAATCTTCCTTTCTCCTGCTGGGTAGTAAGTAGTAATCTTCCTGTTGGGCCTGCAATTGAGGCTGCACGGTAGGCCGTGGGCGCTCCCCCTTCTGGCCTCCTGTTAAATAAGGTTTCTGTTTATTAATTTTCACATTTCTCCTTTTTGATCAAGATTTTTCTCTGAAAGCATTGCTTATCAAAAATCAGTTTTTTGGGCTTCCCCTGTGGCGCAGTGGTTGGGGGTCTGCCTGCTGATGCAGGGGACACGGGTTCGTGCCCCGGTCCGGGAGGATCCCACGTGCTGCGGAGCGGCTGGGCCCGTGAGCCATGGCCGCTGAGCCTGCGCGTCCGGAGCCTGTTCTCCGCAACGGGAGAGGCCACAGCAGTGAGAGGCCCGTGTACCGCAACAACAGCAACACACATAAAACTGATCTTTTTATGGATTCAGTGACTTTTTGTCCATCATTGCCAGGGAGGACCTTTCCTGGGTACCATGTCCCTCGTGGAAGGGAGAGTGCACAGATTGGAAACCTCTTGAGGTCACATTCAAGTAACAAGGAGGGGTAGGAGGGAGATCTCTCAGGAATTTCCTATCTAAAGTCTGTGTCTTAGCATAGTGAATACAGCAAGGGAACAGTCAACACAGAAAGAAAGAAGCACTTTGAGAAGGCACAGTGCGGGAATAAACATGAAGCCGTAGCCGATAAATTTTCCCCCAAATAGCAAAACTTCAAGGACTTATTTATTTATTTATTAAAATTGAAGTATAGTTGATTGACAGTGTTGGGTTATCAAAGACTTATTCATTTGAAACTAAATGTTTGTCAATAATACAGCCTGTAGGTTACAAATTTAGACCATGAATTTGGATAAGGATCCGGAGTCAGTTAATAGTCCAGATGAAAGAGAGAGACTAGTGTGAATTTGAAACCTAACAGGCCTGGTTCTGCTATCTGGTCAGACGTCGTCTTCTTCAATCCGGGGAAATCTTTACTTTCAGGTCCCCAGTCGGTGTGCAGCTTCATTCAGGCATGAGTCACCTGAATCCAGGGGTCTATTCCTCAGAGTTTGACAGCACAAGGGTGGGTTAGCAGTGCCTGGTTCGGGCCTTTCCAGTGAGGGTGAGGGGGTTCCTTACTCATGGGTCTTTTCCAACAAAGTCTCTGGGTTGCAGGTGCGATGCTCAAGCTCTTCGTCTCCCGGGAGCGTGCTGTGAAAAGATCGCTCTTCCAGGGCATGATTATTTTCAACAGAAGCAATCAGGCCTCTATAATGTTGAAGTATGACTCCGTTTACCAGCAGTGGATGAAAAGAGGCAGGTCTCAGATGCATCCGAGGTCTGGTGACTGTCTTGGGGTGAGAGTTTATGAGTTCCAAAGGGAGTGGTCTGAGATTTAGAAGGATAAACGGCAATGCTTTTGGCCACGGTAGTTGGAGAGTCTCTGTAAGTTTTGCCAGTCGGGTTTTAATAGTGCGATTAGTACATTCGAGTAACCCTGTGGATTGGGGATGGTAAGACAGTGAGAGTGTAAAACCGGCCAAACTACAGACTAGTCGAAGTACCAGACTAGTAAAGTGGGTTCCCGGGTCCCTGTGAAGGACTACCCAGGGAAGGGGATTAGGGATTACCCAGGGAAGGATAATCTTTTCTAACAAAATGTTAGCCTTGGAAGAAGCAGTGGCCTGTCTACAGGGGAAAACTCTGGTCCAGTGAGAAAACATACAGCTCATGACTAAACATGTTCGTATCTGTGAGGTGGGGAAGCTGTATGAAATCCATCTGCTGAACCTCCAGTGGTCCGTGAGGCAGTTCAGTGTCTGGGAGCAGTGCGAACGGGTTTCCCTGGATCGTGTTTTGTTTCTCGTGGAGGTGTTTTTGGCCCCACCCTGTGGCACGTGGGATCTTAGCTCCCCAACCAGGAATCGAACCCTCACCCCCTGCATTGGAAACGCGGAGTCCTAACCACCAGACTGCCAGGGAAGTCCCTGCCTGGATTGTATTTGGACAGGTGAGACAGGTGGGACAAGCCAGGTGGACACTTTCTGCAGCCTTATGAATGTTTCCCCACCGATATTGGTTCGTGAAGGCTCTCATTTTGTCAGTGGACCTATGGTTTAATGCATGTCCAATGGTGAGAAGTGAGAACCTTAGAATTTCTGGTGGAGGCTGGATTGTTATTTTTTTTATTTATTTTTTTTTTTGGGGGGTACGTGGGCCTCTCACCGCTGCGGCCTCTCCCGTTGCGGAGCACAGGCTCCGGATGCGCAGGCCCAGCGGCCACGGCTCACGGGCCCAGCCGCTCCGCGGCACATGGGATCCTCCCGGACCAGGGCACGAACCCGCGTCCCCTGCATCGGCAGGCGGACTCTCAACCACTGCGCCACCAGGGAAGCCCCTGGATTGTTATTTGGCCCAAGCTAGAGTTCTTTTTATCGAACCAACAGTCACTAGATTTCCAATATTGTTTTTCCTTTTCTGGGGCCAATTGTTATGTATTTCTAGTCAATTTTTCCAGATTGTCGTCTTGGGGAGCATGTCTTTGGACCGTGAAAGAAGTTTGGCCATTGGTTCCTTTGAGAGCAGTGGTTTTGGAGGAAATATCTTCAGAAGACTTAAGTTTAAAGGGGCAGGTCCTGAACTAATGGTTACCGGGGGGAAGGATGGGGGAGAAGGATAGATTGGGAGTTTGGGATTGACATGTACACACTGCTATATTTAAAATAGATAAACAACGAGGACCTACTGTATAGCACAGGGAACTCTGCTCAATGTTCTGTAATAACTTAAATGGGAAAAGAATTTGAAAATGAATAGATACATATATATGTATAACTGAATCACTTTGCTGTACACCTGAAACTAACACAACATTGTTAATCAACTGTGCTCCAATATAAAATAAAATTTTAAAGAATAAATGAAGAGGCAGATTCTAACAGGTTCAGAGGAGGAAGTTGGGAGAGGTTTAGGGAAGCGCAGTGAGAGAATTAGAATGAGACAGCAGAGGGCAGAAGAAAAGAGGAAGATAGCGTGGGGTGGGGGGGGCTGTTGAGCACAGGGGCTGCTTTGTCCAGAGACAGGGGATGGGGGCCAGGGGGAGAGTCCTCAGAAGCCATTTTTTCTTCAATTGTTTGTTTGCCTCAGTTAATTTAAAAATTGTATTTTGCTAAGTGGCAATTTCAGAATCTTGATAATGTTTAGAAGCCACAAAATACCAATCAAAATAGGAATCCTGGGCTTCCCTGGTGGCGCAGTGGTTGGGAGTCCGCCTGCTGATGCAGGGGACATGGGTTCGTGCCCCGGTCCAGGAAGATCCCACATGCCTCAGAGCGGCTGGGCCCGTGAGCCATGGCCGCTGAGCCTGTGCGTCCAGAGCCTGTGCTTCGCAACGGGAGGAATCCCATTTAGTTTTGAAATTTTTTAGAGCCATGGCTGTCCAATTCATCTTTAAGAAAAGTAAGCTTGGAAAATTTAAAAGTTCCCCATAATGACCATCAGTGTTATAAATTACTTTGGGTTAAGTTGGTCCATTTAATTAGAAATGTGCATGAGAGGGAATTCTCTGGTAGTCCAGTGGTTAGGACTCTGTGCTCTCACTGCCAAGGGCCTGGGTTCAATCACTGGTCAGGGAACTAAAATCCCACAAGCCACACATGGTACGGCCAAAAAAAACCCCCAAAACCACAAACAGACAAAAAAAGAAATGTGCCTAAGGAAGGACCACAGTTTTTAAACATAAAACTGGTTGAAGGGGGTGGAGGGGGCACTGTCAAAACATTTAGATTGCTGGGATCCCTTTTCTTAGAGTTTTTTCTCTAGAGCAAAGGAAATAAATTTTTAAACAGCACAGTTCCTATAGGAATAACCCAGTTCCAAAGGAATTGGACCAAAGGCTTAGCAGTGCAGTTTCAGTAGGAACAGCCTTATTTCAAGAGACAGGCCAAACAAGTACTCTCAGAAAGGACAAAGCCTGTAAAGAAAGGATGAAGTCTTCCAAAAAAAGCAGATCTCAAATAAAGCCTGGAGAGCCTCAAAACACAAAAAGAGTGGGGTTTGAACCCTGGAGAAAACTTAACCCTCAAACTCCAGGGTCAGCAAGAAAGTAGTGAGCTACCAGTAGGCTCTGCAAGTCCACACCTGTTGGCTCACTGCCTTAGAGTTCTTAGGGGTCTTCTCTGGATCCCTCTTCTGACACCAAGTAATGTTGACCTAAATCAATGAAACCATCAGTTATATTACCAGCAAAAATGGTTTATTTGAGAACAGCAAAGAATTGCAATTCAAGGTACACAATCTGTGGTGTACCACAGGTAAGTTCGGAGAACAAAGGAGAGGAACTTTCTTTTATAGAGGAGAAGGAGGAGTTGGGAGGGGCTGTTCTAAACAAAGAGCCCTTTGGAGGAAACTGGGAGTTGGAAGTACAGTGACTTTTCATTGGCTGAGCTGTGCTGGTGAAGGAAAACTAAGAGAATTTGTAGGCAGCAGACCTGCTCTAAAGGGACAGTTAAGGGAGATTCTTCAGACAGAAATCTAATGATACCAGAAGGAAACTTGGAGCACCAGGATTAAGGAAGAGCAACAGAAGTGATACATATCATAGACTATTCTCCTCTCAAGTTCTTTAAAATATGTTGCACAATGAAAGCAAAATTTACAGCATTGTCTAGGGGGGATTTCAATGTCAGTGTGACGTATAAGACAACTATAACGTGAAAGGTGGGGAGAAAAGAGACCAACGTGGTCTCCAACTGAAGTGGTAAATACTGATTACAAACAGACTGTAGAAAGTGATGTATGTATTTTGAATTCCCTAGAAAAACCAGTAAAATTTTATACAAAACAGATATAGTCAAAATCATAAGAGAAAAATTTTAATGGCATATGAAAAAAATGTTCAAATAACACAAAAGAAGGCAGGAAAGGGGAAAGGAGGAATGAAGAAAAAAAAACACCAAAATAATAAAATGCTAGACCTAAATTCAAAGTACCGTTTTGAATTGAATTGCCAAATACCAATTGAATTACCAAATTCAAATTATCCATATTACACTAGGTGTAAATGGATTTCCCTCATAGCCTAGGAAAGTGCAAGGGTTTTAGGAACTGAGAACCAGAGACAGATGAAGACCAAATATATATTTCTCATTATAAATCACAATATCTAAATCTGTTTACAAGAAACTTACTTCAAATATAATGATAAAGTAGATTAAAGTAAAAGGATGAAAGATGATATACCATTCAAATACTAATCAAAAGAAGACAGGAGTGAGTGGTTTTGTTAATATCACACAACATAAACTTTAGAGCAAAGCGAATTACCAGGGATAAAGAGGGACATTGCATATTGAAAAAAGGGACAATTCTTCAAGAAGCCATAGCAATTCTAAAGGTAGGCACCTGAAAACAGAGCTTTAATAGAAAAAAGTTTTGAAGCAAAAATTGACAACTGAAAGTAGAAATAGACAAATCCACAATTGGATCCACAGTTGGAGTCAGCAGTACTTCTCTCTCAGTAACAGATAAAACTAGTAGACAGAAGATCAGCAAGGATATAAAATAAGTGAACAATGCTATCAACCAACTGGACATAATGATATTTACAGCACACTCCACACAACAGCAACAGAATGTATATTCTTCTCAAGTGCAGATGGAACATTCACCAAAATAAAGCATAGCTTGATCTGAAAAAACAAACCTTAGCAAATTTAAGATAATCAAAAACATACAAAGCATGTTGTCTGACTATAATAGAATTAGAGTAGAAATCAATATGAGAAAAATGTCAGGAAAATCTTTAATCACTTGGGAATTAAACACCACAATCCTAAATAATCCACGGATCAAAGAGGAAGTCTTAAGGGAAACTTAAAATATTTTGAACTGAATGAAATTAAAATACAGCATGTAAGAAACTTGAGAGATGCAGCTAAAGCAGTGCTTAGAGGGAAATTTATAGTACAAATGCTTACATTAGAAAAGAAGAAAGGTCTCAAGTCAATAATCTAAATTTCCATCTCAAGAAATTAGAAAATGATGAGCAATATAGACCCAAGTCATGCAGAAGAAGGGAAATAAATATAAGAGCAAAAATCAAAAGAATGTGGAAACCAAAAAACAATAGAAAAAAAATGTGAAAAAGCTGATTCTTTGGAATGATCAATAAAATTGATAAACCTCTAGCAACACTGGCAAAAAAAAAAAAAAAAAAAAAAGTGCAGACACAAATTACCAGTATCGGGAACGAAAGAGGTCTGTCACTACAGACATCACAAAAGGATAGGAAAGGAATGCTCTGAGTAACTCTGTTGACATAAATTCAATAGCTGGAGTGCCATGGACCAAGTCCTCAAAAGCCACAAGCTACCAAAACTCACTCAGCATGAACTAGATAGCCTGAATAGCCCTATTACTACTAAAGAAATTAAATCTATAGTTAAATATCTTCTGAAAAAGAAAGTCTCATAGTTTCACTGGCAAATTACACTAAACATTTAAAGAAGAAATACAAAGTCTACAAATCCCTTCCAGGAAATAAAAGGGGAAGGACAACTTTCCAACTCGTTTACCAGTCCAGCATCACCCCAGTACTGAAACCAGCACTAAAAAGAAAACAACAAACCCTTGTGAACATAGCTGCAAAAACCCTCAACAGATAGAATTATTCTTATTCTCTGAAGTAGTTCTGTTCTATGAAGTCACTGCAAACTCCAAGTTAGCCAACACGGAACCACTGCTCCCCAGGGGAGATAGAGGCTCAGGTTCCTGAAAGCACAAAAGCACAAAAAACATGGCACGAAACAGACCGTGAAAAGGATGCTTGTTTACAGCAAGAGCTGAAACAAGAAGGCAGTGTCGCCTTGCTCAACCTCAGCTGAGGACGTGCACATCGAGTCATTCAAACTTTTTGCTGCTCTGTTCATGTCCACAGATGACCACGGAAGCGCTACAAGTATTGATTTGGGAATTACAAAACAATTTTGAGGTTGGTAAGCAAAATTGCAAATACAAAATCCACAAATAATGAGACCTGACTGTGTTAACAAATAAAATCCAGTGAGATATAAAGAAAACAATGCACCACAACCAAGTGAAGCTTATCCTGAGAATGTATGGCTGGTTCAGTATTTAGGAAAATCAGTCAGTGCATATCACCACACTGAGTGTCCAAAGAAGAAACATCACATGAACATATTAAAGGATGAAGACAAAGCACGTGACAAAATACAGCGCTCATTCGTGATGAAAACTCTAGCAAACTAGAGGGAACTTCCGCACCCTGACCAAGGGCATCGCATAACACCTACAACTAACACCGTGCTTCATGGTGGACGACAATTCAGCCTGGGAACGAGGCTCAGGTGTGCAGTCATCACCATACTTCATGCACCCGGGAGTCTTTGCCAGGGCAGTAGGTGAGAAGGAAGAAGAGGCACACACGAGAGGAGGAGATGCCGCTGTCCTGTTTACAGACCACACGACTGTCTGCGTCAGAAACTCCAGGGAATCTACACAGGCTCCTGGGGCTAATAGGTGGGCTTAGCACGGTGGTGGGTACAAGGTCAACCACAAAGACCAATTGCATCTACTTACCACCAATGAACAATTGAAAACTGAATTTTTAAAAGTACCATTTACAATAGCTCCCCACAAAAATGAAATACCTAGGTATAAATCTAACAAAACATGTACTGGATCGTTGTTCTGAACACTAGAAAAATGCTGACGAAAAGAATTTTAAGACCTAAACACTAACTAGAGAGAAGAGAAATTGTGTTCAGGGATTGGAAGCCTCAAAATTGTAAAGATATCAGTTCTCCACAAGCTGATTCTATAACGCCAGTAAAAGTTTCAGGAGAATTTTTTTGTACATAAAGAGGGGCTGACTATAAAATTTATATGGAAGGGCATAGGAACTAGAATAGCTAAAACAATTTTGAAAAAGAAGATTGAAGTTGGAGGACTCGTACTGCACAATATTAAGGTCTACTCTGTGGGGACTTCCCTGGCGGTGCAGTGGTTAGGAATCCGCCTGCCAATGTAGGAGACACGGGTTTGAGCCCTGGTCCGGGAAGATCCCACATGCCACAGAGCAACTAAGGCCGTGCACCACAACTACTGAGCCTGCGCTCTAGAGCCCGTGCTCGGCAACAAGAGAAGCCACCGCAAAGAGAAGCCCACGCACCACAATGAAGAGTGGCCCCCGCTCGCCGCAACTAGAGAAAGTCCGTGCGCAGCAATGAAGACCCAACGCAGCCAAAAATGAATAAGTAAATAAATAAATTTATTTTTAAAAACCCACATCTTTAAAAAAAAAAAAGACTTACTATATGGCTGCATAATCAAGACAGAATTGGGGACAGAATTCCAATAGAATGTCCAGAAATGAGCCCTCACAAATATGGCCAGTCATACAGAGGTGCAGAGGGTTCCACAGAGCAAGGATGGTCCTTTCTTTTCTTAAAAATTAGTTGATTATTTTTTTGACTGCATTGGGTCTTCATTGCTGCGTACAGGCTTTTCTCTAGTTGTGGTGAGCAGGGGCTACTCTTCGTTGCAGTGTGTGGGCTTCTCATTGCGGTGGCTTCTCTTGCTGTGGAGCACGGGCTCTAGGCGCATGGGCTTCAGTAGCTGTGGCACGTGGGCTCAGTAGCTGTGGCTCGCGGACTTAGTTGCTCCGAGGCATGTGGGATCCTCCCGGACCAGGGCTCGAACCCGTGTCCCCTGCGTTGGCAGGCAGATTCTTAACCACTGGGCCACCAGGGAAGCCCCCATCCTTTTTTTTTTTTTTAATTTTATTGAAGTATAGTTGATTTACAATGTTGTGTTAATTTCTCCCTGCACAGCAAAGTGACTCAGTTATTTATATACACACACACACACACACACACACACACACACACACACACACACACACATATATATTCTCTTTCATATTCTTTTCCATTATGGTTTATCACAGGATATTGAATATAGTTCCTTGTGTTATGCAGTAGGACCATGTTGTTTATCCATCTTGCATATAATAGTTTGCATCTGCTAACCCCAAACTCCCATTCCCTCCCTTCCCCACTCCCCCTCCCGCTTGGCAACCGCAAGTCTGTTCTCTATGTCTGTGAGTCAGTTTCTGTTTCATAGATAGGTCGGTTTGTATCATATTTTAGATTCCACATGTAAGTGATGTCATACGGTATTTGTCTTTCTCTTTCTGACTTACTTCGCTCAGTTTGATAATCTCTAGGTCCATCCATGTTGCTGCCAAGGGCATTATTTCCTTCTTTTTTGATGGCTGAGTCATATCCCATTGTATATATGTACCACATCTTCTTTAGAAAGGATGGTCTTTTCAACACCCAGTGCCGGTGCCTTGGCCGTCCACATGCAGAGGAGGTGGACTTGACCAAGCCACACATCTTACAAAGAATAATTCAAAATGCTTCATAGATCAAGTTACATCATGGAACTAAGAGACTTGAGGAGAAAGAATTCTTCATGACCAGGGGTTAGGCAAAAAGTTCTTAGTAACAACACAAAAAGACCATCCACAAAAAAACACGCGGATAAATTTGGCTTCATCAAGAATTTTAAAATTTGCTCTGTGAAATACACTGTTCAGATAAGATACGGACTGAGAGAAAATACTCGCAAATCTCATCCAGGAGAAGGGGCTGCACCTAGAATATATAAAGAATTCTCCAAACTCAGCAGGAATAAGTCAAACAATCCAACCAAGAGATGTGCCATGTGACCAGAGGGGACACACGTGTGCAAAAAGCGCGTGAGGAGGCTCTCGGCATCCTCAGCCCTTGGTGCGAACTGAAGCCACAGGGAGGCTGGACCGGCATCGGCCAGACCGGCTGAAATGGAAAGTTGTGACGCGGACACTGGAAGGACGCAGAGAGACCGGCTCTCTCACGCTAGAGAACATCTGCGCAGTTTTGCATCGAGTTAAACCCAGCAGTCTGTCTCCGGGGTGGGAGCGAAAGCACAGGTCCGGCGAAGCCTCGTGCATGAATGTCCACGGCAGCTTTTCACAGTCGGAGAGCGGGAACCCCGATGCCTCCAGCACCGGGGGTTCAGCAAACGGTTCATCAGAGCAGCCGGTCTCCACGTGGGCATGGGGGAGATGCTGGGCCTCAGGTCTCAAGCTGAGGGGAGGAAGCCAGGCTCAATTCATCTCTGAGACCCCCTCCCGAGGACAAAACCTCAGCGAGGAGAGCCAGTGGGGTGGGGGGGGCCGGGGCTGGGCTGGGCGGTTCTGGTTGCGGTGGCCGGGGTCACACAAATAGACCCGTGTGCACAAAAAGGGGCAATTTCACCGCACGCCTGCAAACCACCAAACCACTCGACTGGGGCTGACTCTCGCCCTCCTCATGGGACCACAGCTGGCCCTGACTCCGGGCCTTTGCTCTGGCCGAGCCCTCGGCCTTGGGCCCTTTCCAGTCACCTGACTCCGCTGACCTGCCCCTCGCCTGAGCACGGGCACCGTCCTCCCGCTGGGGAAGGGCGGGGTCGGAGGGCAAAGTCTGAGCAGCCTCGGAGGGGACCACCCTGGGTGGGGCTGGTGACCCCAGGTGGGGGCAGGCAGCAGCGGCTCGTCACCTGCCTGACAGCGGACCCGGGCTCAGGGGAGCGGTGACCAGCGTCGGGTGGCGGGCAGAGGCGGGACGGCACCTGGCAGGTGCCTGAGAGGCGACAGACGGGCCAGCTTCCACGCTGCTGCCACTGCTTACCCACCAGCCCAGGTGAGGGGCCGTCTTGGTCTGGGGGTGCTGACCGGTCCTGAGGGCGTGCTCTGTGTGGAGTCTCCCCAGCTTCTCTGCCCACCCGCTGGGGGCTCAGGCTGGGGGCTCAGGGTGCTACACGCCCTGGAGGGGTGTGTGAGGGGGGATACCGGTGTCCCTGGCCCTGCCTGTAACTGGTCTGTCTCTGTGAGTGGCCTGTGGCCAGCGTGCTTTTGGGGACACAGGCTGGGTCCCGTCCGCCCTGGCCTGGCAGCGGCTCGAGCAGATCACCCGTCCTCTCTGAGCCTCGCTCTTCCCTCCTTAAAACGGGATCATGACGCAGACGGGCCGCCTGGAGCCCAGGGCCCTGCACTCGCCCTGAGAGGCGGACGCCCCCTGGGAACAGACGCATTCCTGCGGAGATACTGATGCCGCACAAAGTCCATGAGCCTCAGAGCTCTGCAGGCCTCAGACCATTTCCTTTGGACAGTGGCGGCAACTGGCCCGAGGTCCCTGGTGACCTCGTGTGCGTGGGTCCCCGCTCAGGGACGTTTGGGGGCTGGAGAGGGCCCTGCAGAGGCCTCAGCCACTGAGCTGGTGCCGTGGCCCCGTGCAAACCACATTCCTGGGTCAGCCTGGGCCGGCTGCGAGGGATGGTCATGGGACCAAGTGAAAAGGTTCAGATCAGAGAAGCCCGAGGTTGGGTTTTTAAACAGAAACCAGATGAATCTGTTCAGAACCCCTCAGCCTTCAGGTCCTTCAGGAGAGAAACCGCGCTTCCCGGGACCCGCTGACCTGCGTGGCAGCAATTAGACATCCAGGCAGTCGGTCAGCTGTCCCCACCGAGTTCAGGCCTGACCCCAGGACTCTTAGAAAACTGTCCTGGGAGAGGCCTGGGGTGAGGGCTGCAGGTAGGTGGGAGAGGTGGGGCCCTGGGTTCCCGGAGTTCACTGTGGATCTGGGGCTCCTTATCCTGCGGGGGACGGGAGAGGAGCTGGGGTCCTGGGAGGGTGCGGGCAGTGGGGCTGGCAGATCACACGGGGGTGGCTCTGCTGGGCCCCGGCGTGGCACTAGAAAGGGGGTCTCCGGGACCTCCTCATTGTTGTGTGTTGCAGCCTAGCCTGTCGCCAGACAGGGCGTCCCGGTGCCCGGCCCCTGTGGCGCTGTGACACCACGCGTAGCCCGGCTCTCCGGCGTGGTGGTCTGTAGTCCTGCCCATCGACCCAGCCGGGGTGGGCTGTCTGAGCCCCGGGGAGGGTGCTCACTGCTGCCAACCCCACAGGTGCCAGTCCCGCCCCCATGGGGCTGACATGGAGGGAACGGGCCTTCACAGCCCTGCTGGGGGCTGCAGCGGTCTCAGGCCTCACCACGCTCATTCTCTTCCTGGTGGAGGCCACCAACATCCTCCTGCCCGCAGACACCAAGGTGTGCCCCCAGACCCCACCCAAGGGAGGCTGGGCTGGGCCGTGACGGCCCCTACGCCCTCCTGACCCTGGTTTCACTCCCAGTTCGGGATCGTGTTCGACGCTGGGTCCTCCCACACATCACTCTTTGTGTATCAGTGGCTGGCAAACAAGGAGAATGACACAGGTGTGGTCAGCCAGGCCCTGGCCTGCCGGGCGAAAGGTCAGTGGGCAGTTCCATCAGCGGTGGACGGGTGCTGGGAGCTGCTAGCCGCTGCCCGGCTGGGGTTCCCAGCTGGGTGGAGGTTTGGGAAGTGGCACAGGCTGGAGCTGGGCAGTAGCAAATCAGCCTAAAGAAAAGGGGCTCAGAGAGGTTCAGTGAGTTGCCCCAGGGGGCCCAGCCGGTCAGTGGGAGCCAGGCCAGGGCTCTGGATCTGTCCTGCCTGAGCCCGCAGAGACCCGAAACAAACCATTCCAGCTCCTGGGGCTCCAGACGTGGCATCCCTCCAACCTCTCCCTCGGACTTCACGTGGCCTCTCCCCTGTGTGTCTCAAATCTCCCTCTTCTGTCTCTTGTAAGGATGCCAGTCGTTGGTTTCAGGGCCCACCTGGGGAATCCAGGGTGATCTCATCTTAAGATCCCTAACTGAATGACATCTGCAAAGACCCTTTTTCCAGATACGGTCCCATCCGCAGGCTCCGAGGGTCACGATGCATCTTTGGGGGCTGCTTTTCAGCTCAGCTTCCTTCGGGGCCTGGAGCCTTGTCCTGTGGTGTTGTGTTTCAGGGCCTGGCATCTCTTCCTACGCCTCTGACCCTGCACAGGCTGGCGAGAGCCTGCAGGGCTGCCTGGAGGCGGCGCTGGCACTGATCCCAAAGGCCAAGCATCAGCAAACGCCCATGTTCCTGGGGGCCACAGGTGGCATGAGACTGCTCAGGTGCGGGGCTGGCGGGGGCCCACACACGTCCCCGGGGCGCAGTGTGAGAGCTGTGGTCCCTGCTCAGCGGGATGGAGGAGGGGTGGCTTCTGCCAGCCCCAGCGGCCTGTCCTCTCCGCGCAGCCAGAAGAACAGCTCTCAGGCGGAGGACGTCTTCGCAGCGGTCAGCCAGGCCCTGAGCCGGTCTCCCGTGGCCTTCTGGGGCGCTGAGCTCCTGGCTGGGCAGGACGAAGGGGCCTTAGGTTGGGTCACCATCAACTACGTCCTGGGCCTGCTGGTGCAGGTGCCACAGACGGCCCCAGGGTGGGAGGGGCACCCGGGGGGGTCATCGTGGCCGGCCCCAGGGTGGGAGGGGCACTCGGGAGGTCATCGCAGCCCCAGGACTCAGTGCCGCCTGTCTGTGGTCAGTACTCCTTCTCCGGAGAATGGATCCAGCCTCTGGAGGGGACGTTGGTGGGCGCCCTGGACATGGGTGGGGCCTCCACCCAGATCACCTTTGTGCCTGGAGGCCCCATCCTGGACACCACCACCCAGGCCACCTTCCGCCTCTATGGCACAGAACACAGCGTCTACACCCACAGCTACCTCTGCTTCGGGCGCGACCAGATGCTGAACCGGCTCTTGGCCGGGCTGGTGCAGGTGGGCTGCTCTGCGGGAGGAGGGCGGGGCGCCCTGCCAGGCGGGTGCTCAGAGGTGCCCCCACCCTCCCCGCAGAGCAGCCCGAGCCTCCTGGTGCGTCACCCCTGCTACCACAGCGGCTACCGGGGCACGCTGGCCCTGGCCCCCCTGTATGGGTCGCCCTGCGTCCAGGCCGCAGCCCCCCGAGACCTCGGCCAGAACCTCACTGTGGAGGGGACGGGGAACCCCGGGGCCTGTGTCGCCGCCATCCGGGGTCTCTTCAACTTCTCCAGCTGCGACGGCCGAGGAGACTGCGCCTTCGACAGGGTCTACCAGCCCCCCGTGCGGGGACAGTTCTACGTGAGCCCCCGCGGCCTGCCCTCGGGGCCAAGCTTCCCCTCGGGGCCCCAGGGCCCGACCCCAGGGGGACCTTGGGGAGCCTGGGACCCCGGGTGGGGTGGGGTGGGGCGGGGCGGGGCGGAACCTGGCTCAATCTGGGCCCCCCGCCTTGCGCCCTGCCCGGGCACTTCTTCACCCCCCTCCCCCAGGCCTTCTCCAACTTCTACCACACCTTCCACTTCCTGAACCTCACCCCCAGGCCGCCGCTGGCCACGGCCAATGCCACCATCTGGGAGTTCTGCCAGAGGCCCTGGAAGCTGGTGGGTGGATGCGGGCCGCCCGCCCCCACCTGGGCTCCAGCTCCCTGGGCTGCAGACTCCACCGAGCGGGGACCCCGTCCCAGGCAGTGTGGCCGGGGGGCCGGGGGGCTCCAGGCAGGAGACTCAGGGGCACGCCTCCGAGGGGGGCCAGCCTTGGGGGCCCAGGAGGTGAGGCCTCATGGGGCTCCTGGCCTCCCGGGCCCCCAGGTGGAGGCGAGCTCGCCCGGGCAGGACGGCCAGCTGCGCGACTACTGTGCCTCGGGCCTGTACATCCTCACACTCCTGCTCGAGGGCTACAGGTTCAGCCAGGAGACCTGGGGCGGCATCGAGTTCCGCAAGCAGGTGACGGCTCAGGGCGAGAGGGGGTTGGGGCTTCGGGCCGCCGCCCGCAGCCTGACCGGCCGTGTGGCCCGCAGGCCGGTGGCACCGACATCGGCTGGACGCTGGGCTACATGCTGAACCTGACCAGCCTGATCCCCGCCGAGGCGCCCGCCCAGTGGCGGGCACAGAGCTATGGCGTCTGGGTGGCCGGAGTCGTCTTTTTGGTGCTGACCCTCACGGCCATTCTCGGGGCCACTGTGGTGCAGCTCTGGCTCCGGGACTAGGCTGGCTGCCACCTGGTGCTGGAAGGCAGAGGCCTGAGCTGGCCGGAGCCTTCCTGAGCCCCAACCCCCAAGGCTCGCCCTGTGGGCTCTGGCCCCATGGTCACATGGCCCCCTTTTGCCGTTGGGGTCATTCTGGCCACGGAGGCTGTGCCGTGGCCCCGACCATGGCCTTCAAGTGCCAGCACCCCAGCGGGTTTCCCATGTTGCACGAGGGCTGGGCCATCGCGACCCCTGCAGCCCTCAGGGCTGTGTGACTGCAGACCTACGGGTTCAGGGCCAGGCCAAGCCTGGGAGTAGGGGTGACTGCTGGAGGTAGAGGGGGCCCGGCTCTTTGGGAGGGGCCGGCAGCGGGCCCTGGCCTCTCCAGGAGCTGGCAGAGCCAGTGTACAGGCTCTGTGGGCTTTTCCCAGAGCGGCCAGCCCACACCCTCGGAAGCGTCAGTCAGGTCCCCTCAGTGGCCAAGCCCAGAAGACGGACCACACCTTGGTGGGGGCAGATCGCCTTTATTAAACCCTCCTTGCCACGGACTTCTTAGCGCCAAGCTCCTCATGTGCGCCGGCCGGCCGGGACCACGAAGCACTTGGGGAAAATCCCGACGCGGCCGTCACAGTGGCCCTCCAGCCACGCCTGGTCCACTGCAGGGGGCGTCAGGGCATCACCACATCTGCTCACAGACACCGCGTCTGCCCCGGGGCCCCGGCAGGGCGATGGGGGGCGGGGGCAGTGCCAGCTCTACCTTCGCACAAGACGTCCACCGTGTCTCCGGGCTGCAGGGCCAGGTCCTCGGGCCCCTGGGCGGAGTAGCCGTGCCGGGCCACCACCTGGTAGAGGACAGGCCGGCCGCCCACTCCCTGCGGCAGCGGGGAGAGCTGTAGGGTAAGCTCGGCACGGAGAGAAGGGCTGGACATCCCCGCCCCGGGCCGCCTCCCGCCCTGGCTCACCTGGCACCGTAGCCGCAGCTCCCCAGAGCCGGCAGCCGCGCCCCGCCAGGCCCTCTGCAGTGCCTCCTCCCCGGTGAGGGGCACCCAGCCCCTGCTGTCACTAGGGTCTCGGTAACTGCAAAGAGATGCCTCAGAGTGGGCAGCGCGGGCAGGGGCTTTAGGGAGGGTGCTGACCTCTGACCTCAAAAGCCTCTCCCAGGGCCGGGACTAATAGGTGCTCAGCTTGGAGCCCTCCCACCCGGCTTTCCAGCTCACCTGAGCTGCCCACTCTGGGCCTGGGGAGGGAGGGCCCGGCTCATCAGGGCCCGCAGGCTGGACAGGTCAGCTCCTCTTGGGGCCCTCAGGGCCAGGGTGAAGGTACACTGCACTGTGAAGGTCACCAAGGACTCGGGGCCCCCTGCAGCCACACCCTGGGTCCAAGCAGAAAGGTGGTTGGTCTCCAAGGACCCAGATCTGTGTGCCCAGGACTGCCAGGGTGGGCTTCAGGCCAGGGGGCAGGGCAGGGACCGAGAGGGTGGGAGGGGGCTGGGGCTCTGGACTTGTGAGGCTTCTTTAGCTGGGGTCCCTAGAGGCATTCGGAGGATGGGGTCTGGCCTTGGAGCCCCACATCCCTGGGGGGTGGAGGGTGACATGAGAGCCAGTGCCTCTTACCCCAGCGCCTGCAGGATCCTCAGAGGAGCCAGGGCCCGGCCCCCCAGCCACCACCAGCCCTGCGGAGCGGGGAGGAGTCAGGGACTCCGGTGGCTACCAACCCCCAGAGTAGAACATGTCGGAGTAGAGGAGATGCTGGCACCACCGGGAGCCCCAAGGCCACCAGCTTCCTCCCCGGAGGACAAAGAGGCTGCTCCCAGCCCGGCCCAGATACCTGCCTGGGGCTCCCTCCACAAAGTGCCCTCCCACTCCCAGCCGCTCAGGGCGCCTCACCTGGAGGGATCCGCTGGCCAACTTGCTCCACGTGAGGCTTCTGCAAGGAAAGCCACAGGCTGGGGCTCTGCCGGGCCGGGGTGGGGCCCTGAGGGTAGAGGTAGCTTTCCCTGGGCCTGGAGCTCGTCGGGGGCGGTGCCCAGACACTGTCCAAGCAGAGCCAGTGGTGAGGGGCATGGCCTGCAAGACAGCCTGGCCAGGCAGGAAGCCACAAATCTAACGGCATTGGAGGTGAATCCGGGGCATGAACCAGGTCCCTATAGGCCTGGAGACTACAGACAGGCCACCTTGCGCTGTGGGCACCAATCCGTCTTCCCCTGGCCCACCAGGAGGTGGCAGCTCCAGCTGGGGTTCCCGGTGACCCTGGGGGCTGGGGACCGAAGCCAGGGACCCGCTGGACTTCACCCTGTGTTGGGACCCTAAGCAGTGGGTGTGCTGAGGGGCGGCAAAAACCCCAGAGGGCCCCAGTCCTGGCCACATCGACCAGCTGACTCAGATGCTGATTTCAGGTGGGATCTGAAAGTTGGACTAAGTTTGTAAATGGAGTGTTTAGATTCTTATCAGACTTGTCAGCTGTTTAAAGCAATTAGGAAGCTGCTGCAGCCCACCGTCAGGAGGGTCAAGTGCTCGAACACCCAGTGTGTGAACTTAGGGCCACGGGGTTTCGTCAAGCACAGTCGTGACGGATGGCTTTCAAGGGCACCAACTGTCCACCGAGTTGGCTGGGCATCAGTGAAAGAGGAAGTGAAGTGACCGTCTCGCCTCAAACTGAGTCCTTTCATAAACTGAATGTAAAAGTTAACCACCTTCTCTGTGCTGGGCGGCCTCCCGGCTCACCTGCCCGGCACACCTGCCCAGGAGAACCCTGTGCCCCTCCCTTCCTCGGCCTCACCCAGTGCCTGGGGCATCTCGGGGAGCCCCACGTCCAAGAAGGAAGGCCGGGGGCCCCAGCTGAGGGGTGGGAGCCTCATGGCTATGACGCACAGACTGCAGGCCTCTCCCGGGCCCAGGGTGGGGAGCAGACACCCAGGCTCCTGTCTGTGCACACGTGAGCAGTGTGTCCCTGACCCATGGCGTCCGGTCACTGTGGCTGGCTCCCGCCAAGTCCCTGGCCTGCCTGAGGAAGCCAAATCTCTATCCTCCAGCAGGTGATGAGGCCACCTGCCCTGCCCTGAGACCCTTGCAGGGCCCAGCTGTGGCTGGTCCTGAAGCTCAGCCTGGGGCAGGGGTCCTCCAAATACTATGGCCCCTGCCTGCCCTGCCCGGGCTCACCCACCTGCTCATCATTGGTGACCAATGTGCTATGGTCAGCCCGCCCAGCCTGGCCAGAGCTGACCTCCATCTCCGCATCAAGGGGTGCCCTGGGGCCACAGCGGGTACCAGGTCTGGAGGGGCCTGTGTCACGGGCCCTGGAGGGAAAGGGGAGGGGTCGTCGTTCTCAGGCCTCACCCAGCCAGCACAGAGGTCGAGGTCCTCCATGAAAGGTGGGCCTAGGAGAGCCCTGAGCTGGAAACAAACAGCACCCCAGTCGGACCACCACCTGTGAGGCTGCATCTGGCGGGGCCGGCAGGGCTGCTCCCGTCGGCCTGCAGCCCAGCCTGCACCCCACCCCGGTGCCTCTGGTGCCCACCCCCAGGCCTGAGCAGAGCTTCAGTGAGGGGCAGGCAGGCGCTTTCCCCAGGAGCAGAACAGGCTCAGGACAAACAGGGGCACAGGGAGGGCTGAGCAAGGCGGGACCCCTCACCCTGCACCGGGGCTCTAGCCAGTCCAGAAAGGGGACACAGCCACCTGGCCCCTGGCCCGGAGTGGCCACACTGGGCCTGCAAAGGGGCTCTGCTGACAGGGGAAGAAGAGTGGGGGCCCACGGCCCCTTCCTACCATTCGGCAGCCCCAGGCCTGGCTTCGCCACGCGCGTAGAGAGCCTGTGGGCACACAGCGACCCCCTCCTCAGGGTGCAGACCCCACGGAGCGTCGGGGGCTGGGGGGCAAGGCTGCACAGTTTTCACTGGCTCTCTCCCGGGATGGGACGCCCCCCACGTTTAGATCAGAAGGACGTTGAGAAGCCCGCGGGGAGGGTTTAAGGCATCCTTAAGAGTAATGGGTCTGGAAGGCCCCACCTGCAAAACGTCAGAGGAGAAGTCAGGTGGCTGGAAGGCTGCCCACCCACCTGTGGCTGCTGAGGCCGGGCGTCCTCGTGCGGGCCGTCAGGGATGGCGGAGGCCACCACCTGCGGAGGGACAGCAAGGGGCCGGCCGAGTCAGGGGTGCCCAGCCCTCGCTGCCCATTCTGAACCCCAAAGTCTCCCATCTGCCCGGGGGGTGCTGCCCAAGCCTGGCCCAAAGACGTTGGATCACATGGTGGGGGCAGGGAGGTGGGAAGAATATGTCTGAAGAAGGAGAACGTCTGTGCTGATCATTTCAACTTATTCTTTGTACAACCTTTAAAATATTCTTGTTTCTTAGAAGCAGTCATCTCCTGTGATAACAGGACTCCAAGTTGATGGATTAATGCAGCTCAGAGCCCCCTCCTCCACGCAGCCCTCCAGCAAAGACGCACGGCACCTAGCCCTCGGGTGACCGGGGGGGTGTCAGGCCTGGCTGAGGGCCACCAGCTGGAAAGCAGAGTGCATCTTCCTTTGTGCACAGGGAGCCTCCTTTCCCACCTTTGGGGCGAGCTGCTCCCCGTCATGCTGTGACTTTGCTGCCCTGCCCTGACCCGGGGTGGGCAGAGATGGCCCAGGCCAGCCTGCCTCGGGCCTCCCCAGGGTCTTGCTCTCTGAGGCAGAGATGTAGGGAAGACACAGAAACACAAAACCCAGGAGATGCTGAGGCCCGAAGAGCGAGTCGAAGGCAGAGGTAGGCAGGGCCGGCACCACCTTGGGGGTCCTCAGCAGCTTCTGCTGGGCTCCACCGCCAGGTTCCAAGAGCCAGATCTGTGAGCCCCATTTGGAAACACTGCTGCCCACCCCAGGAGCCTTGTGTCCTCTGTCCACCCACCAAGGCCTCGATGACCCCGGGTGTCCCCTGAACTCAGCCTGGAAGCTCGGGACACGGTGTGAGCTCAGCAGGGCCTGGCTGCCCGCCGCCCTGCGGCCTGCTGGGTGCTGCTGGCCCCTGAGCCCCTGGGGCCTGAGAAGCGAGAAGCTACCCCTCCCTTACCTTGGCCTTGCCCAAGAAATCCACAGGCTCCAGGTGCTCCAGGTGCCGCCTGTGCGGCCGGAAGACCTCACCCCTGGGGACCTGCCGAGGCTGCAGGGGGGCCTGTTTCTGGAGGGGGGTCCGGATAATGCAGACCTGAGCACTGGGCCAGGCCTGAGGCTGCAGGAGCCTCAAAGCAGAAGGGACGGCTTGGCCCTGTCACCTACTTCCCATAGCCCATGGGAAGTCCAGCCCACACCTGGGCACATAGGCTGCCTCCCTCCAGAAGTTTCTTCAGCTCATATAGTCAGTCTTGGGGGCCGGACAGATGTGAGCCCCAAACTGCAGGCTATGGGCCGGGCAAGCCACCTGAGTCAGCTTAGGAGTCTGGCTCTGCTCACCTGCCCCCTCACCTGCCCCCCACCTGCCCCCTCACATCCCCTCACCTGCCCCCCACCTTCCCCTTCACCTGCCCTCACCTTCCCCCCACTTGCCCCTCACCTTCCCCCCACCTGCCCCCTCACCTCCCCTCACCAGCCTTCACCTGCCCCCACCTTTCCCCTCACCTTCCCCCTCACCTCCCCTCACCTGCCCCCTCACCTGTCCCTCACCTGCCCCCCTCACCTGCCCACCTGCCCCCACACCTCCCCTCACCTGCCCCCTCACATGCCCCTCACCTGCCCCCTCACCTCCCCTCACCTGCCCACCTGCCCCCACACCTCCCCTCACCTGCCCCTCACTTGCCCCCCACCTGCCCCACACCTGCCCCCTCACCTGCCCCCTCACCTCCCCTCACCTGCCCCCAATCTGCCCCCTCACCTCTCCTCATCTGTCCCCCACCTGCCCCCTCACCTCTCCTCACCTCCCCTCACCTGCCCCCTCACCTACCTCCCACCTGCCCCTCACCTGCCCCCTCACCTCCCCCCACCTGCCCCCTCACCTCCCCTCACCTGCCCCCCATCTGCCCCCTCACCTCCCCTCACCTGCCCCCCATCTGCCCCCTAACCTCTCCTCATCTGCCCCCCACCTGCCCCCTCACCTCTCCTCACCTGCCCCTCACCTGCCCCCTCACCTACCTCCCACCTGCCCCTCACCTACTCCCTCACCTACCCCTCACCTGCACCTGGCCCAGGGCGATGTCCAGGTCATCGCGGGCCCCTTCCGGCCCCTTGGAGATGGCTTCCTCTAGGCTGTGGGTGGCCTCTGCCCAGAGCCCCAGCTGGCTCTGCACTGCAGCCACGCTGAAGAGCACCTGAGAGTGAGACGGGGGTGACGGCAGGCCCAGGACGCCCCCCAGCCCCACCCCCACCAGCTCTGCCCCCAGCCCCACCGCCTGGTCCCACACCTGGCTCTGCCCCGGGGCCGGCTCTGCCCCACAGGCCTCATTCCCCAGACCCCCAGCCGGAGCGGATCAGCCCTCCCTGCTTCTCTGCTCTGAATGTCAGGCGGACCTCCCATCTCTGGAAGCAGCCTCTTGGCCTTCGCAGCCCCGTCCTGCACTTGGCCTGACCCCCTCCTCCCCGTGCTGCCCTGCTTACTGAACCCCCAGGAGTCTGGGGTGCTGTCTGAGGAAGGCCTCTCTCCGCCCGCCCCTCCCTCCGTGTGGAAGGACGTTTTGGGCTGGATGTGCTGGGAAACAGCAGCAAGTGGCCACGCTCCCGGGAGCCGAGGGCGGAGGGTGCGGATCGCTCACCCGCGGCAGCCTCTGTCCCCGCAGTCCGCGGGGACACCGCGCTCCCAGAGCTGCTGTCACATGGCCTGCTGGGGTCACGGCCGGCCGACTCCCACAGCCCGCCTTGCACACAGTGCCCTGGGCCAGGGCCACCCCGGCAGGATGTCCCCCGCGGCTGGCTTACTGGGACATGGGTGGTTCCCAGGGGCTCCGAGGCAGCACGTTTCTGGGAGCGCATGGGTGCTCCTCCTAAGCCCCTCCATCACTGCCCACCCCGCCCCAGGAGGCCAGGAACGGCGCCAAGCGAGAACCCCAGGGCGGGGATGCCAGGGGCCCACAGCCAGGCCTGCTTCGGCCCAGCCCCTGCCCAGCCTGTCACCTCTCGCTGACCTCTGACCCTCCCCTGCACCCCCCGGTGGGATTTGGGGGCCCCTCTGGCCAGAGGGAGCACCTGAGTCAACACGGCCCCAGCTGTGACAGTGACCCAGAGAATGGGGTCTTCAGGACGAGCGGCCTGGAAGGACCACCTGGGCCGCCTATCCACAGACAGCACCCCCAGCGCCCAGCCGCGTCCCGCTCCCCGCACGCCCACCTCCCAGGCCTGCAGCTTGAACCGCAGGCCCAGCTGGGTGTAGTCGATAGCGGCGTTGCCCCTCAGCTGTGCCAGGGTCCGCTGGAAGTCGGACAGGGCCTCCCGGAACCTGTGGGCGGCAGGGGAGCCTGGCGTGGAGGCCCTCAGCTGCCAGAGGGCAGGAGGCGGAGCTTCGCCCAGCCCCACGCTGCCCCAGCTCCTGCTGCAGTGGTGGAGGCCGTGGTGGTCACCCATGTCTCAACACGGGGGGTCCACACACAGATGGGCTGAGCAGCACGTGGGGCTCCAGCTCTGTCCTCTGGGCGCCTCGCTCCCCTGCCTGTACCCCAGACCCTCTCCCAAACCTCGGTGTGCAGAGTGCCCTGGGCGTGTCCGGCCTGCTTCTCGGGCCTCACGCCACGGGCCTCCCCATGCAGAGCCCCACTGGAAGCTCCCCAGCCCCCACCAGAATCCCCATCGCCCCCAGGAAGGCTCCTGGGTCGATGAGAAGAGGAGGTCTCCCCCAGAGCCCACCTGCCCCCAGTGGGACCTTCTGTGGGGGCCGGGCCTGTCCTGCAGCCCGGATCCCTTCTCTGGGAAGGGCCCGGCGCCGAGGGCCGGGTGGCTAGGGAGGACCCCCATCACTTCCATGTCCCGGGACGCACCACTCCTCCAGCCCTGCCCTCGGTTTCCACGTGGGCAGAACGGGTATAATCGCGCTGTCCCGGCTACAGCAGGGATGTAGGAGCAAAGGAGGGGAAGCCGGCACAAGCACTCTGTGATCCCCTGAACCCCATAAAGAGCCATGGGTCAAGGTGTGGCCCTACGCTGCTTCTGCCGCCACACGACCACAGCATCCTGTTCCTGGGCTCCCCTGGGGCCGCCCAGGAGGGGTGAGTAAGAGGAGATGACCCGTGGGCAGAGAGGAACACAGGAAAGGGCTCTGCAGAGCCAAAGGGCCATCAGACAAATAACAGGGCACTTCTGTGCTCACCTCCCCAGCTGGAAGTTGGCCACTCCTCGCTGGAAGAAGCCGACAGCCATGCAGGCATCCTTGGTCACTGCCTGGTCAAATGCCTGGGGACAAAAATGCCCATGGAACACCCAGGTCTGTAACCCCGTCACTCCTGTGTCACAGATGCGGTCCAGGCGGATGCCCAGCAATGGATCAAGGAATCGTGTTGGCCCCCATCATGGCCACCTGCAGGAGAAGGTCTCCCGCGCCCACCCAGGGGGCCTCTGAGTCTGAGGCTGGGCGCACGCGTCACGGCCACAACCCAAAGCCGCCTGGGCTCCCAAGGTGCCCTGCGATGCACTCAGGGGCAGTTCGGTGGCAGCACAAGCCAACCTGTTTACCATGAGGACAAGGAAACATTCCATCGTGTTAATAATAGTTACCTTCGGGGGAGGGGGTTATGCAAGGTTTTTGTCTTTTTTAAATCCTAGTTTTGGTAGTTCGTACAAATTGACGCACTTCTCGTCTATTAGAATCAGAAAGAGCAAAAACACAAAAGTCTTAACGTGTGTAAAACACAGCTCTTCCCGAAACTAGACTCAGAAATGACATCATCTGTTCCTAAGGAGGACAGCAGCCACCAGTTAAACACAAGCAAGAGGGGGGCATACAGCAGCTATCAAGTTAAATACAGGCGACTGGATCGGTGTCATGGCCAAGTGGGGGGCTTGTTGAAGTGAGTTTGACCCGAGGTTGAGGGTCCGCACACAGTACTGATGTGGCCACTCAGCGCTAGGGAAACCCGTTTGTTGTCCTGCCACACAGAGCAGCGAAATCGAAGCTTCCATAGGGCAACAGATTGCATTCCCAGCTACACCCTTCTCATCCTGTCCAGGTCCTCGGAGACAACCAGTTTTATTAATTGTAGCCGTTCCATCTGCTTTTAAAAAAATTTCCAGAAAACATGCCTCTGCTACTCCGTCTGCGGTTAGGGTGGAGGAGAATTTAACACTCACACCCCTCTGCGCAGAACTTTTGTCCCCTCCCTCTGGTTAAATCACAGTTTAGAGGAAGTGGTGGCTGGATTGGCCTCACACTGCTGATTCCGTGGTGTCCGGTGATCGCACCCCCCTTGTTGGATAACATTTTAACACTGACGTTGCTGCTGAGATAACTGTAGATTCATACACAGATGTGAAGAATGACAGGGTAGGTCCCTTGAACACGTTTTCGGCAGCTGTCACTGATGGCCTGAACAACGCGGGCACCTGGCTCTTTCCGAGGGGGATTCGGTGTGCTCCTGGCTTTTTGTTGTCACCCGTGAAACGTGCACCACCGTAATAAACCTGGGGGCTTGAAGGGCAGAGAGTGGCCTTGCCGGCCCCTCGGCGGAGGCACGTGTGTGTGTGCGCCCATGTGTACCCCCAGCTCTTGGTTCTGCTTTGGGGAGTGGGTGGGAGACAGGTGAGCGCTCAGATCTGGGGTTTGGGCAGCAACCAGAGACCTTATCTCCTGGTCATCACCACAGGTGTCTGCAGAAGGCCCAGCCCAAACCCTACACCCTGGGTGCCCCTTCCCAGCCCCATCCAGCTTCGAGCCTGTTTGCGGGTATGTTAGCACCTCGGCCAAGAGCACCTGAGCCAGTGTTCATCCCGGCCGTTCCCCAAAACTGCAGAGCCTGGCACATGGTCACCACACAGTGGAGGCAGTGCCAGAGCCCTGCACCCCCATCCCGGCCCTGACTCAGCTCCGCTGGGGTCCCCTGCCCACACAGGCCTCCCCTGCTTAGGTGTTCACTGAGGCGGACCTGGGGAGACATCCTCAGGTGGCCATCAGGGAGGAAGGGCAGGGGTCCT
This sequence comes from Phocoena sinus, assembly GCF_008692025.1. NCBI lineage: Eukaryota > Metazoa > Chordata > Mammalia > Artiodactyla > Phocoenidae > Phocoena > Phocoena sinus. The sequence continues at coordinate 504,478 of NC_045768.1, forward strand.
GGGCTCACCCCTGCAGCTGGGACTTTATCCCACCCCTCGTCGACCCCCCCAGGGCCAGAGGGCAGCGTCCCCCAGGGGTGGGGTCTCTGCGACCAACCCCGGGGGTGCAGGCTGTCGGGCCCCTGGCTCACCTGCAGCGCGGCTTCCGGGTCCCCGGCTAGCAGGTGCACGCAGCCCACGTTGAACCTCATCCTGGCGGACGGCTCCGGGACGCTCGAGAAGAGGCGCAGGGCGTAGTCCCAGTCCCCACGCGCCACGGCCTGCGCGCCCCGGTGCCAGTCGCGCACCAGGTCCCCGAGCGAGGGCATGACGACGTGAACACCAGCCCGGCCCCGGCGGAAGTCGGAGATTCCTGGCCGGAGCGCGGCGGGCGCGGCTGGCGGCGTTGGGGGTCCCGTCACGGGTCCGGCGGGGTGGCTGGGGGCCGAGGACCGCGGAGCAGGGGCCCCGGGATCCGGAGACCGGCGTGGGGCTGCGGGGGCCCTCTGAGGAGGACGGGAGGGTAGGGGACCGACACCGGCGCCAGGTACTCGGTGAGGGGCGGGGCGGGCCGGGGAACGCCAGGTGGGCCAGGCCTCCTGAGGCCCACGGCGCCCCCTGGCGGCAGAGCGGCCCCACCCCGTCAGCCCCGCCCCCGGACTGACCACGCCCCCAAACGGTGTCCTGGAGGCTCTCCCAAGCCGGCCCCGCCCCACCGGCCTGACCAAGACCCTAGCCTGCCTCCCGGCTCCTCCCCGGACCCGGCCCCGCCCCTCCGGACTAACCGCGCCCCCAAACAGAGGCCCGGCTCCTCCCCCCGAGTCAACCCCGCCCCTCTGGACTTCCGCCTGGAGGTCCTCCTGCTCGCGCTTCCCGGCCCGCCGCCCACAGCTCGCCAGGCCTCGTCGGCCTTGGTGCGCTGGGGAAAGCCGTCCGGGCCCGCTGCCGACGCCGTGGCCGCGGCCGGGCCAAGGTTCCGGGAGGACCCCGCCGACTCAGGTAAGCGACCCCGGGGCGCGGGCCGAGCGTGCGAGGGGCGGGGGCTGTGGAGCATGTCCTGGGCCGTGCGCTGGCCACAATTGGTGCCCCTGGGGCCTCCCGCGCCCGCGGCCGGTGCGGGGCATGGGCACAGCTGGGAGGGCTTCGGGGGTGGGTCACTCTGGCTGGGCACAGCCAGTCTAGGACCCTGGGTCGGAGCCGGAGGGTAGGCCCGAGGCTCACGTGAGGAAGCAAGTTGTGGTCCTCCCCAGCGACCCTCTCGGGACGTCCGTCAGGGCGTCCTTCCGCCCAGGGAGACCCTTCCACTCTCCGTCGTTCCCTCAGCCGGCAGGACTGGTCCAGCCCCCACCTCCCGTGGCTGGCGCTGCCCCTGTGTGGGCAGGTGGGCCCCACGTGGTGCGGCCCGGGAGACCCTGGACGCCAAGCATAGAGCCCCTGTGTACCCTGCCCCTCCCAAGTCTCTGGTTGACCTTAAAGATAAAACAGCCAGTTATTTTATCAGCAAAATGGGTTTATTCAGGAACAGCAGAGAATTGCAACTCAGGACAAGAGGGCTACAGCGAAAACTATAGTCAAGACCAGCTAATAAACGAGAGAAATGTTACTTGACAGAGAAAAAGGAGGAAGTTGGGAGGGGCCGCTTGCAAGGAGAGCCCATTGGAGGAAACGGGGTTCAGGGTGGTGACGCTTCCCATTGGCTGGGCTGCTGCCGGCGGGGAGAAAACCTGCCTTTTCCTCTGGGTCGATGTGAGGTTCATGTCTGCCTGTTTGGGGTCTGCAGACACGATGAGTGGTGGTGTGTGAGAGCTCCCCCTTCCAGCCTTCCCGACTCCATTTTAATGAGGTTCCCTTCATTCAGTTTCACACCGTGAACACCAGAAGGTCCCCCTTCCCCTTCACGGAGAAAGAAGAAGCCTCTAGAGACGGTGCCCCTGCAGATGGAGCGCGGTGGTGCCTGCCCACAGGGTCCTGGGGCTCCATCCCCAGGAGAGGCCGGGAGCCGCTCCTTAAAGTCGGGGGACCCCTACAGGTGCCTGGACCTCTCCCTTCTCAGCACACGCCCCACGGGCACCCCTATTTATGTCTTATTTGCTGCCATGATCTTAGCACCTGTGTTAGGTTTTTTCAGAGAGAGTGGTTGTTTTTTAAGGAATTAGGTCATACACTTGTGGGAGCTGGCAAGTCCAGAATTTTCAGCCCGGGGGTGGGCGCGGGCGGTGAGAGGCTGGAGACCCAGGGAAGAGTCTGGAGGCAGACATCCCTGTTCCTCAGGGGACCTCAGTCTTTTCTCTTAAGGCCTTCAACTGATTGGATAAGGCCCACCCACATCATGGAGAGTCTCTGCTTTACCAGTGTTGCTTTGTCTACTGACTTCAAGGTTAATTTCATCTGAAAAATACTTTCACAGCAACACGTGAGTGTACTTGACCAAATATCTGGGCACCATGGCCTTGTCGCGTTGACTCATAAAATTAACCGTCACAGCACCCAACCCTAGAAACACTCCCGTCGATGGGCTCTGCCCTTTTCCGTACTCAGGAGAGCACCCTCCAGGGTCCAGGGGAGGCTTGTGTCTCGGGAGATGTCAGAGCCCGGAGCCCAGCAGTAACACAGAGACCCAACTGCCTCTGACGCTGGACTCCTCCTTCCTCAGTTGGGCCTGTGACTCTGCTCAGTTATGGCTGAGTCTCCTCCCTGTGTGGCCCTGGGCCAGCTCCCTGTGCCTTACCTGTGCAGGCTTCCTTACCTGAGGACCAGGGACGATGAGGACGACCCAGCAGGGCTGCTGTGAGAAGGGCCTGCCATGATGCTTGAGAAGTGCTCAAAAGGTGTCCTGGGCCGCTGTGCCCCCAAGGACCCTGCTTCCTCACCAGTGTGGGCTCAGGTTCCCAAACTGCTGGCCTGGAGGTGGGCAGGGCCCGCACCACACACATGCTCCCTCCTCCCCGAATTCCCGTGTGGACGCTCCCTTCCTCTGAGCAGACCTCCCACCCCCCAGCCTCCCCGCAGCCCTGCCCGGTCCAGCCTCAGGTTTCCCGCCTCCCTCGCAGCCCCAGAGGGTCCCTGAGCTCAGCTGCCCCCTCCCACTGGCCCACCTGGGGCTCTGCGTCGCTGCAGCCCTCACCCCCACCCCGTCCGTCCTTGCAGCTCACGCCCTCCCCCTGATGAGCCCCGCCCACCGGGGGGCCTCTGGTCCCCGGTCCCTTCGTCCGGGCTGGAGGAGCTTGGCCCCGCCGACTGGTCTCTGTCCCCCTTGACCGTGAGCCTCAGGGGGGGGTCACGCGGGCCCCGTGCGGGCACTTGCTCCTCCCCCGGCCCAGCTCCTTCCTCATCCTCGCCTTGGGGCCCCACCTCTGCCCCATCCTGCCTCCCAGCCCAGGACCCCCTGGCTCCCGGAGGAAAAGCGGCAGCTGGAAGGCGGTCCCCGCCTCTTCCCTGGGAACGCGCCCGCTCCTGCGGGGCCCACCTGGGCCTGGTGCTGCCCCCTCGTCATCCCCACGTATCTTCCTGGGGTGCTCCCTCTAGGTATAATTTCCCCCCTCGAAACAGATGTTTGTCTTCGCATCTTGAACAAAACACTCCCCTCCTGCGCGCACACCATTTCTTTGTTCCCCTTTGCAGCGAGACTCCTTGGAAGGATTGCCAGTACTCAGCGTCTCTGTTACCTTTGCTGGCTGCTTTTTAGAAACTACGGTATGATTCACATATCATGAAGTTCATTTTTAAAGTGTGCGATTCAGTGTTTTTGTCACATTGACAGAGTTGTGCCGCCATCACCACTAACTCATCCCGCACTGCAGTCACTCCCTGTCGCGCCTCCCCCAGCCCCTGGCAACCGGTGGTCCAGTCTCTGTGGATTTGCCTCTTTTGGACAATTCATATAAGTGGAATCATAACGCATTTGATCTGTGTCTGGCTTCTCTCCCTCGGCATCGTGGTGGAGGGTCAGTCACGTTGTAGCGTGTGTCGGTTCTTCAGTCCCTTTAAGGCAGAATCACACGCTGTTGTGGCTGTTGTGTGGATGGACCGATTTTGTTGATCCGCTGATGGGCATTAGGGTTTTGCTTGCAGTGTTTGGCTCTTGTGAATCACACTTGTGTGCACATGTTTGTGTGGCCGTGTGTTTTCCGTTCTCTTGGGAGCCGGGTCAGGTGGTCACCGTGTGTAGCTTTTTGACTGTTTTCCCATCGTGCTTTTTACCCTGGATCCTGCTCCAGGCAGCCTTCCCACCAGGGTTCCACCCAAGCACTTGTCAGGGTTTCTGGTGGCTTCCTTGTGGCTCGTCCGCCTGTCGGTGCCTGGCCGGCCCTGCCTCTCTGCACTCACCACCCGGGGTCCCGTTGTTTGAATTACTCTCTGGGTGTTCTGTGTGCCCGCTACTCTTCAACTTTTCTATTTCCATAATAAAAAGATGAAAAAAGTACCATCCCTGTGCCCGCCAGTGTACACGGATTACTATTGCGGCTCTGCTCCTAATAGCCCAAAACTGGAAACAGCCTAGACGCCCTTCAGGGGGCGCTGGTCAAACAGACTGCGTCCACACTGAGGGAGCCCACTCAGCAAAAAGGATGAGCCCTGGGCACACACAGCAACTTGTGTGCATCTCGAGGGAGTGTGCCGGGTGAACGCAGACCTGGAGAGGCCAGACTGTGTGGTTCCGTCTGTGCGACTTGCTTGAAATGACAGATGATGTGGATGGTGTCAGATCGGCGTTCTCAGGAGTCGCTAACAGATCAGCGACTTGGGGCAGCTGTGAAAGGGCAACAGGAGGGCTCCATGGGGCTGGAGCGTTCTGGTTTTCCACTGAATCAACACAAGGTCCTGGTTGTGATTTGGGGTATATATGGGACATCTAGTATTATTTCTTGCAAGTATATGTATATCTACAGTTATCTCAAAATAAAATGTTTAATTTTTTAAAATCCTTAAGAAGATTTCAATTACAAGTTTTTCTATTTTACAGATAGCCTGAAAATTGGAGTGATTAAATGACCTCTAAGATTCTTCCAGCTCTAAAATTCAATACTTTAGAGGTTGTTTAGAAAAACTTCCTTGTATCTGAGCTAAAATCTATTGCCCAGGGGACTTCCCCGGTGGTCCAGTGGTAAAGAATCCACCTTCCAATACAGGGGACACAGGTTCGAGCCCTGGTGGGGGAACTAAGATCCCACGTGCTGTGGAGCAACTAAGCCCGTGCACCACAACTACTGAGCCCGTGCACCACAACTACTGAGCTTGTACGGCCACAACTACAGAGTCCATGGACCACAACTAGAGAGAGAAAACCCGCACGCCACAACTAGAGAGAAGCCTGAGCGCCACAAGGAAGACCCCACGTGGCCAAAAATATAAATAAATAAACTCTATTCCCCAGTAGCTGTGGAGGTGCCTGGGGCGGCTGTGGCCCAGAGAGCCCCAAGCCAGCCTTGGTCAGGACACTGGCCGCTGCCGCAGGTGAGAACTTCCCAGGATCCTCCTTCATGGGGGTGTGGCTGCTGAGATTGGTAGGATCCCGTGATTCGTAAATCAGTAGAGGCCGGCACAGGGGCCGTGTCCTGAGTGAGGACAAGACTCAGTGGCCAGCTTGGCGCTGGAACTTACTTCCAGAAGAGTTCAGTAACTGGTTGGTTCTGGAGCACAGATGTCAATCAGATGGGCAGGAGCTGGGTACTTGGGAATTGGTTTTCGCCCAGTACAAAGAATTTTTGTCTTCTTTTTAAACAATGGGCACTTCCAAGAAAAAACAAAGTGCCACGTAAGATTTTCCCTCAGGAAATAAAAACAGGCTCAGATGCGATAGGGGCACTTGGTGTCCAAGGCCAGCCTTGTGGGTCTGGGTCCCCCCGGGCTGTGTCCATCGCACAAGGCCACGGAGAGCCTCCCAACTCAGAGCTCGGCGATCACGCTTCTCCCCAGGGCTCAGCCGGGGCACTGGGCGGGTCATCAGACCCACCGCTTCAGGTGTTTACAGGCTGCCAACGTGAACACGTTTGCCAAGGACCCTGCCCCCGCCCCCGCCAAGAGGTCTTAAAGAAGAAAAGTGCGAATGACAAGGAACGGCGGCCTTCGGACAAGAGCAGGGCCCCTCCAGCCAGGGCAGCCCACACTCCAGGGAAGCCACGCACACAGCAAGTGGCTCCAGGTGAATCTCCCTGGAGGGTCAGAGTTGAAAGGAGAATGTAAAACAGGAAACTTTCAGTTCTGTCCTGTAGGATCCCGTGGCGAAGGGCTGCATCCTACGGGGGGCTGGGTGTCTGGGTGCATCGGACCTGGAAGCACCTGGGCACCCGTCTCTGCTTTCGTGGACGGGGACCCCTGCGGTTTCAGACCAGAGACTGTGCTGCTGGTCCCTGAGCTAATGTCCACTCGCAGCGCCCCGCACGGCCCCCGGCGTCCTGCCCCGGGACGGCTACCCTGCAGGCCGGGGCCTGTCCCTGAGCAAGGGGAAGCCAGACGCTAGAAACTTCGAGCAGACCGGCAGCGACGAGCCTGTAATACAGAACCAGAGCTTGTGAAGGAGAGCTCATCGCGTGGAGTAATCGCCGGAGCCAGCGACTGCTGCGGCTCCCAAACCCCAGGGGTGAGGGCCAGTCCGGGGGGCTTCCACCTCCCAAGGAAGGAGGGCCAGCCGGAGGGAAGAGGGACGTCTGGGCTATCACGACAAAAGGCAGGTCCAAGAAGCCTGCGTTTAACCAGAAGGCATTCGTCTGCAGTGGGGAAGGAAACCGTGTCCCTGAAGTCAAAACCAAGAAACAAAAGGCAGTAGAGGGAGTTAATAAAGAGAAAAGCTTGGAAGGAAATCACGCCATTTGCAGCAACATGGATGGACCTAGAGATGATCACGTGAAGTGAAGTCAGTCAGGCAGGAAGGCAAGTATCGTGTGGTCTCACTTGTATGTGGAATCTGAAGGGTGCAAGTGAACTTACTTACGAAACAGAAACAGACTCACAGACACAGAAAACAAACTTGTGTTTACCAAAGGGAGAAGGTGGGGGGGAGGGGTAAATTAGGGGTTTCGGATTAACATATACACACTACTGTATTTAAGATAGATAAGCAACAAGGCCCTACTGTATAGCACAGGGAACTATATTCAATGTCTTATGATAACCTGTAATAGAAAAGAATCTGAAAAAATATATATAACTCAAAAAAAGGAGAAAGCTTAATTAAATAATGAAATCAGGAGGTACAAAACCCAAAACCAGTTCTTTGTGTTTTTGTTTTGTTTTGTTTTGGCACACGAAGCAGCTTGTGGGATCTCAGTTCCCTGACCAAGGATCCATCCCAGGCCCTCGGCAGTGAAAGCAACGAGTCCTAACCACTGGACCGCCAGGGAATTCCCCAAAATCTAGTTCTTTGAAAAGACCAATGAACTAAACTTTTGATAAAACTAATTAAGGGAAAACAAAAGAGAAGTAAAAACTTGCTGAACGTTCATGAAAGGTGAGAACCACACACGTAAACAAGATTTACACCGAACGCCCTGATGTTATGGTAATAAATGTGAAAACCTCCTCAAGAAATCAAGGCCTCCTATCAGAACGGGCCTGGGGGAAGCAGGAGACTGGAGCAGGCAATGAGCAGAGAGCAGATGGACTCAGAAGTTCCCGCCGTCTGGGACGTGGGCCCCCGGGCTCCCCACCAGTCCTGGCTGCAGCCCCAGGACCCTGAGTCAGGACCACTGGCCGCCGCTTGAGACAGCACATGTGTCTGGTGGTCACGGACAGCCAGCGACTCAAGCGGCCGGCTCTGCCGCTCAGACCCCTGGGCATCCGGGTGGGCGGGTGGCTGGCATCCCCTGTAACTTAAGATTCCATATAGTTTATTTTAACTTTTAAGAATAACATCTGTGGTTTGATTTCTTTTTCATGAATACAAAGCGGAGTGTGTTCATTGTATAATATTTAGAAAACGCAAAAAGTAAAAGAGAAAACCCAGAGGACTGGCGGGTGCCCCACGGGCCTTTGTCCCGACGTGGCCGCTTTGGTGACACACAGCTTCGTGACACGCTGGAAGGATTTGTCCCCGTGACATTAAATATTTAATGTAAAATGTGGTTTTTAAGTAGCCATTCGTCATTCCTCCGATTTCTACCTCGTTTTTGGTCGTCAGGAGGCCCTCAGTCAGAGCAGGCAGGGAGCAGGAAAGCCCACCCGAATGGCGGTGACCCCTGACCTCTACCCCCTGCCCCCACTGCAGTCTGGCACCCGGTGAGAACGGGTCCCGAAGAGCCTTCTGGCCGAGACTCCCAGGGCTGGTTCCTTTGTGCTGCGGGAGAAACTCGACTCAGTGTGACACCATCGCAGTGACCCTTGGTGTTTAAAGTTGGCGACCTTAATTTTTAAAGAAAGGAACAATCGTTAAGTCAAATCAGTAAGTTAAAAATCACACCTCTGGCATGGAGGGACTAAGAGATCGACCGGTGTTGGCAAGAACTCGGCGGGGTGGGGGGTAGCGTCCTGAGGCAGCTACCCTGCAAGAGTCCGCGGGTTCCCCGAGAGTTAAACACCAGCCACGTCCGGCCCGGCGCTCCCTGCCCACAGGCGTGCCCGCGGCCGGGTCCACGCCGTGGAACGTTACCCAGCTGAGATACTGCAGTGTGGATGCACCTCGATAATGTCGTGCTTAGTGGAAGGAGCCAGACAAGAAAGGACGTGTATTACGGCTCCGTGTGCGCGAAGCGTCCTAAACAGGCAAAGCCACAGGGACGGGAGCAGGGTCATGGCGCAGGAGGGCGGGGGGCCAGGGTGGGTGACCGCTGGCGGGGACGGGCGATCTTTTGGGGTGATGACAGGCTCTGGCTTAGGGGTGATGGTTACACATGCCTGACTATACTAGAAACACTGAATTGTATACTTTAGAAGGTTCAATTCCATGGTATGTGAATTACACTTCAATAAAGCTTTAAAAACATCACTGAGATGATCGCACAAAAGTTTAATTCAGTTTGGATGGCTTTCGAGTTAGCGCTGTTATTTAACTGAAGCGGCCTGAGTGGCCACATCTGCAGGGCCCAGGCTTTGCACCCCCATGTCTCTGGGGATCCTGGGTGGCTCTGCATTTGGGACCGGGGGCAGCAGGGTATGTCTTCCCGTAGCTGTTGTGGGGAGTGGCGGCTGGGGGTCCGGTGTCCCCTCGTCCTGCCCCGAGGGCCCGGGATTGCAGTGGAGAGGCGTCCGGCCGCCTGCAGGGCCGCTCTCCTACGTGGTCAGCTGCTTTTCTCAGTCAAGACCAGTGTGTCCAGCAGAAATACGTGAGCCACACGTGTGGTTTTAAATTTTCTATAATTAACTTTAGTGACGTATTGTATTTAACCCTGGCATACTCGACATGTTACTATTCCGACACGTACTGGATACACAGAAGTCAGTACCGAGACCCTTCCTGCTGTCACCCCGTGTGCGCTCTGCGCTTACAGCACGTGGGGAAATGGGGCCGGGAGGCCGCCCTTATCACCCTCCACCACCCCACCTGCCCCACGATGGAGGGCAGAGGGCATACCTGGGGGGACACGCAGCCAGCGCTCCCTTAGTTGTGGAAAACGACACAGAAAAATGACAAAGGAAGCATGAGCTGGCGCCCAAACCAGAATGCTGCTGACCTCTCTAACGGTCGCGCCGTCACTCCCCGTGGGGCTGAGAGAACGCATCGTGTTCTGTGCTCTCCTGGGCCAGGTGGGCAGATGGACAGATGGACGGGAGGCACGGGCCTGGGCCAGCAATGTGATTCTTTGTGGGGTCCTTCAGCTCTCCTTTCTGGGCCGTTTGAAGGGCAGCTTCGGATCAGGAACAGTGAATCGTACACTCCTCGCTGCCCTTCCCACGTCCTCTGGGCTCCCGCGGGGTCTCAGGCTTTGCCGCCCCTGCCCCGCCCGCTCACAATGCTGCTGTGAGAAGGGGCGACCGGCCTGAAGAACGTGCCCCCAGCCCAGCTCATGACCAAGCTGGGCTCCTGCCTGGCTTGGCCTCCTTTGGACCTGAGGGGTCTCTGGGCACAGTCGGGCCGGGTGGGGGGACGTGCCCACGAGCACCCACTCTGTACTCCCCTTCTGCTTCTCGGTGGGGCTGGGCTGTGGTGGACGTGGGGGCACTCTGTCTGGAGGCGGCAGCATCCCTGGGAGGGTGGCCCTGCTGAGGTGTCCTCTTTCCCCTACTGGGCCTGCTGGATCCCCTTGGGCCTGGCTGAGGGGGGGCATCCAGGAGGCATCTGCGTTGGGCCAGGTTGGTCAGTGTGCCAAGCAAGAGGCTGGTGGACATGGGGCAGGCACATCTGGGGACCCTGATCACCCCAGAACCTGTAGCAGGCCAGGCCATCTCCCAGGTAGCTCTTAGGTAGGTTGCTAAGTAGCTCTCAGGTAGACGCCCAGGTAGGTTTACAGGTAGGCTTTTAGGTAGACGCCCGGGAGGCTCCCAGGTAGGTCCCAGCTCTCAGGAGGAGGCAATCCGACCTGCAAGGTGTGTCTCTCTGGGAACTCCCCTGCGCCCTTCCTTGGGTTTGAGTCTGTTTCTAGGTGGGTTTGCTGCTGGGCTGGGGGCTTCCTGCTCAGGTAGGGAGTGGAGCTGGGGAAGCAGGAGCCTCTGGGGTGAGTGGAGATCTGGTCGTGTGCCAGGGCTCCTTGCAGGGATTTGGCTCAGCTTAGCCCCTTTCAGCAAAAGTCACAACGCTGAACAAGTTGTATTTGGTGACTCTGATTTAAAGAAAGTTTGAAAACTGCCAGGTGGCGCCCACCGCGGGGCCTCCGGGAACTCCTGTCCCTGGGAAGGCCTGTTCGCCTCGGCACGCCCTGCAGACCCAGCACCACGATTCCGGCTAAAGACCATTTGGGCTCCAGGCAGACTTTTTTCATTTTAAAGTGAGGTCAGTTTTTAAAGTCTGCACTGGGGTGAACTTGAACTTGGTCGTTGTCAGCAGTTTTCAGTCTCAGAAGCACATTGGGCTTAGTTGCTGCGGCTCGTTGTAGATTGATTTCAGATTCCAGGGCTCAGGGACAGACCAGAGCTGAGTTTCGATGGCCTCAGTCCTTTCCCAAGGAGGGTCTGGCTCTGTCCACCTGACCTGGGGCCGGCCTGAGACCCCAGCCAATCACCTGCCTCCGAGTGGCCAGGCGCTGGCCACTGTGCCCTGAGAGAAAGGGGGAAAGTGTTGCCAACAGGGAGGTGGAAACCCGCCTGCAGCAGGGCTTGAGATTGCAGGGATTTCCCCTAATGGAGAGCATTAGAGAAAAACACCCTCCCGTAAAAGAGCCACTGGTCATTTGCCCCCTTCCTGGGCTGACCAGCAAAGTGGACGGCTGCAGTGGGAAGGAGGCCATCAGGGCGGTGAGCTCAGGGACAGCAACCCGAGCGGCCTGGGTGGAAAGAGCCTGACCGCCAGGGAGTGGGCGCACTGCTGGGCTGGGGCTCCTCCTGCGGGGGCCTGACGCAGCGGGGTGGGCAGGACGTTCACCCCGCAGAAATAAAGCCTCCGCCTTCTCAAGGAGGAATGTCCCTCAGGCCGCCCTGTGCTGGGAGGAACGAGGAGGGCAGGAGACCCTTTCAGAAGCCCCCGGCGCCCTTTGGGGTTTATTTAAACAACCCAATTGCTCTTAACCCCTCTCGTGGGAGGTGGGTGCTTGGCCCCGTGTTCTCGGTTGGGAGACGGGAAAGGGTGCCGAGCCAGAACGCTGCACCCGGGAGAGCCCCGGCCCCTACCCCGGCCTCGTGTAGGGATGCAGGCCCCAGCCCCGCCAGGAGCTCGCTGGCCTGGCGTTCGCTGCTTGTTTGGCGGGCTGGCTGGTGGTTGGATGGATCTGGACACGGCTGTGTGCCGCGAATGGCCAGGGGCTCCAGAGGCGGCCAGCAACGGTGTTGACCCTGTGGAGCCAGCCCAGCCGGATGAGCGCTCAGCCTTGCTGAGGCCTCAGTGATGCTGTGAGCTGACCTCACGGGGACTGGGCCTGGGTGAGGCCTGACTGTTGGGCTGAAGGACAGGAAGACAGGGGAAGAAACAGGCCGGGCTCCCGGCATCTCCCCGGGGAGGGGCCCACAGGGCCTGGGCCATTTGCAGCTCCCCCTGTTGGGAACCCTCCGCCGGCCCAAGGGTCACCCCCTGCCCCGGCCAGATGGGCCCCGGAGAGGCGGGGGGTGGTCACGGAGGCCCGTCAGCGGGCCGTGGAGTTGGACCACCCCTCAGCGCCCACTGCTGCTCTGGGACCCCCAGCAAAGGGCCTGCAGAAGAGGGACAGACATTGGACCCGTCAGAGACTGTGACTGGGCGGGCTTCGCGGGACAGCGGCCGTGAGGGGCGTGCGTGGCACCTCTACTTCGTGCGGGACAAGCACGCAGGGACAGTGCTCCTCCCTGCAGAGTGCCCTGGCTGAGGCCTCGGTGTGGACGGGACAGCTGCGGTCACGCGCCCTGGGACAGCACCGCCAGTAGAAGGGCCCAGAGACCAGCTCGGGGTGCTGCACTCCCTTTCCTGGCGGGAACTCGGCAGCTGGGAGGACGGTGCGCCCCACCGGCCACCCAAAGAGGGTGTGCGGTGGGGATGGGTCTCTGTTTAGAGACACAGCCTCCTGGAGTGGCAGGCCCCCCCGGGGTTGGGTCAGACTTGAGGTGGGAGGTGGGAAGGACCATCTGGGGTTAGGTCCCGGCAAGGGGCAGGGTTCCTGTGCACAGGGGCCGGATTACCTGCCCCACTCGAGGTCCATTAAAATGACAGTAAAGACATTAGGAAAACCAAAAGTGCTTGAAGGCAGAGAGGAGGGAAGAGGGGCCTTGCAGGCTGGGAAAGCAGAGCCCACAGCTGAGGGCTGGCCGAGCCTGGCTGCAGAGCCGGGGAGGCTCCAGGCTGGAAACAGGGCCTTGGGGAGGTCTGCGTGGGTGGGGACTGAGACCCTAGGTGGGGAAGGGAGGATTCCTTCCCTACAGACAGACAGACTGGTCTTCCAGGCCCCTGTTACCCACAGTGACGTCCAGGAGGACGTTTCCCAGGACTGAAGGACATGAGCACGCCTAGGGCGTCCTGCCCCATCCGTCTGTCCTGCTGACACCTGGATGCTGGTCAGGCGTCAGGTGGTTCAGAGCTCTCAGCACCAACGTCAGCAGCTGGAAGGACCGTCTCCATCACATACCTGGGGACGGCCTCTCACCTGCAGCCTGTGCACAGCCAGCCTTCCAGCCGAGGCTTAGTGCCCAGCGAAGACATTTCCAGACAAACGAAGACTGGCCAAATGCCCCTCCCTTGAGTTCTTCTCACGAAACTCGTGGAGAATGTGTTCCTCTAGCACCAGGAGGAAAACTGAGAAACACGAAGGCTTACAAATCAGGAAGTGCCGGATGCACCAGGAGAGAAGCTGGGGAGGGAGTCCTAGTGCAGCAGCTGTGCCGCTGGGCTAGAGAGCAGCCATCCGGATTGAGACGGGCGGGCGGAGGCTCGAGAAGGGGTGTCTCTGGGAGCAAGTGGCAGACTTCCAGGCTTGTCTGAACATCCTGGGGAGGTGCTAGGATGCTCTCAGAGTCCTGTTACTGATGGCCTTGCAGGAAATGCAGCAGGGAAGAAGTCACGCTATTTTTTCTTTAATCTTCCCCCGTTCTTTAGATAGGATACTTTCTGTTGATCTGTCCTCAGACTCACTGACCCTGTAATCTGCCGTCTCCAGTCTGCGGCCAAGCCCAGTCAGTGGCTTTTGCGTTTCAGTTATTATACTTTTTATTGGAGAACTGCCATTTAGTTCTCTTACGTAGTTTCATGTAATTTCCATTTGTACCTCTCTGTTTACTCATTTAAGACCATATTCCCCTTTAACTTTTTGAACATGTTTTTCACTCATTCTTTGAACAGTTACAATAGTTGTGTTAAAGTCTTCGCTAAATTCTACCTCTGAGCTGCCTTGGAGTTGCTTTCCATTATGTGCTGTTCTGTATTTCTCTCCCCTTGAGTGTGGGTCATATTTTCCTCTTATTTGCAGGCCTTGTGACTTTTATCTTATGTACTGAACATTGTAAATGTTACACTGTAGAGACTGGATTGTTACCTTCCACTGAAGAATGTTGACCTTTGTTCTAGTGAACAGTTCATTTCTAGCTGATTACCTTGAACTGGGGGGCACGGCTTGACATTTTGTTAGGGTGGATCTTTATCTTGGTGGGACTCAACATACAGAGCGTTCCGTGGATTTTTTTCTTTCTTTTTTTTACTGGCTGCATCGGGTCTTTGTTGCTGCGCGGGGGCTTTCTCTAGTTGCGGCGAGCGGGGGCTACCCTTCCTTGCAGTGCGTGGGCTTCTCATCGCGGTGGCTTCTCTTGTTGCGGAGCACGGGCTTTAGGCGCGCAGGTTTCAGTAGTTATGGCACGTGGGCTCAGTAGTTGTGGCACGCAGGCTCAGTAGTTGTGGCACACGAGCTTAGTTGGCTCCGTGGCACGTGGGATCTTCCCGGAGCAGGGCTCGAACCCGTGCTCCCTGCATTGGCAGGCAGATTCTTAACCACTGTGCCACCAGGGAAGCCCTGTTCCATGGATTTTATTGGGGCTTGGTTTTAGATTTTGGCAGAGTTGGTCTGGGGCAGGGCTAACTCGCCACCGTCGCTGGGCTGGAGCCCAGGGTGTGCAGCATTGCTTGACTGTTAGTGCCCCTGTCGAACTCTCGGCCTGGGGACAGCTGCCTCTGGGAGCCCTGGGGATCCTGCATTGCTCACCTGTATTTCTGGCCCTGAACGACCCCTCCAGCTGGTGCCCTGGCTCGCAGATGCGCGGCCTCCTTCTCCACCGGAGGGATGCTCTGCTCACCAGGTTCCGGGTCATGATCTTAGCTGGGAGGTCGCCCCCAGCTGGGAGCCGGCCCATCCCTGGGCCCCCCAGCCTGGGCATCACCCGTCGTGCACAGCCTATTGTCCAGAAGTCGGCCGCCTGAAACGTGTCTGGTGGACGTTGTCTGCAGTGGGAGGGCCGGCCCGACACCAGTCAGTCTGCGTGGCCAGAGCACAAGTTTGGAGCAAACTGAACAAGGCAGGAAAGTATCCGGAGTTCACCCAGCTCAGCCCTGCTCTGCTCCTGTCTCCTGCAGATAGCGTGTCAGCAGAAGACGCTCGGAGAGCTGTTTCAGGGGCTGTCGGGGTTTGGGGGGCTGGGGCATGACAGTGAATTCTCACCTTGAGCTTGGTCAGTCAGGTGTAAGACTGGACACTCAGGAAACAACCGTATCAGCGTGTTAGTGAGAAATGTGAATGTAAATGTCCAAAAGAATAGCTAAAAGCGTGTGGGAGTTGGGGAGGAGAAAGCCCCAAGGGCTCTCCCCTCCAGGCCTGTGTCAGGACTCAGGTTTACACAGGAGATGCCGTGTGTGTCACCGAGACATAAATCACACCCCAAATGAGGAAAAACTAGACCATCTCCGTAAATGTGGAGAAGTGTCTTGTATAAAATACACGTTGGCAGGACCCTGTTGGCCGCCTGGGAATGGTACCACTTTGTTGCCAGCCTGGATGATTTGGAGCTGGGTGTGCCCGTGTGGGCTGGCTCAGGGGTCCTCATGTTGGGTCCACCACTGAGGTTAGTGCTAAGTGTCCTGGGTCCAGCCGAGGAAGCCGAGGCCACCTGAGGCCCCCCCAACCCCAAGCACAGAAGTGGGCCCTGCGTGGCTGCCTGTCAGGGCCCGTTCCCTTCTGTGTGGAACCTGCAGCCTCACTGTCCCTCTCCACTGGTCCCTTGAGCAGCTCCCTGCCTTCCCCTGAGGATGGACGCCGGAGACCCCGCCGGAGATGCCGCCGGAGAGCCTGCTGCTGGTGACACTGCTGGTGACCCAGCTGGTGGTGAGAGTGTCCCCATGGGTGAGTCTGCACCCCGCATGGCCCAGTCCAGCCTGGCTGCACTTGTCAGGGCTGGGCATGGGGTGGGTGTGGGGGGGTCTGTGTACAGGGGCATGCTTGTGCACTGGGCGGGGACCCCAGGTGGGAGGCGTCCAGGCGATGTGGCTTTCTGGGGGCCTGGGACGTGTGGAGCGGCCTCAGTTGTGGACGGGAGCAGGCAGGTGGCTGCTACCACGGCCTTCCTGTCCTGAGGGCCGCGGGCGGGCACCTCCCTTTGCCCTGGGAAATGTGGCCTCGTGGTCCTGCAGTGGACCACCTCCTGGCCACTTGCTTCATGTCTGACACCGAGGGTTGGCCATGACTGGACGGACACTTCAGGGGGCCCACACTGAAGTGTGGGTGCAGGGGGCTGGTGGGAACGGCGGGGTTCTCTCTGGAGCCTGGCTCTGCGCCCCACACACTAAGTGCGGACACAAGGCATCTTATCAGTCCTGCCAAGAAGGAGAGAGGACGAGGGGGCTGGGAGGTGTCTGAAGAGTGAGGGCCCCCAGACTGGCACTTCCAGCTTGGGAGCCCCGGGATCCCACATGGTCCCTGGCCCCAAGAGAGCGGAGGCTCTGCCTTCCGTTTCTCCTCCGGGAGCCCCGAACTCCTCGCGGTGGTGTCTGTGGGCTCCGGGAGGCTTTCTTTCTGAGTGTCTCCTGCGTTTGGTGAGTGTTGTGGGCAGGGCAGACGCGGGGCCACGTGAAGCCTGATCTCGCCCCACCGAGGACAGGTGGTGACGTGGAAGAGGAGACCAAGGCTGGAGAAGGAGGAGCTCCTCCCAGGCCGGGATCGGGTGTCCGGTTGGAGAGTGGGGCGCCCCTCCCTGATGGCCCCTGGCATCCTGGGGGGCCGTCCCTGTGCCGGGCTGGGGTCCTCTGGTGGGCACAGGGGTGGGAGGGAGAGCCCCCAGTAAGTAAGCAAAGTGTTGCCCCTTCCTGCAGGTGGTGGGGAACCTGGGGCCTCTTCCCAACCTCTGCCACCCCAGGGTCCTAAGAGGCTTGTGGAGCCGGCCCCCCATCTCCTGTGGGGTCCCCCGCAGGTGCACACAGCCTGCTCCAAGCAGAGTCTCCAGGGGGATGCCCAGGCACCCTCAGCCGCCCACAATGGGCTCGTTTTCTGCTCAAAATTCCCCAGACCTTCAGACCGTGCTTTCCCCCACCTGTCCCCAACGTGCAGAGTCTTCAGGACCTGACTGGGGATCAGACACAGCCCCTGGCCTGCTGTGAGTGACCACAGGCCAGGGAAGCCCTCTTCAGTGGGCATCTCTCCTCCAGGGTCTGGGTACCTCCCCCAGGGTGCTTCTGGCGCCTCTGCTGGTTTTGCCAAGAGCAGGACCCTCCTCACCTGCAGCCCCCGGGCTCTGACACCCGAGGCCCCAGGGCCTCAGCTTGTCCTGGACCATCTGGATGCCACCCTCCCCCGCCTGTCCTGATGCTGGGGGCAAGAGGGGAAGGGACAGGCCGGGGAAGACCTGTGGCCCTTCCCTCCCGTCCTCCCCTCTCCTGGGAACAAGAAAACATTCCCCAACTGGGAAGTCAACTGGGCTCAAAAATTGGTTTTCTTCTGAAATCGTGGCCTTTGGATGAGCAAGTGTAGCTGAATCAGAAGAGCTGCGGGCTGAAGTCCAGCAGGTCCCAGGATCTCGGGCAGCAGTGGATACCCCTTCCTTGGGAAATTCGAAAGTCAGGCAGACAGAGCTGAATCACTTCTCAGCATGGAGGGAGGGGCAGGCGCGACCCTCCAGGAAGCCCCGTCCCCGCCCCGCCACCCCTCGCAGGCTCGTGCAGTACCTGGAACCTCCAGGCCTGGCCCTCCCTGTGTCAGGGCTGGGGTGGGGGGCCCCCCAGCCCCTGGGGCTGTGGAACCATCCTTGGGCTGTGACCTGAGGGAGGCTGTGAAAACAGGCGACACAGCACCCACCTTCCTGGCTGTGTGACCGTGGGCAAGTTATATACCTTTCTGTTTCCTTACCTGAGAAAAATAGTTGTTGCCCTATACTTAGCTCCATCTGTGAATGAAAGACTGCTGGCGTGTGGGCTGTGGAGGCGTTAGCTGTGATCCTCTTTAGTCTTTGACCCAGTGGAATTTATTTTGCTGTGAGAGGTGAGGAATGGGTCCAGTCCCTCCTGGAGGACCACCGGGACACCCAGCCACACTGAGCTCCCCATGTGTGGAGTCTCCCCGGCTTTCTGCTCTGTCCACCGGCTGCCTCACGCTATTTGGTGGCAGTGGTTTTATGACCTGCTGCATCCGGCAGGACTAAACCTCTCGTTGCTCCTCTCTGGTTTCTTGTTTATTTTCCATATAGACGTCAGAATAGCCTGCTTGCTTCTACAGAAATCCGTTGCTGTTTTTACTGGATTTCATTACACTTATGGTTGGCCAAAGAGGCATCTGACGCCATCTCATCCCAGGCAGGACTGGGGGCTCATAACGCCTTCCCACAAGGTGGGGTCTGCTTCTGCCCTTGAGTGGTGCTTCCCGAGGCCTTGCCCTGGGAGCCGGGCTCGGGTGTGTGCCTGAGGCCCTGGGGAGGAGCCCGTCTAAATTCCTGACCCACAGAATCTGGGATCCTGAGAGAAGAACCACTTGTTTGGGGCCCGTTGCCTTTCTCTCTATTCTTCTGTCTTCAGCAGTGCTTTTTTTTTTTTTAATTTATTTATGTATCTTTGGCTGCGCTGGGTCTTCATTGCTGCGTGCGGGCTTTCTCTAGTTGCGGCGAGCGGGGGTTACTCTTCTCTGTGGTGCACGGGCTTCTCATTGTGGTGGCTTCTCTTGTTGCGGAGCATGGGCTCCAGGCGCACAGGCTTCAGTAGTAGCAGCACATGGGCTCCGTAGTTGTGGATCGCGGGCTCTAGAGTACAGGCTCAGTCGTTGTGGCGCACGGGCTTAGGTGCTCTGCGGTATGTGGTATCTTCCCGGACCAGGGCTCGAACCCATGTTCCCTGCACTGGGATTGGATTCTTAACCCCTGTGCCACCAGGGAAGTCCCAAAGTTTGATTCTTGAGCTTGAGTTTCAGTGTCCTCTGGATGCACTGCTGCCCGCCCGCCCTCACCCACGTGCTCCTGAGGCGGTGTCAGGGGGCAGGTACCAGGCCAGAGGCCACCTGCCCTGCCGCCCCTGACCTGCCGTCTGGCCACCCCTGGCCAGCAGGTCCAGGATATCAGGGTGGCCCAGTCCCGGGCCCAGGGTGGGGAGGTGGCAGCGGTGGCCAGGCTGCAGCCACGGCTGATGTCCACCCTGTGTACAGAAGGCCCCCGTGCCCGCCCGCCTAGCTCAGCCCGGCCTCCTGTGGTGCATCCCTGTGTCAAGGGAGCGGGACTGGCCCACTCTGGCTGGCAGGGTGGCCCCAGGCCGGGCACCCCGTGCTCGATGAGTCCTCCTTGTGCCGGCCTTTGGTGCCTGCTGCACTCGGGCCGGGCCCACATTCACACCGGCCCCGGGCCCCTCCAGCTCCAACTTGGGCTTCCCGGGTGTCTGCCCATGGCCACGGAAGCTGGTGACCTTGTCTGCGCATGCAAGTCTGGCCTTGGCACGTCCAGCAGTCACTATAGAGTGTCCCTCAAGGCCTGGGCCACGGCCTTGAACAGGGCCAACGTGGTCACCGCCGGGAGCTGGCAGCATCGGGAGGGGACAGACAGCAAACCCACATCCCACGTGCAGTGTCAGGTGAGGGGGCCAGGCCGGCGGGTCAGCGGTGCTTGGGCAGCGGCTTGAAGGCCGAGGGTGTGAGTGACCGAGGGTGCAGCCTGGCCTGTGGCTTGGACCCAAAAGGGCACTGGGCCTGGGGGAGCCGTGAACAGAGAGCAGCCTGGCCCAGCCTGACCCTGTCAGACTTTCCTCGCACTGGGCGTGGTCTGTAGGGCCCAGTGGGGAAGAGGGAGACCTCTGGCTGGCGCCTGCTAGGCCCTTTCTTTTGGTAGGAGTTCTTGACCTAGCCGTGTCCCGAGGTCATCAAGGTATTGTGCAGGTGCCCTGCAGAGGCTCTGTTGACCTGTCTTCACAGTGAGATACAGCCCCTGGTGGGTTTTCTGTAGTGTGAGATGGGGGTGACATCCCAGTGTTTTCAATAAGGTTATACCGTTTCCCACACTGGCCGCACACCCTGGCCCATGCAGGCCCAGTTCCGGCTCCAAGGCCCCCCTCCGTGGGCCACACGCTCAGCCTTAACCCCTGTGGCTCTGGCCTGGGTGGGGCGGTCCTCTGGTTTCCCTGTGGTTAAGATAGTCCCCCCGCACCCACTCACACTGCTACTGTTTGGGTTAGAGTGTGGGGTCTGCTGATTAATTTGGGGAGAATTGACAACTTTGCATATTACTGATTATACGGTATAGCCCGTCCTGAATCAGGTCTTTTAATTTTGTTCTCAGTGACGTTTTTTTTTTAATTTATTTATTTTTGGCTGTGTTGGGTCTTCGTCGCTGCACGCGGGCTTTCTCTAGTTGCGGCGAGCGGGGGCTCCTCTTCGTTGCGATGTGCGGGCTTCTCATCGCGGTGGCTTCTCTTGTTGCAGAGCACGGGCTCTAGGCGCGCGGGCTTCAGTAGTTGTGGCTTGCGGGCTCAGTACTTGTGGCTTGTGGGCTCAGTAGTTGTGGCACACGAGCTCAGCAGTTGTGGCTCGCAGGCTCTAGAGCACAGGCTCAGTAGTTTAGGCGCACGGGCTTAGTTGCTCCGCAGCATGTGGGATCTTACCAGACCAGGGCTCGAACCCTTGTCCCCTGCACTGGCAGGCGGGTTCTTAACCACTGTGCCACCAGGGAAGCCCCTCTCAGTGACATTTTATATTTTTTGCATGAACTTCTTTTGTTACATTTATCCCAAGAAATTTGAAATTTCTTGTTACTGTACCTGATATTTTTAAAATGTTCATTTCTGTCTGTCGCTAGTATGGAGGGAATAGTGGACTTCTTTTTTTTTTTTTTTTTTGGCTGCACCAAAGTGGCTTGAGGGATCCTAGTTCCCCAACCAGGAATTGAACCCGGGCCCCCTGCAATGGAAGTGCAGAGCCCTAACCACTGGACCACCAGGGAAGCCCCAACAATCGATTTTTTAATACTGGCCTTGTGTTCACCATCCATGCTGAAATAAGTCCATTGAGTAATTCTAACACTTGTCTTTAGATTCTTCATTGCTTTCTAAAAAATGAATCATTTGTTCAGTGCGTAACGACATTTTGGGGTATTGTTTTTATTTTTAAAGACTTTATTTTTTAGAGCAGTTTTCGGTTCACAGCAAAATGGAGAAGAACGTGGAGATTTCCCATCTACCCCTGCCCCTCCCACATGCACCACCTCCCCCGTTATCACCATCCCCACCAGATGTGACACTTGTGACGAGTGAGGGACCTGCCTGGACACGCCATCATCGCCCAAAGTCCGTAGTCTACCTTGGGGCTCACTCTTGGCGTTGTACGTTCTGTGGGTTTGGACGATGCAGAGTGACGTTATCTACTAATGAAGGTTCACAGAGTAGTTTCACTGCCCTGAACCCCCCATGCTCTCCTGTTCATCCTCCCTCCCCCAAGCCCCCGGCAACTCCTCATCTTCATACTGACCCCATAGTTCTGCCTTTTCCAGAGCGTCATAGAGTTGGAATCATACTACGAACGTAGTCTGCAGCCTTTTCCGATTGGCTTCTCTCACTTAGTAATTGGCATTTAAGTCTCCTCCCTGTCTTTTCATGGCTCGATAGCTCATGTCTTTTTAGTGCTGAATAATATTCCATTGTCTGGAGGGACCAGAGTTTATTGGTCAGAGTGCTGATGCTTTTATTTTTTCCTTTCTAAGTTCTGTGGCCTTAATTTTTCCCTCTTGCTGCTCCGCACTGGCGTCGAATGCACAGTGGGCATCCTCCTGGTGTTTGCGTCTTAGGGGAAAGCTTTCAGCATTGAGTTCTGTGTTCGCTGAGGGTTTTTTATAGGCGCCTTTTGTCTGGCTAAGGAAGTTCCTTCTCTTCTAGTTTGCTGAGTTATTTCTTAAATTATAACTAGAACTCTCCCTTAAGAGATGCTTGTTCTGCATCTATTGAGAGCATCACGTGACTTCCGTCCTTTATTTCACTAGCGAACCAGGCTGATGGACCTTCAGTTGTCCAGCCAGCCTTGCTTTCTGGGACGGACCCTCCTGTGGTGTACACGGGCGTCTCTCCCAGGTCCCTGAGCCCGTGTGCTCGGGGGCTGTCCCCCAGGGTGTGGCTCAGGTCCCCAGCCTTTCCCTCCGTCCTGCCTCCTGCATGGAGCCAGCAGGTTGCCATCGTCCCCCTGATTCTTGGGTAGGTTCACAGGTGAAGCCACCTGGGCTCCTGATCCCCCAGATTTGGCCGGGAGAGTCTGTTAGTGGCCTCCCCTGCCCCAGTGTGTGCACTGATGGTCAGGTCCTGACTCTGACGCCTGACCCCGACCCACACCATGTGAGGGCATGGCTGGGGTCCTGACCCCTGACCCTGACCCCCACCATGTACGAGGTGTGGCCGAGGTCCTGGCTAAGTGCCAGGGGCTTCTCCCACCCCCTGGGCTGGGGTCAGGGACACGCCGGGAGCCCAGACCCCCCTTGGCTGCTTTCCTTCCGGTCCTCCTTGGGCTCTGGGCCTTGGCGCCTGCCGGTTCTGAACAAAAGGACCAGAAGGCTAAGACTCTGCGCTCCCAATGCAGGGGGCCCGGGTTCGATCCCTGGTCAGGGAGCTAGATCCCGCATGCATGCCGCAACTAAGACCTGGCGCAGCCAGGTAAATAAATACATACATACAATGTGGTCGTTCAGCTTAAAAAAAAAAAAAGAACCGGAAGGTTTGTCTGTAATTTCTCAGCGGGGCTGGAAAGGTTACAGCGCCTGGGCCTTTGAAGCAGAACTCGAAAGGCAAGGAGGGGCTGGGCCTCAAGGCTCGGGCTGCCAGGGGAGCAGGGGTGGGGGAGTGGGTTAGGCCAAGGAGGTGCTGCTGAGGCTAGCAGGGCTGCAGTGAGGCGCTGGGGAGGAGGGAGCCCCGCCTGGAGTGCAGGGAGCGTGAGGCCCAGGGGCGGGCCCGCAGCCAGGGGGCGCTGGTGGCCATGGGCACCTCGGAGCTGGGTCCCTGGTCCCCTGGCCTCAGAAACAGCTTTCTTTCCCAAGCCAAGAGCTGGCAGCAGCGACCTTTCCAGGCCAGCCAGCTCTCCTTGGCACTGGCCTTGGATCTCGCCTGAGGGCGCCAACCCTTTTCCAGCAGGAGGGTGACCCCGACCTCCCCTGTCCCGGCCAGCACTGGGCTGAGTGGCACCTGTGTCATGACTCCACGCCCCGTTCTGCAGCAGGGACAGCGGCTTCAGGGAGCAGCGGCCATGGGGGTGGGGAAACTTTGGGGAGTGGCCAGCCTGCATGGGGCTCACCCGGGGCCAGGACAGGGCGGAGGGGAGACGGGGGAGACAGAGGCCGGAACCACCTCGGGGCCTCGGCAGGGGCCAGAGGCCAGACATGGTGGGCGGTGGATGGGTTTGTGGGCAGCATACCCCGCTGGGCGGGCCTTGCCCGTGGGGGGCCAGGTCAGTACTGCCGACTTAGGCCCGGCGGCCGACGCCCCTTCCCCACTCACACGGCCACTCTGAACCCACCGCGGCTTAAATCTGAGGCCAGGCTACCTGAGCTGTCAGGGGAAGCCCACCCCGGTGGGCACTGCGGGAAGCAGCCCTGCTGGGTGGCCGGGCCACGGTCCTGGGGAAGGGGCAGAGAGGGCACAAGGGGCCGTGGGCGCTGGGCGGCGTCTGCGGGAGCCCCCAGGCCTTGGCCCCCGCCTGCCCCTCAGCCCCTCCTCGGCCCTTGTCTTGTCCCCTCAGGCCGGGACCCACTGCTGTTCCTGCAAACTCTGCAGACGCTGTGGTCCACTCGGGAGCTGGGACAGGTGAGTACTCGGGGTGTGGGCACCTGGCCGCCAGCCTCGGCAGGCTGCCGTGTCCAAATGTTCTGGGGGGTGCATGGGATTGGAGCCGTGGGACAAGGCCTGCTGGACGCTCAGAGCAGGCAAGGAGGGCCTGTGCCCACCACCAGCTTCCGGGCAGTGCGGGGCACCTGCCGGGCCTCGCCCGCTGCCCCCTCTCCCAGAGGGGCAGCAGGACAGCCTGCCTGGACAGCGGGGGGGGATGCGTGTGGTCCGGCGGGAGGAGCTCTGGCGGGGAGGCTGCCAGGGTCTTCCACGGCCACTTGGGGGTCCTGCAGTGGCAGCTGCCACTGCCCAGACAGCGTCCCGCCGTGACCTGTGCCAGGAGGACAACTCTGCCTCGCGGCCCCCGGGGGTGGTGCAGTTACTGGCCCTCGGCCGCTCCTTCCCTGCACTTTGCTCCCTTGAGGCATCAAAAGGGCGAGGGAGGCTGCCCTGGCTCCTGGGGAGGACGGGCCCACGCGTGGCTGGAGGGAGAGGGCCACATCCTCTCGTGCCAGCCTGGCCTCCAGCTGCCCGCCGAGGGTGGGCAGGGCACCCAGACCTGGGGCAGGCTGGTCGGGCAGGCGTCCGGAGCAGGTAAACTCCAGGCTTCCACAGCGCTTCGTGGTGGAGGAGGGCCAGCAGCTGGCCTCCTCTCTGGACAGGCCTGGGCTCCCCGCACGGCTGAGCTGCGGGGCCTTGGGCAGATAACGGCCCATCCACTGCCTGCGCTTAAGCCTGAGAGCAGCCATCTCTAGCCATCAGCTGGAGAATCCAGAGTTTCTGCAAAAGCCAAACGTTTTTTGATTTTCCAGTTTCGTGCCCTGTGGCTTGAGGGTGAGACTCAGGCAACAGGGCTGTGGTGCTGTCCAGCCTTCCAGTTGGGAGCGGGCTCGTTGCGAGGTGGTATCCTCTGCCCTGGTGTCACGGTGAGCCGGCTCGTGAGCTCGGCTCGACCCTCCATCCCTGTTCACTGAAGGCAGGAGCCAGAGGCCCACAGAGCCTGAGGACGAGCCGGGTGCTGCCCCGGGGGCGGCGGGGCACGGGTGGGGGGCCTGCAAATGAAGCCTGGGGGCGGTCTCCCTAATGGTTGTTCCTGGGCAGGGTGTCTGTCTCTGGATTTATTTCTCTGGGAAGCGTCCGCTTCCTCCACGTCACCACGGTTTCGGCCGGAGGTCCCTCCCGGTTCCTGACCCCCACGTCTCCCGGCAGCGCTGCCCCTCCCCCGGCCTTGTGCCTCTTTCCCGGGGCTGATCTCAGCCTTCAGGTAGCCGGACGCCCAAGGCATCGGTTTCCAGGAGTCCTGGTTTCCGATGCTGCATTTAACGCCGCACCTTCCCCCCGAGTTCTGTTCGTCACCAGTTTGATGTGTAGGGGTCCATCGTCCTTCCTGTTTTCTGATTTTCGCTGTGTCTCCTTCGACTAACCTGTTGTTCATTTCCAGAGAAACACAGGGCTGTGTCTTGATGTCGGTTAGCTGTTTGTTTCTGGCTGTGAAGGAGCCCGGTCCATCTGTTTTGGTTTTTGCACAGGACAGGCTTGTTTTGTGGTTAGTTATATAAACACTCTGAGTTCCCTACTTGGCGAAAGCTCCCGCCTGGAGGGGACACACGTTTGCTCACCAGAGCTTGTCCTGGGTTCCTGTGAACAGCCGGCACCACGCTGTGTCCAAGCTCGGACGTGTGTGATAACCAAGGGGCCAGCAGCTGGAGATGCGGTGGCTCGGGCCCTGAGGACGAGGTGCAGATGAGCCAGCGTGTCCTGGGGGCCAAGGGAGCAGCAGAGGGACCCAGGGGGCGGCCGCATGAGAGCAGCTGGAGCCCAGAAGAGCACGTGGAGTTTTCAGGGACCGGACAGGACAGGGAATCTGGAGATGAAGGGGAGGCCAGAGGGCAGGAGGGAAGGAGAGAGGAGGTCAGCCAGGGTCTCAGAGCCAGGGGTTCGGAGGATCGTCGACATGGACGCTGAGCCCACCACGCCAAGGGCAGCGGTAGCACGGGAGGGCGACACGGGGCCAGACGTAAACCCCTGGGGCCCAACCCTGGTGCATGAGTTCCACCCCAGGGCTGCAGCTACCGCTCAGGGCCACTTGCGTCTTATTCTTTACTTATTTATTGATTATTGTTTTCTTTTATAATTCTAGACATATTTATATTCTATTTTCATGCCCAAACCGATATCTTACTGTTCTTTACTCTTAGAGCTTTGATCACCCTGCTTGCGGTCACCACTCATGGTGAATTGTTCCTTGTGTGTCGTGTTGTTTTTCATTGTGAGCTCACCTTAATGCAGCTTTTTCCCTCTGGTGGCTGAGGGCCAGGTCCCCAGGGCCGTCCCCAGGACCAACCTCCTGAGCACACGTGGAAATAAATCCAAATCCAAAGGCCAGAGCTGGGTCCTTCTAGACCTTTCCTTTTCCCAAGCAAGGGGTGTGGTGCTGATGGAGACCCCGCCCCCTCCTCGGGCAATGCTGGACGGTGGCCCCCAGGCTCTGTGGGAACCGCAGCCCCCTGCTGGTGCCCTTCAGACCCCTGAGAGGTGTGTGTGGCCTTGCCTATCCATCCTGGAGGGTGACAGCTGTCCTCAGGGTCTGTTTGAGGCCATCTCAGGTGAGTTCCAACAGCCACAGCGAGGGCAGCCCCTTCCAGAGAGCCCTTGGGTGCGAGGGCTTCGGCCCCCTGAGCTCACACTTGACGCCTGCAGGTCCACCCTGGGCCGGACCCCAGCAGGTCCTCGGTCAAGGGAGCTGCAGTGACCTGAACCACTGGAGCGGGCAGGGCGTGGCGGGCCGGCCGTGCACAGGGCCCTGCTGGTCACGCAGAGGACGCCCAGCTGCTCTAGAGACGGTGATGAGATGCATGTTGTCCCCCTGGATGTGGGTGTTGGGGACACACCTGTTCTTGTCTCTGTCTTGCAGCTCTTATGTGTCCCCCAGAGCTTCCCAGCACAGGAGGTAGAAAAGTAAACAAAAGGCGTTTTTCAGTTGGGGTTTTTTCCTTTTTTCTGTCTCCTGTTGCTTGCTGGGCCCTGCTGACCTGTCACCATCTCTGAAGGGCCAGCGCCATGTCCCATGCGTGCCACGCGGGTGGTCAGGGCACAGAGGAGCTCCGCCCAGGGTCTGGCCTGGGGAGCAAGCCCCAGCCTTTGCAGGACCATTGGCCTGGATGGTCCCTGTGCCCAGCCTGGGTGCAGCGGACCAGGAAGGTGTGGGCGGCTCTGTGCGGGTGGGGGAGGCCAGCAGGAGGACTCACCACAGCGAGGCCTTGTGTCTCCACAGCTTCGGGAGGAAGCCCAGAGGGGATTCGCCACCCTGGAGGACCCGCTCGCCGCCCTCCTGGACATGCTGGACAGCAGCCGGGGCTGGCAGGGGAAGGGCCCCTCCCTGGAGGCCTGGGTCGCCTGTGAGCTGAAGCGCTGCTTGCAGGCACAGCTGTGCCCGGGGCCGGCCCGGGTGAGCCCTGCCCGCGGCCCACAGCCTGCCCCTTCCCAGCCCGTCCCGGCCTCGGCACGGGGTTCCCACGCGCACCTGGCCGGGCCCCTGCGGCCTATGGAGGTCGCCCACGGTGGTTGGGGGCTCTCGGCCTCCCGAGAGCCACACGCCGGGCCGACCTCGGCTCCCTTGCCTGTGCCCCTGCCAGCCATCCCCTGCTCACCCACAGCGTCCACCCACTGGCTCTGGGCTGCCAGGTGCTGGCCGCACTGGGCCTGCCCAAGCACCAACCCCCCACCCGCATCAGGCCCCGCGACTCCGGTTGCCGCCTCCACTGAAGCTGGGTCTGGGGCCTCCAGGGCAGCCCAGGGCTGAAGCAGCTGCAGGCCCGTGCGGTCAAGCTCCTTGCCGAGAGCCCCCCCGGCCTCGTGGAGCCACTGGTCAGCATCTTCCAGCTGCAGGACGCAGACCGGAGCCCCCTGCTGGCTCACGTCCACCGGCTGCACCAGGAGGGCAAGTTCAAAGAAGTGAGTGAGACCCTCCCTGTGGCTCTGGGCCTCTCGTCCACGGGCTGGGCCTCCACGTGGGTCAGCGGGGTGGGCAGGAGCTAGGCTGGGGCTCGAGGCGCCGAGCCCAGAAGTGTCCCCTCTGCCCTCCAGCGTGGGGGGTCTTGCAGGGGGCCTCATGTCTGGTGTGCAGGCTTTTGGGGACCAGCTGCCCTGGGGACCATGTCAGGTTCGTGCCTGGCGTGGCGGCCCTGGGAGCCCCTCGCGCTGACCGACTGAGAAAGAGGCTGGGTACAGCCCCCCACACCCTGCCTGGTCTGCACCACGCTCAGGGCCCTTCCTCCCCAGGTGCCCGCCGGCCTCTCCCCCTTGGTCAGCGGCATGGGGACGCCCAGCTCTGGCCCAGAAGCCCGCGTGGCTGCGGCCCAGCTCCCTTTGTTAACTCCCAGAATTGCTCTCCGGGGGGCTGAGAAGTGCAGGTGTGGGAGAAGCTAGCCGCAGTCTCTGTGCCCCGGGCCCAGATCGGATCCGGGGCCCGCTTCTGTCTTCTCCTGCCCCTGCCCAGACTCACCCAAAGGTCACTTGGTCCTGTGGTGGCCTGGCCTGGGGGCGGGGGAGCCGAGGCCCCTTGGGGCCCAGCTGCTGCTCCATGAGGACAGACCCTCCCTGCGTGGGGGGCCCTGAAGCCGCGACCACGCCAGGCCAGGGGACTGGCCACTGTGCTCTAGTCCTGGTCGGTAACAGGGCACGTGGCCGGGCATCTGTAGGCTGCGCTCGGCCTCCCGGACCTGTCGTGCGGCCCTGCCCCAGAGCCGGGGGCCACGCTCTGGGTGGTGCCCACCCCTGCCTGTTTGCTGGGTCCCTCGGACTGTGTCGGGCCAGTGGTGGTGACCCTGTGAGGGTCTGCGTCCCGAGGGCCCTGCTGGCTCCCACCCCAGGGAGCGGCCCCGGCACACCTGTGGTTTTCAGAAGATCGGTTGTGGGGCATCGTGCCGGCTTGGGGCGCAGATTCTCAGCCACGTCAGTCAGGAGTCCCCAGCGTGTGCGACGCATGTGGGTTGGGGGCCGCCCGAGGGGGAGGGCGTTTTGCTCCCTTGTCGTGGGCAGGGCTGGGCCAGGAGCGCAAACGTGGGGCTTAGTGGCTGCAGGTCTCTGGGTGGGAACTGGGGGCTTCTGGAAGCTTGGTGGGTTTGCTGAGTGTCCTTCGTGAGCAGCAGCGGTCCTCGTTGAAGCCCAGAAGGTTCTGAGATGCAGAGGGAGCTCTGGGGTCCTGGCCCAGTGTTCACCGCGGATGACCCGTCTGCGGCGGAGGTCGGGAGTGGCGGGGCCCACGGGCGAGCAGCAAGGGGGCGCTGTCAGCGAAGCTCTGAGCTGTGCTGCAGGCGCAGGGGGCCCGGGGCTCCGCGCACCCCGAGATGCGAGACACGCGATGCCCTTGCAGGGCAGGGGAGGTGGGGCAGCCCTGGGCGCCCGGCTCAGAGGTGCCCTCTCCCTGGGTGGTGAGTCCAGCACCCAGGGCCCAGAGGCTCCCTCCGGGCTCACCTCCCCCGCTGCCTCGTGGGGCCCAAAGGTTCTGGTGCCAGGGTGCCGACAGGCGTGGGGTGCGGCCGGCACCCAGGCGGGTCCCAGGCCCACCCCACACGGGGCCCTCTTCCCGGTGAGGAGGCCCGTCGGAACGGAGGTGTGCGGCCCAGGCCAGGTGGAGGATATGCTGCACGGCCGATGGCGGCGCAGGGACCGGGCGCCCGGCTGCTCGGGGCTCGGCCGGGGCTGAACGGGCGCCGAGGCAGAAGGCGGGCTGGTGTGTCGCGTCTCCCGTTACGCTCAGGCCTTTCAAAGAGCGTCTGGGCGGCCGAATGCGCCTCCCTCGCGCTCTGAGGCCAGACTTGCACACAAAGGGGGCTCTTGTCCCGCACAGGCCCCTCGCGCGAAGAAAGGCCATTGTCCCCGAGCGGGGCGGCCCGGCAGGCATGCACGCTCCAGTGCCCGCCGCCGCGCCGCCGAGGGGCCGCCTTCAGGCCTGTCCGCTCGGATTAGCGGGGACTCACGACTTAATGCGCTGCGATATTCATGTCGAGGGCGGCGGCCCGGCCCCAGCCGCGTGAATGCCTGCTTTTGTCTGCTGCATTATTTTATTTACATTTTTTAAACAGCTTATCAAAGTAAAAAGATAGCTTTGCTTTAAAAAAAAAAAAAAGCCCCTTGGCTCCAGGCCCACGCTGAGCCGCCGAGGATGGAAGGCCCGTCCCGGGGCCCGGCCGCCGGGTCTGGGCACCTGCCCAGCCCCCCTGCTGGCCGAGCGGGCAGTCGGGCGTCCGTGCAGGGCTCTTCCCGCTGTCACCGCCCCAGCCCCTCTGGTCTTCTTAGTTACTTTCCCCCAAAGCGGCAGCTCTGGGGTCCGTCTGGTCAGAGGTCCCTGCAGCCCCGCCCTGACCCGGCCGCAGGGCAGCCCTCTTCTCGGTGGCTGGCTCTCAGCCTCCTGGGCGGAGGTCAGGGAGGCCCGCAAGGTGCCAGGTGGGCCCAGCCCTGGGCAGTGTCCATCTGCAGGTCCCGGCCACTACCCTCCTCCCATTGGGCCTGCTTCCCGGCCTGGGTCTGGAGCCAGTTGCAGGCACCTGGGCCAGCAGGCGATCTTCCTGCATCCGCGGGGCCCCCCACGTGGCCACGTGACCGGTGGTAAGCCGTGGGCAGCCTGGCCTGCTGGCCCCTCAGCAGAAGCTCAGACTGAGAAGTGACCAGAATCCAGTTCTCAGCCATGCCCAATAGATCCAAGGTGGAGTCCAGGCCCGGGGCTTCCTAGAGGAGGTTCTGCTGCCAGGTCACCGTGGCCTCCCCCGATGGAGTTAGGGCGCCCTCCCGTGGCCGGGTGAGGCCAACCGGTCCCCCTCCTCGTCTTGTGCTCCCCCCAGCCTCCAGGCTACAGCGCTCCCCAGGGCTGCGGGGGCAGGATGAGGGTACTTCCCAGACTGTCCCTGGGGGTGTCCATGGCCTTCCATCCCTGGATGCTCTGGCCACACCCCTCAGTGTCCACGCAGGCTGCCTGGCCAAAAGAGGGCAGCCTGGGTGCACAGAGGCTCCAGCCTGGCCTGGATAGAGGCTGGCTGCCCTGGAGGAAGCAGGCAGAGAGAAGGGGACCCAAACCTTCTGACAGTGTCGTCCTGTGGCCAGGGCTGTGCACCCCTCACGGGGAGGGGGGCAGGGGGGGCCTGTTGAGGAGCTGGATCCTCAGACGATGGAGGGCGACAGCCCAGCAGAGTGGTGAGAAGCAAGGGGCTCACCTCGCTGCCCCCTCCCCTCCCCACTCCCAGGTCACTGCCCAGGGCCTGATCTGGGGGGTGGGAGGGTCCCAAGCCCCCAGTCGTCCCTCCCACGGCCCCTTCTCCAACCGTGGCATGGCCCGACCAAGCCCAGGTCCAGATGTTGGCCCTTTAGTAGCCTGGAAGCCAGGCAAGGGTCCAGCAGATGCAGGACACTGGGGACGGGGTTCTGACCACCCCAGGTTCTGAATAAAGTGTGTGAGGCCGCCAGTGTGTGCACTCTGGCCTTCTTGGATGAGGGTCCGGATCTCCCTCAAATTCTCGGGGGTTTCCCATCCAGAAGAGGTCAGTGCCATCCTGTGAGGCTGGAGTGGTGCCCAGGAAGGCCCCCACGTGGTGGCACCTGCACCCTGCCCGCAGCCCTGGGCCCCTCCCCCAAGCCCTGCACCCTCTCCTCAACCCTGGCTCCTTCCCTGGCCCCGCCCCAGCCCCTCCCCCATTTCTGCTTTATCCCCCTCGCCCAAGCCCTGCACCCCCCTTCCCCTGGCCCTGGGCCCCCTGGGGCCTGGCCGAGGCTGAGCTCCTGGACACCGGCCAGGCCGCGGGGCGCCGGGTCAGTGCCGCGCAGGGAGAGGCCCCCCAGCCCCGCGCCCCCGCCGCGCGGTCCAGGCCTCCACCGGAGCAGCCTTTCCCAGGCCGCTATTTTGGGCCTTCTGTGAGCTGCAGGGGGCGGGGCCGGGCTGCCCGGCTAGTTATTTTTGCTCATAATGGGAGCACGATGTATGGAAATTATTAATAGCAGAGCGGCCTGCGCTACGTGCGGGCGCCCAGGGCCGCGCCGTTTCCTCTGCTGAGTCGGGGGAGGGTCACGCGCCCCGTGTAGGGCAGGCCGCCCAGCGTGCCCACTGCCCCATATGAGGGGCTGCCTGGGGGGGTGGGGGGATTCAGAGCCTCTTACTCTGTGGCTCCTGGGGCAGCTCTCTGCATGGACCACGCCGGTCCCGCTGCCATGGACCTGGAGCGAGCCTGCCCCATCCGACGACTCCTAGTCACTGGGGCACGTGGTGTGGCTTGTGGAAAGGGTTCAGAGGCCTGAAGGAGCCCCGCGTGTCAGGGCCGCCGCAGTCCCTCAGGCCTCCGGGGCGCACAGAGTGCCCTCGCTGTGGGCACTGTGAATGGTGGGAGGGGATGCTCCCGGGAGGAGTGGGGCAGCAAGAGCAGAGGTGTGGAGAGCGGTGTGCACCGTGTCCAGGCCCCACGGCTAGGTGATGGGGGCTCCTGTCCCTCCCTCTGCGTCCTCCACCCTCTCGTCGGCAAGCCAGGACCCAGGCCACCTGGCTCAGCTCGCACTTTGCGGCCCCGACCAGGCCGCACCCCAGTCTGGAGGGCACAGGGGTCGTTCCACCCACCCCACCGCGTGCGGGGCCTGGCTCAGCACAGGGGGCTTGTAGGCCAGAGCACTGCCTGGTTTCCGGCCGATTGGCTCAGGGCCACATGGCTGGAACTGGACTGGCCCCGTGGCTGTGCCTGCAGCGACTGGGCGGTGACGGGGTGGGAGTGGGGGCTGCAGAAGGGTGGGAGCCCCTACCTGTGGCACCGCCCGTCCCCCCCAGGCCCAGTGTCATCCGGTCCCTCTGTTTCCCAGGCCATCGTGCTGGGCGCAAAGCTGCGGCTGCAGGCAGATCTTGATGTTGAGAAGGTAAGGGTCATTCTCATGCAAACTGCGTAGCTTCCAGCTCCAGGGCTCCAGAAACATGGTGTAGGGAGGGTCCGTCCCACTGAGCCCTGAGCTTTGCTCCCCACACTGCTGGGCCCAGGGCACTGGAGGGCAGGGGTCACATATGACTACCTGCTCATGTGAGGAGGGTCCAGGACTAGGGGAAGGGAGGGGCCAGCAAGGGCCTGTGCGTGGTCAGCAGGCATTGGTGTAATGTGCTCAGAAAGTGGCCGATCGCCAGGAGCTCACCAGGCATTCCGTCTCTGCTCTGGGGTGGCTGGAAGGGTTCTCAGGAATGGGGGCTCCCACAAGGACCGCCCACCTGGAGCCCTGGTTTGGCAGATGGGCCTCCGTCCAATCTGGGCTCCAGACAGCCTGCCCTATGTGACCACCTGGGGGAGGGGAAGGCAGGTGAGGAGGGGTCTTCCACAGGGGCCACTGGGAGGGGGCTTTGTCGAGACCTGGTTCTTTCAAGGGGAGTGGCCCGTATGTCCCAGTGCCCAACACCACGGCCAGGGGCTCCCTTGGGGCCTCCCTGAGGGCTCAGGCAGTTTGGGGGTCTTGTGAGCTTGCGCCAGGCCACGTGCTGGTGCCGTCTTGCCCGTGACGGGCATTTCTGGGCAAGCAGGGCCATGGCCGGTAGTTGGTCTCCATCCTGCCCACCCCACCCTGCTCGGTGAAGACAAGGGGACAGTGGGGCCCCTCCAGGAGCCCCCTTGTATCTTGGAGCCTCTCATCCTTCCCGATGGAGATGGGGTGACCACAGAGCCCCCCAGGGACGGGGCCCAGGGAGCGGCGGGGCCTGTGTGTCTGTGCAGGGGCCCGAACATGGGGCGCAGGCCGTGAGCCGGGTGTGGAGCTTCGCGAGGTCCTCAGATACTTGGTTGGGCCCCCAAGCTCCCCGGGGGAGGCAAGTTGCACGGACCAGCCTCCAGGCCCCTTGGTTCTGATGCTCTGGCCACTCCCTGCACTGGGCTGGAAGTGAGTCCGGGGTCTTGGGTGCGGTGGAGCTGCGGCCTGAAGGTGTGTTTCCCCGTAGATGTGCATCCCCCTGCTCCTCCAGGACAAGGCAGACCTTGTGGAACGCTACGTGGATGGCTATCCCGACCTCCAGCGGAGGCTGCTGGCCCTCATGGACTCCTGGTGCCAGCCCGGCTTTGACATCAGAGTCGTCGCCAGGTGAACCCCACGGGGGCCCGGGGTGGGGTGGGGGCAGGGACTTGGCAGGAGCAGTAGGCACGTGGGAAAGTCACCCCACACCCCACACCGCCTCTCCAGATGAGCCCCGGCCAGGTGGGCAAGAGACCCGCTTCAGGAGCCAAGAGGCCGGGTTTAATGCTCTGAGATGAGCACAAATAATTCTCCACGGGGACTCCTTCCTTACGCAGTCCTGCAAGTCATATCTCTCATCCATTCACTGGTTCCTTCGTTTCTTCCTTCATGTAATAAATGTTTGTGGAGCGCCTGCTGTGAACCCTGTTCCAGCAGTTACAGAGAAGAGGCAGCATGCCAACAGGGAGCCCACGTGTGTGCGTGTGCGTGTGACCCCAGGGCGTCCCCTGAGCATGGGCATCTGGAAGGAGAAGGGCTTCCTCCCACCTCCCTGGGGTGGCTGAGGGGAAGTGCACTGGGACTGCCAAGGCTCCTTGGCCACCTGTCCCTCAGCAGGCAGCGGGGCTGGGCGCCCTGTCCGTGCGCCCTGCAGCCCGGACCCTCTCACTTGAGAGTCAGGCCTTGGGCTCTGGCGGCAGGCCTCCCTGGACCCTCCCTCCCCTGGAGCTGGGTGTTTTCCTCGTCCCTAAAATGGGACTAATTCTGTCTCAAAGGGCTGTCGTGACTTCACACCCTACGAAGTGAACAAAGTAGCAGGGCAGGCACACGTTGTGTTGCTACCACTGCTTTTATTATGCATTAAAAAGGAGAGAGAAATATAGGTGGAGCAGTACGGACGGGGAAGAGGGGAGACACACAGGTGGAGAGTGGGGGGGCCCGTGAGTTAGATTTGACGTGGATATTTAATGATTTTTTTAAATGTCCTCCTGCTATGCTCTGAAAGGGCTCAGAAGCGATGACATCCCCTAGCAGTGAGCACACCTAGCAACCAGATCTTGGTTTCTAGATACCATTCTCCACTAAAAGGAACAAAGGCTCCTTGGGGAGTAGACTGAGAATGAAAACAATAATAGAGCATAAAAGCATGGTAATAGAGCATAATACCTTGGATTTTTAAAAATGCATGAGTCGGGGCTTCCCTGGTGGCGCAGTGGTTGAGAATCCGCCTGCTAATGCAGGGGACACGGGTTCAAGCCCTGGTCTGGGGGAATCCCACATGCCGCGGAGCAACTGGGCCCGTGAGCCACAACTACTGAGCCTGCGCATCTGGAGCCTGCGCTCCGCAACAAGAGAGGCCGCGACAGTGAGAGGCCCGCGCACCGCGATGAAGAGTGGCCCCCGCTCGCCGCAACTGGAGAAAGCCCTCGCACAGAAACGAAGACCCAACACAGTCAAAAATAAATAAATTTATAAAAATGCATGAGTCTGTGGGACTTCCCTGGTGGCGCAGTGGTTAAGAATCCACCTGCCAATGCAGGGAACACGGGTTTGAGCCCTGGTCAGAGATTCATCCCACATGCCGCAGAGCAACTCAGCCCGTGCGCCACAACTACTGAGCCTGTGCTCCAGAGCCTGCGAGCCACAACTACTGAGCCCATGTGCCACAACTACTGAAGCCCACGTGCCTAGAGCTCCGTGCTGTGCAACAAGAGAAGCCCGTGTGCCATAACGAAGAGTAGCCCCTGCTCACTGCAACTAAAGAAAGCCTGTGTGCAGCAACGAAGACCCAACGCAGCCATAAATAAATAAATAAATATTTTAAAAAATGCATGAGTCTGGAGTGATGCTCAAAGGCAGGGAGGAAAACTCTTTTACAGGGTATGTCAGCTAATAAATGGAAAGGAATGATAAAGTTAGAAATCACCATTTTGTAACTTCCAATAAAATAATTGACTTAGGCACAGATCATAAAGAGATGCTAAGAAAGAAAGAGATAAATACAAATTACCCATATCAGGAATGAAAAGTAGAACGTCACTACAGACCTTACAGACCTTAAAATGGTAATAAACGTTGTTTACAACTTGATGCAAATACATTTAACAGTTTAGATGTAACAGACCAAATTCTTGCAAAACACAACTTACAAAACTGAAAAAATAGAAAATTTGAATAGTCCTACATCTATTAAATAAATTGCATCTGTAGTTTAAAACTTTACCACAAAGAAAACTATGGATTTAGATGGCTTCACTAGTGAATTCCTTCAAGTGTTTAAGGAAGAGATCGTACCAATCTTACACAAATTCTTCCAGAGAATGTAAAAAGAAAGAGCACATCCCAACTTTTTTCTCTTTTTTTTGGCTGCGTTGGGTCTTCGTTGCTGCGCAGGGGCTTTCTAGTTGCAGCGAGTGGGGGCTACTCTTCATTGCAGTGTGCGGGCTTCTCATTGCGGTGGCTTCTCTTATTGCAGAGCACAGGCTCTAGGCATGCGGGCTTCAGTAGTTGAGGCGCGTGGGC
Organism: Phocoena sinus; assembly: GCF_008692025.1. Lineage (NCBI taxonomy): Eukaryota > Metazoa > Chordata > Mammalia > Artiodactyla > Phocoenidae > Phocoena > Phocoena sinus. The sequence continues at coordinate 540,659 of NC_045768.1, forward strand.
TCAGTGGTTGTGGCACATGGGCTCTAGGTGCGCAGGCTTCAGTGGTTGCAGCACGTGGGCTCAGTAGTTGCGGCTTGCGGGCTCTAGGGCGCAGGCTCAGTAGTTGTGGCACGTGGGCTTAGTTGCCCCGAGGCCTGTGGGATCTTCCCCGACCAGGGATGGAACACATGTCCCCTTCATTGGCAGGCGGATTCGTAACCACTGGACCACCAGGGAAGTCCCCAACTTGTTTTTTTCAGCTAGTTTAAGGCTTGATACCAAAACTCGAAAAAGACATTAGGAGAAAGGAAAATTAAAGTGCAGTGTATCTCATGAACATAGATGCAAAAATACTAAACAAAATATTAGCAATCAAATCAACTAATATATTAAAGAGTTAAGAAAATGAGAAGACAAGCTCAAAGTGCGAGAAAATATTAGCAAAGACACATCTGATAAAGGACTGTTATCCAAAACATAGAAAGTTACCTTAAAACTCAGCAGTAGGAAAACAAACAACCATGGGCTTCCCTGGTGGCGCAGTGGTTAAGAATCTGCCTGCCAATGCAAGGGACACAGGTTTGAGCCCTGGTCCGGGAAGATCCCACGTGCTGCGGAGCAACTAAGCCCGTGCGCCACAACTACTGAGCCTGCGCTCTAGAGCCCGCGAGCCACAACTACTGAAGTTGCACACGTAGAGCCTGTGCTCCACAACAAGAGAAACCACCCCAGTGAGAAGCCCGCGCACCGCAACGAAGAGTAGCCCTCGTTCCCGGCAACTGGAGAAAGCCCGTGCGCAGTAACGAAGACCCAACGCAGACAAAAATAAATAAATTAAATAAATTTTTTTTAGAAAAGAAAGCAAACCAACAACCTGATTTTAAAAACGGACCAAAGATCCAGATACCTCAGCAGAGAAGATACACAAATGACAGATAAGCACATGAAAGGATGCTCTACATCGTATGTCCTCGGGGAAATGCAAATTAAAACAACGAGATATCATGACACCCCTATTAGAATGGACAGAATCCAGAACACTGACATCGCCAAATGCTGGCGAGGATGTGAAGCAACAAGAACTCTCATCACTGCTGGTGGTAATACGAAGTGCTGCAGCCACTTTGAAGGACAGTCTAGTGCTTTCTTACAAAACTAAACACATTCTTGCCATATGACCAAGCCATCGCGCCACTTGGTATTTACCCAAAGACATTGAAAACCTCTGTCCACACAAAAACCTGCACTTGAGTGTTTATAGCAACTCTATTTATAGTTGCCGAAACTTGGAAGGAACCAAGATGTCCTCCAGTAGTTGGATGGATAAATAAACTGTGGTCCATCCAGACAATGGAATATTATTCAGAGCTAGAAAGACATGAGCCATCAAGCTGTGAAAAGACAGGGAGGAAACTTAGATGCAAATTACAAAGTGAGAGAAGCCAATCTGAAAAGGCTACTGCTGTGAGATTCCAGCTATATGACATTCTGGAAAAGGCCAAGCTATAGAGACAATAAAAGGATCAGGGATTATGGGGAGGGAGGAACGAATAGGAGAGCACCGAGGATTCTTAGGGCAATGAAACTACTCTGTATGTCACTGTAATCGTGGGTACCTAGGCATTTGTCAAAGCGCATAGAATGTACGACACCAAGAGTGACCCCAAGGTAAACCATGGACTGTGTGTGGGTGAGGATGACGTGTCCAGGTGGGTTGATCACTGTGACAAGTGGACCATCTGGTGGGGATGCTGACAGTGTGTGTCATGGTCTGCTCAGCTTTGCTGTGAACCTAAAACTGCCCTAAAAAGAGTAAACTCGATTTTTTCAAAAGTTAATACACCATGATCTAGTGGGATTTATTTAAGGAACGCGAGGTTGGTAAAACATTTAAAAATCCATCGGCATTCACCCTGTCAACAGATTAGATAACAAAACTATGTAAGCATCTCAACGTATATAAAAATTATAAAATTCAAACCTTATTTATGATAAAAACTCTCAGCAAACTACAAATATAAGGAAGCTTCCTTTATCTGATAAAGGATAGTACTGAAAATAAAAAGAAAACTACAGCAAGCATCATTTTTCTCTGAGTTTTCTTAAAGTATGATTACTATATAATGAACTCTGTGTTCGGAGTGTGTAATTTTGTAACTTTTGATGTATGTATGTGTCCACGAAACCATCACCACAATCCAGGCGCTGAGCACAACCCCACCACCCCCTGAGGACCGCTGATCTGCTTTGTGTTACTGTAGATTCCTTTTCATTTTCTAGTACATTATATAAGTGGAGTTATGTCGTCTGGCTTCTGTCCCCCAGCACAATTATTCTGAGATTCATCCTCGTTATTTCATTTCTTAGTGCTGAGTGGTGTTGCCGTGTGTAGCTGCACCATGCTCTGCTTATCCATTCACTCATCGATGGATATTTGGGTGTTTCCAGGTTTTGTCTGTTGCACACACCGCTGCTGTGAACATTCGTGCCCAAGGCTTTGCGTGGACGTATGTCTTCATTCCTCTTGGGTGAACACCCTGGAGTGTGATGCCTGGGTCATGTGATGCGTGTGGATTAATTTTTTGAGAAACCGTCAAACTTTTTCAGGGCAGCTGCACGTTTCCCATTCCCTCCAGCAGCAGGCGAGAATCGCCAGCCCCACATCCTCGCTGGCCCATGGCCTGGTCAGCCTGTAACATCCGCGGTTCTAATGGGCATGGAGTGGTATCTTTTTGTGCTTTTGATTTGCAGTCCCTAATGACTAAGGATGTAAAGTGTATTTTCATTTGCTTATTTGCCATCTGTGTGTCTTCTTTGGTGAATTAGCTGCTCCATCTTTTACACTTTTTAAAAAAAAAAAAATTTTATTTATTTAATTTGGCTGCACCGGTCTTATTTGTGGCAGGCGGGCTCCTTAGTTGTGGCATGCAAACTCTTAGTTGCGGCATGCATGTGGGATCTAGTTCCCTGACCAGGAATCGAACCCAGGCCCCCTGCACTGGGAGCTCGCAGTTTAACCACTGCACCACCAGGGAAGTCCCTACACACTTTTTAATTAGGTTGACTGTTTTCATTACTGAGTTTTGAGAGATTTAGAAATATAACCTGGGTTAAAGGCCCTTAACAGACATGTTGTTTGCAGACGTTTCACCCTGTGGTGCATCTTCTCATTCTTTTAATGATCTTTCAAAGAACAGAAGTTCTTAATTTGTTGAAGTCCAGTTTATAAATTAAAAAAATTTTTGCATCATGCTTTTAGTATCATAGCTAAGAAATCTTTGCCTAACTCTAGGGCACAAACATTTTCTCCTGTTTACTTCTAGAAGTTTTATAATTTTAGGTTTTACATTTCAATCTATGGCCCATTTTTGGAGAATTTTCATATGGGGTGCTAGGTGTGGATTGAAGTTCTTTTTTTTTTTTTTTTAACAGCTGATGTCTAATTGTTCCAGCAGCATTCGTTGTAAAAGACTGTCCTTTCCCACAGAGTTGACTTTGTGCCTCTGTCAGGTGTCCATATATGTGTGCGTCTCTCTGTCCTCTTCTGGTCTGTCTGTGGCACATGTTCTGACCGCTGTAGCCTCACAGCAAGTCCTGAGTCAGACAGGGTTAGCCCTCCAATGCTGTTCTTCTGTGTCAAAGTTGTTTTTAATTATTCTGGGCCCTTTGCACTTGTATATGAATTGTAGAATCAATTTGACGATTTCTATCCCCCAGAAAAGACCCCTGAGCAGGGGAACACAGCCAGGGCTCTGAGACCCCTGGCCAGCCTATCTGGAGCTTAGAGGAAGCAGAAAATCACTTAAAAACAAACACGAAAGCTGTAATTGAGGCCTGTAGAGAGTTTCTGTGTCTGAAATAAACAGAGCTATACAGAGGGCGCCTTTGGAATACAGAACAGACTTGTCAGTTAAAAACGTGATGGCAGAATGAAAGTCTCAATAAAAGGTTTGGAAGATAAACTTGAAGATATCTTCCCAATGTCATACAAAATAAATGAACAAAGAAGGAAAAGCAGAGAGGAGAGTTTTTTTTTTTTTAAATGGCAGATTCTGTCAAGAAGACCCAACATCCAAATAATGGGAATTCCAGAAAGAAAGAAGGGAAAACATGGAGGAATTCACTCGAGACCCAGTCCTGGGTGGATGGAGAGAGACCCACACTGAGGACCAGGACCCTAAACCCTCAGAAAGAGCAGGAGTCAGACCGGTTCCAGGAGCAGTGCCAGCGCAGGCTTTAGCCCAACCAGACGCAGTCCAGCGTGAGGCCTAGGGCACCGTCTCCAGGTCCACACCTCGCCCCTGGGAGGCGCCTGCAGAGCCGCTTTGCCCTGGCCTAGGGACAGGAGAGGTGCAGGGCCACCAGGACGGTGATGGACAGGGGCCTGGGAGCAGCCAGTGGCGGGGAGAGGGGCGCAGGGTGATGTGGGCTCTGTCCACAGGACAGGAGGCTAAGGAAGCAATCAGACCAGCAAGGATCAACCCGCAGAGAAGAGGAGGCTGTGGCTTAGCCGCCAGTCATATTTGCACCATCGTGATATTGTAGAAGCTGTTGTGCCCAATTAACGGAACCGTGGGTGCTGTTGTTTGGGGAGAGGAGCCTTCTGTGGTGAGACATCGTACAGAACACCTAAAACTGAATCATCGAGAGGCCACACTACAAAGTGGTTCTTGGAAACATGGGGCAAACGTAGACCACCTCAAAATTGTCGTGCGGGTGACTGGCGGCAGGAGGGGCGTACTGACGTGCTGCCTTTCTCTGAGCCTTGTAAGAAGACTTGGCTTTTGAACTGTGCACGTGTATGACATTGATGAAAGGTAAAATCTTGAGATGCGTTAATCGAGAGAAAGCGTTGCTGGGCATGAGCCGTGTCTCTCTCCTGCAGAAGGTACCCGCAGACGACCTTGAGGCTGGAGAGGCTGAGCCCCAGAGCGCTGGGTCGGCAGGTCCTGCGGCTGCTGGAGCAGCATGGCCTGGACCCTGGTGAGTGGGGCCCCCACGCCCTGCGCTGGGGCAGGTGCCAGGCTGGTGCCGCCGGGGGTTCAGGCGGACCAGGGTCTACCGACCCCCAGCTCCCTTCCCGTCTCCTCCCTGCTTCCCCTCAGCATCTGCCCACCTGGGGTGCCCCTGGGAGTCTGGGCCCCGTGAGTGAGGACCACCGAGGCCGCGCCTACACCGTGCTCCCTGCCCCCTCCCCCTTGGTGATCACGGGCACCCTCTCAGAGGAGCAGTCTTACTGACAGTGTTTTATAGCTTCACTGTATGAGATTGTGGAAATTCTTCTCACTTCCTGGCCCGTGAGAGTGTTGATCAGGAACGGATGTGGAATTCTATCAAATACTCTTTTTGCACCTGTTGGGCTGATGCTATGCTTTTCCCCCTTTGGTCTGTCTGTGGGGTGGATTAGGTTGATTGACTACATAACGTTAAATGAATCTTGGATCCCTGCCATGGCCCCGTCTCTGCTGGGTTGTGTTGCCACTTACGTAGACTGCTAGGTCTCGTTTGCCAACTGAAGCTGGATTCAGACTTCACCTTCCTGAAACGTCTGTTTCTGGCTTTGTGTACGAGGTTAAGCTGGCCTCTGAACACGCAGTGGATGACGGCCTGTCCTTTCTTTTCACTGAGGGTGTTTGTCTAAGATTGGAATTCTTTCTTCCTGAGAAGTTGAGGGGAAATGGCCTGTGAACCTGGATTGCTTTTCATTGTGGGAAAATGACTATTGATTTGTCAGCTGTGGGGGGTTTTTTCAGGGAGTTTGTCTATTTCACTTACGGTTCCAAAGGTCCTGTCATAAGGTATTCCTAAGACTCCTCCTTTTTTATGGCTGAGTAATGTTCCATTTTATATTTACACCTCAGCTTCTTTGTCCGCTCATCTGTCGATGACACTCAGGTTGTTTCCGTGTCCGGGCTGTTGTGGATAATGCTGCAGTGAATGTAGGGGTGCAGGTATCTCTTTGAGAGGGTGATTTCATAGACTCTGAATACCTACACAGAAGTGGAATTGCTGGATCGTATGGTAGTTCCATTTTTAATTTTTTGAGGAACCTCTACAGTGTTTTCCAGAGTGGCTGCCATGATTTACGTTCCCACCAACAATGTCCTAAGGTTCCCTTTTCTCCACATCCTCGCCAGCATTTGTTATTTGTTGGTTTTTGGATGACGGCCATTCTGACAGGTGTGAGGTGATGTCTCATTGTGGTTTTGATTTGCATTTCCCTGATTAGTGATGTTGAGCATCTTTTCACGTGCCTGTTGGCCATCTGTGTGCCTTCTTTGGGAAAACATCTCTTCAGTTCCCCTGCCTATTATTATTATTATTATTATTTTAAGAGGTACGCAGGCCTCTTACTGTCATGACCTCTCCCGTTGCGGAGCACAGGCTCCGGACGCACAGGCTCAGCGGCCATGGCTCACGGGCCCAGCCGCTCCGCAGCATGTGGGATCCTCCCAGACCGTGGCACGAACCCGTGTCCCCTGCATCGGCAGGCGGACTCTCAACCACTGCGCCACCAGGGAAGCCCTCCCCTGCCTACTTTTTAATTCAGATTATTTGGGGGTTTTTGTTACTAAGTTTTATGAGTTCTTTATATATTTTGGATATTAACCCCTTATCTGTACGTGGTTTGGAAACATTTTCTCCCACTCCGAAGGTTGCCCTTTCATTTTGTTGATTGTTCCCTTGCTGTGCAGGTTTTGTTTGATGTCGCACATATGTTGATTTTTGCTTTCATTGCCCTGCTTTTGGTTTTTTGATCCTGTCTGTTGTATGCCCTGCTCATCCCACTAAACTGAATCTTTCCCTTCTTTCTTCTTGACTATGTTCCCCAAGTTTCAATATGTATTATTTTTATTATTGTCCAGCTCAAGACACTTTAAATTCCTATTATAATTTTTGTTTTTTTACCCATGAACTAACTAGAAGTATGTTTCATTTCTTTTTTTGTTTGTTTTCTTGGTTGTGCTGGCTCCTTAGTTGCTGCATATGGGCTCCTTAGTTGAGGCTCGAGAGCTCCTTAGTCGCGGCATGGCAGACTCCTTAGTTGTGGCATGCAAACTCTTAGTTGTGGCGTGCATGTGGGATCTAGTTCCCTGACCAGAGATCGAACCCAGGCCCCCTGCATTGGGGGTGAGGAGTCTTAACCACTGCACCACCAGGGAAGTCCCTAGAAGTGTGTTTTTAATTTCCAAGCTATGACATTTTTGGTTATCTTTCTGGTATGGTCTGTTAATCTCATTGTGATCAGGGACCATGCTTGGTATGATGTCAGTCCTTTGACTGGGTTGAAATGTGTTGTTGGGAAGAGATCTAACTTCTCCCCTCTGAAAGTAATCTCTCTTTTTCTCTGGATACCTTTAGACTCTTCTCTTTGTCTTTGGTGTTCTGCAGTTTCACTGTGAGGAGCCTAGTTATAGATTTCTTTTTATTTGTCTTGCTTGGGATTTATTGGGCTTTTGAATCTGTGGATCTGTGTCTTCAACCTGCTCTGGAATTTTTTCGGTCATTACCTCTTTCGGATATTGTCTCCTTCCCCTGTCTTCCCTCTGTTCTCTTCCTGGGACTCTGAATGAGTCCCCGTATCTTCCATGTATTTTACCTTTCTTACATACTTTTCATCCCTTTTCTTCCGTGTTGTCTAATCCTGGTAACTGCTTCTGCTGTCTTTTTCACTTTTCTCTTCATCTGTATCCAACGTACTATGAAATCCATCCACTATTTCTATTTCGATTGTTATGTTTTCAGCCCTAGAATTTATAGTTTGGTTCTTTTTCAGATCTGCTGTTTCCCTTTGTATGCCTTCCCATTGCCTGAAGACATTTCTGATTTTGTTTTTTCTGTCTCTGAGTACCGTGCTCCTGGCTGTGTCATGGTCTGTATCTAAACTTCAGCACTGTCTCTGGTCCCCGTCTGGTTTGTCTGCCTTGCTTACTTGCAGGCTAACTTTGCACCTGCCAACCTTGAGAAATCATCTGATGAAGCTGCCTGCCTCCAGAAAGGAATTTATGTATTTATTTATTTTTGGCTGCGTTGGGTCTTCGTTGTTGCGCGCAGACTTTCTCTAGTTGCAGCAAGCCGGGGCTACTCTTCATTGCGGTGCGTGGGCTTCTTGTGGTAGCTTCTCTTGTTGCGGAGCACGGGGCTCTAGGTGCACGGGCTTCAGTAGTTGTGGTGCGCGGGCTGCAGTAGTTGTGGCACACAGGCTCTAGAGCGCAGGCTCAGTAGTTGTGGCACATGGGCTCAGTAGTTGTGGCGTGCAGACTCAGTAGTTGTGGCACACGGGCTTAGTTGCTCTGCGGCATGTGGGATCTTCCTGGATCAGGGCATAAACCCGTGTCCCCTGCATTGGCAGGCGGATTCTTAACCACTGCGCCACCAGGGAAGTCCCCACTGACAGGTTTTGATTCAGCCTCTCTGGAGGCACCACGTGCGCAGAAGGGAGAAGCAGGAGGGGTGGGACCACCCAGGCCAGCGGTGCAGGTGCATCAGGGCCCTGGGAGCCAGGGCCACGGGCTGCACTGGCGGTGGGGGTGGGGGGTTGGCACTCCACCCGAGACATAGGAGCCCACCTCAGAGGCCTGGCTGGGCAGGAAGGAGCCAGCCCCCCTCAGGCTGCTGATTTATCTATTTATTTTTTTTTTGCGGTATGCGGGCCTCTCACTGTTGTGGCCTCTCCCATTGCGGAGCACAGGCTCCGGACGCGCAGGCTCAGCGGCCATGGCGCATGGGCCCAGCAGCTCCGCGGCATGTGGGATCTTCCCGGACCGGGACACGAACCAGTGTCCCCTGCATCGGCAGGCGGACTCTCAACCACTGCGCCACCAGGGAAGCCCCAGGCTGCTGATTAAAACCCAGAGGGTGAGTTCTAGACTCAGGAGCTCTGAGGAAGGTCCCAGCGACGCAGACCGCTGGGGGGTGCTGGGCTCTGAGGGGCCTGGAAGACTGGACTGCAGTGCCACCGCCCTGCAGTTGGGGACCTGGCCCTGAGCTGAAGCCAAGCGAGTGGGCTGGAGGGACCCCTGACCCAGGCACAGGGGCCTCCAGGCTCACCTGCACACCTGCCCTGGGCACCAGTCAGGGAGCTCTGGGAGCGTTGCCCCATGGGAACATGAGGTGGGGACATCCAGGCTCCGGCTGCCAGGGCCTCCCGCAAGGCTGGTGGTGGTTGGTTGAGGCAGGGCCCCGCCCACCCAGGACCAGGACCAGGACCAGAGCCCCGAGGGCCAGGGAGGGAGGTGGGCAGGAGGCCCACAGAGCCAGGCATGATGGGAGGGCTGTGTGGGGGGCAGCTCACCATCCAGCAGCCCTGTCACACCTTTCTTTGACTTCAGGGGCCACGTCCTGGCCATGGTGGGCCAGGCCTGGCGCCAGAGCAGCCTTGGGTGGCCTCAGGCTGGCCTTAGCTGCGTCCTTCCCAGGACAGGGCGTGCCCGCCTGGGGAGGGTCCATCCCACCCGACAGGTCTCGGCCGGCCCGAGGCTGGAGCAGTTGAGTGCCCGGAGCCCGCGGAACAGGTGGGGCCTTCCCCGCTGACCGTGCGGAGGGCCAGGAGTGCGGACAGGAGGGCAGCGGCAGGTTCTTTCCGTGGGGCCTCGGCCGGCAGCCCTGCTGGGGAGATAGGTTCCACCAGGCCCCCTCCCGGGTATATGCGCCGCAAGGCCCCTTCTGTAGCCCCCCAGCTGGCTCCGGGGGCCTGTCCCAGCCAGGAGGCCTCACGGTGGCAGGGCTGCCTCTTCTCAGTAGACCTGGCAGTTCCTAATTTCAGACAACACAGGCCAGTGTTTCCAACGTCCTAAAAACTGCCCCCCCAGAGGGAGGGGCACCAACGCCCCCCATGGTCCTCGCTGGGCATCCGCCATGGCGGCGTGGGCCTCCACGTGGACTGACCCCACGCCCTCCTTGGGGGGACAGAGTCAGACACGATGCAGGGTAGGGCCCGCTCACCCCTCAGCCCTGAGTTCCCCCAGCCCGCCCTCCCCGGGCCTGGGTCCTGGTGGAGGCCCCAGTGTCTGGGCAGAGTCAGCAGGGCACGTTTGGGTTGCGTTTCCAGTTGGCAGCGTCTGGCAGGTGGCTGGGCCTGACCCACCTGCACCTTTTCCTTTGTGTTTGGGTTTGGATGAACCATCAGTGCAGACTGCGGCCTGAGTGCCTTCTGTCGATGTGATACTGTACCCATAGGATTTTGACAAAGTATCTCATTGGCAAAATGATGCATAGCATTGTAGAAATGTCAGGAAAGCTGGTGTCTGTCTGTCTCCATCCGAGTGAGACTTGCTTCTGCAGCAGCTTCGACACCTTTGTCTCTGTCCTGAGTGTCGCCTCCTGCCCTGAGTAACTTGTTCATCCGTCCCTCCCTCCCTGCTGCAGTCTCGTCCAGGCTCCCGAGCGGCCTGTGGGGCACGTCCGTGGATCTGGAGCCCTCTCGTCTTGCGTCCCTGCCTCGGCAGGAAGCGGGAGGGAAGGCTGAGGGGCAGCTGGCAGGACCCGGCCTCTGGGCAGCCCTGACCTCCGTGTGCTCGGACAGCGTCCTTGTAGCCAGGGTGCTCCCTGTGCTGGCTGTGCGGTCCTGGCTGGGGCGGCCGCGCCACTCGAGAGCATGGGGTCCTGGCCAGGGTCCGGGGAAGGCCGGTCCCCCACTGGGAGGTGCGGGTGGGCAGGCTCTGTGGTCAGCATCCCCCCAGGACCACCAGGCTGCAAGGACAGCTGGCCCCAGGAGGGAGGAACAGCAGCAGGTGGGTGGACAGCGGTGAGTGGACAGCGGGTGAGTGGACAGCAGGATGGTGGACAGCGGGTGGGTGGACAGCGGGTGCGTGGACAGCGGGTGAGTGGACAGCGGGTGGGTGGACAGCGGGTGGGTGGACAGCGGATGGTGGACAGCGGGTGAGTGGACAGCGGGTGGGTGGACAGCAGGTGGGTGGACAGCGGGTGAGTGGACAGCGGGTGAGTGGACAGCGGATGGTGGACAGCGGGTGGGTGGACAGCGGATAGTGGACAGCGGATGGTGGACAGCGGGTGAGTGGACAGCGGGTGAGTGGACAGCGGGTGGGTGGACAGCGGATGGTGGACAGCGGGTGGGTGGACAGCGGGTGAGTGGACAGTGGATGGTGGACAGCGGGTGCATGGACAGCGGGTGAGTGGACAGCGGATGGTGGACAGCGGGTGAGTGGACAGCGGGTGGGTGGACAGCGGATGGTGGACAGCGGGTGGGTGGACAATGGGTGAGTGGACAGTGGATGGTGGACAGCGGGTGCATGGACAGCGGGTGCGTGGACAGCGGGTGAGTGGACAGCGGGTGAGTGGACAGTGGATGGTGGACAGCGGGTGCATGGACAGCGGGTGAGTGGACAGCGGGTGCGTGGACAGCAGGTGGGTGGACAGCGGATGGTGGACAGCGGATGGTTGACAGCGGGTGGGTGGACAGCGGGTGAGTGGACAGTGGATGGTGGACAGCGGGTGCATGGACAGCGGATGGTGGACAGCGGGTGCATGGACAGCGGGTGCGTGGACAGCGGGTACCCTTCCCAGGCCCCCCTGGGCTCTGAACAGAATATGAAGGTGAGGCCAACAGGTGAGCATAGTTTGTGAACACATGAGCAAGACCACCCCTTCCTCGAGAAACTCACGTTCTGGGGGGGCCAGGAAGCAAAGGCACCAGCTGCCTGGAGACAAGGCAGGAAGACCCTGAGAGGTGGGCGTCCAGGAGACCCAAAGGGAGGATGGGCCTGGCAGGTGCGGGCGGAGGGCGCATGGAGGGCTCTGGGGTGCTGCATGGGGGCGGGGCACCCTCCTTCAGGGCTGGGAGGGCCGCTCTGATGCAGGTGGAATGGAGGCTGCCCGTGGGGCGGGGTGAGGGGGGGTGGGCAGAGGGGAGGGGGAAGACAGGCAGAGCCACACAAGCCCCGACCCCTGCCCCATCCCGTACTCACTCCGTCCCAGCCCTGCCCAGAGCCCACCCTCTCTTTCAGACCTGTGTCCCAACGTCGTCACCCAGCAGCGCCTGGCCGCCCTGCGGTATCTGTGCTACAAGCGGCTGGTAGAGGTGTGTGGACTGGGGCCCGGGGTGGAGAGGGGCTCCAAGCGAGGCCCGCTGCTGTGCTCCTGGGGCTGCGCTAGAAAGGCTTGCGCTGGTGTCCACTTTTGCAGAGAAGCGTATCTCGGGAGAGCTGGGCCGAGCATGTGCAGGTGAGTTCAGAGGGTCCCAGTGTGCAAGGCACCCCCCCCCCCCCACCGTGGGGCAGGGTCGGAGCGGCTGGGGGTCCAGGATCCTCCTTCACCACTTGTGAACAGAGCTCTCAGGCGCTGGATGAGGAGAGGTTCACCAAGAGGAAATTCTAGACCATCCTCAGGCGCCCTGCTTGCCACGGCTCTGCCTGGGGAGCCTCAAGACCCCGAGAAAGAGGCAGGCACCCCTTGGGGTGATGTGGGGACACGGAGGGCCAGACTGCGACCCCATGAGGGTAGTGGCGTGGGCAGTGTCGTCCTGCAGCCTCTGTCCTCAGGCCAGAGCTGGAGTGGGGGTCATCGCAGGTATAGAGCTATCCCCAGCCCCAGGTGAATCGGCCTGGGAGAAGGGTGGGCTCTTGGGGGTCCCGGGTGCCGTGTGCACAGGAACTCTGCAGTGGTCAGTGGAATGGAGGCGGGGGGGTCCCCTCCCTCCTGAGCGCACGTGCAGGGCCTGGTGCCTGCGCGGAATCCAGTGGAGGGCAGTGCCGAGCCGCCCCCGGAGTGACCAGGCAGGGGTGGTGAGTCACCGGAGAGGAACGCGGACCCCCAGGCAAGGCCCGGAAGGCCGGTCCCTCCTGGGTGCCAAGGCCGAGCCGTCCGGAAGGGCAGCGGACATCCTGAAGAATGTGAGGGGCTTCCACGTATTGTCCACGTGGGAACCCGCGGCCTGCGGGAAACGGACGGCCTGAGGCTGCTGGGGACAGAGCCGTGTGGGGAGGTGGCCCCGCCTGCCGGCCAGCAGGGGCTCCTCAAGAGGGTGGGGCCCACAGCGACCTGTGACCTCGCAGACACGGACACCCCACCCCCATCGGGACCCCTGTGGGCCACGTGGGCCTCTTGCGCCCACACCGGGCCTTGCCTCCCTGAGGGCACAGTGGGTGCAGGGGTGTTCCGTGGCCGCCCAGGGGCAGGGGTGAGGAGGTGCAGAGGGGAGATGCTGGCGGTGAGGGCTGGGGCAGGCCGTGCTCAGGGAGGCGGTACGGGTCCCAGGCCCGGGAGCAGGCCGTCGAGCAGAGCGCGGTGTCGGGCGGGAGCGCGTGTGTGCGGAGCAAGGCCGAGGCGGAGTGGGTAGCGGGACGGGCCATGGGCTCAGATGGCGACCCTTCACTCTGACACGTCCAGGCCCCTCAGCACCTTGGTTCAAGCCAGCTCGGTCACCATGGAGCCTCAGTCATAGGAACTGCTGGTCTTCAGAGGGCAGCTACCTGCTTATGAAGGGCTCAGGGCGGGTCTGAGGTGGGGGGGAGGTCAGGATGAAGGTCTGAGTCGGGGTCGGGGTCAGGGCCAGGTCTTAGGGGGAAGGTCAGGGCCGGGTCTGGCGGCGGGGGTGGTGTCCGAGGGGGGGATGCAGGGCCAGTCTGAGGGGGGAGGTCAGGACGAAGGTCTGAGTCGGGGTCAGGGCCAGGTCTTAGGGGGAAGGTCAGGGCCGGGTCTGGCGGGGGTTGGGGTCTGAGGGGGGCATGCAGGGCCAGTCTGAGGGGCACATCTGGGTCTGGGGGCTACCTGGATGGGCCCGACCCCTTGGGGCAGACCAGGCGAGCAGCCCATATCCCGTCCCCCAGGGCCTGGTCGGGCAGGACCAGTGGCTACAGGAGCAGCTGCTGCAGCTGCTGGCATCTCACGACGACGCGGCCCTGGTCGCCCAGTGTGCCCTGGACCTCCTGCTGCCCGAGGAGCGACTCCCGGCCTCGGTGGCCGCAGAGCTCCGCCAACTCAGGATTCAGGAGAGGTGAGCGTCCCCAGGCTCAGGGGCCCACAAGAAGGACGCCCTTGGGCCCCCGCCCTCGAAAGTGGCCATAAGTCATACATGCTGGTGGTTTGGGAATTAGAAGCGCGGGAGAGCCGAGCAGGGGCGCAGGCAGAATGCAGACACACAGCAGGAGGCAGGCGGGTCAGCCCCTTGGGTGCTAGCGAGACCCCATGGCCAGATCCCTCAGCCGGCCAGATACTCCCAGGGGCCTGAGGACCCGGCCGCCTGCAGTCTGCGAGGGCAGAGGCGTGGGGAGCAGACTGCGTAGACCCCGGCCCACGTGCGGGCCCTGAGCACTCCCCTGCCCCAGGGTCCAGGCCGGGCTGTGCTGTGGGGTGCCCTGGTGGGGGCGGTGCTGCAGCTCTGCTCCTCCCCAGGACGGCTGAGGCCCCTCTGGAGGACGGGAAGGACGATTACTACCAGCTGCCCATCCCCAGGGAGCACCTCCACTTCCTGGCCTCGTGGGAGGACCTGGCCAGGCACCAGGAGGAGCTCCTGCAGGTGGGTGCCTGACTCCCGCAGGCAGCCGGCTTCAGGGGCTGCTCACCAAGGCCTCCTGGGGCTCTGTCCACACCGGGCACTCTGGCTTAAGGACTCCGGGACTGAGTCCTGAGCATCGGTGTGGCGCTCGACTCCTTGTGTGGGCACTCGCAGGGCCGGTCCAGCTCTCCCCACAGAGGCCGCCTCCCCTGGACATCAGCCCTCAGGCGGCCAGGCTGTGCCGTTCACGCCAGCCCCTCTGTCTGCAGCCCGGCCAGGTGGTCGGCATGGACCTGGAGTGGAGGCCCTCGTTCGGAGCCGGGGGCCGGCCCCGGGCGTCGCTCATGCAGGTGGCCGTGGAGGGCCGCGTGTTCCTGCCGGACCTGCCCCGGCTCTCAAGTGCAGCAGGAGGGCAGGCGCCCCAGGCCTTCTTCCGGCTGGTGTCCCGGCTGCTCGCGGACCCCTCCATCACCAAGCTAGGTGAGCGCGGCCCCCGGCCCCGCGCCACAGCCCTGCCTGCCCAGGGGAGGGTGTCAGGGTGAGGCCAGGGCCCCTTCCTTGGGTGCCCATCACAGCGACGGCCCCCGCCCACAGGTTATGGGTTGGCAGGGGACCTGCGGAGCTTGGGTGCCTCCTGCCCGGCCCTGGCCCAGGCCGAGAAGCAGCTGCGGGGCAGCGTGGACCTGCTGCAGGTGCACAGGCAGGTCAGCGCTGGGGGGATGCTGGGGGTGGGGGGCTCCCTGCTGTGCCGAGCCGCCTGCATGGCGATACCGGGGCAGGGGTCTCACCTCAGGCTGGCAGGGTGTCTGTGGGCCGGGACTCGGCCTCGGCCTCTCTATGCCTTCTGGGCTGGCCCCGGCCCTGCTCCCTGGCCACAGGTCACCAGGGACCCGGGGCACAGGGTCCCCCAGGGAGGCCGTGTCACCACACGTCCCCACGCTCCCCCAGAACCAGCCCGGCTCTGCCTACCACCCCCCACCCCGGGAGCTCTCAGCACACACCCTTGGGGCTGAAGGCGTTGGCCCGAGCTGACCAGTGGGCGGGTAACCACGGCCCCGAGACCTTGACACAGCCTGCCTTGGCCGCTAGCGCTCTCCTCCCGCAGCCCTGTCCGCCATGGAGGACACAGGGCCTGCCCCAGGGCTCCCCGTGGGGCAGCCAAGGCACGTGCGGTGGCTGTCCTCCCTCTGGGGCGGGCCCCTCACCCCCAAGGGGCGCTGTCTTGCAGATGCGGGCAGCAGACAGGCCAGCCCCAGGTGTGGATGGGGCCACAGGGCCGCGGGGCCTCAGCCTCCTGGTGCAGCAGGTGCTGGGCAAGCCCCTGGACAAGATGCAGCAGCTTTCCAACTGGGACCGGCGGCCGCTGTGTGAGGGGCAGCTGGTCTACGCAGGTGGGCGCCCCCCGCATCCCTGCCCCGCACCCCCGATTGTCCCCACGCTGGAGGCTGAGGCTGACCTTGCCTGTCCCAGCCGCTGATGCCTACTGCCTGCTGGAGGTGTACTGGGCTCTGTGCAGAGAGCCTGCGCGCTTCCACCTGTCGGGGGACCTGACCAGGAGCCTGAGGCTGGGACGCGGTGAGAGAGCGGGGCCTGGGGAGCTGCCGCCCCTTCAGAAGGCCTCGACCTCGCCTCAGCAGGTAGGCGAAGCCCGCCAGGACTCCTTTATCACAATTCCTGCGGGGAGATCCCTGTCCTTAGAACTGGGACCTTACAGGGTTGGAGACCGGTGTGGGTGTGGGGTGTCGGGGAGAGCCGTCCAGAGGGCTTGTGTCCCGCACGCTGGACCCTCTGCCGGGAAGGAAGGAGAGCAGAGCCGCGGGTTAGCTTCCTAAAGGAGGAGGGGTCTCAACGGTCTCCTGACACCGGGTCTGGCGTGCCCCCTGCCAAGGTCTAGGGCAGCCTCTGGCCGTGTCCCCGTGTGCCTCAGGGACCCAGGCCCTGCTCCAGCGTGCACACGACCACCCCCCCAGGAGAGGTGTGCCGGCTCCCCTTGGGGCCCAGCTTTTCTGCTGTTTTCTGCACTGAGTACATGTTGCTCAGGACGAGCTGACCTCACGGCCCTTGGGACCCTCGCTCCCCACCGGGTCCAGGGTGGGCCAGACGGGCCACGGCTGCTGAGCGGGGCTGTGTTGCAGGTGCCCGCGGGTGAGGACGCGGCCCCCGAGGTCCCGGCCAGGGCCTTCCGCGTGGGTGTGACAGCACGCTCCGGGGGCTGGCGCGGAGACTCCGCTGTCTGGGCATCGATGTGCTGGTGCTGGCCACGGGCGAGGACCACCGCAGGGCCGCCGAGGTGAGCAGGCCTCCCGCGTCCACTGGCAGAGGGGGCAGTGTCTGGGGTGGCCGCAGGGCCCCAGCTGCATGGACCCCCACGCCACTGGGGCAGAGGGCGGGGCCCCCCTGGATGCCGGGGTGGAGACATTTATGGCTCCGGCACCTGTGGTCTGCAGGCCTGGAGCCCTTGAGGGTCCTTTGGGGGGTGGCCTGACACAGGCAGACTCAGGGTGGTCCTGGTCCCCTCGCTGTCTTTTGGCCCCTGCAAATGCTGTGTGCCCGTGAGGCCCTCCCCTCCTCCAAGAAGCAGGTGCTCACAACACCGCTGGAGGCACAAACCCCCCAGGGCCCTGCAGAAACCCCAGCAGGGCTCTCAGAATCCAGGGGTTAGAACATGGCTGGTAAGCGTTTTCTACCAGGTTTCCTGAGATGTGATTTACGCACCACACGATTTACAGTGTACAATTGTACATTCCCAGAGCCGTGCAGCCATCACCACAGCCGATCTTAAACCACTTTCTTCACCCGCGCCCCCTCCCCAGCGCCGCGCAGCCTGGCTCCGGTCTCCGGGGAGCGGCCTGTCGCGGACCCTGCATGTCAGTGGACTCGTGCATGTGGCCTTTCGGGCCTGGCTTCTTTCACAAGCGTGATGTTCTCCGGGCTCAGCTATGTTGTAGCATCTGTCAGCGCTTCGCTCTTCTTTACTACCAAATAACGTTCCATCGGAGGGACCGCGGGGATCCATCCAGCCGGCCGCTGACAGACGCTCGGGCCGTGACTCGTGCAGCTGTGAAAGAGCAGAGGCGGCCGGGTCACAACCGGGACTTTCAATATGTGGTTTCCTTTATGAATTTGAACACATTCTTCTGGAAGGGGCCCCCAGGCTCACCAGGCGGGTGGCCGGAGCACAGAGCTGGCCAAGGGCCCTGGGACTGCAGAGCTGTGGGGCGTCGTCGGCAGCGGCCCTTCCCTCCACACTCCGCACTGCCAGCCGGGTCCTCCCAGCAGCCCCCGCCCCCAGTAATGAGGAAGCTGGGGCCGGAAGAGCAGAGGGGATGTGCCCGGGGCGCCCGTGCTGGCCCCACGCCTGTGCGAGGATGTCCACTCTCCCCAGCCCTGGCCCGCCACAGCCGTCTCTTCCGGCCGCCCGGTCCCGGTGCCCAGGGGAGGAGGACGCGGTCCCTGTCGGAAACCCCTCTGTCCCCAACCAGGGTTGTTTCTAGCTTATGGGGGCAAGACTAGGACGGCCAGCCTGGCATCTCGAGGACCGCAGACCAGGCGTCAGTGGTCACGGGACCCAGGGAGGAGGGGCCTTCCCAACTGGCCCCGAGAGTACCCCGGTCTCCAGCAGACGGAAGGCAGGGTTTGGCCCCTAGTCCGCACCTGCACTCCCACGTTACCCTCTGAAGTTTTACATGATGCGGCCCAAGGGAGTTGCAGGTGTGATTTACTTGTCAGCTGACCTCAAAGGGGCCGTCCCGGAGGGAGGACCTTGGATTATATGGGTGGAGCTAGTGTCATCACGTGAGCCCTTGACAGCAGAAACGGAAGGCAGTCATCAGACTCAAAGCACAGGAAGGATTCGGTGTGGGCCGCAGGGCGAGGAGACGGGCCTCCATCCAGCAGCCCCTGGGACTGGATCCTGCGGCACCGAAGGAGCCTGGAAGTGGGTTCGTCACCAGAGCCGGGCCGCCGGGACCGGAGCACCGGGGGTCCTGTGTGTGAGCCCCTGGGGCCCGCCCGCTCCCACCCCACAGAGCTGAGTGTGAGTTCATGCTCAAGTGGCTGTGGCCACGTTAGAAAATCAGCATGTCTGGGAGCCAGGGGTGCGGCGCTGCTGTGATGATGCCTCAGACGCGGGAGATGGAGCAACCGGAGAGGCGGGGGAAGTGCTGGGGTCGCGACGGCCCAGGCGGAGCAGAGGGGGCAGCCGAGCAGGGGGTGGACTGGAGCTGGGGGTTCAGACCTCCGGCCATCGCAGAGTTTCAGAACATCGCAGCCCGTGAGGCCACGGGCCCAGGGCCCTCCCAAGGGGTGTGAGAGGGGGACCGAGGTGCTTATTCCCGGGGTTGGAGCTGCAGCTCGAGCCCCTGCGTTACAGACGGACTTTACCCACGTCTCCCGTGAGGCTTTTAACTTGTCCCCTCAGCCTTGTGGTCAGAGGTCCCAGGGCCTCGTCCTCAGTGCCCACCCTGCGGGGGTGGGACGGATTACTGCCACCCGCGAGTGGTGCTCGGGGCAGCATTCTGGGCCAGGGGCGACTGCGCACTTCTCACACCTGTGATGGTCTTGGGTGCGGCTGGAGCCCTGAGGGCATCTTCCGGGTAGGACGTCTCTAGCCGTGGGAGCTGCTGTGTCCCTTTGGCCGTTTACATTTTCTCTTCCGTGGAGCTTTCCCAATCACGCGTTTCCCCGTCCAGACCCCCCGAGTGGATGAACTGGCCGTTCGGTATAGAAGGGCTGTACTGTGCGTTTTGACCCCCCGAGTGGATGAACTGGCCGTTCGGTATAGAAGGGCTGTACTGTGGGTTTTGACTCCTGAGCGCTGTTAACACTCAAACACTTTTTAAAGAAAGGCAGCACTGCTGGTGAGGGAAGGGAGGAGGGTCCTGCCACGCGGGACAGAGGCCCTGCGCTGTGTCCACGCTTGCGGGCAGTAGACCTTTCAAGGATGAGCCGGGGCGCCAGCCAGGCCGCACCGAGGTGCACCCTGGGCCTCCTGCTGCTTGGGCTCAAGTGTGAGAGGACGGAGTCCGCTGAGCGAAGAGCCGTCGGCAAAGAGGAGCTGGGGCGTGATGTCTGGGGAGGTTCTCAGCCCGTGTGGATGGAGGAAGATGCCAGCATTCAGTGGTGGCTTCCCCGGGCGTGGCCTGAGCAGAAGCTGGGGGGCACATGGCCAGGCTGAGCAGCCACCCTGGCAGGAGCCAGACTGGGGAGTGCACGCACGGACAGTGGCGCAGAGTCTGCCCCGACGGAGCCCCCGCCGCCGCCTTCGTCCTCGGCTGGCTCCTTGCAGTAGGTCTCTGTGTGCCTCCTGGCGGTCCTGCTGCTCTGGGGACCCCAGCGGATACAGACGTGGGGAGAGAAGTGCGTCCAGAAGAGTCTCCAGGAAGTGATTTCTGAGCGGTTCTGGGGTCTCTGGGACTGATCTGCTAGTCCGGTAGACTTAGGGCACTGAGGACCGGTCTGCAGGGGTAAAGAGGCCACTGGTGGGCCATGCTGTGATGTGGCCAAGCTCCTCGGAACATGGCTGGGGTTCCCCGTGGAGGCCCTGCAGAAGGAGAGCCCAAGGGGCCGGCCAGTGGCCGGGAGGGCCCAGGAGGAAGCCCCTCAGTCCTGGGGCCGCGGTGCTGAGGCAGCTCAGAACCACACCCGGGGCTCCATCCCGTGAGCCGCTGGATGACAACACACAGGTTACACTCGCGGTCGCTGCTTCACCGTCCGTTTTGCCAGTCTCGTCGGCAGGAAGTCGCATCTCGCTGCACTTTTGCTCGCCCTCCTCCGAATATCAGTGAAGCTGAGCATCCTTCCACACGCTCGTTCGCTGCTTGTTCCCCTGTCCTGTGAGGTGCCCCGGGCAGAAAGTAGCAGGCCTGACCCTGGGCTGGGAAGGCCCGCTGGCACAGATGGTCTGGCCGGTAAACAGCTGATGGAAAACTTGCCCCGAATGGTGGGAGGGGCTCATTGTGCCCCAGCTGTCCAGACAGTGTGGTCTGCCTAGACGCCTGCTTCCCTTCCAGGTTGCAGAGGGTGCCTGGGTGACTGAACCGCAGCGCACACCATGGGTGCTGAGTCACTAATGCATCTGCCCGGTGACGCGTGTTGCGGTGGCCGGCGCAGGGGGGACTCAGCACAGGCCGACTCCACCAGGCAGGCTCCGGGGCTTGAGTGGTTTCCTCTGTGCTTTGCCCAGGTGCTTTCCGTAAGCTGGTTCTGCTTTCTGTCCTTCCCTGATGGTGTGCTGAGTCCTTCCAGCGCATCCCCGGACCTGGGGATGGTGTGGGGACCCTGCTGCCGCTCCATCCTCCTCCCTCTGGCCTCAGTTCATCTTGGCATCTGCAGGGGGAGCCCCACCTCGCTCTCCCTCCGCCTCCACCTTCCCGTGGTGGTCTGGAAAGAGCCCCTCCGTGGGCTTTGCTTGGATCTCGTTGACACTGTGAGCCAGGGTGGGGACAGTGACGTGTCATCACGTCGAGTCCTCTGTGCGTGAGTGTTGGTCTCGCTCTTCTGCGAGGGTTCCACGCACGCTTTGTAAGCTCTCCACGAAGCCCTGCCACGTCTGTGAGGTTTCACCCCGGGAACCTTCTGCTTTGTTGCCACGACGCGCGGTGCTGCTTGCTTTTCTGCGGATACACAGGACTGCAGTGGACCTTTAGTTCTTAGTTGGCTGAGCGTTGATCCTACATCTGGAAACCTTGCAAAAGTCTCCTAAATTCTACTGAATTGACTCAGTTCTTGGGGTTCTCTTTGTGGACATATCTTCTGCAAACAGGTTGGTTTCATTCCTTCCTCTCCAGTCTGTGTGGGTCTCTTTCTTTCCCTTATCCTGTCCCGGTGGTCGAGGCCTCCAAGGTGGGGTTGACTAGGTGGTGACCGTGGCCGTCTGTCTCAGTTCTGACTTGACAGGGAATGTTCCTCCATGAACCATGGTGGTTGCCAGGCCCCCACACCAGGCTGGGGAGGCTCCCCGGGTGCCATATCCGCGGCACATTTCATCATGAAAGAAGCTGAATCCTACCTGATGCTTTCTCTGCAGCCATTGAGAGCATCCCTGTGACCTGTGTACGTGACGAACCTTTTCAGTCTGGACCCAGCCTAGCCAGCATGTCACGTGGCTGGGTCTGCCTCCAGGACCGTGTCTGACACAGAACTTCTCTTCCTCACCATCTTCTCTTCCACCTCATAAACAAGCTGGGAGTTTTTCCTCCTCTCTGCTTTCTGCTGCTTTGAGTAACATTTAGATTATCCTCTCAAACATTGGCCGACTTCCTGCAAGGCCTCCTCAGCCTGGTGTTTCAGGGGGGAGGCGTTTCCAGGAGTCTCTGATTCTTTCTTATTTAATAATTTTAGGACTACTTAGTTGTCTGCATCTTCTTGAGTCACTTGGTAGTCCATACCTCTTTTGGATGTGCCCATTTCACAGAGTGTTTCACATACGTGGTGGTGTCCGGCTCCTCTGTGAAAGCTCCGCGGTACCTGCAGGTGGTCAGCTTCACTCTGATTGCTGCTCACTCGTGCTCCCCCTCCTTCCTGATCACACAGAGGTTTGTCAATTTACTAAGTCTTTTCAAATAACTAGTATTTGGCTTTGTTGATCCTTTCTATTTCATTCTTGTGTTTTTTGTCTCATTAATTTCTCTTCTTATCTTTACAGTTTCCTTCCTTTTGCTTGCTTGGGGTTATTTCCAAGCGGAGTGTTTAGCTCTTTAATTTTCAGCCTTTTAAATTTTGTGATGTAAACATTCAAGGCAATAAATTTTTCTTGAAGAACGTTTCCGCTGCATTCCATCCGTTTTGATATGTAGTATTTTCATTACTTTTTAGTTCTAATAATTTTTGAGCGTCTGTCATAATTACTTATTTGACTTGAGTTCTTTGAAAGGCTGTTTTTCAGTTTCAGAAAGCTTGGGGTTTGGGAGCTTTTTAGTTATCTTTTAAAAATCAATTTCTAACCTATCTGAATTGTAGCCTGTATACGGCTGATTTAGGTATCTGTGAAGACTTGCTTCGTAGTCAAGCAGACGATCCTTTTTATAAATGTTCCATGGGGACTTTAAAAGGCCACAGTCTCCTCCAGCCGTGTTCATTTCCCTCTCTTGCTCTCACACACTCAATAGGTCAAGCTTACTTAATGTTTGCTCAAGTCTTGTGTATCTTGTTTGGTTGTTTTTCTGCCTGCTTCTATCAAAGACCTCGACAGTGGGTTCACCAAGTTCCCCTTGTAGTCATGTCAGTATCTGCTTAATATGTTTTAAAGTTGTTATTAGGTGCACATGCATACAACTTTTAGAATTCTTATATCTTCCTGTTGAGTGAAATCTTTTACAATTATGAGGTGAACCTCTTTGGCTCTAGTACTGCTCTTTGCAGTAAAGTCTATTTGAACTAATATTAATACCATTTCTCCAGCATTCTTTGGTTAGTATTTGTATATCCTTTTCTCACCCTTTTGCTTTCAACCTTTCTTTGCTCTTATTAGGTGTATTACTGTACTTAAAAACTGCTTCTAGATGGATTTTTAAAAATCTAGTCTGACAGTCTTTGCTTTTCAACCAATTTAATCCAAACCAAGTTTAATCCATTTACGTTTATTGTAATTACTCATATAATTTGTGTTTAGTTGTACTATATAACTTGTGCTTTCTATTTCTCCTACTTCTTCTGATCTTTTTTCCCTTTATTTCTTATATTTTTTTGTCTTTTTCATCCTTGTTTCTATTTTTTTCCTCTATTAGTTTGAAAGTTATAAATTCTATTTCTGTTCTTTTAGTGATTGGCCTAGAAATGTTACCATTTATTTCTGAGTTGACAATGTCTAACGTTAAAATTAATCCAGGGATTTTAGGTCAATTTAGCTTTCTTGCCTGCTTTCCATTTTACCTGCTATTGTTTTCCAGTATTTTTAACACATTGTGGTTTTTCTTAGTTCTAAAAATTAGACATCATTAAATCTGTTTTATGTGTTCTGTCCCTTTTCGAGTTTATGATGTATGGACAGCCACATGCACTCCAAGAAAAAGCGGGCTCTTTTTCACTAAAAGAACTTCCTTTGCTATGACCTTTCATTGGGGCCATTTTTCCCTGAAAACTCTGTTTCCTCTCTCTTCTGAAAAAGAATGTTGCGGGGTTTATAGCTATAGCTTGACAGAACTCCGATAAGAGTCCACTGTCTCTTGCACCTGTCATTGCTGTTGGGACGTCTGCCTTCCGTTCTTGTCACTCCTGGTTTTACTCTCAACTGCCCTTTTGTTTGGGTCTTTCCTCATATTTACTTCAGTTGTGTGTGTTTGTTTTTAATTTGTTATTAATCACATAGATAGATATTTGTTACCACTACGAAGTAACCACTTGCTTTTGCCTTTTTTTAATTGTGGTAAAATATACATAACATAAAATTGATCATTTTAACCATATTTAAGTGTACAATTCAGTGGCATTAAGTGCATTCACGGTGTGTGCAACCATCACCACTGTCTATATCCAGAACTTTTTATCATCTCAAACAAAAACTCCATATGCATTAAGCAATCATTCTCCTTTTCCCCCTCCCACAGCCCCTGGTAACTACTCTTTTACTTTCTGTCTCTATGAATTTGACTCCTCTAGGGACCTCATGTAAGTGGAGTCACATAATGTTTGTCCTTTTGTGTCTGGCTTACTTCAGTGAGCATAATGTCCTCAAAGTCCATCCATGCTGTAGCACATGTCAGCATTTACTTCCTTTTTGAAGCTGAATAAATTCCATTGTACGATGGGGGTGTGTGTGTGTGCGCGTGTATTTGTTTTTGTCATCTGATGGTGGGCACTTGGGTTGTTTCCACCTTTTTGGCTACTGTGAATAGTGCTACTACTATGTACCTTGATGTACAAGCATCTGTTCGGGTTTCTGCTCTCAGTTCTTCTGGATCTACACCCAGAAGTGGAATTGCTGGATCATATGGTAATTCTGTGTTTAATTTTTTGAGAAACTGCAACACTGTTTCACGCAGCAGCCACGCCATTTTACATTCCCTCCAGCATCTCGTGAGGGCTCCCAATCGCTGTACATCCTCATCAACACTTATTTTCCTTTATAAAAATAAAAGCGATCCTCATGGGTGTGAGGTGGTGTCTCCTTGTGGTTTGACTTGCGTTTCCCCGATGACATGATGTTGAGCATCTTTACATGTGCATATTGGCCATTTGTGTGTCTTTGGAGAAACGTCTTTTCAGGTCCCTTCCTTGCCCTTTTTTTTTGCGGTACGCGGGCCTCTCACTGTTGTGGCCTCTTCCGCTGCGGAGCACAGGCTCCGGACTCGCAGGCTCAGCGGCCATGGCTCACGGGCCCAGCCGCTCCGTGGCATGCGGGACCCTCCTGGACCGGGGCACGAACCCGCGTCCCCTGCGTCGGCAGGCGGACTCTCTACCACTGCGCCACCAGGGAAGCCCACCCGTCTGTTTTACGTTACAATTCGCACACAGATATTTCAGAATAACAATGTTGATGTTATTATCACCAACAATAGTATTACTGCCAGGTATTTTTCATTTTGGGTCTGTAGCCCTAGAGATACATGGTCGATTCACTGTGGCTTCGTGTCATCTGGAATGTTTCTCTCTTTGTAGTTCACTTGTTTCATTTTTGGGTTTTTAGAGATTGCTTTTTAAATTTAATTTTGTTTGCAATTCTGTGAAGTGTCTGCACAATTCTGAGACCAAATCTATAACAGGAGGGTATGCCCGGCCTCAGGCTGTGGGAGTCTGGTGGCCACTCAGGTGTCAGGCGGAGACAGCTCTGGGGCATGGGGTGGGGGGGTGGGGGCTGGCGAAAGTGGGGCAAAAGAAGCCCCAGCCCCGGGAGCTGGCCTGACACCCTCACCTGCCAGTTTTTCCTCCCACCCAGGTTGCCAGGCAGGAGGGGAGGGTCATCCTGACCTCAGGGCTGCCGTACCACAAGGTGAGGACCCCACAGATGACTCACATCTGAGCCTCGACTTCCTGAGCCGCCCACACCTCAGGGTCTGCTTGCCGTGGGGCCAGGGGGAGGGGGGCTGAGCGGCACCACTGCCCCACCCTGGGCAGAGCGGAGGCTCTCGGCCTGGAGCTGGGAAGGCGGGGCCTGGGTGAGCTCTGGGTTCTGGCCCACCGCTCGACGGCTGCATGTGTCCACAGCTCCGAGCCCAGGTTGGGGCTGGGCGCTGCCTCTCGGTGGACTGCTCCCTCAAGGCCCGGCAGCAAGCCACGGCCGTGATCAGGCATTTCAACGTGCGTGTCACCCACTCGGACATCTTCAGCCGCTGCCAGGTGGGTGCTGCGTGCCCCTTGCTGGCCCTGGGCCGGTGTGGAAGCCCCCAGGCTCTGACAGGTGAGGCCCGCGAGGCCCTGGCGGTGGCGGATGGCCTTGGCGTTTCTGCTCATGTGAGCAGTGGCCACTGCCTGGTCTGTGCGTTTTCTCCTCTCCGCCACCCCCAGACGCCCATGCCCACGGCACGGGGGAGCTTGGCGGGGGGTGGGGGGCGGTCACTGTCGTCTGTGGCCAAGAGGTGGCAGGGCGTCGGGGCCCGCATGGCCAAGGTGGGTAGCTGAGTGAAAGGGCAGCTCAGGGCGGGTGTCCGCTCAGGGTTGGGAGTGTCCTCCTGGCCCAGGGCTGGCCTCGCACTGGGCTTCTGGAGGGAATACAGGGAACCCACCAAAGTGCATCTGTCTGGGGCGGATCCCGTTTTCCGAGGGCAAGGTCCGGAGCCATGGATTGCTGCTGGGTCCACCCTGACGGCTAGAAAGGTCTGGCTGAGGAAGTCCCCAGGTCGGGGCAGCCATACCCAAGGTTAGGATCCGTGAGGAGTCTGGGGACCGGGCGCCAGGGAGGGGGCACCCCTCCCCTCCCCTGCTGGCCTGGGTGCCCTGTCGTGAGCCGTGCAGCTGAGGGGAGGCGATGCGGCCTTTGGGCCCGGCCCTGCCGGGCTGGGGTATGGCTGCCCTCGGCGTTGGGGTCTGCACGGGTGCGGCAGGCAGGGAGGGCCGGGGCCGGTCCCCGTGCAGGGTGCTGGCTCTTCCCAGAATGTTCTGGAGTTCAGGCCCTGACGATGTTGCATTGGGAGCGGCTCCCGAAGCCCAGCTGGTTTGGTGGCAGCTCAGCCTGGCTTCCCCCATCCGGGTACACGTGGAGGCCGGCGGGGCCCCGCACTTCTGCACAGTCCCCCAGGCCGGCGCCCAGCAGAGTGGGAGGGAGGGAGGAGGGAGGGAAGCCCCTGTTTTCAGGTCCTTGGACCCCCACCGCCTGGCCTGGGGTGCAGTCTGTGCAGAAGCTGGGCCCCTGCCCTGCCAGGACGGACGGTGGCCAAGCCGGGTGGCGGGGAGTGCTTTCCCTTGGGCTGGAGCTCGGGAGGACGGTACCGGGTCCCTGCTCAAGGCTGCAAGTGTTGTAAAGACCCCAGGACTTCAGGCGAGGCCTGGGGGGGGCGGGCATTTTCCTGAGCTTTTCAGAGCCTCTGCTGGTGTCTTCTTGAGAAAACGGAAATTGGGTAGCCAGGAGGAAAACCCCACTCGCGCCGCAGGCCACTGGCTGGGGAGTGCCTGAGCCTTCAGACCTGCGAGGGCCAGGCGCAGAGGGCGGCCGCTGCCCTTCGCGGGAAGAGCATCCAGGGCCCCGCTGCCCTCACCCCACATGTGCCCTGCCTCTTGGCCCCGCCGCTGCCCTGCCCCGGCGTGGGCCCCGTGGCGGGGCGTGGAGCTGGTGCAAAGGCAAGAGACAGAGCCGCACCCTGGCGGGGCCAGCCAGTGCCCCCGGGAGACAGGAGACAGTCCCGAGGGGGCAGCGGGGCCCAGGGAGGCCGCAGCAGGCGGGACAGATTTGCAGCATTCTAACCGTAGGGCGGGGAGGCAGGAGACCTGGAGCAGGTGGTGCACCTGCCCAGGTAAGGGGTGGCGGCAGCTTGTGGTGGAGGGGGGGCGGGGGGGGCGCAAAGGCGAGGCACAGAAGATCCAGGATACGATTCAAGGGCGTGGCTGGGATCCTAGGTTTTAGGCTGAGCCCCTGGCCGGCGGCCCGGCAGGTGCTGGGTCTGGGTTCTTGGGAATCTGGTCTGGAGGGCGCGCCGGGGTACACCAAGCTCTTGGGGCGGGGGGGAAGGGGCTTACTGCCCAGCTGGGGCCCTGCCCAGCGCTGTCCTTCTGTGGTAGATGTGCATGTGTTACACACGTGCCCAGCTGGTGAGGAGGACAGAGACAGGGTCCACGGCTCGGGGCCCAGAAGCAGAAGGCGGCCACACCAGTGGCCACACGGGGCTGCCGGGAGTGGGGCGGGGCGCCAGGCAGAGACCTGTGTGTGCGGCCACACGGGTGGCAGGTGGGAGCCCGGGTGTGAGGCTGGGCAGCAGCGCCCAGTGGGCCTTAGTCGGGAAGGGGGTCCCAGGGCCGGGGAGCCTCTGAGGCCCGTGGCTGTCCGGCAGCCTCCAGCGGGGCTCAGCTCCAGAGCGAGGCAGGTTGGGTGTGCCCCAGGGCAGGACCCTCCCTGGGTGGCAGACAGCTGTTTGGGGACATCTACATCTGTGCACAAGGACCCCAAAAGGCTGGCACGGCAGGGCCAGGCGGGCAGAGAAGGGGGTCCCTGAGAAGCTCGGATTTCTGAATTTGAGCCCAGCCTCGCTCACCACAGAAGCATCCGGGGCAGGGTGGGAGGACCCAGCTGGCTCTGGGTTAGTGGACTGGTTCCCACCGTGGTCTTCAGGCCGTGGAGCTGGTCACGGTGAGCAGAGGAGTCTCACTGCCGACTTGCAGCAGTGTCTGCACCCGGGCTGGGCACCTCGGGCCATGCTCCCCCTCGCCTGCCCCCAGAGCCCCTCGGCCACGGTGCTCGCGGCCTCCCCTCAGGAACTCAGCCTGAGCAGCGGCCGGGAACGGCTGCCCGCCCAGCGCCAGAGCGGTGCTGTCCTCGGGGCCGGCCCAGGGGAACCAGTGGCCCTCTCGCAGGTGGACCCCAAGAAGCCCAGAAAAGGGGCTGCACAGATGCCCCGAGGTGATGGCCTGAGGCCCAGTGACCAGTAGCTCCTTGCGGCTGCAGACCCTGCTCTGCACTGAGAGGCCACGGCCAGGGCCAGGGTGGCTCCTAAGCCCATCTGGACATCAAAGGGCACTGGCCGCCGGCCAGCAGGGAGCAGCACGCTTAGGACTGACCCAGAGAGCGCCTCCGTGCTGTGCTCAGCCGGCAGGGTCCTGTCCTGCGCCCCCGAGGGCCCGAGCACCCTGGACGCTGGCTCAGAGCCTCTGCTGCCCCTGCCCAGGCCAGAGCTGGTCGCCTCCCTGGAGAGCTCCCGCCGCCAGGCTGAGTTTCCATTTTCTTTTCCTTCCTTCTTCTATTTTGGTGCTGTTCCCAGAGGGAGAACCCACTTGACACACGAAGCGTTCCCAGAGCCTGCCCGGCCACTCTCGGGGCTGCTCGTCGGGGCGCGAGGCCAGGGCAAGTGAGGCTGGAGGGACTGTGTGCCCGGCCACGTGGGGGAGGCCCCTGTCACAGGGAGGTGGCCCGCCCGCCCACCCCGGGGCCCAGCGGGCTAGGGGCAGTGGATCTCTCGTAGAGGGCAGGGTCCTGGCCCACGAAGTTGGCGACTTGGGCCTGGGACTGTCCATCGGGAACGTCCGCCAAGAGGACATTCCCAGTGCTGTCCACCATGGGAAAGGATCTTATCAAAGAAATTTGAGTTTAAAAAAAACCCTAAGCAGGAGCCCAGGCGTGGCCGGGCATAACGTCTGTTTTTCTGTCCCTCCGGCCCCCTCTGCTGTGGTGCGGATTGGGCCGTGGCCCCAGTGACGTCAGCCCTTAGAAGTGGGCCCCAGGAGGGGAGAGGCCACTGCAGGATGACAGTCACCCCACCTCAGGGAGCTCTCAGCAGAGCCAGCTCAGGGGTCTCCAGGAAGGGGAGGGTGATGGGCGGGGAGCCTGCAGTTACGGGAGGCTGGGCCTCGGGGACAGGCTCACAGACCCCCCGCAGGAGACCCCAGGGCTGGGCAGGGGCCCTGAGAGGGCGGAGGAGGCCGCCCAGGCTGATCTCTGGCGTGGGAATGGGTGTGGGCAGAGGGCTCTTGGGGCCTGGGCATGCGAGGGGAGCCCCGGGCCAGCGGCCCCCCAGCGCACACACCCACAATTTGGGGGCCTGCAGTGGTGGGGGCCCCGGAGCCCTCCCAGACCCAGGGGCCGGCCGGGGCGCCCATGCCCAGCCTGTCCCCGAGCACGGAGACCCTCCCTATACCCTGATGGCCAACTGCAGATGCAGGAACAGACAGGAAGAGGCGCAGTGGCCACTGACCCCGCCCCTCCCCGGCCTTTGTGCTACGTGGCCCCCAGCCCCGTTCCCACACTCGGTGCCCCCAGGGTCACACAGGCACAGAGGCTGCAGAAGGAGCGGCCCCTACCCTGCACAGGCAGAGACCCTGGGCGGCTGGCTCCTGTCACAGGCCTCGGGGGTGGCGGGAGCTACCAGACAGGTTTCATCAGGGGTTGGGGTCCAGCATGTCCCAAGATTCAGGATGCCAGCCGGGTGTCGGCCCCGTCGGCAAGCTCAGCGTAGCCCCCTGGAGGTGACAGCAGGGTGGGCCCAGCTGATGGCCCCAGGAGGCCCTCCCCCCAGCCTGCAGGGCCTTCCTCTCGGTCCCACCCCTCCCCTCTGGGTCTCATCCAGAGCCCAGCCTTGGTTCCCACCAGATGGCTCTTGGGGGAACTGAGGACCTGGATCGCACGGGCCTGGGGACCCCTGCTCCCAGTGGCCCACTTCTTTAGGAAGGACCCTGGGCTGGCGTGACAGCCGTACCCACACCCGCGCACGGACGCAGGGCTGCCTGGTCACCAGCCGTCTGGTAGTCTGCCACCATGCCTGCCCCACGTGGGACTCTCATCCTCCCGCAGGGCTACCAGGGTCCCCCTTGCGGTCCGAGATGTGTGCTGAGGGCCTGGGAACAGCCTGGGCCAGGGGACCTGCTGGTCAGCGCCTGGGGAGGTCGGGTGTGTGAGTCCCCAGCCCAGCTCCCGCCAGGCGCCCATCCAGGCACCCGGCTCCTTGCTCCTTTTGTGTCTGTCTGCGGGGAAGGTGCCCCGGGGCCCGGCGGTCAGGGCCACTCCCCTCGGGACCCTGGTCCTCACCGTGTGCTTCTAAGAGGTGCTCCCATGTGCAGTCTGGGGGCCCCCCCCGGGATGTACCTCCTGGATGTTGACGGATGTTCACTTCTTAAAAGGGCCGAGATGCTTCAAGTCAGAACGCAGAGGACGCAGACGCCTGACAGAGGACAGGCGTGTAGCCCAGACAGGTCACAGTGCAGGGTGGGACGGCGGGCACACTGGTGCACAGACACACAGGATGGAGGGAAGAGTCCACAGCCACGGCCAAGACGCTGGCCCCAAGCCAGGCTGGTGTGACATGGCCTCAGGGGGAGCTAGTGCAGGCCAGAGATGACAGGCCTCTTGGAGCTGGAGGGAGGGGCAAAGAGCATGTGGGCACCCTCGGCTCTGTGCTCTCAGGCCCGAGGTCAGTAAGACACCTTGGGCTGCAAGAGGACAGCCAAAACACGAAGTCTGGGGTCTCCCATCCTGCTGCCCTGTGCCCCCCTGGCCCACGTCAGTGCCACTCTCTGAGCCCCAGCCACGGAGCCAGCAGGAGCCACTGGCCAGAGGTGTCAGGCCAGCTCTAAACCCGCCGCTCAGTGGGCTCGAAAGAAAGGGGAGGGAGGGCGGGGCGCAGATGACCTGCCTTCTGAGCGAGGGGCAGGCGATGCCAGCCAGGCCCGTGGGGTGGGTGGGGGAGGGCACCCATCTCAGTCCGAGGGTCCTGTGGCCGGGGCTGGGGCTGGCGGAAGGGCAGAAGGCGCACCCTCCCCCAGATGTCTGACATCACAGCCCACGAGTTAAATCACATGGAATGCAGACTTCAGGGTCCGTAGATAAGGTTTTGTTGGCAGCAGCCCCGCCTGTGTGTTCCTTCACACACTGCCCACAGCTGCTTTCGCAGAAACCAAGCAGCCCTTCCAGGAAAGCCCCCGCCCCCCACCCCGCTGCTGGGGTCGGTGGCAGGGATGACCGGGCCCAGGGGCCAGGCTGGCATCTAGCAGGGGAGGTGGTCTCTTCTTCCTTTGGAGTACTGCCAGCTCCAAAGCCAGGGGGCCTGGCCCAGGATAGCGGGCCTAGCTTCTGCAGACCCTCTGTCCCCTGAGCCCCAGATGCAGCAGGCAGGACAGGCTCACCAGCCTTGGGGTCAGGGGCCAGAGGCAGCCAGCCCCTCAGGGCTGCAGATGGAGGAGGCCCCAGGGAGCTGTGGATTGGGTCTAGGGAGGGTCCTCAGGGTGACAGAGTAGGGCCTGCCAGGCAGTGACTACTCCATCTGTGTCCGAACAGGGCAGGGGCCTTTGGGTCGATGGGCAGTGCAGTGGGTGCCCTGTGGGTGGGCAAGCAGCAGGAACAGGCCTGTGTCACCCCCACTCCCACCCGGCCACCTGCCCTCCCCAGCCGCACGGGTCAGACCGGCTGGGGTGTGGGGGCACCCCCTTCCCAGCCCCTCCCAGGCAGCCCCACTCTCCGCCCACCCGCCACCCTGACAGGGCCACTGTGGGTGGAGCTTGGCTGAGAGCCCATCATCGGGTACATCTGGGACCAGCACAGACCCCGAAGGCCTCCACAGGGGAGCAGCGTGGCAGGTGGATATCTGGGCAGGTGGGGGCCTAGGTGTGCCCCCCAGCCAGCCAGGGGTAGGGCAGGGCCTCGGGAGAAGGAACGGTGCTCTCCTCCTTGGAGCTGGGGGAGTGGCGGGGCAGAGTGCAGTGCGGGGGGCCCCCGGGAAGTGGGGGGCTGAGCTGGGTAGGGACTGCTTCTTCTTCCCCCCATCTCGGCAGACGCACTGCACCAGGCGCAGGCGGCAGTAGAAGAGGGGGCCCTCTCCTGCTTGGCCTGACTCAGTGGCCCTGGAAGGTGCAGGAAGGGGGAAGGGCCAGGGGACGCCCGCCCTTGGGCTCAGCCCCGCGCCCACCCCTCCACACTGCCAGCGCCCTGACTCGTTCCAGCCTGCTGTCCACACTGGTCCCTCCTGACCGCACCGGACCCCACATCACACCCCAGCTCCTGCAGCACCTGAGCCTGCAAGCCCCAGTTTATATGTCACCTCCTCCAGGAAGTCCTCCAGGCCCCCAGCCCAATCCTGGGAATACCACCACCCTTTGGAGAAGTACTTTGGAGCCCCCCTCTCCTTGGGCTGAGAGCACGGGGGGCAGGACTGTCCCCTGGCCCCCTGTGCAGGCCTGATGTGAGTGGGTGACAGACTCCAGGCTGCAGGGCTGCCACCTGCTGTCTGAGGGCCCAGCTCCACTTGTCGGTGGGAGGAGGACAACCAGGGCCGCCCCCAGCCCGAACCGCATCGGCCCCTCCCCGACTTCCCCAGCCTGCCACCCCTCTCTCCGCCGGCTGGCGCCCGCCCCCTCCCACACGGCCCTGGGCAGCCGAGGTCCTCCGCCCCCGCCCCCGCCGGCGCGGGAAGGCTGGCGGGCGGGCGGCCGTTTGCTTTTGAATCTGGGCCGGGCGCCCTGAGTGGCCCTTTCAAAGGCCGGCGGGGGCGGGGGCCGTTCCCAGGCGCGCCCCGCCCTCCGCGCCGCCCCTCCTCCCGCTTTCCCACGCGCCCGCCGCCGGCGGTTCTCACGGCCCGCGCCCCTCCCCCGTCTGGGAACGGCTCGCGCCTGCCGCGCTGGGGGTGCCCGGGAGCCCCGGGAAGGGGGCGCCTCCCGGGCTCATCGGGGACGGTGGAGGGGTATGGCCACCTGGGGGGGGCTTCGGGACCACTGGGAGGGGGCTGTGTACCGCCTGGGGGTGTGCTCGAGGGAGGGGTGCTATGTGCTCGCAGTGGGGTGCTCAGGGGCCACAGGGGAGGTGTATGTGCCGCCTAGGAGGGTGCTGGGGCTGTGGCGGTGTGGACGGTGGGGGGAGGGGGAAAACCAGCTAGTGGGGATAACTGGGGGCCACGGGAGGGGGCTGTGTGCTGCCCAGCGTCTTGCCAGGGATGGGCGTCAAGGGGGATGTGCTGCCTAGGGGGAGGTGCTGAGGGGCCAAAGGGGATGGGGAGCCACCCCAGGGCCTGGGTCCAGAGGGCATCCTCTGGCCCAGGTTCTGTTTGATTTAACCCAGGGCACGTGGCTACCCACCCACCCTCACCTCACAGAGAGAGCTAGGGGGTCCTGGCCATGCCTGCCTGGGGACAGTGTGCACTGCCCCTCGTTGGGGTCTCCCCGCCGTGGGAGCACGTCCGGGGCCTCCCGTGCAGCTCTCTCACTCTCTCTGTTCCTTCTATGAGCCTGGGAGGGCTGGGTGCCGGACTTGGGAAATGCAAGGACAGACCCTGATAAGTGCGAACTTCAGAGCAGAATCCCATGTTTTATCTGAAATTCACATAGTGGTCCGCGTTCTCCCTGGCCCCCCTGGAGGGGGGCTGTGACTGTCTTGTGTCAGAGTCCAGGATGCGAAGAGAAGCGGGGGACTCGGCCACCTGTCCAGGCCCAGTGGCTCACACCCCTCTGTCTGCCTCAGTGGACACTGGCCCCGACCCATCCAAGTGAGCCGGACGTGGGGTCTCATTCTGATTGGCTTTAGATGGCCTAAGCTGGGCTGTCAGTCCGGCTGTCGCCATGCAGCGGGGTCTGCACGTCCAGGTCCTAAGTGGGCCCTGGGGCGGGGCTGGCACAGTTGGAAGGAGAAGGGGGTGAAGGCTTGAGAGGACCAAGGTACACAGGGCAGGGGGTGACCAGTTCCCAGGCCATAGGCCTGCCGGCCCCAGAGAGCCTGAGGGAGGGGCTCAGGCCCTCCCCTGTGTCCCTAACCGGGGTGGCCCTAGCCGGGCAGCGCGCCTCAGTCAGGCCTTGTGTCGTCCAGACTGCGTCCCGGACACCATGCTTGTCTTTCTGCCCGGGGCACGTGGCTTTCCTCCCATTGTCCCAGATGCCACTGTCCCCTCCCCATCTGCTGGGAGAGGCGGACTCTCCCGGTCAGGACTCCTCCCACCCCAGGAACACACCTCCGGACCTCCACCCCCACCCCCACCCCCCGTGCGGGGCACTGCAGGCTGCTGGGCGAGCACTCAAAGGCACATCCACTCACGCAGGCCCCTTGTCCTCACGTGACATGCCGGGTCACACAGGCTCCGTGTTCACACGCCTGCCTCACGCCCACACGTGGACACACTCAGCTGCTCCAAAGCTGGTGCCCTTGCACCCCGAGGACTGGGTGCTTCTGAGCCACACGCCTGCGGAGTGCCAGTGCACACGCGTGTGCCCGGACCTGGCGCTGTCAGGGTCTGTCACACACTGCAGGCACCGGCACCCGTGGCCCCTGACCCCCCCAGGGTGCCGACAGCGCCAGAGGCCCATCCCCCGCTCTGTCTGCGGAGACATTGTCCCGGCCCCACAAAGGGGATGGACCGTGGCCTGGTGGGGGAGGGGCCGGGCCTCTGGGAACTGACCTTCCCGGGCCTGGGGGCAGGGCGGGCACGGGGGGCGGGGGGGGGGGGGGGGGGGGGTGTTGGTGGGGGGAGACCCTGCAGGGCTGCCATCCTAGGTCTCCAGCAGTGGGGATAGAGGGCCGCAAGCCTGCTTCACAGGTCAGAAGAGCACTGGCTGGGATTTTAAACCTTCCCAGGCAGGCCCCATCTCAACCGCACACCTCCCCGGGGGCCTGGGGCCTGGTCCTGCTGCCCCAGCTTGTGCCCCTGGCTGGCAGGTGGGGGGGTTGGACCCTGCAAGTGCCTGGGGTCTCCGCTGTGACGGGAGGGGACACAGTTCTCCCAGACCCCAACCCAGTGCCAGGGCCAGCAGGGCCTTCCTGGGCCAGGCCAGCTTGTCTTGAAGGAGGCTCACAGCCCCACCCCCCGGGCACTTGGGGGGCAGCTGACCCAGGACCTCTCGAAGTGTCGCCAGACAGCGTGGGGGAGTGAGGCGCGGAGCAGCCACCTAAGTGCTTCCTCCGCGAGGTGTCAGGCCTGCCCCCAGGCCGGGGGTCTTTCACACCAGCCCTTTGTCCCTGGCCCTGCACCATTTGTTGGGGGCAGCTCTGGGGGGTCATGGTGCACAAGGCAGCCCTGGGAGGCCTCTGGACCCACCGGTCTCAGGACCTCAGGCAAGGTGGGGCAGGGGGTGGCGCTTGGCAGGGACCAAATGGGCCATAGGGCCCTGGGAACTGACACTGGTGCCCTGCAGCTCCTCTGGCACGAGTAGGAGACACTTGCCGAGTGTAGGTGTGCACGGGAAGGTGCCAGAGACCCCGCCACCCCACGCTGGCTTTTCTCGCCCAGTGGCCGCGCGGGGATGATGTTTATTTTCCTCTGCTCTTCTATGCTTTGCTGTAAATTTGCTCGAAGTGAGCGAGAAAGGGGCCACTACTCTAGAGCGTGTCACAGCTCCTCAGCCCAAGCCCCCTTCCGCCCTGCCTGTGGGGCCTCCTGGGGCCTGGGTACCAGACTGACCGTACCTCACATCCCACTGGGTGGTGGGCCTGGCCTGCCAGGGAGTATGATCAGGCCGGCTGCTGGCTGGGCAGGGAGCCTTGCCCAGGTCCTGCTCAGAACTGGGTCCCTCCACTAGGCTCCCAGCCTGGAAAGGCCACTTCCTGCCGCCCTGTCCCCTAGGGACCGCTGGTCCTCTCTCACGCCCTGTGCCCTGGCAGCCCCTGGTGAGGCCCATCTCCCACCACGCCCCCCTCAGCACCCCACTCGGGGAGGCCCGGGGCTGATGGGGGTCCAAGCAGTTCGCACGGCGCTGCTCTCAGCCCTGGCGGGGGCTGGTGGGCTCTGGGCAGGAGTGTGTGCGAGGCCCCTCCCACCGCACTCTGTGGCCCAGTCCGGCCTGCCTGTGACAGCCCTCTCCCCACTCCCGACACCGGTGCACCAGCCGTCCACTACCTGGTGGCACAGCAGACACCACGGACCACGGCAAGTGTGCGTCCACGGCTGGTGGGAGCAGACATGCCTGGGGACACACAGTTCAGGACAGACCCCGTGACCTCGCCCCTGCTCAGCTCTGGCTGCGCTGGTGACAGTCACTCCCCGGGGAAAGTGATGGGTGGGGGTGGGATTCCTGGGCTCAGAGCTGAGAGCTGGCCTTTTCATGGGCATGGCTCCCAGCACCTGGGAACCGACCCCTCAGCCCTCCAGCTTCCCCCTCCCCAAGTCCCAGTCTTAGAGGAACGGAGGGTGCCAGCTCGCACACCCGCCAAGCCCAGCGAAGGGCTGGGGGTGCCTCCCAGGAAAGTGGCCTTTCCTGCCCTCCTTGGACCTGGGGGGAGGGAACGGGCCGTAGAGGGCGGGCCACCAGACCTGGCCTGCCTGGCTTTGGGTCCTGGACCACCACCAGTTCCCTGGGCCAGTCCCGGCTGGCAGCCCAGCCCCGGAGAGGCAGCCTCACACCATGGGGTTGGGCATCACGATGGACGTTGGCCCCAAGCACCCTTGGAAGCTGTGGCAACCAGGCATGCAGGTGGACCCCTGGGACAGAGGAGCCAGGAACCTTCCCAGCCCCTCCTGCCCTACTCACCTGGCCGCTCCCACCCAGCCAGGCTCTGGGGGTGGAGGCCTGCCCTGCCCCCAGGCTCCCAGGCTAGATGGGGGCAAGGAGACTGGGCGGGACCAACAAGACCACACTGTCCACCCGTCCAGGGAGCCCACGGCCCCCCACTGGCATCTGCCCAGATCTGCTGGCATCCGAGGCTGGGGTCTGCACACCCCCTGCAGGAAGTGGACCTGGCTCAGACACCACCTGCACGCATCCCCTCGGCTGGGGGCTGGCGGGGTAAGGACCCTGCCAGGTGTGGGGTCCTGGCCAGCCAAAGTGTGACCGTGAGCAAGCTACTCAGCCCCTCAGAGGCCCCTTCTCCACAATGGGAGGTCAGGGGCTCCGTCCCTCTTTGCGTGGGGAGGGTGATGGGTGTGCGCTCAGCTCCGAGCCCCATAAGGGCAGGGCCGCGGCCACCCACAGCAGGTGGTGAGGCAAGCGTTGCTGGGCCGTGAGGTGGACAGGAGATGGACAGGGAAGCCCTGGGTGCCAGGCCCTCCTACAGATGGGGACCACAGGACTGGGGGTGGGCAGGTGGCCCAGAACCGGCTTTTCCAGCCGGGAGTGGGGGTGGGGGCCAGGGTGGCAGCAAGACCCGACAGTGGGCAGCGGCCGTGGGAAAACTAGCACCGGTGCTTCCCGAGGGTGGGGCCGGCCCTCACGGACAACAGCACCGGGCGTTTGTCTGCGCAGTGACTCAGCGTGAGCTGGCGGCCCCGCCCAGGCGTGCACACCGCTGGTCCTGGGAAGGCTGGCGGACCCCTTGCGGAGGACCCCACCCCACCCTCCTCCCGCTGAGCCGTCCCTCCCACACCTGCTGGTGCTGTCCCCTCGGGTGGCCTGGACAGGGAGAGCTTGGGCCTCTGTGGCAGGCAGCCCAGGGCAGCGGCCGGAGGCCAGACGGCCCGCCTTTTCTCAGCTTCTTCCCCAGCTGGGCCTGGAGTGACCACGGGCCTGACCTGCAGCCTGGGCTCTGCCCTCACTCCTGCCCCAAGAGCCCCTGGACCTGCCACCAGGAGGGCAAAGCCCACAGCCGTCTCCCTGTGCCGGAGGCCAGCCCAGAGTCTGGCCGCGGTCGGTGGGGGGAGGCCCCCAGAGAGGCCCAGGGGAGGGTCCTGCGTGAGGATCAGCCCCGCCCCCCCAGCCCCCCAGCAGAGGCGGCCCCGCCCTCTGGCGCCTGCCCACCCCCCTGCCACCCCGGGCTGTGATGCTGGAGGTCAAGCAGTGAGGCCGCAGGTAAAGCAGGCTCCGTGATGAAAGGCCGTGGGAAGAGGGTGGTGGGGGGGGCAGGGCAGGAGCCCTCTCCTCGCCCCAAGCCCGTGGCTCCAGGAGCCCATGGCCACCGCCTACTACCCACCCCAGGCGCTCTGTCGTCCAGGGCACTGATAGGGCTCACCAGGTGAGGAGGGGGCCCGGAGCTGTCGCTTGAGCACCCATCACGGCCCCTCCTCCCCATGGACAGGCTCACCCCCCCTCCCGTGACAGGATACCTGCATGTACCCGCCTGGGAGCTGGGTTTCAGCGGGCGCCCGGGCCCCCCACCCCATCTTCTTGCCTCGCTCTGGGAATCCTATGTCCAGACCTGACACCCCGCCAGGCAGTGGTTGTCATGGAGCAGCCCCAGGGTGGCCACATTGCAAGGGCAGGATGGGCCCCACAAGCCCCACCCCACCCTCGGGGACAGTAAGGTCGGTGCGGCTGAGCCTGCTACGTGTCCTTGACCCGGACTCTGCGTGGAAGCGAAAATGGCTTTGCTCCTCTGCCCCTCACACACTCGGTGCCCAGGAGCCGCCAGCCCCTGGCGCAGGGCAGGCAGCAGGAGTCATCAAGAAGCGTGGACGGGCTTCCTTGGTGGCACGGTGGTTGAGAGTCCGCCTGCCGATGCAGGGGACACGGGTTTGTGCCCCGGTCCGGGAAGATCCCACATGCCGCGGAGCGGCTGGGCCCGTGGGCCATGGCCACTGAGCCTGCGCGTCCGGAGTCTGTGCTCCGCAACAGGAGAGGCCACAACAGTGAGAGACCCGCGTACCGCGGAAAAAAAAAAAAAAAAAAAAAAAAAAGCGTGGACACTGAAATGGCCCCGGCATGCCCCAAAATGGGCTGAGGGGTCAGAGCAGCTCTAGGGCCGCCCACCCTGACCCTTTGATGCTGGGCCTGCGTCCCCCACCAATGTTGATCCATCTCAGGGGGCCCAGGTTTGGCTCTGGATTTGGGGAGGACAGCTGGGTGATGGCAGAGGCCTCTAGCATCTTAGGACTTAGAAGAGCCTGCCCAGGGCCCACTTGGAGCCCATGCAGTCAGGGAGGGCTCCCAGGAGGTAGTGCGCCCCATGGTCTTGCAAGAAGAGGAAGGGAGGTGTCGTGCGTCTCTGTGAAACCCCCTGGGCAGACCCAGAGCTGCAAGGAACACAGGGCTGGGGCTGGAGGGACAGAGGGCACCTCCACAGACTCAGCACCTCCTCCGTCCCTAGGCTTGCAACTGTCACCAGTACCTGAAGGTCTCCAAGGATGTAATGAAGCAGCTTGTGTGGCTCGGCAGCCACCCAGAAGGCCCTAGCGGTACAGGTGAGTGTGCCTCGCTCAGGAGAGGGCTCCGTGGAGTCTGTGGGCAGTGGCCCAGCTGCTGGGTGCTCCCAGGGCTAACCTCCGGGGACGGCCAGGGAGGTGCCGGTGCCAGGGTGGGGGTGTGGGGGTGGACAGTGTCCAGGGCCGGGACGAGGGTCGCGGCCTCTGTTCCCCTCTGTGTGGTGTGCAGGCCACTGGTCCAGGAGACCGGGAAGCTCCAGCACTCAGGGCCCCCGGGATAGTGTCCCCCACTTTCTCTGCAGTGGGCCCTGCTTAGTCACCCCGCCCCATACGTGGAGCGCACCCGCACACGGACGCATACGTGTATCTTGCACATGAAGACACACACACGCTCACGGGCACACACGCTCTCACGTGTGCCCGTGCACACTCGGTCACATGCGCACACAGGTGAACGCACACGGGCAGAGCACACGTTCACCTGCGTACGCTTGCATCGCTGGCCTTGCCAAGTAGCGGTCTGAACGTAGGTGAGCCTGGGTGCACAGGAAGGAGGGCGAGCCCCGCTGTCCGCCCCCATTCAGGGGCCCGGCCTCAGTTTCCTTCCATGGAGGGCGGGATGGGGTGGCTACAGAGGGCATCTTGGGGCAGCCGAAGGGGTGAGCTTGAGGCCAGGGTGCCTCCGGGCCCCTCTGCACAGCTGGTGTTCCTCCAGCTGTCTTCTCACTGTCCTTCCCGCCTCCCTCGGAGATTTGGGGCCACCCACGTAGTGGTTGAGCTGTCACGACGGCCTGTGTCCGGCCCTGTGCAGCTCTCAGCTCTCCACAGCATGGCCAGGATGTGCTGGAGGCTGGGGGGAGGGGCAGGGCACAAGCAGCGCCCCCCACGGGGCCCCCCCGGGTTCCAGCCCCGCTGAGCCCCCGACACTCCACCCAGAGGCTCACACTTGTCCTGGGCAGCACCCTCACGAGCTGGCAGGTAAGGGCTGGGGCCAGACAGGCTGTGGTGCAGCAGGGAGGCCAGACGGAGGTCATGGCCTCGCTGGGCTCCACGGGGGCGACAGGGCTGGTGTGGGCGCCTCATCCATTCAGATCTGGCTGCAGTTAATCTGGAACCATCTGCAAAGAAATGTTTGCCAAGCAAATTACGAGGGTCAACGGGCCTGGGGGACGCTTCTCCCACCTGCTGGCCAGGGCTCCTCAGCCGTCGCCGCCTCCATCCCGCACTGGCCCCTGGCTGCTGCCGGCCTGGCCGTCACACCGTGCCCTCAGTGCGGGTGGGGCCCTCCCGCAGGGTCAGGAGGAGGCTGCCTCCCAGGGTCTCTCCCACACCCTGAGCTCCAGCGGTCCCTTGGGCCCCTGCCCGCCCACCGACCTGGTGCTGGCTGGTTGCGAAACTCCCTCCTTGGCAGTGGGCTTATCTGCTCATCGCCACCGACGGGCCGCCCCCACCCCACCCTGCCCGCCGGTTCTCAGGCCCCCAAGTGCCCTAATCGGCCGATCTTACGCCCAGAACATGGTTCCCAGGGACCTTTGAGCCCCAAGAACCTCCCAAGGTGTGAGTTCCCGTGGGAGGGGACTGGGCTGGCGCCAAAGCTGCTTGGTCCCCTGCCCTTTGCCCTCTCTGCTGGGGGTGGGGGAAAGGCTGGGCACTTCAAGGTGCCCTGTGGGCGCTGGGGCTGCCAGTCTATCCTCAGAACAGACCCTGACATCCTTGATTGACAGGTGACGAGGCCGCCCAAACCGAGGATGAACGGGAGACAGGTGAGCCCTGGGAGCACCCACCAAGGACACAAGGGGCCCTGGCATCTGGACCCACCCCAGGATGGGGCAGAGGGGACCACTCTGAGGGGATGGTCCCTGTGCCCTGGGGGGTTGGGGGGCAGTGTCAGGGAGGGCTGGGAAGAGAGAGGGGTCAGTCGCCTGTGATCCAGAGGTCCCTGGGTAGGGGAGGCAGGGTGGGGGGGTGGCTAGGGAAACGGAAGGAGGGGCCCGTGGAGAGAGTGGGGTGGGGGCCGCATGCCTAAGGGCGGGGGCTCAGGGTGGCTGCTCCGCCTGTCCAGGCTCAGCCCCAGAGGAGGCCCCTGGGGGCTGCACCTACGAGCCCTCTTGCAGCTGGCTGGAGGAGGAGGACCTGCAGAGCCGCGTGCCGGCTACACTGGGCGACGGCACCCGACTGCAGCTGTCGGGGGTCCCGGCAGGCGTGCTGCGGAGGCCGGGGCTGCGGCATTTCTACTGCTGCACGGGCTGCGGCAAAGTCTTCTGGGAGGGCTCCCACCTGGGCCGAGTCGCCGAGAACTTCCGAGAGGTTCTGGAAGGTGTCCCCGGCTCCCGCGAGCCGAGCAGAGCCCCCAGCCCAGCCAGCAGCCCCTCCTGAGGACTGGGCCCACGGCCCCGTGGCCTGCGTCACTCCTGGGGGCCCAGGCAGCCGGCAATAAAGTGGGAAAGCTGCACGGGTGGTGGTCGTGGACTCCCGCTGCTGGGTACCGTCTTACCCCATAGCCCCGAGCGCGCTCAGTCCCTCGCAGCCGTCCCGGGAAGACGGAGCTTTCCTCGCGGGCAGGAGGCTTGGACCCTGAGCCAAGAACTGCCCAGCGCTCAGCAAGGAGGCATGCCTGGAGGAGGAAACGGCCTGGGCAGAGGCCCGAGGGCCGCACCGGGGGGGCTCCCCAAGTCTGCTGGCGCTCAGCGGGGCTGGAGGGGTGCAGGACAGGTGGCTGGGCCCCATGTGCTGTGTGGTCCACCCACCTTGCTGTGGCGGTACGTGCCGGCCTCCGCACCACTCACTCCCCGCAGTGGGCCCAGGGCCCAGCCGGGCTGCCCTCGAGACCCTCCTGGCACTTCAGACTCCAGTGAGCACGGATGGGGGTCCTTCCTAGGCAACAGGCCCCAGCTGGGCCATGTCCCCACAGGGCCTCTTTCCTTCACGCAGGCTCAGGGCTGGGTGGCCTCCTCGCGTGAGCGAGACCAGCAGTCAGCACCGTGTTGGAGGGCCCTGAGTACATGTGCGTTTGAGCCTCCATCCTCCCAACGGCAGGAAGTAGCTGCTGCCGCCCCCA
Source organism: Phocoena sinus (assembly GCF_008692025.1). Classification (NCBI taxonomy): domain Eukaryota; kingdom Metazoa; phylum Chordata; class Mammalia; order Artiodactyla; family Phocoenidae; genus Phocoena; species Phocoena sinus. Next base: position 583,206 of record NC_045768.1, read on the forward strand.
CTCCCAAGGGAAACGAAGGCTCAGAGCCAGTGCCAACACCCAGAGGGCCCACAGGGCCGGGTGGTGGAGCCGGGTCGGGGCTCCTGCGAGCAGAGGGCCTGGGCACAGACCCGTCTTGCCCTCGCCTGCCTCCTCCTGGCTCACCCCCAGGAATGCGCACCCACCCGGGCTCACATCCCTTTCCTGTCCTTCCTGCCCCGGGGCGGAAACCAGCTCAGATTTGCTGAGGAGCCAGGCGGAAGCCTCGGAGTGGTGGGAGTGGCGGGGCCTGGGGGCGGGGGAGGGTGCCGCCTCTCCCCAGGGCGGGGCACACCTGCAGGCCCGCGGGGCACGGACGGTGCCATGCCGGCCTCTGCCCCGTCCCTATGTTCCTGACCACACAAGGGTGGCCAATGCCTCTGAGCCCCCCAGGGTGCAGCCCCCTGCTGGGTGCCCGGCACTGACCCACTCAGCTCCCCAGCAACCCAGGGGCCTGCTGGGCCAGGGCGTCGCCCCACAGATGGAGAGAGGAAGGCCATCCCAGGGACATGGGCTGCGTGCGAGGGCCAGCTCTGCCACTGAGCCAAAGGGGCGGGCAGGGGTGCCAGGGTGAGCGGGTGCCCACCAGGGCGGGGACCCTCTGCGCTGGGGTGCTGCTTCCAAGAGCGGGACCTCCAGCCGCACGTCCTGTCCTGGGACGGCAGCCCCGTCCACACTCCTTCCCCCCGTAGGGTTAAGAGGAAGCAGCCGGGGGTGCCGGCCCCGCTCCCCAGCCCAGCTGCATCCTGGAGACTCTTCTGTGACCCGAGGCCCTGGTGTCGCAGCCGGCCCTGGACAGACAGAGGCCGGAGCCAGGGAGAGGCCAGGACCACAGGCTCAGGGAGACGAGGCCCGTGTCCTTCCAGGCCCGCCAGGCAGGTCCAGCCCCAGCTCCACTCTGCCCTTCCCCCTGCGCAGCCCTCTAGGGAGAGGAGAGGACAGCTGACTGGGACCTGGTCCTCACGCCACGCCCGCCCCATCCAGCTGGGCTTCCCGCCTCCCCACCCCTCTGCTGCCCAGACTGGCTGCGTCTGTCCAGGGACCCTCCGGGCTCACTCGCTCCCTGCCAGCCCATCCTAGGCCCCAGCCCCCACCCTGGTCCTGGCCCATCGGGAAGTGCCTTCCTTGCCCCGTGACCGCTTCAGGCCCCTTTCTGGGCTAGGGGTCAGACGCCAGGCCGACAGGGTGGGCTGTGGCCCCGGTGCCAGGCCTGCCGCTGCAGCGATTGTCTGCTGCAGTTCCTGCCCCGGGCGTCCTTCCTCCGCTCAGGCCGCCGCTGGCCCGGGGCTGAGTGTTTGTTATTTGATCTCTATCCTCTCGGCCCTTCTACCAGGTGTCTGGGCTGCTGGGAAGAAACACTCTCCTCTTTCCCACGCTCCCCGACACATTTTAATGAATTAGCTGGAAGCCCCGCCCCCACTGCCCGCCTGCCCGCTCACCCTCCCACCCCTGCCGAGCGCTTTAAGGTGGCCACGGGCCTCGGCCCAGCTCTGGCCATCGCCCCTTCCACACTGTCCTCTCCCGGCCGCCCCTCCCAGACCTTCCCAGCCTTGGGGAAGGTCCCCAGAAGGGGTCCCCAGAAGGAGGTGTGAGCCCTCTCCAGCCCACCATGGCCTTCCAGGGTGTCACCCCTGGGCCAGCTCCCAGGAGGACAGGGGTCCAGCCTTGCAGTCAGGGTTGGGTCTGTCCCCCCAGATCCAGGTTGAGGGCTTCTCCCTCAGAGCCAGTGAGCCCCCTGCCTGTTTGTGGAAGTGACCACACCACCAAGGAATGCCACGCACATGGGAGGGGCTTCTCTGAGCCCCAGGACTGGGTCTGCAGGGATGAGCCTCCTGCCCCCGCAAGGCATTTGGAACAAACGTCCTCCTTTTGGACATGTCCGTCAGCAAACATGGGCAAGTGCTTCCTGGAGCCCGTGCCCCACATGTCCCTCTCCCTGTCCTGTCCTCGAACAGGGCAGCTCCTGGCACATGGGGCGTGGACCAGAGCGACCCCGAGAAAAACTACCCTCAGCCGCGGTGGAGCAGAAGCCACGGGCCTTCCATCGGCTCCCCGTGGACAGGTGGACAGGGTGGCCATCACCCCAGCCCCACAAACGAGCAGCGCGTTGAGGGGGAGGCCCAGGTGGTAGCCGGGGCTACACCTGTCTAACCCATGCTGCGAAGCAAGGGTGGGGCGGGCAGCGACCTCAGGCTACGCTCCTGTGGCCACTCCAGCCGCACCGTCCCTGCCAGGGGCACCGAGCTGACGATTTCATGGCTCGAGGTGGCGGCCGCGCGTTCCCACACTGAGCTCACAGGGGCCCTTTGTCTGACGCCCGCCAGGGGTGTCAATGGGACTTTTCTCCCAGGCTCTGCTCCCGGACCCAGCGGGGTCTCCAGATGCTCTTCTCCAGGCCAGGGGGCCTCAGCCCACCTGGGCTGGGGCTTCTCTGTGAACCTACCACCTTCTGGGGACGGCCCTGGGCACAGCCAGGCCCTGGCGGATACACAAAAACCACAGACGTGACTGGAAGGAGGTCCTGCCCTAGACATGTCCTCAGAGCTCCCTCCCCTCCATGCTGCTCCAGGGAGCGGCAGGCAGGGGCGGGTTGCCCAACAGGTCATGGCCTTGCACAGGGTCACACCTCCCCCCTCCAAGGGTCCCTGCCCAGAGGTGACCGTGGGCCTGGGTGCACAGAGCCCAAGACAGCCTCGGCTGGGCCTCCCTCTGAGCCATGCCTTGACTCTGGTGCTGGGGAGGTGGTCAGTTCAGCAGCCACTAATCCAGGCCCCCTTACTGCGCCCAGGGACACGTCCCCACAGGATGAGTGGGGCAAAGGAGGGGCTCCCAATAGGGGCACCCACGGCCAGGCCAAGCACAGCCCCGGGCTTACCCACCTGCATAGTGGAGAGCTCCTGGGGGTGGGGGTGGGGGGCTAGGTCTGAGCAGAGCAGCTGGACCACCAGCCTCAGGAAGAGAAGAGCTAAGCAAGGGGCTCGGGCGGCCCTCCCTGGCCACTGGAAGGACCCCGAGGGAGTCAGCCAGGGTCAGGCCTGAGGTCTTGCCCAGTGTTTCCTTCGGTTTGGCTGCAACTCCTCCCAGGTCACGGAGCAAGGTGAGAGCTCACCCTGTGAGTCTCGAGGCCTGGGGGGCATGGGGCAGACACCCACCGAGCTCATCCCCAAACAAGGCCTAACAGGGTGGTCTTCCCGGCCAAGGCCCTGAGCTGCCTCCCCAGGAATTCCCAGCAGCCTCTGGAACAATCCCAGTGCCTGCCCCAGGCCTACTGCTCCGAGATTCATTCCTCCTTAATTTCCAGCGACCACGGCGGAGCTCTAGACTGTTAAATCCTATCGAGGAAATGGGGCCGCAGTGTTGGAGTGTCAATAAAAGATGCGTTTACTGTTTGGAAATGAGTCATTTCCGAGTTCTCTTTCAGAGCAGCATTGGCACCTTCCCTGGGGCTGCTCACCTGGCCAGGCCTTACCGGTCCCGTTCGTGCTGATGGGGGTGGCCCAGGAGAGCGCGGCAGGCCCCCACTGAGGAGCCCCACTGCCAAACCGCCCCCAGCCCTGGGCCTCCGCACCTACAGACCTGCTTCTTCCCCGGGCAGGGCGGAAGCCTCAGGGCCTGGCCCCTCATGCCCGTCAAGTTAGGGAGCAAACTCGGGGTGACCCGGGTCGCCAGGGGCGCCGTCCTCGAGCGGGAGGGCCCCGCGTGGCTGAGGTCACACGCCCGAGCCCTTCGTGGGGGTGTCAGCCTCGTGGAAATGCGTCCCGCGGGCCGGGCTTGGCGGGTCTCGTCACCGCGAGCGCCCGGGGTGCTGGGAACGCTGAGGGTCCGTGGCCAGCGCTCCAGCAGAGCAGAGTGAGACCCGGGATCTCTACCCAGGGCCCCCGAGTCTGAAATGCCCGCGAAGACACACCCAGGGGAGGCCGCCCCCGGGTCCCCTCGGGGTCGCGCTCGGCCCTGGGCCGGGCCTGATTTGTCCTCACAGGGAGCTTGGAATTCCCCGGGTGGCCGGAGGGAGAGTGGGCGGGACGACACACACACACACACACACACACACACACACACACACACACACACACACACACACACACACACACACAGAGCCACCTGGCTCCCGGCCCCGTGCGGCCGGCGACCAGCGCCCCCTGCCGCGCTGCACAAACCCCCGACACGCCCCCGCCCCGCCCCGCCCCGGCACCGCCCCCACGCGGGCGCCGCCCAATCGGCGGGCCGCCGGCGCGCGCGTCACGGGCGCCCTATTGTTATGCAAATATAAAGGAGGTAAAAGTCGCCCAGGCGCGGCGGGCGGGTGGGCGAGTGCAGCGGCGCGTGGGGAGGCGCGTGGGGGCCGCGTGGGAGCCGCAGCCGGAGCGAGCAAGGACCGGGAGCGCGCGGCGCCGCCGCCCCGGCCCGGCCGGCCCCGCGAGCGCAGCGCCCGCCCCGGTCGCCCGCCCGCCGGGCGCGGCTGGATGTGGCGGGGGTCCCGCGGCGGCGGCCCCTGGCCCCCATTGCCCGGAGCGCCTAGTGGCGGCGTGCGGGGCCCAGGGGCGCCGCGCCCTCCATGCGCCGCGGCGCGCCCCGAGGCAGCCGGGGGCCCGCGCCGAAGCCGCCGCCCGCGCTGAGCCCCGGCCCGGCCTGCGGCCAGCGCCCGGCGGCAGCATGAGCCAGGCCGAGCTGTCCACCTGCTCGGCGCCGCAGACGCAGCGCATCTTTCAGGAGGCCGTGCGCAAGGGCAACACGCAGGAACTGCAGTCGCTGCTGCAGAACATGACCAACTGCGAGTTCAACGTGAACTCGTTCGGGCCCGAGGGCCAGACGGCGCTGCACCAGTCGGTCATCGACGGCAACCTGGAGCTCGTGAAGCTGCTGGTCAAGTTCGGCGCCGACATCCGCCTGGCCAACCGCGACGGCTGGAGCGCGCTGCACATCGCCGCGTTCGGCGGCCACCAGGACATCGTGCTCTATCTCATCACCAAGGCCAAGTACGCGGGCAGCGGCCGGTGATGCCGGCCCGGACCCCGACCCGCGCGCGGGCCCCGCGCGTGTCCTCCCTGCTGTACCTTCCCTCCAACTACCTCGGTGTGCGCCCGGCCCTCGGCGCCCGCGGCCACCACAAGTCCGGCGCGCAAGTCGGTGCCCACGGGAGCCGCGCCCGCCCACCCGCGGCCCGGGGTCGGCGCCCCCCGCGGCCGCCGGGGACCGGCCGGAGCGCTTCCCACGGCCCCGCCCGCCGCCGCGCGGGTGGGGGCAGGGCGCGGGCTCCAGCCCCTTTGAAATTTGAGTCTCGCTACCAGCAAGTTCGGAATCCCGAGACACCGGATCCTCCGCTCAAAATGTTCTCCTGAAGGTGGAAGGACCCGTGGCCGACGCGCGACGGAGACGACGCTCTGCTCTTCCCGGGCTTCTAAACTATTTATCACGTGTGTGCATATTTGTGGGTGATGTTTGTGCGCCTGAGTTTTCTGTTTGGAAAATATTTCGCGTGGTCAATGTGGTTATGGGGGGGAAGATGCATTTTTTTTTTCTAGTCTTAAAACTAAAAACTTGAGTCTGTCATTTCTTGGTTGCACTGAAATACCGCCCAGCCTGCTGGTTTCCCCGTGCTGCTCCGTCTCCCTCCGGCTTCTCTCCCTCACCTCTCTCCCCTCCTCCCCGCCCTCCCTTTCCTCCTCTCTCTCACACTCACACACACAATTCCGCGTGAGTTTTGGAAGCCCCCGGCCTCCCTCCGCCTTGTCCGGTGAGAGGCCACCACCCCCCAAGCCTGCCGGTTTGCAAAGCTTCCGCGGGAGCCTGGGTGCTCGGGTGTGGCGGTGATGGGGGGGTGGGGGTGGGGATCAAGCCTTTTCTAGTGAGTTCTATTATAGTTAACAGTCGATTGCACACTTTTTTTAAAAAAGTAAATGGATTTGCCACGATTAAATGTCATAACATTTATGACAGAATATAAAATATTAACATATTTTAAGCCAAGTTTTAGGTGTATTTTTTGAATCTTGGTTATAGACCCAATTTTAAAGGGCGTTGTATCCAGCGTTGTGAAGGCAACTGTACCCATATTTATATTTTTATAAAATGCCTATAAGACTGTGAATCTCTTGTGCTAATTGCTGAGTGAGCTGAAGGGCCACTTTGCCCCTCTTCAGCCTCCCGGAGCTTCAAGGACCCGATTCGAATCCGAAAATCCTGCCACGGGGGAGGGGCCGCCGGGAGGGGCCGCGCGAGGACCTAGGACGGAGGCGGTGCTTCTGCGTCACTTTCTGTCCCGAAAGGCGCCCTTCCTGGTTTCAGAGGTTCCAATTTTCTATGCAACCCCACACCCCTTGTTGTTTTGATCCTGAGAAATAAAAGGGAGGCTGAATTATTCAAATTTAAATGAGGCTTCCCCTGGGTAGAAGTGCTGCTGACCCTTCGTGCAAAAATGGGGAGCACTTGAGGACACAGGTGGGTGGAGGCCCTTTGTGCGTGGCTGGTCAGATTTGGGCAGTCATCTGTGGCTTTTTATAAAACTTTGTGTGAGAAGAATATATTGATAATGTCAGTGAAACAAGCAGACATTGAAACTGAGGCACAGATTACTCCAAAAGGAGTTTTTCTGTATATTTTTTCTAGATGCAAATACCTTTTTAAATTATGTTAATTAATGTTAAGACTTTCTAGGCTTACATGGAAGCTGTGTATGGGTCCCGGTGTGATCACTTTTAACTGGATGAAGTCTGCAGCACATTCCTGAGTGTACGATATAGACTTGTAGCCCAGCGTGAAAAATTTATAAATAAATTTTTCATTGATCTTTTTATATTAAAAAAGTTTGTTGGTTCTTCTTGGGCTTGGCGCCGGGACGAGGGTCAGGCTGCAACATGCTGTTTGCGGGTGACGGCTGTGCAGCGCTTGGCTTGTTTCCACCTGAAGACAGAGCCTGGTAAGCTGCCTCTTGGCTCAGCTCAAAGGCACCGCAGTGGCCACGCACAGGACTTGTGGGGGCCCGCCTGCCTGCTTCCAGCCGTGGGAGTGGGGCACCTGAGGGCGCCCAGAACCACTTCCTCTGCTCCCTGGCAAAGGCCTCCACGTGGAAAGTTCTACTTGAAGCTCTTCCCGCCCTTCCCCCTCCCAAAGCCAGCCTGAGATGCCAAGGGTCTTAGGAGGGATCAGGCCCCCCTTAGGAGGGATCAGGCCCCTCTGGCTCCCTGCTACTGTGGGTTTCTGCTGGACCACCTGCTGCACAGAAAGGGTATCTTTCAAATTTTGGGGAACTTCTGATGAGTAAAAGGCCCCTTCCTCTGCTCCGGTCCCTGGTGGTGCCTGGGAGATGAGGCAGCCACTCCCCCAGAGCACAGACCCCGAGTTCCCGAGTTCAACTCTGGGTCCACCCCGGAAGCTTGCATGGGATGGGGTGCAGGGGAGGACATCCCCCAGGGGCAAGAGTAGCCTGCCCAGAGGGGACGGAGAGCCAGTGGGCCAAGGAAGTTCTAACTTTACTGGGACTCGAGAGTTACAAGATAACTTTCTCCTGTAAAGCTTCCAGAGCCCCCCTGTGAGAAGCCTGAGGGTGGCAGCTTCACCTCAGGGGGGTGCAGCTACATTTTGTCCCAAGACGGGAAGACGGACGCATTGCCCTTACCCTGTTCCTACTTTGCATCTCCAGCTCTGTTCTGCCCTGAGGATTTTCCGAGTGAATTTTCAGTTGGTTACACAAGCATTTACTGACCCCCAGCTGGCCCACTAGATGGACCAGCTCCCTCGTTAGATGTCACAGAGGTGAGTGGAATATTTGATGCACATGAGGCCCCAGGGGAAGGCCTGACCTGAGGCTTCAGGGGGAGCGGCCGAGGGTGCTGGGGGTGCCTGGCCCCGAAGGAGGAGGTGCTGAATTTGGACGCTGTTGGGGTATAAGGCCTGGGCACTACCCGGACCCCAGGTGGGCCGGACCTCGTCTCCACTTCCCACCCCAGGCACTCGCGCAGGAGAGGGAGTCAAAGCTATAAACAAATGAGCAGAGGGTGCAGGCTCCCACTCCGGGACCCCTGTCACCTGGGAGTCCCCACCACCCCGCCTCAGGCAGGTCTTCAGGGGTGGGAACAGCTCTTCAAGCCTTTCTGTGGCCAGGGTGAGAAAGAAGGCACAGCTGACGCTCCCCGGGGCTGGGCCTCTGGGAACCCCTGGAGTGGCTGCCATGGAGAAAGCAGACAGACCAAAGGGGCAAGGGCAGGGCCGCCCCACTCCCCCCCCCCCCACCTCCCACCCCCCGGCCAGGAGTGTTAGCAGCTCCTGTCCAACTGTCCATCTCTCTGACCTGACCCTGGCCGGACGCAGGAAGTGTTTACTGTTGGAAGGGATGCCAGAGGGAGACCAGGAAATGCAGGAAAATGGTCAGCCAGAAAGAGTGATGTCCAAAGCCAGCAGGCGTGGGAGCCAGGACACAGCCGGCCAGAGCGAAGGGGCCAAAGCGACGGGTTCGGAGGAGGAGAGGGAAGGGGCTGCCTTCCGGGCTCTGTCCCTCAAAGGCCCTGGCTCAGCACAGGGAGGCACAGCCCCGGTCGCACACAGGCACAGGGACGCGGCCCTGCAGTTCTGACCTTCGGAAGGCCAAGTACCTCCTGACGTCGCAGTGGAGCCTGCGGAGAGGAGGCCGGCGTCCACCCGGGCCTTGAGGACAGGAAAGGAGGCGCTGCGTGCAACTGGGAAACAAAGCCTGAGGCCGCGGAGCCTGCGGGTGCAGGCCCTGGGAAGTCTGGGAACCACCGACGGCTCCTCTCCTCCCGAGGCCTCCAGCGCAGCCCCTCCCGGGGCTCCGGGGTCTCGGGGAGGCCGCCCTCCCCCACCACTCCGCCTCGGCAGGCCTGGGCTCCCCGCTCGTCGCCAACACGCCCCTCCCTCTGCCCGGCGCATTCTTCTGCTTGGCTGTACGTCGGACTGTCCCTCGGCGCGTCCGTCTGTCGGTCTTTCTTCTCTCGCCCCCTCCAAAGCCGCGGGCCCCATTCAGCCTCGAGGCCTCTGCCCTTTCCTGCGAGCGGGTTCCGCTCGGCGAGCAGCTGCTATGCTAATGAGAAGGGGGTGGGGGGCGGCGGGGGATCGGCGGGGGAGGGGGGACGAGGTGGGGGCACCCGCAGGGGGAAACCAGCGTCGGGAGGCCGGGGGCTCGGCAGTGGGGGCCCGACCGAGAGAGGGGAGGGACGGGCGCTCACAGAGGCCCGATCTCTGCATTCAGAACCGGCGGGGGCCACTCGCGGGCGCTGGGAAAGGGCGCCGCCCCCGCCGCCCCCGCCCCGCGCACCCACTCGCCGAGCGAGGGGTGCGAGCAGTAGAGACCAGCTGTCATCTCTGTTCTGGGGTCGCGGCCTGGAGGGCTGCTCGTTCCGGAGGCCACCCACCCCCTCCCCGCCCACCAGACGCCGCTGCGCGTGGGGCTTGGGTGCGCCCCGCGCGGGCTGGGGGTCTGAGCCGGAGACGGAGGGCCGGACACCCCCGCAGCCCCCCGGCCTGGGTGATTGGACGCTGGGGCGGGCGCGTGCTGCCCCCCTCCCGGAGGCGGCGCCCGAGGACCCCGGGCCTCGGCGAGACGGGGGAGGGGCGGGGGCGGCCCGAGCTGGACACGGGGACCCTGACCGCCGCCCACCCGGCGTCCTAGGGGCGACGAGGGGTGAGGACGAGGGCCCCCGAAACATGGCTCTCGGAGCCCGGGACGCCCTCCCGCCTTGGGCGGGACTCCCACGAACGGGCACGGCGAGCAGCGCCCGATGGCAGGGTTCGGACCCGGGCGAGGACGCCAGCCCAGAACCGCGCGGTGCGGGCTGCGCTGCCACCCTGCGGATGCAGCGAGTACTGCGCCCTGGCGCCCGGGGGCCCGGGCGGCGAGACCCCCCGCCCGCCCTTCGCTGAGCGCAGGCGCCCGCACCCCCCACCCCCGCCGCCGCCTGCCGCGGACCCGGGCCTACTGGTGGCGCCGCCCCGCACCACCCTCGCGTGCCTGGAGCCCGCGACCTCGTCTCCTGAAAGGTGGCCGGGGCCCTTGGGGGGTCGGCCGCGGGGCGCCGGGGCCGCGGCGCGAGGGGTTGGGGTTAGGGAGCCGAAGGCCTTGCGGATGGGGGCGCTCGGGCCCAGCTCGGGCGGAGAAACTGGGTCCGCTTCCCGCGGTGGCCGTCCCGTGCGAGGCGGGGCGAAGGTGCGCGCTGCGCAGAGGAAAGCGCCGGAAAGGCTGAGAGCAAGTCAGGTGGGCCCAGGCCTCACTCGGGCGACCACGGGAGAGAACGTCCAGCAGAGCCTGGTCGGTCTAGGCTACAGTGACAACACCGGCAATCTGTGGGGCTTGGGGGAGGGGGCAGGGCCAGAACTGGGGTCACCTTGCGGAAGGGCGGCCACAGAGGCCCGCTGCCCGGCAGGAGGGCCCTGGAGCAGGGTGGGCGTGTCCCTGGAAGGGGCGGCTGTGTTGAACCTGTTGACTGACGTTAAACATGCACAACGTAGGAGCCGTGAGCTGAGTTTTATTCCGGATCTTACCGAGGACTGTAGCCTGGGAGACAGCTTCTCAGTAGCTCTGAGGGGCTGCTGTGAAGAGGTGGGGGAGCGGCCAGGATCTGTGTGGTCTGGGCCAGGGGGTGTGTGCAGCCAAGCACACATCTCCGTAGAAGGTAACGGCTAGTCACGGGGAAGGGGTATTTCCATAAATGATTTTAGCCCTTTTTTTCTGTGTATGGAAAGAGGCATGAATCCGGGTTCATTAACATTTTTCCTGAAATCTATCCAACTCTCTAAGGGGCCTGTTTTTCCAAAGCACAGAGAGCCTCATCCCGTCTTTCCCCTGAACCCCTTTCAGGGTGCACTGTCGGTCGGCGACTGCAGTGGCCAATGACTTAAGGTCTTTGTAGAGCTGGCCAGTGGGCCACATTCTTGGTTTTACAACCCGTAGTGGCTCCTGGCTTCTGCAGGCCCCGGAAGTAGAACCAAACCAGGGCCTGGGGAAGTGACCCCATCACGGTCCTCATGGAGCGATTGGCCGTGGTGCAGTATTCTCCCATTTGGTCAAAAGGGGAAGGGAGGACATTTCAGGGCCCCGGAGTCACAAAGTGGATGGTCAGCAGGACACGGGATGTGTCACAGCCCTGTGGACATGGCCGCCACGTGAGTCACTTCAAGACACAGACCACGTCCGGCAGAACCATCAGGGCCAGCAGTGGGGTGCTTCCAGATCACCCCACAGAGCCTGGAGCCTCAGCAGAGGGTGGCGGGCAAGGCTCTGATGGTCAGGTGAGGCTGGCATTGGAATTGCAGAGTCTGCCAGCAGTCTCCCCACCCCATCCACCATTCCACAGGAAGTGTCTGTGTTGGGCATAAGCAAGGAAAGGACTTCTCTCTCTGTCTGAACTCTTGCCCGGCTCAGAGGTGGGGCCTGGATACCAGGTTTACCCCCAGTACGTGTCCCCCCGGTGGATAAAATCCACCTCTGCCTCCTCGTTGGTACCCTATGGACAAGAACCCCCAAGGGAGCCCAACCCAAATTGTCCCATAAACTTTCCAGAGACATATGACAATATACAGAACAGTGGCCTGTAAACAAGATGGAATGTATTTCTCATCACTGAAGTTAGAACAGGTGGTCCGGGGCTGGTGTGTGGCATTAGGATACAGGCTTTCTGCTGGGTGGACCTTTCATTCACATGGCTCAAAATGGCAGCCCACGTCCAGCCATCAAGTCTACATTCCAGCCAACAGTGAGGAGGAAGAGGTGAACTAGGGCCTGGGCCCCCTCCTTCCAGGACACTTCCTAGAAGTCTGTTTTTGCCAAATCTACTCACATCCCATTGGCTAAAACATAGCCACATGCCCAACCTCATTGCAAGGGAGGCTGGGAAATGTAGTCTTTATTCAGTGATGTGCCCAGCTTCAAATGGGGCCATAGACGAAGAAGAGCTGCAGATTTGGGAGTGGTCTGTCCCTGCCCAGGTGACGGCAGCATCCAGGCCGTGTGGTCAGGCAGAGTCGTCTGTGTCTTATGCTCTGCCTTGTTTTCCGTGACGGGAATACACTCTACGCTCTAACGTTAGAGGTTTGTGCTGAAGAACTTTCTAAGGATTAAAACTGTCCAGCAATGGACTGAAAAGAATGAAAAGCGGAAGCACTCCTGGGTGCTTGTTTGCGCTGAGATTTACACCTCCCAGGCCTGACCGATTATACGTGCACAGCCCCACGAGAAACACGAGGGGGGGAGCACAGCCCGTCTGTGTAGGGATGGGTCCAGCAGACATGCTGCTGTACCCTAGGAGCCCCAGAGCCATTCTCCACGGGAAACGATGCTGCAGGTTAGGTGAACAAGGCCCTGCCGTGTGGCCGTCAGGAAACGGAGGGCCCGGGAAGCACTTGGGACACCCCTGCTCCCTGCACGAGGCGAGAGCAGGACTCGGTACAGAGGAGAGCCAGCCTTTGCCCCTCTGCTCCCCGTTCCCTGTTCTCCAACCTCCCTCTCCCTTATCTCGGAGCAAAGTAATAAGTAACCCAGGACTTGGAATTCTCAAGGTTATTTTGTCAATAAAGTTCTCCCTCTCAAGTGTCCCAAGATGTCTTCTGGGGCATGGCTTCTTTTCGTTTTAATCAAGGTCGAAAGAAAATCATTAGGTTTATCATTCATATTCCTAAAAATCAACTTTACTGCAGTATAATTTATATACAATAAAATGCAGCCACTTAGAGTGTGATGAGTATGGACTGGTGTGTATGCCCACAGAACCTACACCATAACCAAAGCATACAACATTTCCATCAGCCCCCAAAGTTCTTCCACACCCCGACTCAGCTGGCTCCTCTCGCCCCCCAGTCCCGGGTCACCGCCGACCACTTCTATCACCACAGGTCATAGGATTATCTATAAAAGGACTGGTGTGGTTTGTACTTCCTGGCTTTCTGGCCCTCAGTGCCAGACTCACCCATGTTGTTGCAGTAACTTTGTGGGGGAGGGGTAGGTCTCTTTTTTTCTGGTTTTTTTTTTTTCCCCCACTAGAAAAATCTGGCTGGTACCACACAAAACACAGGATAGCTTCCACTGGTAGTTTTTCAGTCGACAGAATTATCCTCAGTAAATGTGCTGGCAGCACACGGCACCTCAGAGAGCCCAGGGGAAGGGGAGCACAGGCCCACCCCTTACCTTTCCAAAACACTCCATTGAACGGACTTGAGGGTATGGGGAGGGGGAGGGGTGAGTTTTGACAGGGCGAGAGAGAGTCATGGACATATACACACTAACAAACGTAGTAAGGTAGATAGCTGGGGGGAAGCAGCCGCAAGGCACAGGGATATTAGCTCGGGGCTTTGGGACAGCCTGGAGGGTTGGGAGGGGGAGAGTGGGAGGGAGGGAGACGCAAGAGGGAAGACACATGGGAGCACATGTATATGTATAGCTGATTCACTTTGTTATAAAGCAGAAACTAACACACCATTGTAAAGCAATTATACCCCAATAAAGATGTTAAAAAAAAAAAAAAAAAAAAAAAAACACTCCATTCCCTTCTCCTGGGCACTGATCCTTAAGGACTGGGACTCTGACCCCAGAGTGTCTTTAGAAAATCATCTTACCAAATTAACGTTTAGAAAATGAAACTTTAGGGACTTCCCTGGTGGTGCAGTGGTTAAGAATCCACCTGCCAATGCAGGGGACACGGGTTCGAGCCCTGGTCCGGGAAGATCCCACATGCCGCGGAGCAACTAAGCCCATGCGCCACAACTACTGAGCCTGCGCTCTAGAGCCCGCAAGCCACAACTACTGATCCTGCGTGCCACAACTACTGAAGCCCATGCACCACAACTACTGAAGCCCGTGTGCCTAGAGCCTGTGCTCCGCAACAAGAGAAGCCACTGCAGTGAGAAGCCCGCACACCGCAACGAAGACTAGCCCCTGTTCGCCGCAACTAGAGAAAGCCCATGTGCAGCAACGAAGACCCAACGCAGCCAAAAATAAATAAATAAATTTATAGGAAAAGAAAAAATAGAGCTTCCACATAATGTAGCATATGTATTACTCTTTTCCAAGCTTAGGTGTACACCCAAGAGATATTAAAATATGCATCCAGGGACTTCCCTGGTGGTCCAGTGCAAGGGGCCTGGGTTCTATCCCTGGTCGGGGAACTAGATCCCACATGCAGGCCGCAACTAAGAGCCTGCATACCGCAACTAAAGATTCCTCATGCCACAACTTAACATGCTGCAACTCAGACCCAGCACAGCCAAACTAAATAAATAGATATTTTTAAAAAGTACATCCACACAAAAAACTGCATGCAGGGACTTCCCTGGCGGTCCAGTGGTTAAGACTTCACCTTCCACCGGAGCGGGCATGGGTTCCATCCCTGGTCAGGGAACTAGGATCCTGCATGCTGCACAGTGCGGCCAAAAAACAAAAAAGTGGCTTCCAAATTTCACAGCAACATTATTCATAATAGCCAGATAGCCAGAAAGTAGTAACAGCCCAAATGTCCACCAGCTGATGGAGATATAAACAAAATATGGGATATATATGCAATAGAACATTATTCAGCCATAAAAAGGAATGAAATACCGATATGACTTGAAAATTAACCTTGAAAATATTATGTTAAGGAAAAGCTGCCGGACACAAAGGGACAAATATTGTATATGATCCAGTTAGGAGCTGCCTAGGGCTGGGGGCGGGCTTGGTAAGACTAATGGGCAAGCACAGGGCTTCCTTCTGATGGGACAGAAATGTTCTAAAGTTAGATTATAGAGATGGTTGCACAACTTTGTGAATGTACTAAACCCACTGAATTGTGCCCACTGTACGGTAAGTGAATTGTATCTCAATTTTTGAAAGCTCTTTAAAATAAAAATAGGTTTTTATCACTATGTAGTTATATCTGCAATTTGTAATGCAGATTTTAACAAGCACAGAGAAGAGCTAAAAAGGGCACTTGAGGCTTCCCTGGTGGCGCAGTGGTTGAGAGTCCGCCTGCCGATGCAGGGGACGCGGGTTCGTGCCCCGGTCCGGGAAGATCCCACATGCCGCGGAGCGGCTGGGCCCGTGAGCCGTGGCCGCTGAGCCTGCGCGTCCGGAGCCTGTGCTCCGCAAAGGGAGAGGCCACAGCAGTGAGAGGCCCGCGTACCGCAAAAAAAAAAGGCACTTGGTCCCTTCCTGCCATGGGTCTGGGACTCAGAATGTCAACTTGGAACTAAAAGCTACAGCACACAGTGGACATCAGGACACGGAGCATATGGCGTTTCCACAGTCTGGACATCTTGTGGAGTGATGCATATACCCCAGTGATGCAAAACTCTTCCACCTGGAACCGCCTTTGAGACACACTGGAACGTTAGTCCCATAACTTTACAACTTGAAATGCCCGAATGTGTCATCAGACTCGTCCTGAGTGACTTTGGATTATTTCAAAACCTGCAAAACGTCTTCACAGGAGGATGACTTCTGACCATGAAGGATATTCAGAAGAATGGGTCACTGGTTCTGAGGTTAATTCCGAAAAAAGTTCCAAGCATCTTGTACATTCCTGGGAAAAGTGTTCCTACAACGTTCTGTCAACTACAAATTGGCGCTCGCCATTGTCACTTGCCCGCTGCCTCTACAAGGAGTAACTCACGTGCTGCTGCCGCTGCTGACTGGCAACACCCCCTGAAGAGCTGACCTGAGGCACTCCGGGCTCTGGGTAACACTGGCAGAACAGGTCTTCCGATAGATGGATATTTTCAGGAGACAAGTTTATGAGCCCAGTTCTTGTATCTCCTCGTATCTAGACAAGCACTCAAATCCTTCATGGCGACGTCTGCTCCTCGTGACTGGCAGTGACATGCACGAGACGAGCAGAAACCTTCCACAGAACATATGTGCTTGATTGCATGTACCCCCCTTCACCCAAATCACATCTATACTGACCTTCCTCCCTGCCTCTGTGGAGCAGTTTCTCAGAGCGATCTGGGATGCTGTCTCCCGGGTTGCAGCCCTCATTTTGCCCCAAATAAAACTCAAATCGCAACTCTCACGTTGTGCATTTTTTTAAGTCGACAGTTCCCATCACTTCTAGAAAAAACTTAAGGAACCCTATAGCCACCCAGTCACCTCCAAAGGCGAGAGAGTGGAGAATACCAGCTCAGACGCCAGGCAGTCCCCAGGCGCTGGGAAGTCTGCCATTCCTCTCCTCTTGAGCATCTTGTGGCAGGAAAGCTGCAGAAGGTGACTGACAAGACCCAGGTGGGCGGGGCTTGCAGCTGAAGCTCCGGAAGTTTGAGGCCGGCGAGGGATCTGGCTGTTGGTGGCGTCTCTTCCCAAACTGTACTGACCCCTACTGGAAGCACTGAGAACTTTTGCCCATGAAGGCCTGAAGCTTCCCCACTGATAATTGCAGTTCTTCTATAACCATTGCCATACAATCTAAGACCTTCCTCTGGTTCTGTAATCTTTTATGGTAGTCAGGATTTGTGTGAAGAACTTCACACTGGGAAGATCGAGATATGTCATAGGTTCCACTTCAATCTCCGTCATTTTGCCTTCGATTGATTCTTGTACCGTGTAATAAGATGCATCCATTCTCACAGTGCAGCAAGAGCTGGCCCCAAGTCTGGCATTCCACGGAAAACTTTGCTGTGCAATCCTTCATCTCAGCCGCTGGTGTTTCCAGAGGCAAGTCTGAGGCTTCTCCTTTGGATCTTCAGAATATTTTTGTAGACTTCCATCACTTTCTACTGGCTGCAAACATTTCAACTCTTCAGAAAGAGAAGGTGCTTAGGTTCTAAAACTTTCAAGACTGAAAATAATGGGGTTTTGTAATAAAGAATTGCAAGACAAAAAATAACCAAATGGAAAAATCTGGAGGTAAAAAGCACAACAGGGCTTCCCTGGTGGTGCAGTGGTTAAGAATCCGCCCACCAATTCAGGGGACACAGGTTCGATCCCTGGTCCGGGAAGATCCCACATGCCACGGAGCAACTAAGCCTGCACGCCACAACTATTGAGCCTGCGCTCAGAGCCCGCGAGCCACAACTACTGAAGCCTGCACACCTAGAGCCTGTGCTCCGCAACAAGAGAAGCCACCGTGATGAGAAGCCCGTGCACCGCAATGTAGTCGTCCCTGCTCGCCGCAACTAGAGAAAGCCCGCGCGCAGCAACGAAGACCCAACGCAGCCAAAAATAAAATAAAGAAATAAATTTATATTTTAAAAAAGCTCAACAAATGAAATAAAAAATCCACAAGATTCTGGTCCTAGAGCAACTGGACATCCACATGCAAAAAAATTAATCTGGGGGAGTGGGATGAATTGGGAGATTGCGACTGACATATATACACTACTATGTATAAAATAGATAACTAATGAGAACCTACTGTATAACGCAGGGAAGTCTACTCAATGCTCTGTGGTAACCTAAATGGGAAGGAAACCTAAAAATCTAAAAAAGAGGGGATACATTTATATGTATGACTGATTCACTTTGTTGTACAGCAAGAAACTAACACAGCATTATAAAGCAACTATACACCGTGCCCCGGTCTGGGAAGATCCCACATGCCACGGAGCCTAGTTAGCCCCTACAGTCTCGTAAACTGATTCTAGAAAGAATTTCCTTAAAATATATCTCCCACTGATTTTTTTCCTCTGGTCGAACCCTAACTGACACAGGGGTCAAAGCAAAAGTCAATGAGGAAACGATAGTCTTTTCAAAACATGCTGCTGGGACACTTGGATATTGACGTGTAAAAAGATTTAGACCCTCATGTCACAGCATGCACAAAATTTAGTACAAAAATGGCTCATAGACCTGAATGTAAGAGCTAAAAACATAAAACCATTTAGAATAACACATAGAATAGGACTTCCCTGGTGGTGCAGTGCTTAAGAATCCGCCTGCCAATGCCACGGACACAGGTTCGAGCCCCGGTCTGGGAAGGTCCCACGTGCCGCGGAGCAATTAAGCCCGTGCGCCACAACTACTGAGTCCGTGCTCTGGAGCCTGCAAGCCACAACTACTGAGCCCGGGTACCACAACTACTGAGATCTCGCTCTAGAGCCTGCGAGCCACACTACTGAGCCGCGCGCCTAGAGCCCGTGCTCCACAACAAGAGCAGCCACCGCAGTGAGAAGCCCGTGCACCGCAACGAAGAGTAGCCCCCGCTCACCGCAACTAGAGAAACCCCACGCACAGCAACGAAGACCCAATGCAGCCAAAGATAAATAAATAAAGAGATTTATTTTTTAAAGAACTTAGAAAAACCTTTACGACCCCGGATTAAGCAGAGTTCTTAGATACAACATCAAAGGCACGATCCATTCCAGAAAAAAGAAATTTGACTTCATAAAAATTAAAAACTAAAAAAAAACAAACAAAAAACAGTTTGCACTTCAAAAGACTTTTTTTTTTTTTTTTTTTTTTTTGCGGTACGCGGGCCTCTCACTGTTGTGGCCTCTCCCGTTGCGGAGCACAGGCTCCGGACGCGCAGGCTCAGTGGCCATGGCTCACGGGCCCAGCCGCTCCGCGGTACGTGGGATCCTCCCGGACCGGGGCACGAACCCGTGTCCCCTGCATCGGCAGGCGGACTCTCTACTACTGCACCACCAGGGAAGCCCCAAAAGACATTTTTAAGGGAACTATACTCACTATCTTATAATCACCCATAATGGAAGAGAATGTAAAAAAAGAATATATATATATATATATACACACACACACATATATATATAATTGAATCACTTTTTTGTACATCTGAAACTAATGTAACATTGTAAATCAACTATATTTCAATAAAAATATTTAAAAAACAAAAAATACATTTTTAAATTATGAACATTAAAAACAACCTACAGACTGGAAGAAAATATATACTTGCATATCATTTATCTGATAAAACACTTATAGCCCAAATATATAAAGATCAACTCAGTAATAAGACAAACAACCCGAATAATAGAAATGGCTGATAAGCACATGGAAAAATGCCCAGCACCGTGAGTTATTAGGGAAATGCAAAGTAAAACCACATATTAGTATCGCTGTAATAAAACGACTGTTAGTAACAGCTTTTGGCAGGGATGTGCGGAAGCTGTGACCCTCATCGCTGCTGGTGGAATGAAGAATGGTGCCGCCAGTTTGGAAAGCAGTTCGGCAGATTCTTTAAAAATTAAACAAAAAAAAAATCTTTTTATATGACTCAACAATTCCACTCCTTGTTATTGATTCAGGATAAATAAAAACACATGTCTATACAAAGAAATTTTTGGCAAATGTTCCTTGCACCATTTATGCGTAAGAGCAAAATAATGGAAACAATCCAAATGTCCATTGACTGGTGAATGAGTAAACGAAATGTCTTTGATCCATTTAATGGAATACTATTTAGCAATAGAAAGAAAGACACCAGCTGCCGATATGTCCTAGGGCATTGCATGGGTGAGCCTCAAAAACGTGCTAAGTGAAAGAAGTCAGGTGCAAAAAGCTACAAAAGATTCCGTTTGTATGAAATGCTTTTTTATTTTTTTAAGTTATTTTTTTTGATGTGGACCATTTTTAAAGTCTTTATTGAATTTGTTAAAATATTGCTTCTGTTTTATGGTTTTTTTTGGATTTTTGGCTGCGAGGCATGTGGGTTCTTAGCTCCCCAACCAGGGATCAAACCCTCAATCCTTGCATTGGAAGGCGAAGTCTTGACCTCTGGACCTCCAGGGAAGTCCCCTGAAATGCTTTTTAAAAAAGGCAAACCTATAGAGGCAGAAAGAGGATTAGTGGTTGTCTGAGAAACGGGTAGAAACAGGGATTCATGGAAAACGAGCAGGATGGACTTTTCTGGATGATGGAAATATTCTAAACCTGAATTATGGTGATATTTGCACAGTTCTGCAAATTTACGAAAGATCAATAAATTAGCGGGACTTCCCTGGTGGTACAGTGGTTAAGAATCCGCCTGCCAATGCAGGGGACACGGGTTTGAGCCCTGGTCCAGGAAGATCCCACATGCCGCGGAGCAACTAAGCCCGTGCGCCACAACTACTGAAGCCCTTCGGCCTAGAGCCCGTGCTCTGCAACAAGAGAAAGCCACTGCAATGAGAAGCCTGCGCACCGCAAGGAAGAGTAGTCCCCGTTCAAGGCAAATAGAGAAAGCCCGCGCACAGCAATGAAGACCCAACCCAGCCGAAAATAAATAAATAAATAAAAATTTAAAAAAATAAAATAAATAGAAATAAATTGTCCACTTAAAACGAGTATATTTTGTGGTATGGAAGTGATACCTCAATCAAGCTGTTTTTTAAAAAAATAAACAAGAAAGCTACAACATAAAAAAACAAACTAAACCAGACTGGTTAGGGTTATAAATTTAGGTGGTTGAAGTATGAAGAATACAAGGTGGTAGGGACTTCCCTGGTGGTCCACTGGTTAAGACTCCGTGCTCCCAATGCAGGGGGACTGGGTTCGATCCCTGCTCAGGGAACTAGATCCCACATGCCGCAACTAAAAATCCTGCATGCCACAATGAAGATCCCGAGTACCGCAACAAAGACCCAGTGCAACCAAACAAATAAATATTAAAAACAAAAAACACCAAGGTGGTAATTTTCTTTGGGTGGTTATCGCGTGGGGCAGGGGAGAGGCACCAGGGAGGGGTGGGGGTGGGAGCCAGTGAGTAGAGGGGAGGCTAGGGGGCTCCTAGGAGACTGACCACGTCCTGTTTCTTGACCTGGATGGTGAGCACATGAGTGCTTGCTTTACAGTAAAACTTTTTTATTTCTGTATTTATTTTTATATATATATATATATATATATATAATATATATATCATGTATATATTATATATATTATTTATATATATATTTTTTTGCCACACCACATGGCTAGCAGGATCTTATTTCCCCTACCAGGGATTGAACCCGAGCCACGGCAGTGAAAACACCGAGTCCGCTGGACTGCCAGGGAATTCCCATAAAATTTTAAATATATATTTTGTTTTATACATGTTTCTTGACATATGTTATATTACACAATAGTAACCCTTTACAATACCAACCAAAAAATGTATTGTTTCTGGAATAAATCTAACAAAAACGAGGAAGACCTGTCTACAGCAAGTTACAAACTCTACTGAAAAGCATTAAATCAGCCCTGAATAAGTGTGTGGCAGGGCAAAGGGATCATTATTCCCCAAATTGATTTGTAGAGTCAATGCAACTCTGATCAAATCCTAAAAGGTTTTTCAAAGAATTTAACAAAATCAAATTAAAAACAAGCCCAAGAAGAGCCACGTGACTCTTCAAGAATAATGATATCCTGCTAGCTGTTATGGCTTCTGCAGACTTATAAAGCCGTAACTATCAGAACAGCATGATCTTGGCCCAGGGAAAACAAACTGATCCACAAAAGGCAATAGAGAGCCCAGAACAGTCCACAGGCACATACACAACCTGGAACACTGATTATAGAGCATCTGAAGGAACTAGTTCATAAATAAATCAATAAAATAAAATATCAAAATCAATATAAATGAAATACAATAATAACATCTCATATGCAGGGTTGAAACAAAGGGACAGAGTTAAAGTACTTGGACAAGAATGGTCCTTAGGTTGGAGAGGGCTAAATCGGAGCCCATGTGATGGAAAGTCCCTTCACTGCTCCAGTGAGGGTATAAGATGTGTTAGATTAAGTGTTCGTGGTATAACTGCCAACCAATTAAGGAGAAAAATGGAACACTGGGCGTTGGAGGGTACCAGTACAAAAAGAAGTGAGAAATAAGAAAAAAGAAGCATAGAAAAAACTGGACAACTAAAAGGCACAAAATAAAGTCACAAGAAGAAGTTTAAGTTGTGGAATTAATTATAGAACCCTCAGTTAAAGTTGGAGTCAGGACGGGTCTGTAGGGAGCTCTCTCCACGAATATGCACGTCAATTACCCCAAACAGGAAGAGATTTCCGCCTACATCTTGGACAGGAAGGTGCCTCTACTTACCATCAGTCAGGAGGAAGGAAACTTCCCTCCACCCCCGACAGCCCAGCCAATCAGAGACTGCAGGGGCCCAGTCAATGGGAAGACTCCATTGAACCCCAGCTCCTCCAATGGAATCTTTGGTTATCACAGCCCCTCCCTACTCCTCCTTTTCCCTATAAAAGCAAGTTCCCCCTCCTTGTTCTCTGGATTTGGCTTTTTTGTCTGCCATAGTTTCCACGTCCCAAATTGCAATTCCTCTGCTATTCCTGAATAAGCTTGCTTTTGCTGGTAAAATAACTGGCTACCATTTACTAAAGTTGATATATTTATATGGTGTCAGAAGTGGGATCTGAAGGAGGCGAACCCCAAGAGATGACAGGCCCTGGAATGGAGCCAGGTACCCACACTGTGAGCCCTTCATGCTCATCACTTCCCTGAGTCTCTTCTTGTATTCCAAACTGCTTCTTTGCGTTTTGAGTTCTCTGGCTTTTTTCGGGATCTGGAAAGGCTTTGTCCTTTCAGGGGGGAGGTTTCATCCTTTCTGGTTCAAGGTTTCGCCCTTGGTGAATACTCAGTTGTCTTCTGAAGTGTGCAAGAGTGAGGGGGATCGAGCTAACTGGAATCGAATAATTTGCTTTATTCCTTTTGGATTCTGGGCTAGGACTCCAGCAACTTTCTTGGGTTTCCAGGAGAACTTAAGGAAAAGGGATCCTGGTCATCTATGCGCTCTGAGGGCAGCCCTCCCTCAGGGACTCTGGAAGGTTCACGTTTGAAAGCTATGGACCCTGACATGCTCATTTCTTTGTCCCCTGACATGCTCATTTTTAACTAAGTGGGTTGAACCAACTAAAAGTAATCCAGAATTATCATGGCCATTACAGGGAACTTTCAATCTTCCCAAACTTGTTTTTCTTAAGATTAAATTGGAGAACTGTGGTTCTAAAATTTTATTTTATTTAATTTATTATTTTTTTAATTAATTTATTTACTTTTGGCTGTGTTGGGTCTTCGTTGCTGCGTGGGCTTTCTCTAGTTACGGCGAGGGGGGCTACTCTTCCTTGCGGTGTGCAGGCTTCTCATTGCAGTGGCTTCTCTTGTTGCAGAGCATGGGCTCTAGGCGCACGGGCTTCAGCAGTTGTGGCACGCAGGCTCAGTAGTTGTGGCGCGCTGGCTTAGTTGCTCCACGGCATGTGCGATCTTCCCGGACCAGGGATCAAACCCGTGTCCCCTGCATTGGCAGGCGGATTTTTAACCACTTTGCCACCAGGGAAGTCCCATGTGGTTCTAATATTAAATAAGAAGAATGGGATATTTATTTTCATTGGTACCTGGAAGCTTGAAAATGTGCACCGAAGTCTAAAATTGCCTCTTTGCAAGATACCATTTCTAAATTGGCCAAAACAACTAAAAAACTTGAAAAGAACAAAACAGTTTCTGAAGCCTTGTGCTCCTTGAGTTCCCCTCCCCTAACTTCTTTGTCTCTGGCACCATCTTGTGTGTCTTCTCCGCCCCCTTTGTCTCAGACTCCGCCCCCTTTGTTTCTT
Source organism: Phocoena sinus (assembly GCF_008692025.1). Taxonomy (NCBI): domain Eukaryota; kingdom Metazoa; phylum Chordata; class Mammalia; order Artiodactyla; family Phocoenidae; genus Phocoena; species Phocoena sinus. The sequence goes on from NC_045768.1 coordinate 606,679, forward strand.
CCTCTCCCCTCCCCTGTGAAAACCTGCCCCTTTAAAATCAGACCCTCAGGGGGACTTCTCTGGCGGTCCAGTGGTTGAGGCTTCACCTTCCAATGCAGGGGGTGCAGGTTTAATATGTGGGCAGGTAGCTAAGACCCCACATGCCTCGAGACCAAAAAACCAAAACATAAAACAGAAGCAGTATTGTAACAAATTCAATAAAGACTTCAAAAGTGGTTCACATCAAAAAAAAAACTTTAATAAAAATAAAATAAAATTGAACCCTCTTAGGGTCCAAATGCTTAACCCCTAATTATAGTTTTTAAGTTAACTGGAGCAGGACTCCCCTGGTGGCACAGTGGCTAAGAATCTGCCTGTCAATGCAGGGGACACAGGTTTGAGCCCTGGTCCGGGAAGATCCCACATGCCACGGAGCAACTAAGCCCGTGCGCCACAACTACTGAAGCCCGTGTGCCTAGAGCCCGTGCTCCGCAACGAGAAGCCACCACAATGAGAAGCCTGTGCACTGCAACGAAGACCCAATGCATCCAAAAATAAATAAATTGAAATAAATAAATTTATAAAAAAATTAAAAATCAGTAGTGTACTTAGGTAAAACTAAAACAATTTTCTTTCATTTACTAAGAGGACAAGGTTTTCTTGGAATATTGGTCTGCTTCTCGTGGGAGATTATGAATTTTTCTTTACCACTTTTTAAAGTAAACTGCTTAGAAAGCAAAGATTTGTGTTTTAACAAAATTATTTCCTGTGCTTACGTTGTCTTATTCAGGACTTTCATTACTAAAGAAAACTGAGTCTTCTCAATATTTTTTATTTATTTATTTTTGGCTGCATTGGGTCTTCGTCGCTGCACGCGGGCTTTCTCTAGTTGCGGCAAGTGGGGGCTACTCTTCCTTGTGGTGCGCGGGCTTCTCATTGCAGTGGCTTCTCTTGTCGCGGAGCGTGGGCTCTAGGCTCACGGGCTTCAGTAGTTGTGGCTCGCAGGGTCTAGAGCGCAGGCTCAGTAGTTGTGGCGCACGGGCTTAGTTGCTCCGCGGCATGTGGGATCTTCCCGGACCAGAGCTCAAAGCCATGTCCCCTGGATTGGCAGGCGTATTCTTAACCACCGCGCCACCAGGTAAGTCCTCTTCTCAATATTAAAAGAGCTAAAAAAATTTAAAAATAAATAAATAAATAAAAGAGCTAAGTTTTGCTTACAACTATGTAACCTCTTGTATTTGCCTTTGAAATCTTTTATTGTTACTTTGGTCAGACAGATAATTAAGTACCATTTCATAATGATCTGTGGTCCTGTTTGGTCAAATGTCCAAAACCTCTTGTTACTTTTGACAAACTTACCCCCAAATCATGTTATAAATGAAGTCTTGCTGACCTTACACTAACTGGGCTCTTCCAGAGGGCCCCTGGAGAATCTCAAAGGATTTGTCTCTCACCTGGTAAAATGCTGAACTAATCAGGCTTATTTGATGAGCTAGATTACACGGGAAGCTTGTAATAGGCTTCTAAATAAGAAGGAATACAGAACCTTTTATCCTTATAGTTGTATAGGTACATATTAACATGTGCTCAAAATCATATGAAATTGCTAAATTCTGAGATGTCCTGATATAATGTTATTGGTCATGAGTTTTGTTTTGCTTCTGTTTTTTGGGTCTTTTTGGCCATGCTGCACGGCTTGCAGGACCTTAGTTACCCGGGCCCCAGCAGCGAAAGCGCCAAGCCCTAACCACTGGACCACCAGGGAATTTCCAAACGCTCACCATTTTAAACATATGTCAAAAAGATAAGCTGATCCCCTTGCCACTCCCATTATAATGAATTCTCATCAGATTTTTAATAATGGGCATTTTCAAGTCTTTCTGTCATTATAGTTACTGCGTTACTCTGACGCTTCTCCAAATGTGTTCCTCTTTGAAGAGATTCGCGGAAAGGACTCTGACGGGTACTCTGAAACAGTTTTCTTTCTTATAACTCTAAGATCATAAGACTGAACTGTGTAAGGATTTCTAAAACTCTAATGGAAAACCAATTGCTTTAATGTTTTGCTTTCCAGACATAACGGATCCCCTTTTCTCCTCTCCTTTAAGCTGTCTATAACTTAAAACAATTTGGTAAAGTGTACCTTGGCATCAAAGGTTGAAGCATTTACATTTCCTCCCTACCTGGTCCCTCAAGAGTTCTGAAACTCTTACTAAGTATCTCTGTTTTTCATGACTGTGGACGTACGTGCACATATTCAGTGGAGTCTGTTGTCCCTGAACAGGACACGCAAAGCACGTGGCTGCTGCTTCTTTGATCCGAGCTGAGAAAGGGAGAAGTACTTCTGCATTGTAAAGGCCTCATTGCTTCTACTGAAAATAACCAGGTGAGCAATTCCCTGGCGGTCCAGTGGTTAGGACTCCGTGCTCTCGCTGCCGAGAGCCCAGGTTCGATCCCTGGTGGGGGAACTAAGGTGCAAGCCACATGGTGTGGTCAAAAAAAAAAAAAGAAGTTTAAGAAAATAGTTAGGATTAACATGTACACACTACTATACATAAAATAGATAACCAACTCAATATTTTATAATAACCTATAAGGGAAAAGAATCTGAAGAAGAACATATGTGTGTGTGTGAGTAACGAATCACTTTGCTGTCCACCTGAAACTAACATAACATTGTAAATCAACTATACTTCAATTAAATTTTAAAAAACTAAAAAAGAAAGAAAATCACCAAGCTCTGGCAGAGCACTCCTTTTGCAGCGCACTCCCGGAAGACCAAGACCCCGAATGTCACAGCCCACAGCCTGGAGATTCTGGGTACTGGAAAAGGCACCTCCAAAAGGATCCTCTCCCGCCTCGCCGGCAGGGGCCCACCAGATCCTGTTGACTAACGCTTGTGCCACCAAACTCCAGAGACGGGACTCCTGGGTTCAGTGTCACATGTAAAGGAGGCACCAAATCCCAACTGGACCTGTACACTCTCTGGCGACCTGAAGATAATGTCCATTAGGACCCGAAGCAGAGGACATCTGAGGCCAACAGCTTTCCCAAAACGTCTGGACCGGGCCTGTATACCTTTACTTCAATACAGTCCCTCACCCCGTTCCTCCCTCCCTTCTGTGGAAGGACAACACCCTCATTCGTATCTCCCCGTCCCTGAAGAAAGGGGGAAACCTCTCTGATTGCTCGATTTGCCATTGGAATCCTCAGCTGGCCCAGCATAGCAATGGCCTCTTGGTTCAGCCTATAAGTAATTTCACTGGGGTTCCAGATGCTGCTGTCTGTCCAAATTGTTCTGCAGGCCCATTTTATAGAGTTAGGGAGCTAAGCCCACCTAAATGTATTCCTTGCTTCAATTTGACCCAAGCCTGGCATAGGAAAACAAGATCTTTTGAATATCTGCATGAAAGTTCAACGGAGCTGGCAATGCAAGTTGAGTCATCTGTAAACTTGCTGACATATCCGTACATCTAGGTAACTTCCTGTTGTGTAACAACAAAATTTCCGAGCCTTGGCTGAGTAACGCCAGTGCCTCTGCACCAATGAAGGAACCCAGAGATTCCATCACTCGTGTGGAGGCTTTATGTGCGCCCCCTGGTTTCACCTTCATATGTGGACGTTTGGGGGATGGCCTTTATGCTTGGGAGCCCGTTGTCTTGATGGCTGGAGAACACAGGACGGTGTGCCCTGCTGTATTCACTGTCCTGTTCTCCTGACATCACCGAACAGAAGCCTCACGTTGATCCGTCCCATTAAACCTCTATAACTGCCTTAAGCAAGAAATTCCAGCAGGCGTAAGAGATTCTGCCTTTACCTCTGGAGGGAGAGCTTTCCTCCCACGGATGGGAAGGAGCACCAATGGACATATGATGAGGAATCTCTCCCTGACACTAGGAGAGTCAGCCACTCCGGAGCCAAAGCAGTTTCAGCTCAGTGACGGTCACTTAACTCATCAGCCAAGGTGGCTTCAGGTAACCACGAGCCTGCAATTACCTACTTGCTGAGCGAGGAGCTGTCTGCAGCGGCAAACCCCTCTTGCTGCAAGTGGGTAAATGCCCCTGGGGAAGCAGAGACCCAATGACATAAAACCAAAGAGCAAGCGCATTGGCTAGAGCAACGTCACCGGACAACCCGCTATCTCTCTGGTGTATTCAGCTGGATACCTGCAGGTCTGGCTGCTGGTTTCGAAGCATCGCGCAAACTGGTCATCCCTCGCAGCCCCCAGGGAGCCCTGGAGCTGGGAGGAATCCAGCCTTTCCCGGCAGGACGTGCCCCTCCCCACCCTTCCCATCGGGGCCCAGGGGCTGTGTGCCAGCTTGGCAGGTCAGTCGCTTCCCTGTGCCGGAACAGGCTCCTCTCCCTGACAAACCTCAGCCCATCCAGGTCTGCGGCCGACCACCACGACCACCACGAAGAGAGTGGATGGCGGCGAGGCGGCTGTGACCATGCGGGACCCCCAGGGATGGGGCGTCTGACAGGGTCTCTAGAGACACCAGCCCCCGTGGTCCTGGAGGTTCTGCGAGGGCAGGGGTCGGGCTGAGCTCGGCGGTGGGGGCCTGGAGCTCCTGGCACAGTCCACACTGGCGGGGCCTCCACCCTGACCAGCCCTCCCCTCGGCCCCTAGCTGTGCTCCTGTCCCCCCCATCTCCCAGGCCGCGCCCTCCTCCCGGGTGGGTGGGGCCGTGCTGACCCGCGCGCCCACCACGAGACAGCACTGAAACTGCCCCGCCCCCCTTGGGAGCCCAGCCCAGGAGGGGCCCCAAGGCTCACCCGCCCCAGGCAGCCGGCGCGGTTCCTGCAGTCCCGCTCGGGGAGACACGAGCCTGCGGAGAAGCCAGGATGGCAAGCGTGAGGCCCCAGCCCAGGCCTGGGAAGCAGTGGACCTCTGAGGTCTGAGGGATCCCTACTCAGAGGCCTCACCCGAGTTCAGCACCCTGGAGCAGGTTGGTGGGCAGCGCAGGGGGATCCAGGAAGTCAGGGCCCCCGACTTGGACCCACCTCCTGCTGCTGTCACCCTGAGAGAGCCCCGCTTCTGGACCACTTAGGGGGTATTCCACTGGACCGGTTCATTGGGTGGAGCCCCCCACCCATCCCTTTGCCTCCCGGGGAGCTCCTGGGCCCAAGAGGCCATGAGAAGTCCAGGCAGACCCACGGGATTCTTGCAGTGGTGAAGCATCCGGAACTTTAGGCCCCCGGGGTGAGCAGGTGTGTGTGGGGGAGTGTGTGTTCGGCTGCTGCGGGCACCCGAAAGACTGGTGGCCACATGCGACTCTGCAGGGGACCAGCTGTGTGTCCCTGGGGTCTGCTCACGTTCTCTGCCATCATCTATCCTCTGTCCCACGGAGACAGACCTACCCACTCCCGGGGAGCCAGCCCCGTGGGACATACTGGCGCTGAAGAATGCAGGTTGGATTAAGGACCCAGCAGGTGGCAGACTGGGGCTCTGAGGGAGGTTGGAATTGGCCGAGGAGCTCAGAGCTGACCCAGCCCCACCGGTCCCCCCAGGTCCCAGTGTGAACCGGCGGAGGACCATGGACAGATTTATTCGAGGCTTAGAGGCCTGAGGCAAATCCACAGGGTCCCCTCCCTCCAACTGCCCCTGTCAAACCAACGTCCCGTCGTGCCAGTGGGCGTCCACTGCGTCCGGTGGCACCTGCGCTACAAGAGGTTCACCGTGGCCACCACCTGCTTGCAGCCAGTGACGGCGAACTCGCGGCCAGCCACGCGGTAGTAACTGAGCTGCGCGGCCAGGAGCTCGGCGCGGGCCTGCTCCGGGAAGAAGCCCTCCCCGGCCATCTCGTCCCGGAAGCAGTTGACCACGTCCCCCTTGTCCAGCAGCAGGAAGGGCACGATAGTCGCGACCTGCCACAGCGGGTGCTCGCGGACCAGGAGCGCCCTCAGGCTGGCGCGCAGCTCCTCCTCGGCCTGTGCCGCCACCGCCGCGGCCCCGGCCCCGTGGGCGCCGTCTGCGCGCAGGGCCAGCGCGCGGGACGCGTTCTGCAGCACGAAGCGCGTGACCTCCGCGCCGCCATTGCCGCTGAGCAGCACGTAGATGGCATTGTGGAAGTGGTGCGAGCGCTGCGGCTGCAGGAAGCCGTGCAGCTCGTCCAGCAGCGCCGGCGGCAGGAGCTCCACGTCGTCCAGAACCAGGAGCGGGGTCTTCTCATCCGCCTCGGCCCGCGCCACGACGTCGGCCACGCGCCGCGCCAGCTCCTGGCGGCAGTCCTCCGCGGCGCGCGGCTCGGGGCAGTGGTGCCGCGCGTGGTACTGCAGCACGAGCGCGCCGTCCTCGAGCACCGCGCGGAAGTGGCGCGCCAGCAGGCGGCCCACATGGCTCTTGCCCACGCCGCTGGGCCCGTGCAGCGCCAGGAGCAGCGGGCGGCTGTGCACGTGCGTGGCCAGGTAGTCCCGCAGCAGCGCCACGATGCGCTCCACGGCCGCCGGCTGGCCGAACACGGCACGCTGCAGCGCCTTCTCCAGCCCGTCAAGGTCATAGCGCTGCGCGTTATCGTCCAGGTTCTCGATGGCGTTGAGCACCTGGAAGCCCACGATGGCCACGAGCAACAACAGGCAACGCTGCGCGCGGCTCCGGCGCTCCACGCGCGGCCGGTACTTGCGCGACATCTCGGGGTAGAGCACCACGCGGCTGCGTCGGCGCTTCTTTCGCGGCGGCCTCGAGGACAGCTCCGCCGGGCCGTCGAAGGTGAAGAACTGAGGCTGGTCCGGGTGCGCGCGCGGCGCCTGGGGCTCGGAGTCCGGCCTCGCGGCCGTAGGCGGGAGGCACCGCTTGCGCAGGAGGCGCACGCGGCGGCGCAGGCGGACCACGGCGCACACGGGCGCGATCACGCTCGGGCCGGGGGCGACGTGGTCCGCTGCCGCGGGCTCCGGACTGGGCTGGCCGCGGTCCATGGCGCAGGGGCGGCGCTTGGCATGCAGGTCACCCTCCCTGCAACAGGAAGACGGGGAGGGTCTCCAGACTTCCGCCCGGCCGACTGGGACCCTCCCCCGAGATCTCAGCCCCACCCACCCCCGCGAGGCCCCCCGGAGTGCGGCCCGCTGCCCCGAGGCCAGGGCCTGGCACGGGCCTCGCCCCTCTGACCAGGAAGCGGCTCCCCGCCGGGCCCCAGTGCAAATCTCTCGGATCCTCGCATAAACAGCCTCCGGCCTTGAGGAAGTGGCTGCGGGGGGATGGGGGGCGGGGGCGCATTTTATCGGGCGGCCGCCGCCCGGGCTTCTTCCTGGAGGAGGAGTCGGAGTCGGTGCCAACCTGCCGCCAGTTAGGGGTGGAGCAGGGTCAAGGCCGGACCCCGCCCCTGACGCAGCTCGACTGCCGGGCGCCGGGGGCCCTCCGGTCCCTAGAGGGGGGCGTGGGAAGCAGAGGCCCAAGCATCCCCAGAGTTCAGAGATGCCCCTCCCCCACGAACACTTGGTGGTGTGGGGGGGCGGTCTGGCCGTTACTTCTGCTTTCCAGAATGGGCCCCTGTCCCCAAGCTGAGCCCAGGCCTCCCAGCATCACTCTAGTGGGCACACTAATGGAGTTGGGGGCAGGGAGCCCCCTAGAGGCGGGCGGGGGTGAGGTGAAAAGAGGGACAGAAAGACAAGACCCGGAGAAGGAGAGATGAAGCCACTGAGACAGCTGGAGAAAGGTGGGGTGGATGCCCCCGGCCCTCCCCAGTACCTGCAGCTGCGTCAGCTCAGGCTCTCGCTGGCCCGCCCCCAGGCCCCCAGGGCGGGCCCCCAGCCCACGCCAGAGGCTGGGGCCTGCGACGCAGGAAGCTGAAAGTGCTGGCTTCCTGGCGGGGGTCGGGGTGGGGTCAGGGGCCTCGCTGGGTCAGCTCAGGCTCAGAGGGGCAGCGACACCTCCTCCGGGGCGGAGGAAGCTCTGGGGAGGTTTCCGCTTCTTTGCAAAGGAAGTGAGTCAGGGGTGTGGCGCGGGCGGGACTCAGGCTGGACGGAGGCACCAGAGGGGGAGGCCTGGCTGACTCGCCCAGGTACCCCGGCCGGTTGGTCACCTACCTTAAAGCCCTCCCAGCCCTCCTGACTCAGCCCAGGCCCAGGACACCCGGTGAGGCCGAGGGCAATGCCTCCCCTGGGGTCCCACGTGCCTTTGCTCCTCAGCCTGCCCTCCACAGGACCCCCACCTCCCCAGGGACATCAGCGCCTGACCACCCCCGCCCCCCGCAGGGCCCACGGCGAGGGGGATAGGCGTGTCCAGGCTGCCGGTTAGCTGAGGCGGAGCGGGCGGGCAGGGTCCTCCCCCAGCTGGGGTCCTCCAACCCTCTCCCCTCTTCACCCCGCCCAGGCCCAATCTGGGTGCTCACAGAGTAGGGCTCGTTTCCTTTTCCTCCCCCTCTTCCACCAGGTCCCGGGCTCCACGGCGCTCCCCCCCTCCGCCTCCCCCTTTGTCTTCCCCTGTACCCCGGCCTAGAGCACCCCCTCAGGACAGGGCAGGAAGTTCTAGAATGGGAGAAAAAACCCCACACATGACTGAGGGCCCTGGTCGGAGGGCAAATTTAGAAAGAACTTGGGCCCAGAGTTGGCGGATGGAGACTCTGGGCCCTTCCCCGCCACCAGCTTCAAGTGGCCCTGCCCCCACCCCCGTTCCCATCTCTGTGGAGACTGGCCTATCTGGATGACCCTCCCCTCTGGAGCGGGTCTGCTAACCAGTAATGCCCCCAGACCAGTCCTGGCCCCGAGCTCAACTGTGTCCCGCGGGCGCCGGCAGTCCTGAGCCCCCCATCCTCCAGCCTCCCTGTCCCTCATCCTCCACACTTCGGCCCACACGGGTCCCTCTGCCGAGCGTGCCATCCCTCCCCACTTCCTAGCTTCCCTCCACCTCCCTGTCCAACCTGCATCAGGGAGAAGTCACTCATGGGCTTGGGGGTTCCCGTCCTCCCCAGAATATGGGGCTCCTGCCTGTCCACGTGTGTCCGATGCCCTCTGGCAGGATCACTGAGAAACCACTGCTTCTCCGCTTCCTCCTCTCCAGCTGCGGGCCTGGCTCCCCGAGACCCGCTGCCCCTCTCTGTGCTGGGCCAGGTGCTTAGGGACCCCTCGGGCCTCACCCACCATGTGGCCCCTGCCCAGGCCTTCCTGGAACCAGGACGGAAGGATATCTGTCCAGGTCTCTGCTGGTGCCCCACGGCCCCGGTATGAGGGTGGGGTCCTTTGGCGTCTTCAGGCTTTCTACAGTCTCCCAGCTTCTTCTGACACAGAACCCCAGGGGGCCCTGACAGGCAGACGCAGGAACAGGTGCCCAGGGGTGGGGGCGGGGCGCTGGCTGGCGGCTGCTTCCGCAAGATGCTGGTCCCAAACCTGCTGGGCTCCAGAGCCCCAGCACTGGGTGAGGTGGGGGCCGGGACGTGGGGTGTGGCAGGAGTCAAGAAAGTCATGCCTCAGAGGGCCTGCCCCCAGCCTGAGCCCTGCACCAAGACCCGCCTCCTCTGTACCTTCTCCCCCATCTCCAGGGGTGAAGGGGGCCCCACCTGTCCCTACCCTTCAGGACCGAGCCCACCACGCCCGTATGATGCCCTCCCACCCCTCCCTCCAGCCCGTGCCCTGTCCAGCCCTGTCCCCAGCCCCGAATTCAGGTCCACAACTTCAAGCTGGTCTCTGCAGACCCCTCCACCAGCCCAGTGTGGGCTCGGAGGTTCCCAAACTGCTGGCCTGGAGGTGGGCAGGGCCCGCACCACACACATGCTCCCTCCTCCCCGAATTCCCGTGTGGACGCTCCCTTCCTCTGAGCAGACCTCCCGCCCCCCAGCCTCCCCGCAGCCCTGCCCGGTCCAGCCTCAGGTTTCCCGCCTCCCTCGCAGCCCCAGAGGGTCCCTGAGCTCAGCTGCCCCCTCCCACCGGCCCACCTGGGGCTCTGCGTCGCTGCAGCCCTCACCCCCACCCCGTCCGTCCTTGCAGCTCACGCCCTCCCCCTGATGAGCCCCGCCCACCGGGGGGCCTCTGGTCCCCGGTCCCTTGGTCCGGGCTGGAGGAGCTTGGCCTCGCCGACTGGTCTCTGTCCCCCTTGACCGTGAGCCTCAGGGGGGGGGGTCACGCGGGCCCCGTGCGGGCACTTGCTCCTCCCCCGGCCCAGCTCCTTCCTCATCCTCGCCTCGGGGCCCCACCTCTGCCCCATCCTGCCTCCCAGCCCAGGACCCCCTGGCTCCCGGAGGAAAAGCGGCAGCTGGAAGGCGGTCCCCGCCTCCTCCCTGGGAAGGCGCCCGCTCCCGCGGGGCCCACCTGGGCCTGGCGCTGCCCCCTCCCCCACTCGGTGACACCCCAGCCGTCCCCCGAAGCCCCATCCACTTTTCATCCCTTGTCACTCCCATCAGCGCACGAACACCGGGCTCCTCCCGACTGCTGACGCCCACACCCCCGGGTCTTTGCTTTCCTCAGTCACCATCTCTACCAATGCCTCCCCGACACCTGCAGAGCCGCACCTGTCAAGGTCACAGTGACCTCCACACAGCCTGCCCCTCGGCAACCTGTCAGCACTGGTGATGGGCACTGAGGCCCACCCAGGGCTGACCGTGTCGAGTCTTTTGGCCCCGAGCGCAGCCAGGCCCAGGCCTCACCATCCACAGCTGCTGTCCCGGACGGGGCCGGGCATCCAGGCTGTGCCCACGGAGAAAGGCGCCAGGAAAGTGCTGGCCAGCCTGCACTGCAACCAACCCTGGACGCTCACAGAAACAGCTCGTCTGCTGGATTTACCAAAACGCCTTTTATTTACAAAAGTGAAAGTCTCACTATGAACAGCAGCAGACCCTCACCTGGCTGAGGACGCTGCTCGGAGGGTAAATCGAGGCAGCAGGGGAGCCCGGGCTCTCCTCCCCCATGTGCTACACGGGACTGTCAACAGGGGAGGAGCTCCTTGGAGAGCTGGGCTCCACCTGCAGACCCCCGCCCCCAGCAAACTCCACGGTTCTGCCAATCGGGCGCCAACCCTGCCGGCCCGCCCTCTCCCCCTCAGGCCTCGGACCCTGCCCCCCCCGCCCCCCCCCGCCCCTTGGAAAACGGGTGTCCTTTTCCTAATGCCAACTACTGCCTGTCTGCCTGACAGCAGTGGAAACCCACACGCGAGGAGGAACAAGTAAGCAGCTTTCCACGGCGTGGGAGTGCGAGGGCCGGGCGGGGGGCAGCAGACCTGCGGCAGGCCTGTGCTCCAGGGAGCCGCCCGGGGCCCATTCATGCAGGAGGCACACACCTCCCAGGACCAAGTTCCAGGGGAGGCTGAGGTGCAGTCCCCGGGGTCTCCGCCCAGCCCACCCCCAGTCCCAGGAACAGTCAGTCCACCTCCAGGAGAGACGGGCTCCTGCTCTCACAGGCACAGGGGAGCCTCTTCCCCTGGCTGACCAGGGACCCCACGGGGGCCCTGCCCACCCGAGCAGCCCCAGGCGGAGCCTCAGAGTACAGCTGGGGCGGGCACGCTGGGGAGGGGCAGCTCCAGGGCTGGGGTCTCTGTGGCCTGGGCCGGGCTGGGCTTCCTCCGGTCCAGCTGCTCCAGCTTCTCACCGAGCTGGGAATACAGCTCCTTCACCGCCTCTCCACTCTGTGGGGGGAAGCGCGTGGCTTCGGGGCAGGCCCAGAGCGTGTGCACACAGATCTCTCTCCTCTCTCCCTCTCCCTCTCCCATTATGTCTCTCTCTCTCTCTCTCTCTCTCTCTCTCTCTCTCACACACACACACACACACGCACGCACGCCAGCCAGCCGGGGCGGGGCGGGGCAGGGGAGGGCACCCACCTGGCCCGTGGGCTCCAGCGCCTTCTGCAGGGCCTCCAGCTTGGATGGGGCCACCCGGTGGTGCAGGTGGAGGAGGAGCCGCAGCACGTGCCGCTGCACATTCTCCTTCCTGGAAGAGGCCATGCTGGGCTGCAGGCGGCTGCAGAGCCGCCCTCCCCCCCCCCCGCCAGCTGCGCCCGGCGCCCCCGACTGAGATGTGGACCGAGAGGACGGGCACCTCGGGGAGGCGGTGAGGAGAAAGCCGTCGAAGAGGCTGCTGCAGAAGTCCTCCAGGGCAAACTCGTCCGCCAACAGCGCCAGGTTGCCCGTGAGCAGGTGCAGGAAGATGTCCCCGAACGCCAGATCGCTGAAGGTCTCCACTGCAAGCACAGCAGGTGTCGCACAGCTCGCCCAACACCCACCTCCCCGACCCAGGCCTGAGGGCCAGAACCTGGGCCTGGACAGGGGAAGCAGACGGTGGGGGCGGGGCTCCAGAGCAAGGGTGGGGAGGGGACGAGAGCCCGTCACGGGTGGCTCTGCCCGGCGGCCAAGGGGCTTAGGATGAAGTGGACTCCAGCAGAGGGAAAGCTGAACGGGCCGGTAGCGAGAGGAGACACAGAAGTGCCGAGGGCTGGCCCGGCAGGCCTACCGGACCACGGGCTCTAGAGGACAGAGAACGGAGCAAACGGGCCTTCTTTTTTTGAAGCCACGGCCATCGAACCTCAGAAGAGAGAGATGGCAAGAGTAACTACCAACCGATCGCAGCGATCACCGGCAACACCACCGAGCGCACGCGGGCAGGCACAGCAGCTGAGACAGAAACGCCGACGCGACCCCAGCCACCGAGCCCCTAACGCGGCGGGAGACGCGACCCCACCGGACGCGCGCGGGGTGCACTCCTGCTGCACAGCTGACCGGGGACTCGGCTGGCCTCGCGGCCGGTTACAGGACACTCAGGCGAGCACACGGTCACTGCACCAAGGGACGCTGCCAGCAGAGTCCCGACCGGGGAACAAACGCCCTGGTTCCCCAGCAAACCCCACGTAGCCCTACAGACCACAAGACCTGAGAGTCAGCCGGAGAAGCCAGGTGAAGGGAAGCCCTTGTTTGACTCCTGACTTGCACGGACCATCCGCACAAAAATGTTATATGACAACCGGGGCAACGTGGCCACCGTCGGGACCTGGACCCCAACCAACCACGTGCCAAGGTCGTGGTTTTTACGAGTCTGTCTCCTGTAGAGACACCTGCTGCATCGTGCCAAGCCAGTCTGCCGGGTTTACGTACAGACCGCTGAGGGACGGGGCGGCAGCCACCCGCGGAGCCCCGTGCAGGTGGGCGATGGGCACCGGCCTTCACAATCCTGTACTCTTTACTTGGGTTTCATCAAAAACTCCCACCGAAAAAAGTTTAAAAGTAAAGAACTTTAAAAACCAACATTCTTTCTTACTAGAACCTACCAGTTACACCAAAGAACGAGATCGCTCTCCCTGAACGTGATTGAAGACCTGCACCCCAGCCCCCCAGGCGGCAGCTCGTGGCTGGGAGACACTGATGCTCCCGCCTCGCAGGACATCCTGTGTCTACAGACACGATTAAACAAAAAAGATACAGGAGTTCAAAAGTGAGTAGAAAGAATGAGGCAAATCCAAGTTCCTTATGACTGTGCTCCTGGAAGCCCCCGAAACAGACAGACAAGCCGTCGCCCCTGGGATCGCCACACGCTGACGCAGAAGCCTGTGAACGCGCCACCTGAGGGGCACCGGGCCCCGAGACGGAAGATGGTCCTGCACGCCCCGGGTGGGCCCACGCTGATCGCGGGTCCTTGGAAGAGGAAGGCGGGAAGTGGGAGTCAAAGCCAGAGACAGGAGGACGGGAGAAGCTGGACAGATGAACTGAAGGGGCCAGGAGCCAAGGACGCGGCTCCCGGAAGCTGGAGGAGACAAGAAGGGGCTTCTCCCTGGAGCCCCAGGAGAAGCCAGCCCTACCCACACCTGACTCCAGCCCCGGGAGACTCACTGCAGACTTCTGACCCCCAGAACCGTAAGAATAAGTTCCTGTTGATCAGTTAGGTGGTGGCTGGGTAGAAACTAATACCCACAATGGGCCGCTTCCTCCACGTGGAAACGTCGGGAAACAGCACGCACCACTGTCAAGACAGTGAAGCGTGAGATCCTCCCCGGGAAGCCGCAATGCCTCAGACGGGACCAGGACCGGGCCAGCAGAGGCCCCGGGCCTGTCGTGCGCGGCGGGCCGGCCGGGCGCTCCCTTACCCTTGAAGGGGTCCACTCAGATCCCTCCCACGTCTTCCTGCCTTGCACCCCGCACCCCAGGCAGAGCAAGACTCGGGGGGGAAGCGGCCTCTTCACCACCGCGGAGGCGGGGCTCTCTCAATGGTCTGAGGACTTGAGGGGCTCCACACCTCTCGCCCCTTAGAAGAAGATTAAGGTGGCTCTTCGCAAACGTGGGCTGCGGCGGGAGGACGCGGCTGGGCCCCGCCTCCCACGTGACTCACCGAGACCCGGGAGCAGGCGCAGGAGCGCGTTCTTGTTCCTCTGCTTGGTGATGTGCAGCACGTAGTACAGCCCCACCTCGCAGGCCACGCGCTGCTCCTGCAGGAACCTGCGTCCGAGCACCGTCAGCCCCGAGGGAGCCCGAGGGGAAGGCCCTCCCGCCCAGTGCCCGCAGCCCGTACTTGGTGAAAGTCTCTGGCAGCGCGCTCGGGTATGAGACTGGGGCCTTCTCCTCGGCCGGGAGCTTCTGATCCACGTTGAAGGCGTGGTCGTCCACCACAAAGGACATGAGCGTGGGCAGGAACCTGGTGACCAGCTCCACCTCCTGGGGCAGAGGCCCGAGAGCTGTCCTGCACCGTCCCTGCCCCTCGGCCCCCTTCCTCCGTTCATCCTCCCGGACGTGGGCCTGGGGCCCGTCCTCCTCCCCACCTCCCCAAACCCCACCCCACAGCCCCTTGAGAAGGCAGCGGGAAGGAGCCCGCCTGACCCCGTTACCATCTTGGGTTCCTTGAAGACCTGGCTGTCGATCATGTCCCATGCCCCCTGGCCCAGCGCCAGCAGCCGGAGCAGCAGGAGGAGATCCGGGCTGTCCTGCAGGGAGATGCAGGCCTTGGCCGTGCTCACCTGAGCTTCCCGCCCGGACCGCACTCAGCCAGGGGCTCTGGCTGCACGTGCCCTCCACCTGGCGGGTGTGTGCGCTCTCCCCACACCCACGCGTCCCCCAGAAGGCAGCCCGTGGCCAGCCGGGTGCACTCACCCTGGGCAGCAGCTCCTGGCCCACCAGCTCCTGCAGGTGCCTGACTGTGCTCAGCGACAAGGTGTTGATGGCGAAGGGGTCGCACAGGATCATGGACAGGTCCCTGTGAGGGCGCGCCCGCGGCGCCAGTGAGGGGCGCTCCCGGCCCACCAAGCCACTGACCCGAGGAGACGGCCCTTCGGCGTGGACAATGGCCACGCCGCCCAGGACCGCCTTCCACAAGCTCGTGGTTCGTAACTTGCCCTTAACTTACTTAACAAACTGAAGCATCAAATGGTTTTTTAAAGAATTAAGGCCCAGTCCTGGTTGAGAACCTGACCCGGACTCCATAAATTCAATCAGGTTCCCACAGAGACAATTCCAGGAACGAGGAGCTGAGACAGGAGGCCAGGCGGAGCCCACCCAGAGAGGGCCCTGCCGGGAGCCAGACCCCCCCCACCTCCGGGTGCGGCGGGCCTCTCAGCTCACAGGCAGGCCCCACGTGGCTGCAGACACCAGAGCCCCAGCCCGGGCGCCCAGCTCGCCTGGGACGGCGATGGCCTCACCCCAGCAGCCGAGCCTCTCAGCCGTGGGCACGGGCGCCAACCAGTCCTCCTAAAATGTACTGGAAGAGACGGCCGCTCCCGACTGCGGCCACAGCACGCTCATCCGGACGCCCGTGGACAGGACCCGGCACAAGGCCGACCCTCACCCCAGGACCTGCTCCTGCCCCTTCTTCACTCCATCAAGGAAGCCCTGCAGCTCCCGGGCCCTCTTGCTGTCCACGAAGCGCTCTCGGATGCAAGCGTCCAGGCACCATGTGAACTGCGGGGAGGAGGCGTGGTCAGGACTCGGCCAGAGACCGCAGCCTCCAGGCAGCACTGGCCGCCTGAGCTTTCCTGAGCCTTGGGCGAACGTCGGGACCCCCACCTCGAGTCGCCGAGGCGTGGCTCGCCCCCAGGAATGGGACAGCACGGAGGAAACAGGCCCAAGTGCCCACATCCCCACAGGCCAGGTGGTGCAAGAAAAGGCAAAGCGGGCGTTTTGTTCTGAAATGGGCTCCTCCAGGGCCCCCACTGTGCTGCGAAGCCCCCGGGAAGGGACGCCGTCTGGGGCCGCACGGGCCCCTCCAGGGCCCCCATTGTGCGGGGGGCAGTGCCAGCTCAGAGCGTGACACTGCGAAGCCCCCGGGAAGGGACGCCGTCTGGGGCCGCACGGCACCTATGCCAGGACAAGGGCAGTGCAGACAGCCCTGTTGCTGAACACAGAGCTCACCAGTGAGCAGCCCCCGAGGGCTCTGGGGCAGGGGAGGGCCAGAGGCCCCGGAAGGACCGGAGGGGGCGGGGCGCAGCTGGCTCTGGGTCAGACGTCCAGGGGACATCACGGTCCCCCAGCCGGGTGGGCAGAGGTGGCACAGGGGCTAGGGCGGAGCCACATCCAAGGGGAGGGGAAAGAGAAGCCGAGGGGGAGAGCAGCGAGGGCGGGGCGGTGCCCACCTTGTGGCAGGGGTCCACGGAGCAGATGTCGCCGACGTCCAGGTCGTGCAGGGACATGAGCAGCTCGGCTCGCAGCGTGCAGTAGTGCACGTTGCGGGTACGCAGGAAGAGCGTGCGCAGGAACTGCAGGACCATGTCGTACAGCTTCACGTTGCGGCCCACCATCCGGGTCAGCCTCTGCACCACCTGCCAGGACACCGGCAGGCCTCGCACACGCCACGAGCCTGGGGCGCTAAGCTTCCTCTCTCACAGAACGTCAACTTGTGCTGGGTGGCGACGTTTCTTGTCTTTAAGGAAGCGAACCCATCACGCCCTGCGGCTCCTCTGAGAGGCCGTCAGCCCGGGTCCCAGACTCCACCAGAGTCGGTGGGCGGGGCAGCCGGTGGCGTGGGGGACTCGGGCCCAGATGAGGATGGGCGGCACCGCCACGCTCAGCGTCTGCTCAAGGCCCTGCCGCAGCCACCCCACTCCCGCCTTCTCCCGGCGGCCGCCGCCACCCCCCTCCGCACCCTGCCCCTATTTGGGAGGCTCCTGCCAAGGCGGCAGCCGACAGGACGGGGCCTGCTTGGGGCACACTGGCCGTAAGGATGCACGGGGCCACCTGGGGTGACAGACACCAAGGCAGCCCAACAGCCTGCACGCAGCGAGTGGGGAGGTCAGCAGGGACGGCAGCCCACCTTAGGGCCCCTGCCGAGGACCCACCAGCAGGCCTTGGTACCCCGACAAGTGGGGCAAGCATAGAACATCACCCGAGTCTCGGCACCGACGTAGCGACACCTCTAACACGGAGACAGGCGCGCACTCCAGCCTGACCACGGCCTGGCCTACTGGGCACAGAACCACAGCCCCAAGGCCTAACCCACCTGAGGACGGCGGGGCAACGTGTCATCTGCCACCGCGCTCTCCCTTTACACTGGCAGGACTCCAAGGCGGACCCTTGGCCTGGAGGGGAGAGTGAAGAAGGGGCAGGACCACGGCCCAAGGCCAGGTTCCCCCAAACGAAAGGGGAGGCAATGCAGGCAGGGCTCTGACACACTCAGCGGCCTGTCCAGGAAGTGGTGCTGCAAGCACCAGCCCAACATCTGAGAGAAAACATTAGGTGAGGCCCCACCTCAGGCCACACACACAAAACCCCAGGTGAGAAGGCTGGCGGTGAAAGAACACGGCGAAACCTCAAACGCTCCTCGGCCAACGTTTGGCCTCGTACCATCACCTCCCTCCCAGGTTGAGGGGTCATCCTGGAGCCGGGCCAGGGACCCCCACCTCACCAGGAAAGGTCAAAGTGTCCACGGTGGCCTCCAGCCCCGCCCCACCCCCCCAACGCTCTGTGCACCGCCCCCCCCCCCCCCCCCCCCCCCCCGCCGTCTCCACAGCCTTCCTCTACCCCCGGAGCTCTCAGGGACCAAAATGTGACACCTACTGCATAGGGTCCGCCCCACACGAGCCTGCAGTACCCCCAGGCAGGTGCCCCAGTACCCCAGGGGTCACTGAAGGGTCCAGGGGCCAGGGCAGTGAGTCAGCACCCTAAAAGCATTTGTTGGGCTTCCCTGGTGGCGCAGCAGTTAAGAATCCGCCTGCCAACGCAGGAGACCCGGGTTCGAGCCCTGGTCCAGGAAGATCCCACACGCCGCAGAGTAACTAAGCCCGTGCGCCACAACTACTGAGCTTCCACTCCTAGAGCCCACTAGCCACAACTACGGAGCCCGTGTACCACAAATACTGAAGCCTGTGCGCCTATAGCCCGTGCTCCGCAACAACAGAAACCACGACAATGAGAAGCCTGCGCACAGCGACGAAAAGTAGCCCCCGCTCGTCACAACTAGAGAAAAGCTGCGCACAGCAACGAAAACCTAACAGGGCCGTAAATAAATAAATACGTTTATTTAAAAAAAAAAAAAAAAAGCATTTGTTGAAGCAAGGAATGAATCAAACACAGAAACAGAGAAAAACTCCCAGGGCTGAAAGAAGACACAGAGAGCTTAGCTGAAGAGGCCGGCTAAGCTGCCGAGCTCAAAGTACGCAGAAAAGACCAGAGACCCACACCCAGGCGCAGTGCTGCAATGCCCCTTGCCAGCCCCACATCCGAGCCCAGCCTTCTAGAAGCAGACAAGCCAGGCTTCACGGGAGAGGCCCTGCACACATCCCCGCCCGGCCTCACCTCGCCCTGGCGTCTGGTCTTGGGGGAAGGGCTGAAGAAGTTGTGCAGGACGGAGAGCTCCGTGCTGAAGAGCGCGCTCTCCTTTTCCACGATGTACTGTTTCAGCAGCGGGGAGACCTCGTCGCCAAAGAGCGCCTGGTTGTCCTGCCAGATCTGCCGCTTCACCTCCACGGCGCAGGCCCGGTACAGCTCCTTGTCGGCCATCACCAGCTTCAGCTTCTTCTCAGGAACCTACGTGACCCCGGAGCCCACCTGTGAGCGGCACCTGTGCCCCAGGGGTCTCCCTCAAGACAAGCCGGCAGGCCTCAGCCCCCCACAGCAGAGGCCACAGCCAGCCCAGCCCCAACTGACAGCGGCACCCGTGACTGGCCCCCCAGGCTCTGACGGGGCAGGAGCTGTGCTGCCCACAAACAGCTTTTTCCCAGAAAGGGTGCCACGCCCCAGAGCTCGTGCCAAGGTTCAGTCAATGCGCGCTCGGCTCAGGGAGAAGCCAGCGTGGGGAACGTGCTCCGGAGCTGCTGTTCCTGAGGCAGGCAGCTCAGGAAACCTCCCCAGGGCAAGCTGGTCCTGCGGCTGTTACCCTTGGGCAAGTGTTTCATGACGCACATCACCACTGGCTGCAGAGATGGCATCTTCACCAGAGAAAAGCTCTTCTCCAGAAGGTCCTCGAGTTTCTTGTACCTGGAAGGACTCTCAGCACTGAGGGAGCAGCCCAGGACCAAGTCGGAAGCAGCTCCCTGCCTGTCCCCAGACCGGTGGGTGATGTGCACAGGCGGCCCCTTTTTCAGTAGGGATGTGTAGCCACCGGGGCACATTCAGTTCCCGAGCTGGGGAGGGGGCTGCCCATCTCACCGCCCACTTACCTCTCCTCGGCCTTCCCCTCTGTGGCAATGGCTGACACGCGCTCCAGCAGCTTGTCCCGAAGCTCATCAAACACTGACTGGTGGAATTCCAGTCGGGGCGTCCCATGCAGGTCCAAGAAGGGCAAGGCCGACTGCAGGGAGGGCAGCAGCACGCCATTTTCTGTCTAAAGAAGCAGAGCTCGATTTGACTCTTCGGGCGACAAGAGAAACCTCAGCCACAGCCCCGTCTGGCCAGGCACTCCGGATGCCCTGAGTACACAAGGAGGCAGGGACAAGGATGTTCCCAGCCGCGCTGGCTGTAACTGCAAAAATTGGAGACCACTCAGATATCCGTCGACGTAGTCTCAACTCAGCACACTTGGTTCCTCCAGCCCGGGGAAAAGACGCAGCGATCGGGAGGGAGAGAAATCTGCCCGCTTTCCCACGCGACCTCGCCCCACGCCGGACTCACACCCAGACGCTCGGCCTCTCCACCCGGCCCCTCCTCCACCTGGCTCCACCTGGAACTGCTCGATGGCTTTGAGCGGCTCGGTGCAGTTGGTCAGCGTCTCCTTCAGGTCCTCGCCGTTGGCCACGCCCAGGTCCTGCAGCCCCGCGAACATGGCCGACGCCCCGGCCCCAATCCGGCTCGGCGCCCCATCTCCTCCGCGCTCCCCGGGCACCGCCGCGCTCGCCGCAGGCCCCGCAGCTGTCCGCTCGCCCGGGCCTCGGGGGCCGCCCGAGCTCCGCTCCCCGGCGCCCTCCAGCTCGGCCAGATTCCGCCCGCAGCGCGGATCCCCTCGGACCGCAGCCGCCCACTTCCGCCCCGCACAAGAGCCGGGTCCGCCCGCCAACCGGCTCCCCGGAAACGCCGCCGCCGCCCCGCAGAGGTTCCCGGCAACTGCGCCGCGGCCCTCGCCTGGCGGAGACGGAGCGCGAAGGCGGTGCCAGGACGACGCACAGGGCGTCGAGGAAGCCCCGCCCCGCCCACCCGGGCCCCGCCCTCCTGCGCGACCCCGCCCAGCCTCGCGGCGCTTGCAGCCGTTTACCGGCAAAGGAGAACAGGGTTGGCGCGGAGGGAGGGTGGAGTGCTGCGGGGCGCCTTGGGGAGGGGGCCCCGGAGGAGGGGGATGGAGCACAGGGGGCGGGGTGCCACGGCCTGCTTCAGGAGATTCATAGCTGCTATTTTAGCCAAGAGCGTTTTAATAATCATGAAAAATATTGTTGCTGACCTCACAGCGCCCACCAGGTGCACGACCCTCTCTCATCCTGGAACTTGGTTTCTTCCTTGTCCAACCCGGCGAAGCTCTCACGGCGAAGCTCACACCGTAGTGTTGTCACAAAGACCAAAAGCTAAGTGTGGGAACTTCCTTGGTGGCGCAGCGGTTAAGAATCCGCCTACCAATGCAGGGGACACGGGTTCAAGCCCTGGTCCGGGTAGATCCCACGTGCTGCGGAGCAACGAAGCCCATGCGCCATAACTACTGAGCCCTCGATGCCACAACTACAGAAGCCCGCACGCCTAGAGCCCGTGCTCTGCAACAAGAGAAGCCACGGCAATGAGAAGCCCGCGCACCGCAGCAAAGAGTAGCCGCCCCCTCCGCCCCGCTCACCGCAACTAGAGAAAACCCGTGCGCAACGAGGAAGACCCAATGCAACCAAAAGTAAATAAATAATTTAAAAAAACAAAACTAAGTTTGCCTCAAATAGGGAGTGCCTAGCAGAGACCTGGACACGCAGTGACAGGGTGACAAAGGATGGCTGTCCTCTTGTCACCTTGAGCATCTATCCCCCTTGCTAACCAAAAGTGTTAGGCCCTCAGGCTGAGGTCCAGCCCAACTCGCCTGCACATGTGAGCCCTGGATTCCATGGTGTCCCTCATCTCTTGCAGTGCAAGATGCCCATACAGTGCCTGCAGCAGTCACTGCCTGCCCTGCACCCTCCGTGGCTCTCCACTGCCAAGCATGCAAGCCCCCGGACCCAGCACGCAGCCCTCTGCAGCTTTTCCATCCCTCCAGCTCACCTCCTCCTGTCCCACCAGCCCGGGGTCTTCCCAAGCTTGGCCACACAAAACATAACACCCTCTCCCTTTTCATGTGCCTTGGCTTCTGAGGTTTGCTCTGCCATAAATTCCCTTCCCGCTGCCCAGCAGACTCATCCTTGAAAGCCCCCTCCGGAAAGCCCTCCCTCCTCAGCCCAGCTCAAAGGATTGCTGCATCCTTCCTGCTGGTCCCACCCCTGGCTTTGAGACCTTGGGATTGCTTGTGGTGCAGCTGAGAGGAGGAGGGCTCCTGGTCCTCCCACGCTGGGCCAGACTCCCAAGGCCAGAGTGCCCCAGGTCTGTCTCTGCTGCCCGCTGCCTGAGCTGGTCAGCCCCGGGCTCAGTGCCAACAGTCTGCAGTCCCACTGCTCTGATTCCCGAGGGTGCTGGGGCTTGACCCCCAGCTGGTTCAGCCCTGGAGGAGGTCACAGGTGCAGGACGCTCGGACTCACTTGTCCTTGGCTTCCCTGCGGAAAGGGATGATGCCAACACCGCGGGAGCAGCTCTGAGCGGTGACTGTTTGAAGGGGTGCGCTTTCAGAGGAGACAGAGAAGGGGGCCTGGCCCAGGCTTGGATGACACAGGGAGGACCCCTGGGGAAATTGGTGCAGAGACAGGAGCCACCACAAGCTGCAGGTGAGGTCCCTGCAGGGAGGCAGCCTTGGGGCCGACCCCTGGGTAGGAGGGCGGGTCCATGATGACGAGGAGTCCAGTGGCCAGGCTGCTGCTGTGGGCAGGGGCCGGGCCGCACAGTGAAGCCTGGGTAGTCTATCGGCTGCAGCTTGGCCTGCACGGCCCCGTGTGAGTTCACAGGGTCTTTGGGCAGGTGCGGGAAGAAGGGGGGCCGGGCCCTAACGACCTGGTCCTCTGGGCCCTACCTGGTGGCCGGGCAGGCTGACCTTACCTCAAGACTGCCCCCCGCCTCCACTGCAACGGTCAGTTCCTCGGCTCGGCAAGCAGCCTGATCCTTGGGTAGACTGGCAGCCGGACCCTCTCCTGGATGGCACGGCTAGATGGGGGTGTCCCACACTGCCCACAGGGCTCCCTCCCACCCTGCCCAGGCCACCCCACCCTAGAGGAGACAGCACTGAAGGGGAAGTGAGGGGGATCCCTGGCCAGAGAAAGCCGGGACATGACAGGTTAGCTGCAGGCCACATCTACAGCACAGCTCACCAGGCAAGGCCACCAAGCACAGAACAGAATTCGGAAGAACCGACAGCATCTCTATATAACAAGGGGGGTGGGCAGGTGGGGCTCCAGGCTAGGGCTCCAGGCTGGGCTCCAGGCTGGGTCCACAGGTCAGAGGGGTTGGCCGGCCCGGAGAGTGGATCACGGGTGCCCAGAGGGTCAGAAGGCCAGGCTGGGGGCACTGAGTTCCAGAGGGAGGCCCGGGAAGGCCCCCAGGCCCGGAAGGCCAGGGATTCACGTGCTAACTGGGTGGGCCAGCTGCACCCACTGGGCTCGAGAGCACGCAGAAGGGGCCAGTGTCGCGGCACTTGGGTCTCCGCAAGCCTTGGATGACCACCCCCGTGTGCGGAGGGGAAGTGAGAGTTGTAGCAGTCCTCCACGCCATAGGCAGCCGGGCCCAGGGGTGCAGGCTGCAGAGGAAGGTGGGTGCAGTTACCACGCCCGCCCCCTCTGCCCGGTGCCCACCTCCCTCCCCCACCCCGCCCACCTCCTTACAGGAGCCCACCCAGGAGGCCAGCAGGGGCGAGCAGCTCATGCAGAAAGCGGGCGGGCAGGGGCCCGGCAGGCGGCACCCGGGAAGGATGTCGTATAGGCCATGGAGCTAACCCCCGTCGACAGAGGGGCCTGCAGGAGGGGCTGGGCTCCGCGGCCCTGCACCCCAGGCCTGCAGCATCCCCAAGTGGGCTCGGGCCTCGGGGGGGCCTGGAGCAAGGCGACCCCCGAAGCTGAAGGCCGGGCGGGCGGGACGGGCGGCTGGTAGTCGGCGGGCGAGGGCCACTGCAGGTCAAAGTCGCCGCAGGCCCCTCCCTCGGGGGCCCCGCCCCCCACCCCCACCCCAGGACCCGCCGGGCAAACCTGCTCCCGGTTGAAGTCGTTCTGGGTGACGGGGCTTTCGCTCGGGAACCACACGGTCTGCCACGCCCTGCAGCCGCAACCCTCTGCGGTGGGGGCAGCGTCATGGGGGCGCTGGCGGCCGGGGTCCCACTCCGGTGGTCGAGGGCGGACAGCGGGGGCTTTCGGGGGAGGGCGCACACCACGGGTCGGGTGCATGCGAGCCCATGGTGAAGAGTGGGGCAGTGGGCGAGGACTCTTCACGCCGAAGCATCTGGCACCAGGTACCTGGTGTGGGCACGGGACGCCCAGATCGCGTCACGACGGGAGGGCGTCGCTCCAGCCCTGGCGGGAAGCAAGCTCTGGGCCTGGGTCCTCCAGGCGGGCCTCCACCAACCGGCCCTGCCTCCCCAGACCGGCCCGGGGCTGGGGGTCCAGAGCCCTCACTCACACAGTTCCCTCAGGCTGTGGGCGCAGGTGGGCGGGCTTCCTGGAGGGGCCCGTTAGCACCATGAGGCCCGCCTGGAGCTCTTGCACCCCTGGGGGCCACCCATGCCCCCAGCCAATAGCCACCCTACGCCAGCTGCCCGCCCCGCAGCCCGCCCAGCGCCCTGGAAGTTACTGGGAAGTCACAAGTGGCTTCTGCTTCAGGGGGCCATGGGTCCAGCGTTCGCCTCCATTGATGTGAAAATTTGCCAGGAATTTCACCGCCTTCTGGTCAAAATTCATTGTCAGGGTCTCTGGCTCCCTCCCCCAGGGACATCTCGGGGCTCTGTGACCTCGCTGGCTGGTCATGGGCCCCACCCTGTTGCCGGGAACTCCCTGGGGAAGCAGCCCTGGAGGTGCCCTTCCCCGGACCTGCCAGGTGGCCAGGCAGGTCAGCCGTGGCCAGGAGGCCCTCAGCCGCCCCACGCCCGTGACTCCTGGCTCGGCCACCTTTCCTCCCTTCCCCGCTTTCTTGCCCCAACCCTTCCCCTCTCCTGGACTCTGGGGTCTCCTGGGGGGCTGGGGTCCACTCTAGTAGGGCTTCGGGGAGGACTGAGGCCCTGGCAGAGGGTGGAGAAGGGGGCAGGGGCCAGGGGGCACCTAGCTGTGCAGGGCCAGCTGAAGGAGGCGTGGGGGTAGGGTGCAGGGGCCAGGGAGACTCCCTAGCGCAGGAGGAGGCCCCGCGGAAAACCCAGCCCTCGGAAAAGTGGAGCAACAGTGGTTGGCTCTGAGTGGACCGTGCCCACCCCAGAGGCAGGCCTGGCGGCCCAGGTGAGCCTGAGGTGGGGAGGCCTGTCTTCTTGGGGGCACAGAGGCTGGAGGGTATCACAAACGGCTGGGGCTGCTGAGGCTGAAACGCAAAGGAATGACAATGACGAGGCCAGCTGAGCAAGAGTCCATCTGCACACCGGGCCCTGCGGCGCCCTCCAGAGCTGACCAGCCAACCAGCTCAGCCCTGGCCTTGGCCTCATCCAGGCGGGGCCCGGCCAAGAACGTCTCCTCCTCCGCACCCCCGTCTCTTCCTCTCCAGAGCCCTCCCATCTGACGCTGACCCTGCCTGGCCTCGGGAGGTGCTCCAGATGGACAGGCAGACAGATAGAGACTTCCTTGAGGAAACACACCTTTGATCAGGGCGGGGGGCTCCCAGTCTGTGCTCCGGGGCCCTTCCCGTGGTTCATGGTGTTCTCTGAGGGCATAATCACCCACAGATGCAGGTATAGCTTGTCAGAGCCCTTGTCACTGGGCGTGAGCAGCTGGGAGTTCTCCCTATAACAAATACCGCCATCCGCCATGGCGGATGACGTGCACGCCTGTCTTCAGCTAAACATGGATCATTTCCTCAGGACAGACGCACCGAGTGGAAGCGGTGGGTCAAAGCCTGTGCAGCCTTTGTGCTCCCAAATTAGAGGCGGTCCTCATGCTGGCAAAGGAGCGTCAGGAACTGCAGCACCAGCGTTTCATCAGCATTCGTTTGACAGAGGCTCTGCCCTCGTTGACTATAGGCACATTTCACATGTATTTTTCTGTTGGGGTGTTAATTTTTCATAGGCTTGTTTTGTAAGGTTGTTTCCACTGATATCACGTCTGCACATAACACTTGCTGCAAACTTTTTCCCCAGTGGGTCGTCTGCCTTTTAGTATTGTTTATACTGTTTTTTTGACACGTATTTGAACCTGCTAATCGTTGCCTTTATGATATTTTTCTTCGTTTTTATGGTTAGAAAGTCCTCCGTACACACACGCACACACGCACACACACACACACAGATCAGGATTTCTTTAAAATGGAAAATAGTGCCCAGCTCCAGGGAAAGACCCTCCAGGACAGAGTCCCAGCAGCTCCCCGGCTCAGGAACCTTGTGGCAATGCCTCCAAAGCGTCCAGGGCCTTGCATCTGAGGACGGGGCTTGGGGTGGGGCTCCCTTAGCCTCACCCTGGGAGGCTGCCCTTCAGTTGGCTACTGGCCCCCCTGCGGGTAGCAAGCGTTTCAAACCCAACCCTGCCTCTTCACTACCTAGCAGGACCGACTGGGCTGCAATTACAGTCCCTGTTTTCCAAGCTCTAGGTCTGTCCTCAGTGAGACGCCTCCCCGGGCCTCCCGGAAAGCGGGAGTGCTCACCGGGAATGGGAAGGGGCCCGGCCCAGGTGCTGCCCAACAATGCCGGGCCTCTTCACAATGGTTGCCAGGCAACAAGGACTCCTCCCTGGATGGAGCCAGGTGCAGGCACGAGAGGGGCTGAAGGCAGCCCAGGCGGAGCCTGAGGCGCGATGACAGCTACCCCGAAGCACAACCTCTTCCCGCCGGAACCTCTACTACATCCCTTGGGTAAGCGCCGGAGCCCTGCGGGGAGGCTGGGGTCCCCGAGGATGGGGGAGCAAGGCCGGGGCCTAAGGGCTGAAGGCTGCTCAGCTGTGATGGGGGCCCAGAGCCGGGTCTCCAGGAAGCTGAGGCCAGAGGGTGAGGCCCTTGTGCAGGAGCCTGGGGACCCGGAAGGCCAGGGAGATGGGGGTGAGGCCGGGGACGGAGGGGCCAGGCGGGAGGGCTGGGGGGGCTCAAGAGGGACCGGCCGACCTGCCCTGCTGGAGCAGCCGTCTCAGGTGGCCAGCACGTCTGTCGAGAGCAGAAAACTGGGGACAGCGCGACAGCTGGGGAGGACAGCTGGGGAGGCGGGCCTCTCCTTCCATAGAGCACTCCGCGCTTTAAAGAGGAGATGAACTGGGGATTCCTGGCGGTCCAGTGGTTAGGACTCTGAGCTTCCACTGCAAGGGCCACGGGTGGGATCCTGGTCAGCGAACCGAGGTCCTGCTGTGCTGTACGGCACAACCCGATAAATAAGAATAGAAACAGGCCTCCAGAGCGTGCGTGCACACCAGCACACGCTCAGACCACGCACGAGGAAAAGGCTGGGAAGAACCAGACCCAACTCGGTGACGCTGCAGGGGCTCTCACCTTCAGCCCCCAGCCTCGCGCAGCTGACTGGCAAACCTGCATTCTCTTGGGCAGCTCCTAAGAGGAAAGCCACGCACCCCCCTTGGGCGTTACACGGGCCCCGGGCAGCAGTGGACGCCCTCAGGGCTTAGCCGTGGCGCCCACACCACTTCCCCACGGGCCTCAGTGACGCTCAGCTCAAGCGCCACCTCCCGCCAGCCTCCCGGGTGGCCACCATCCGGGCCCATGCCCACCATACCTTTCTGGCGGGACCGACTCGTGTACAATGGGCCTGCCCTGTGTCTCAGACCACCCCTGCAATGCTTTCGGGGGGCAGAGCTCCCCGTTGCCTCATCTTTAAGACCCTTGCTGTTGAAAGGTGGCTGGGTGGATGGGACCCCCGATGGTGGTGATGACAGAGCTCCCCTCCCGTGGGCCAGCCCTGTTCTCGGTGCTTGGCCTGTGCTGCCCATTCAAGCCCCAAGAGCCCCGGACGGCAGGTACTGCTGTGACCCCATTCTGTAGGCGGGTCGCGGATCTTGCCCGTGGCCAGTAGGCTGGGTCCACACCGGCTCCTCTCTCCTCCACAGCTATGCCGGCTTCTACCCGCAGCTGCGCTACCAGGTGGGGAACACCTATGGGCGCACCACGGCGCAGCTGCTCACGGACGCCAGCGTGCCGAAGAGCCCGTGCTCCGTGCTGTCCCCCATAGCCAAGCCCGAGTCCATCGAGGACTTCAGCAAGTCCAAGCCACCGTTTACGCCCTGCCGTGAACTGATAGAGCCCTACGTCTCCCAGTACACCAGTTAAGTCGCTGCCCGCCCCACCGGCCCTGCAGCCCCGGGGACGCCCCCATGCCCGCTGTGGCTCAAGGCTGCCCTGTCCATACAGGTCTGAAGCCCTACAGGAACTGTGAGATCCTGGGCCGGTTCCCACCCAGGAGGTGGATGCCCAGGGGCCGCCGGGAGGAGAGAATGTATCCAGGCAAGTCCCACTGCCTGCAGGCTTCATGCCCTACCCTCCCTACCCTCCCTGCCCACCGGGCAGGAAGGGGGACTCCAGGGACCTTGGACACCCGGGCCTGCGGTTGGCATTAGGGGAAGAGGCCTGGATGAGCGCCACCCCTGCCCGTGAGGCCCCCACGCAGTACCAGGTAACTGAGAGACACACTGGGAGCACTGAGATCAAGCCTCACCACAGCCAGAGCCCGGTGGGGGCTGGCGTGCTGACTTGCCCCTCCCCATTCCAGCTGTGCCCCTGCAGGAGGGAAGAGTGCCCGGCCCCAGCCCACCAGCGGGAGACACTACACGTGGGCAGCTTCCACAGGCCGCCCCAGATGGACCACACCGACCTGATCCAGCGCAAGGCCATCTCAGGTGGGTGCCTGGGGCCTGGGCACGACACGCACCCGCAAGGCTCCGAGGGCCCAGGCAGGACCTGGGGAGAGCAAGTGAGGCTGCCGAGGGGCCCTCCCCGAGACTGGGAGCTCCTGCTGACCCATTCCTGTCTGTTTAGGGGGAGAGAGGAGCCCAGGACTTCCCTAACCCCCCGGGAGCAGGTGCGAATGCCTGGGCGGGGGCAGACGGGCATGATCGGGAGCAGGGCCCTGGCTCCTCCTTCCCCAGGTTATGCTGGCTTTGTCCCTCGGTTTGCCTGGGTGATAGGGATGAATTTTCGCGATGGGGTCGCACAGGCCACGGAGGATTTTGACAAGAGCCAGGTATGTGGACACCATCCCTGGGCGAGCACAGAGGTCTCCCACGCTCTGGCCTCCTGGAGGGAGGGGACTCTGCCTGGCCCAAAGAGGCTGCTCCCCCTCCGCCCGGCCCCTGCCCCCCAAACGTCTTTCTGACTAGGTCTTGGCTCTCCGCCCCGGAGTGTTGGGGACAGAGGGGAAAGACCC
Organism: Phocoena sinus; assembly: GCF_008692025.1. Classification (NCBI taxonomy): domain Eukaryota; kingdom Metazoa; phylum Chordata; class Mammalia; order Artiodactyla; family Phocoenidae; genus Phocoena; species Phocoena sinus. The sequence goes on from NC_045768.1 coordinate 635,496, forward strand.
TGAGCCACTCATTCCCAGGAGAATATCAGCCTTGCACCCACCGGGACATTCTGCTCACCGGTTACCAGCTGGGGGCGGCAGCACATGCCCACGCCTGCCTGTTTCCGAAGTTCCTGCTCAGCAATCCCTCCCGTGCCCCGGGCGAGAGGCTGCCCAGAACGCAGTGGCCTAGCAGCACCATCTACAGCAGCCAAGGCCTGATACCTTCTACATGGGGTTCATACCCGGTGAGTGCAGTAGGCTCCCCGCCCCCATCCAGACAAGGTCACGGCGACAGGTCGCTGTGGGGAGGCGTCCGGGGCTGGGCCCCCTTACCCGTGCTGAACCTCAGGCAGAAGGCCAGCCGTGTGACCACACGATTCCCTTGGGGCAGGACTACCCGACGTCCCCTCTTCCCCAGTGTACGAGGGTTTCACAGCCCTGACGCTAAAAGTCAGACAGAGGCCAGCCGCCCGCAGACCACGCTGGCCTTCTAGAGGTTTCCTGTGCACAGGCCAGACCCGCCTTCAGGAGGCAGGGGCCCAGGGCAGCCCCAAGCTCCCAGGAGGCTGCGTGTTCGCAGGCCGAGCCGACCCCTCCAGCAGCCACTCGTGTGCTCACCCCGCGCACATGGCGAGCCCGCTCAGCCGCAGCGGTGCCCCTCGCAGCCATGCAGGACAACTACGCACTGACGTTTGGCAACAGCACCCGCAAGGCCTGTCGGGAGGAACTGGAGAGGCGCAGCCACACACTATGAAACGCTTTAATGGTGGTACCTGTACAGCACGTGACGTCAAGGACAAGAAGAACACACACACACACGGAAAGACGGGGCTATAGAGAACAGGCTGACTGAATAAAGAGTTCCCACAGCTCCCACGCCTCACCCGGTACCGCAAGCCCTAGGCCACCTCCTCCTCGGCCTCCTCCTCAAACTCCCCCTCCTCCTCGGCCGTGGCGTCCTGGTACTGCTGGTACTCGGACACCAGGTCGTTCATGTTGCTCTCGGCCTCGGTGAACTCCATCTCGTCCATGCCCTCGCCCGTGTACCAGTGCAGGAAGGCCCTTGCGGCGGAACATGGCCGTGAACTGCTCCGAGATGCGCTTGAACAGCTCCTGGATGGCCGTGCTGTTGCCGATGAAGGTGGCCGACATCTTGAGCCCGCGGGGCGGGATGTCGCACACGGCCGTCTTCACGTTGTTGGGGATCCACTCGACGAAGTAGCTGCTGTTCTTGTTCTGCACGTTGAGCATCTGCTCGTCCACCTCCTTCATGGACATGCGGCCCCGGAACACGGCGGCCACGGTCAGGTAGCGGCCATGGCGGGGGTCACAGGCCGCCATCATGTTCTTGGCATCAAACATCTGCTGGGTGAGCTCGGGCACCGTCAGCGCCCGGTACTGCTGGCTGCCCCGGCTGGTCAGTGGGGCGAAGCCGGGCATGAAGAAGTGCAGACGGGGAAGGGGACCATATTGACAGCCAGCTTTCGCAGGTCAGCATTGAGCTGGCCTGGGAAGCGCAGGCAGGTGGTGACCCCACTCATGGTGGCCGACACCAGGTGGTTCAGGTCACCATAGGTGGGCGTGGTCAACTTCAGGGTTCTGAAGCAGATGTCATAGAGAGCCTCGTTATCAATGCAGTAGGTCTCGTCTGTGTTTTCTACGAGCTGGTGGACAGAGAGGGTGGCGTTGTAGGGCTCCACCACGGTGTCCGATACCTTGGGCGAGGGCACCACGCTGAAAGTGTTCATGATTCTGTCTGGGTACTCCTCGCGAATCTTGCTGATGAGAAGGGTGCCCATCCCGGACCCGGTGCCGCCCCCCAGCGAGTGGGGTCAGCTGGAAGCCCTGCAGGCAGTCGCAGCTCTCCGCTTCCTTCCTCACAACATCCAGCACCGAGTCCACCAGCTCCGCACCTTCTGTGTAGTGCCCCTTGGCCCAGTTGTTCCCGGCACCGCTCTGACCTGCAAAGGAGAGCAGCCAGTCGCTCTTCGGCCAGGCATGTGGTCACCACTGGTCACCCGTGCCAAAAGGCCAGATGACACGGCGTGAGGTGACACCCCTCCCCCACCCCGCAGGTACAGCAGGTGGACCCCAGACGGATAACGTAACGACGTCCCCGATTAGAAATAAAGAGTTTCAAGCTAAAGTAGTTGAACGACAAGCCAGCTGCCTCCCGCGGGCAGCCTCCGCCAATTCCCAAGGGCAGACGAACTGCCACGCCTCTGACTCAGCCTGCACGGCTAGCAGATTACATCTGCCTGCTCCTTCCGTGCGTGCGGACAGCTGGGCCTTCCCCCCAAAGCCGCTTTAGGACAGGGGATTGAGTGACTCGAGAAGGAAGGAGTGTCCTTGAACCCCGCTTCTACGGGGAGTGTAGAGTGAATCAGGACCTCGGCTCTGCGGTCCTAAAAGTGACGACCTCGGGCACCCCTTGACCTATGAGGCGCCCTGGCTATCAAGCCACCCCCCAGCCCGACCTGCAGCTCACCGAAGACGAAGTTGTCTGGCCTGAATATCTGCCCGAAGGGCCCCGAGCGCACGGAGTCCATGGTGCCCGGCTCCAGATCCACGAGCACGGCGCGGGGCACGTACTTGCCACCTGCGGGGCGGGAGGGCGTCAGCGACGGGAGGGCCGCGGGGCGGCAGGGGGGTGGGGAAAGGGCGCGGGGGTCTCACCCGTGGCCTCGTTGTAGTACACGTTGATCCGCTCCAGCTGCAGGTCGCTGTCCCCGTGGTAGGTGCCGGTAGGATCGATGCCATGCTCATCGCTGATCACCTCCCAAAAACTGCGGGAGACGCGAGCCGGCCGGACTGGGGCTGAGTCACGCCTGAGGTGCGCGGAGCCGGCCCCGCCCCGGACGGCGCGGCCCTCCCCGCCCCCCGCCGCCGCCGCCGCCGCCGCCGGGCCGTCCCCAAGGGCCCTCGCTGCCGCCCCCGCCCCGACTCCGGTTCGGGCGCCGCGCGGGGCCGCAATGCGGGGCCGCCGCCGCCCGCCCGCTGCCGCCATCTTTCCCGCCGCCCGCGCGCCCCGCCCGGAAGACCTGCGCCGGCCCCGACGCCCCCGCTCACCTTTGCGCCGATTTGGTTGCCGCACTGGCCGGCCTGCAGGTGCACTATCTCCCTCATGGCGTCGGCGGCGTCGGCGGCGTCGGCGGCGTCGGCGGCAGCAGCAGCAGTGGCAAGACTAGGAGCGAGAGCCGAAGAGCTGGCGCGCAGAGTGCTACAACTGACTCGCCGCCGGTGCTTATATAGCCGCCGCGCCCGCCCCCGCCAGCCTCGTATTGGGTTTCCAGAGCGAGGCTAGCAAGCGTCCTCATTTGATTGGCTTCAGCTCCGTCAATCGATCCGCCTAACGCCCGCCTTCCCAACGCCTTTGGCCTTTTATTGGTCCGCCGCGGCCTCTGCTCTCCCTATCAAATACCCCCCTTCGCTCTGCGATGCTCTGTCCATTGGGTGTTTCAAATGATTGATTTGTTGTTTCATTGGTTGGCTCCGGAGAGCACGCCGACAGGCCGGCGCTATTGGCTACGCTGGGCCAGCGTCCTGGTAACCGCCGCAGTGCCGCGGGGACCCACGCGAGCTGGGGCGCGGGCTCGGGAGGGGCCAAGCGGGGAGGGCGGGGGGAGGGCCGGCCCGAGGCCCGGGGAAGGTAGGCGGGGCGCACCCCGTGGGCGAGCGCTTAAGCCCGGGCCCGCCTTGCGCCCTGTCGAGGGCGGCCGAGCGTAGGTTGCGGGGTCTCCGAGCCGAGGAGGGGCGCGGAGCCGTTCATAGCAGAGACATACGGGGCTCAGGGGCCAAGGGGCGGCGGGGCGGGTTTGTCGGTGGAGTCGGGCCCTCCCGCCAGAGCGGCGGAGGCCTTGTGGCTCCCTGCTCCCCCTCCTTGGTCCGCACCCGTCGCGGGCAGGTGGGGGAGCACGTGGGGCCGCTGCGCCGGGCCCGGGGAGAGGGGGCAGAGGAGGGGAGAAGTGGGCCCGGTGGGGCAGGGAGGGGAGAGGAGGGCAGGGCAGGCGGGAGGGGGCCCTGCCTGGCAGCGGCTTGTTGTGGAGACCGCTCTGGCCCTGCGCCCGTTGCCTTGAGGCCTTGGCCCCAGGAGAGAACAGAACTGCGTGGAGACGAGGGCAGCGCCCAGGCCTCTGGCAACCACGGACCAGTACACCTGGGTGGACAAATGTTTTACTCGTCCTTGATTTTTGTTTGGGGGGAAAAAAAAATTTATGAAGGAAAAACAGTTAAATTACACGTGGTCACACCTTTAATCAATCCTTTTACAAACAGTACACTTGCATTATATTTGCATAACATTTAAGAAACCGGGAATTACGACCTTGGGTCTGCCCTGGACAGCCTCCATTGCCGTGGCCACTGGGTCCTCTCTAGATTCTGGTTTTCTCAGTGCGGTTCTTACCCTCCTTTGCTCACCAACCCAAGGGTGTTGGGGTCAATACCTGTTTATTTCTACCTAAAGAGAATGCGCTTCCCTCTTCGCCGTGTAATACATGACACTACGGTATCAGGGTATACTGCAGCGTTAGGACACGTTATGCTATACTTAATCTGTGGATGGAATTGTTGGGGCAAGCAGCATGCTGGCATAGAGATTAGCCTTTGCATCCCCTGAGAGTGGTCTGCAGCTGCAGTCCTGACCTGGAGGGTGAGTCAGCATGTCAAAGTGCTGGTCAGTCCCCTCCTCCATGCCAGTCCAGGAAGGTGGGCCCGGCTTCTGCTGGCCACAGGCAGTGGCATGTGGGGTGTGCAGGGTCACTGCCTGGCATCCGGGGTTCTCACGGTGTCCTGCAAAGTGGCTTAGCTGCCCAAGCAGCAGTCTGCAAGGCCCTGGCCCTGCAGCAGGGAGGCTCTGTGGCCTGGTAGCATTGAGTTGTCACAAACCCACAAACTGGTGAGCAAGGGAGAAGCTCAGATTTTCCTCCAAGCGAGCCAGTGAGCAGCGCTCTTTGAGATGTTTGTCAAAGCCTTCTCTCCTTGCCCCCCACCCTTGGCTGAGATCCCCACTGGCGAAGGTCCCTGTTTCCTGTGACCAGTGCACACAGGGCTGGGGAGTTTGGCATGGCCCCCCTACTTTACAGGTAACAAAATAGAAGTTGTGTCTCCCACCCAGGTGTGAGCCCCAGAGCCCCCCGTGGCACCAGGTTGTCCGCCTTGCCCTCCCAAAGTGAACACTGGGAACAAGACAGCAGGAAGCTCCCCGTGGCCCTCGGCCAAGGACCACAGTTGCCACTGCTGCCCAGGGCTGGTGGGGGTAAGCCCTGCAGGTCCCCACCCTCAGCCAAGGGTGTTCCTGCTGCAGGGTGGAGAGGTTGGGCTGGGGGGCCGGTCTGGGCCCAGTGCAACTCTGTGGCCCAGTGGGACGCAGGGCAGAGTGGGCAGGGGCTGTGGGAGTGCTAGGCGCCTGGCCCTCCTGCCCCAGCCTGCAGCTGTCGGAGCATCCACAACGACGGCTCTGTTTACCGGTGGCCATGGTCCCAGCGGGAGGGTGCGTTACCGCCAGGCAGGAGCAGCAGGCAGACAGTCGTTCATGGCCTCAAAGGACCCAGTAGTCAGCCTTTGTGGGCGGCCTCACCCGCCCCCGGAAGGAGAGGTGCATGGGGTACTTTCTTCCCCTCTCACTGCCTTCCCACCATGGGGAGGGGGAGCTGCCCCCTCCATGTCCCCAGGGAAGCAGCCAGGCCCAGTCCCTCCTCAGGGGACTTCCATGAGAGTGAGGTTGATGTCAGAACCACAAGTGTGTCCTGAGGTTACAAAAGTGGGGGGAAGCCAAAAGGGGGTAATGAGCCTGCCCCAAGGGTCTTGTTCCCGTGAGGCCCCTATGGCTCTCAGAACGTGTGACTAGCTCCTTCCGAGGCCAGGGTGAGCCCCACGCTCAGGAGACCCAGGAGCGTGTTGGGGGGGACAGGAGACCTGGAGGGGCTGAGAGGGACTAGGGGACACGGAGTGGGGCGGAGAGACCTGAGAAGTGAAAGGACATGATCCTGGACAATAATTGGTCCCGGGGTCCCTGGTCTCATCTTCCTGACGATTCACACCTGTCCCCCCGGGTTTGGTTAGGCAAACGTGGGGGCCAGGGAAGGAAGGTGCCCCCATCAGGGTAGCATCCACGGACCGGGAGGCGGTGACTGGCCGCAGCAGCTAACGGGGCAAACCAGACCCCGAGCGGCCCGCAGGTCTGCGCGTGCGCGCCCCTCTCCGTGCGCGACTTGTGCCGGGACACGTGATCCGCCAATGCCCTCCTCTCAGGGCGGAGGCATGAGGTCGGGCTGGGGTTGTGGGCAGCCCCGGTCTGGAGGGGGTGTCCGGTTACCGCCCGGCCGCCAGACAAAAGCGGTCCTGTGTGGAAACCCGCTGCGCTGCGGGGAGGAGCAGGGGGCGGGCGGGGGCGGCCCCGCTCCCGCACGCTCCACCCCCAGGTGGCACCTGGCCCAGAGGCCTTCGACCGCCTAGCGGCCGAGGTGTTTCGCGTAGGTGGGGGCCTCCAGATGCGAGCGGCGCCGGGCGTCGCGGGCAGGACCCACTTTCCTGGGGTGAGGGGCACTGAGCACCCCCTTTGCCCAGGCCGGCAGGGTAGCGCCCCTGGCGGCCGGCCAACTGTAGGCCGGCGGACCCGGGAAACCGCGCACTGGCTCGCCTGCCCCGCGCTCCGCCCCACCCCCCCGCCGCCGCCCGCAGCCCCGCGCCCCGCCCACTCCCCTCTCCGCAGGGCCTCCCCCCCTGCCCCGCCCCGCTCCGCTCCGCTCCGGCCACGCGCCACCCCGCAGCCCCGTGCTCTGCAGCGCGTGCGCCACGCTCTGCGGAAAGAGAGATAGAGGCAGAACGGGGACGGAGAGGAGTAGGGCGCCTTGGGGCCACCCGGTCCTGCTTGTCCCCTCCCCACGCCCCGACGCACCTGCGGAACTCGGGGCTCTGCCGCGGCCACGTGACGTCCTCCAGCCCGACCGCCGACAGGGGGGGCTGGACGGCGCAGGAGCTGCCCGCGCGCGTCCTCCGCGGCGGCGGTGCGTGGGAGCCGGTCGCCCTTTCCCTCCTGTACCCACAGGGAAGGCCCCGGCCGCTTTCAGCCTCCCTGGACCCTGAGCTTCTTGCTGCGGGAAGTCTCTACGCTCTGGATTGGCCACTACTTAGGGCCTTCTGTCCCCAGTGGCCGCGGAGAGAAACAGAGTCACAGCTTGGGCCTTGGGGATCAGCTGTGTAGCCGCACCTCCGGGGAAGGCCAGCTCCCACGAGGGCTCAATGCGGGCCCCTGGTGTCCGCTGGGGGCAGCAACGGCGCTGCCCCACTCCCAGCTCCCTATGGAGGCGGGTGGGGCCCTGCCCACGCAGCCTGGGGTTGGGGAGAGAAGACCACCCACACCTGGGTACAGGCTTGTTTATTTGCAAAGAAGGTGATGCAGGTGATGCAGATGTCCGCAGCCACTAGGATCCCTCAGGGCACCCAGAGGTCAACGGGGGTGGGGGCGTCCGCTCTTCACAACTGCTGGGAGGCCAGGACCTCGGGGTTCTCATAGCAGTGGGCCTCCTTGGCCGCAGTCTGAGGGGGGCTGCAGGCCTTGCAGGGGCAGCAGCGGCTCACCAGGCGGTCCCAGGGCTCCAGAGAACGGAGCCACAGGGGCAGCCAGGCCCAGGAGCGCAGGCGGCGGGGCAGCCAGGCTGGCCGGTGCCGCTGCAGGATGGCGACCAGGATGATGAGGAGTACCAGCACAAGCAGGGGCCCCCCAACTGCAGCCAGCACTGTGCTCCCCGCCAGGGAGAGCCCGCAGGCGGCCAGCGGCAGCAGCAAGAAGCTGAGCAGCAGGTAGGCGACGGCCACCCAGCGGTAGCGGGCAGTCAGGTCCCCGAAGCGCCTGGCCAGTGGGATGGGCAGCCGGAGGGCGGGCACCACGTACCACAACAGGATGCCAGCCAGGTTGAAGAAGAAGTGGATGAGGGCGACCTGGAGGGAGGGAGAGCAGGCAGGGTTCAGGAGCCTGGGCTCCCCAGGACGCCTGCCCCTCCCTTTCTTGGCAGAAAGGGCACTAAGCCCAAAGGCAGTTTGGGGTCCCGCTTGTCAGCCGAGACGGCAGCCTGGGAGGGCAAATTCTGGCCAGCTGTGTTGGGCCCGCTCTTCCTGCACCCCCCAGCACTTTGAGGGTCGGGGCCCTAGTACGGCATCCCCGTGTGGTAACTGCATCTGTGATGACCCCGTGGATTCGACCTTCCCCCTGAGCTGCTTAGCTTGCCAACGCGTCGTTCACGGTGACCCGCTCATGTCATCCCTGAGCAGGTTTGGCCACCCAGCCCTGGGCTCTGGCCTGGCTCCTGTGAGGAGGAGTTGCAGGGCCACACGTGGAGAGAACACAACTCCCTCCAGGGGTTGCTGAAGAAGTCGAGGAGTCGGTGTGGTGGGTGCAGTCCGGAGGGCTTCCTGGAGGGGGTGGATCAGGGCCCTGCACTGGGAGGTTCCAAATGGACAAAGAGCCAAGGCAAGAGAGCAGGTGGGAGTCGGGGAGGGCTGGGGTTCATCTCTTCTTGTGGGCAGCAGCCCAGCAAGATCCAGGCTTTCAGGAGCTGCACCTGTTAGGGTGCTGGGACAGAAGGAGTGGAGCACAGGGGATGATCTGGAGAGGATCCGCAGGACTGAATGGGACTGGGCGTGGGGTGCGCAGCTGGGGGAGGCGTCCCGGAGGCAGAGTTGTGACCAGCCAAGGGTGCACGGAGGAAGACGGTGAGTCGTCCACATAGGGGCCTGTGGGGTTTAGGTGCCTGGGGGTGGGGGACATCCTAGAGGCGTTGGCATAGAGGGGCTTGAGGCCCCCGAGGGCCAGGAGGCCTCAAAGGGACACAGCCAGCAGTATGCAGTGGTCCCTCAGGAGAGGTTGGGGGAGCTGCCAGCTGGAGGGGAGGAGAAGGCACCCTGGGACTACAGGGTCCTGGAAATGATAAGGCTGCAGGAGAAGAGAAGAAGGCCTGGGACTCTGAGAAATGCCCACGGGGCCCCTGGGGTCCCGGAAGATGACGAGGCTGCAGGTTTGAGCAGGCAGCCAGAGGTGGGGCCCAGGAGAGCTGGAGCCTGAGGCCCCAGGGCAGGCCTGCCACCTCCAGCCCACAGGGCTGGACAGGAGGGGGCTGAGCCTGAGCGCAAGCCCCAGGCCTGTGTTGGGAGTGGGAGGGGCTTGGGGGGCAGGGGAGGGGTGCGGAGGGTGGTACCTGGACGGCGCTGATCAGCATATCCGAAGGGCTGGCCAGGGCAGCCAGCAGGGCCGTGGTGGTGGTGCCGATGTTGGAGCCCAGGAAGAGGGGGTACGCCCGCTCCAGGCTGATTACCCGGACCCCTGGGGGAGCCAGAGGGTCATCACGGGCCCCGCACCCCCTGCCCCCTCGGTCAGGTGCCACCCGTTGTGCTCACCCATGAGCGGCACGACGGCCGCAGTGAAGACGCTGCTGCTCTGGAGCGCGAAGGTCAGGCCGGCCCCCCACGAGGATGGCCAGGTAGCCGCTGAGCCAGCCGAATGGGGAGGGGAAGTCTGCGGAGGGGGAGCCGGTCACCCCCAGTCGGGCCTCCTTGCCGCCACCCTCACCGCCTCCCCGAGGCCCACCAGCGTTGACGACGGTGCTCACGGCCTGGCCCACGCGGCCCCCGCAGAGTGGAGCTGAGCAGCTTGACGATTAGGGCGAGGCAGGCACAGAGCACGAGCAGGGAGGCAGCCAGCAGGATGAAGCCCACGGCCAGGTCCGCGAGCGCTGTGCCCTCGAACAGGTGGCGGCCTGGTGGCAGGGCGGGGGTGGGTGAGCTGCGGCCGGCGCGCGGGGTGGGCGGGGGCTGGGGCGGGCACCGGGCCTCACAGGGAAGCTGCTGCTCGGTGGCAGAGCTGTTCCTCGCAGGGCAGGGGCCGCCAGTGGCCGCCGCACAGGTGCTGCTGTTCCCTGCAGTCTGGGGAGGCAAGGCGGGTTGGGCTCAGGACGGGCTCAGAGTAGCCAGGACTGGCTAATTCAGTGGGTCGGAGTTCAGGGGTCCAAGGCACCTCACCGTCTGCACCTCGGTGCCACACCGTCGCTTAATGAGGCTACTGTTGGTAGCGTTGCCTGTGCCGCTGCCCGTAATGACATCAGCGTCCAGCTGGAGGACAGAGGAGTCTGGGTCTGGTGTTGGACTCCCCGGGGGGCTCAGAGGACCACAGCCCGGCCCAGTGTGCTCTCTCTTCCCCCAGCCGACGACGCCCTGCCCACATCTGCCTCGGCTGTCTGTCACCACCTCCCCAAGAAACCCCGCCCCGCCACGCCGGGCGTGTGGGTCCTGCCGGAAGCAGCGGCTGGCCTCACCTGCACGATGAGGCGTGTGAGCGGCCGTGTCAGCACCTTGAGGATGTCAGGCGCGTGCCCCCCGGGCTGCAGGCTGGCAGCGCCCAGGGCCAGTGCACTGAGCCTCTCCAGGGGGGCCGCAGCACTCTCCAGCGGCAGCAGGGTCAGCGCCGTGAGCCAGTTGAAGACGCCGTGCACGGCTGAGCCGCCGAAGGCCCTGAGGCCACACGGAGTTGGGTGGTCGGAAGCCTCAGCCGCAGCCCCTGCCCTCCCCCGCACCTCACTCACCTCCGAAACGCGTCCCGGTCCCCCGACTGTGCCATCGAGACCAGGGTGCTGGTGACGGATGTGCCCACGTTGACGCCCATGATGACGGGCACAGATGCCCGCACGGTCAGCACTGTAGGGGTGCTGCATCAGCCTCTCGCCCCTCACCCCGCCACCACCATCCTGGGGGAGGGGAGGGGGGCACTCACGCTTGGAGGCCACCATGCTGACCACGATGGAGGAGGACGTGCTGGAGCTCTGCACGAGGACCGTGCCCAGCACGCCGATGACCAGTCCAGCCACAGGGTTGGACAGCACCACGTTGTCCTTGAAGATGTCTCCAGCTACTTTGCCTACGCCCGGGAGACAGGTGCCCTGAGGCTGGGAAGGGTTGGCTGGCTGCCCCACCCCCAGCCACCTAGCTGGTCACTCACTGCCTAGCAGCTGGAAGGCAGAGCTGAGGATGTCCAGGGAGCAGATGAAGAGGTAGAGGCTGCCCAGGAGCCCACAGACCTTGAGGAAGCCAGCAGCCCCCTGGAGCACCCTGCTGGCCATGCTGAGCTCTGAGGACAGAGGGCAGGGCTGTCCTCAGCCAGTCCCCACCCTGCCCCCACCCCAGCTCCCCTTCCAGGCCCCTTTCTCTTCTCCCCACTCCCAGCACAGGGCCAGGGTCCCTCTCCTCTGTTCCTTTGCAGAGTGGCCAAGCAGACAGCCCCTTAGGGCCTCTGGGGAGCCTCACTGCCCTCAGGAGGGAGGAGGGGGGGCAGGTGGGCAGGCAGGCCGTTGAACTGAGGGACCAGGGTGCCCTGGCGGTGGTCTGCGTGGTGGGTTTCCATGGGGCCCGTTGGGGCAAACCCCCTCCTTGCTCTCCCCAAGAACCCTCTCACGCTCACACCCTGGCAAGTCCGAGCCTTGTTTGTCCAGTTACCCAGCATCTCCAGACCTACCTTTCCAGGACTGGCCAGTGTCCTTTAGCTGAGGGAGGGCCCAGGGGTCCACATCCCCATCTTCCAAGATGGGGGCAGAACCGGAGGTCCCTGCAGGGGTCAGGGTCAGGTAGGACCGGGAACCTAGCTGTTTCCTGGACACCTTTAGGTGGCGCCCAAAGGGGTTGGGGGGACTGCAGCACAGGAGCTTGGGGTGAGGGGCAAGAATGGGAAGGAGGGGGGCCCCTAACTGTTCCGGCCCCTGGGCTCTCCTGGGGACGGATGGGCTGGAGCCCCTCTCCCAGCTTCCCCAGAGCAATGGGTCAGAGGCCAGGTGGGTGGGCAGGGAGGCAGGCCCAGGCTCCGGGACCTTGGGGCTCCTGGTACCTGCATTTCCCAGCCTCTGGTCCACCAGGCCAACTGTGGTGTCCAGAGTGGCAGGAGGGTCCTGGGCGCAGGTGAGGGAAGTCGGCATGGATTTTGGGCAGGGACAGGCCCAGGCCCAAATCTAGATCTGCTGGGGGGAAGGGCAGTTCAGACACAGCTCCTCCCCCTGCCCGCCAGGTCTTGGGGTCCCCTGGCCTGAGACCTCACCGCTGTCCTCCCTTCCCACCCGCCGTTGGCCTTGGTGACTGTCCCCTTCCTCTGTCCGCAGGGAGATGGCTATAGTGATCTCAAGTGGCTGTCAGGTGAGCCCAGTCCAGTTTGGGGGGACCGAGTTGAGGGAACCCTGGCTCCGTTGCTGGTCCTGGCTGGAAGAAGGCCTGGTGGGTGGCCTAGGGTGCTGGGGTGTGGCCTGAAGTGGTCGGGAGCCGGGGACTTGGGGACCTCTCCTATCAGGTGTCACAGAGACCACTGCAGCCGGTCGTGGCTTAGACTCTGGTATTTGGTACCAAATGGCAACATCTCCGCTTGATAAGGGCCCCACCTCCAGTGATGGGGGGCAGGACAGGGGGCTTGGTCGCCCCCACCCCACCTCAAGGCTCCCTCCTCAGCCTGCTGGGTCTGGAGCCCCCATCGAGTCGCCTACCTCAGCTCCCAGTGCCCAAGGCCCGGGAGCTGGGGAGCCTGCTGCCACCCCTCCCTCCTGCTGCCCCCAAGCTGCTCTCTCACCCTCAGCTCCTAGAGAGTGGCGGGGGCGGGGGGGCGCCTAAGCCCTGGAGGTCACCCAGCCCTGACCCCAGTGTCCTGGGTCCCCACCTGGTTCTAGAAGCTCCTACCTGTGTGGGTAGTGAGGGGCACCTTCAGGGAGGAGACACAGGCCAGGAGCAGCTGCAGGTCAAAGATCTGCTGGGCGCACACATGACCTGCTGTGTGCTGAGCCCCATTAATGTTTACCCAGGAGCCGAGGCCCCTGAGGGGTACCATTGCAGCCCCAGTACCTGCCTTGTCCAGGCCCCACTGTCACTCAGGGGTGTTGCGGGGCTGGGCAGGGGGTCCTTAGTGCTGGACTTCCACGAATGGATGACTTGGTGACATGCCAGATGCTGCCGGCTGCCTGTCCAAGGCAGGGCAGGGTGCTGGGGCTCTGACTGGCCAGCCTGGGGACCCCTTGGGAAGCTCTACGGACCTCACTGTGGTTTTCCTGCCCAGGTCCGATAGCCAGAGGGAAGCCCTTTGCACCAGGTAGGCGGGGAGGGCAACAGCCCCTGAGGTCATCCAGTTCAGGTCTGGGCTTGGGGCAGGGCTGGGCCTGGCAGAGCTCCCTGCGGGCTCAGCCCCAGTGCTGGGCAGCAATGGTCACGGTCACGGGTGTCATGCCTTCATCTGCAAGGGGGAGGGCAGGCGAGGCCCTTCCCCCAGGCCATGTTGCTGCCCAGCCCACTGCCCAAGCTCACCTGGACCAGGAGACTCGGCCCATCCTGTTCTCTCTCCAGCTGAGCCCTGACCGGCCCCCTTGCTCGTGGAGTGCCTCTTATTGGGGTCAGTCCCCTTACTGCTCCTGGGATGTGGGGAGGAAGAGCTGTCTGGCTGGGGCCGGCCCCTCCCCGTCCATCAGGCTTGGTCTTCCTGGCCCCCTGCTTGCTGCCCACCGGTCGCTGGTGCAGGGGGACTTTGTTCCCGGGAGGGAGGAGGTTTCTGAGTGTCCTCTCAGCACATTCTCTTGTCCGTCCCTGCCACCCGCTGCCCGGCGCGGGCCCCGCGGGCCCTCCCAGGGCCTCCTTCTTGTGCGGGGGTGGGGATGCTGCAGCCCAATTGGTGGGGACTGCGTCCACCATCTCCAGCACATGCTCTGGTCCCTCTGAAGGGTCTGTCTGGTGGCCACGGGGAGGCAGAAGGAAGCTGAGGGCCTGGCATGGGAGCGGCTGTCCTGAGCAGCCCCTCAGGCAGGTCTCCCACCCTGGGCCTGGACCTCCTTGGACACCTGTGGCAGCAGTGACTGTGCCTGCGGAGGACCCTCCCCAAACAGTTCCCGACACATCGTAGGGCTGCCTCACAGGCCAGGGGTGAAGGGAGAGCCCCTCCCTCCCTCCGGGCTCACGCCTCTGGGCCGTTCTGTAGAGGGGAGACCTGCTCCAGCAGGACCGGGAACAGCCTCTGCCGGGCCCTGCCGCTCCGGCCTGCAGCCCAGTCCCTGGGGTCTGGTCCCCAGACCCTTTCAGGAGCCACCCTCTGAGCTGGGTCTGGACCCGGGCTGGACTTGCAGGCGACTCTGACAGCAGCACCCCTCCCCTGCACACAGACCAGCGCGGGGCCTGGGAATCCTGGCTGGGATTCCAGCTCCTGCAGGGGCTTACGGTACTGTGGGCACAGCTTGCGACCTTAGGTTGTGGCCCCGGGGTGAACACACAGAGTGGCCCCCGGGACGCTCTGCCACCAGGCTGTTCTGGGCGGACGTGCTGCCGACCGGCCGGGGCTCAGGCCTCGGGGCTGCCTGGGGGGTCCCAGCAGAGGCCGCTGCAGCCCCAGAAGCAGCATCTGGGCTGGGGGAAGTGGGGCTGGGGGCCCAAGGCAGGCCAAAGCCTGGCCGGCTGCTGAGTGATGGCGGTGCTGCCTTTGAGGGGCGTGGGGGGCTGGGCTTCTGTGCGAGGCGGCTCCCGCTCGGCCCTGACGGCCAGAAAGGCAGCCAGGTCGAGGTCCAGCATGGCCACCCCTCCGCGGGGCGTGGGTGTGCTCTGGCGGCACTGCGGGCAGGGGATCCAGCGCTGCTCGTGGGCTGGCGTGTCCAGCCGCCGCACGCACGCCTGGCAGAAGGTGTGACCGCAGTAGAGGCGGCGGGGTAGGTGCCCAGTGAGGTCATAGGCTGAGTAGCAGATGACGCAGTCACCTCGCTGGGGCCCAGCGGCTGTGCCCTCTTCGGAGGCCCGGGGACCCTCTGGCGGCAGCATCCTGGGGGAGGCATGCAGGGGGGTTGCAGCCTACGCATCCCAGGCTGCCCGTGCTTGTCCTGCATGGCTGGGGCCTCGGCACCAGAAGCCCCACCGGAGGACAGGAGCCCAGGCCTCTGCAGACACGGAGGGTGGGTGGTGGCCAGTGGGCCTGGTGGACACCAGGCTCTGGGCACAGCCTGGGTCCCTGTGACTGCTGCTGGGCAGCGTCCTACCCTGCTCTCTGGTCTCCCTTTGTGGCTCTCGTGTGCCGTCCCAGGCCCGAACCCACCCCAGCCTGCCTGAGCCCCAGGCCTCTCTTACCTGCATCCGCTCTGCTGGGTGGCTATGTCCAGCCAGAGGGTGGCTGGGCGTAGGGGGGACCCAGGGCGCCCTGCGGCTCCCTCCTTGGGGCTCGCGTTACTGGCCTACCACGGACCAGTCAGCAGGGAGGCAGGTGGTGGCTGTGGGCAGGCGTGGGCTCCCCTTTCAGCCACAAAGAGCTTGCAACTGGATCCACCGGCACCACCAACTCATCAGGAGATAAGGGCCCCCCCCCACTCTGCCTGCCCCGCCCCCTTCATGCGCAGACCCAGCTCCACTAACCCCTCACCCGGGCCTGGCTTTGCCACTCAACTTTGCCCATCTTCCCACTTCGTCCACCCAGACCTGTGCCCACCCCACCTGCACTCATACTCCACCCCCACCTCATGATGGGAAAGCTTTTTGGCTTTGACCTGGGTGATGCCTGTTCTTCGGCTCTTAGTTCAAGCGTCACCTCCTCCAGGAAGCCTGCCAGGACCCCCACCAGCTCAGAGCTCTGAGGGGTCCTTCTGCTCTGTGGCTCAAGCACAGTCACAGTGTGTGTGTGTGTCCATGTTGATTTGTCCCATTGCCTTTGTCCCTGTCTGGGCTAGGCCTGTCATGTTCCCATCACAAGCCAGCCCCATAAGGCTCCAAGGAGGCCCTCAAGCACAGGAGTGGACATCCCCACTCATACAGAGACCACCCCGAAACTCTCTGAGGTGCAGGGCACCGTGGGCAGCTCCGGATGCTCTCCTCAGAGGCCACCTCCCCCTGGCCTCTGCCTGGTCAAAGCTCTGGGGCCAGCCCAGTGACATAGCAGAATGGGGTGTGTTGGGAAGGGTGGGTTGAGGTCAGGACCCCAGAACCCTCTCCGTCCCGCTAGAGGAAGCCAGGCCCAGAGGGTCCCCTCCTTACTGCTGCCATCCCGGCAGGCCCCCGCCTCCTGGACTGGTCAGACGGGTTTTTGGTGGCTGGCCCAGGTGGGGTCATCTTCCTGTGCGGGCCAGTCATGGGGCAGGGCCGGGAGCCTGAGCCCCGTGGAGTCAGGCCACTGACACGCCTGCCCACGCCCAGGGACCAGTCCTGCCGTGTGGCCAGTCACCAGGGGTCGGGGGGACGGCTGGCACCAGGACACGTCCATCCTGCGGGGCCAGCTTGGCCTCCTCCGGCTCTCTGTGCCTGGTCCTGGAAACATCAGTGTGCCCGGCACCGGCCTCACTGCTCAGTCTTCACACCGGCATCCCGGCCTCAGCCCCGTGCCAAGCGGCTCAGCTCCCCACATGCCCCCGACGCCGGTGCGCTGTGCTGCTCGGACAGGTGGGGGATGGGTCTGGCCCAGCGCCTCCTCTGCCCACCTCCACGAAGCCCAGGCCCCAGAGGCAGGACAGTGGGGAGAAGCACACGGCAGGTGTTCAGGAATTGGATGTTCTGTGGGAAACCAGGAAAACACCCTGGCCGAGGCAGGGCAGTGAGTCACGGGTGGGCAGGCTCGGTGCTGGCCATCTGGGCTCCCACTCCTGGAAACCTGCCCGCGCTGGTGCCGCCCACCGCTGCGCTGCCAGCACAGTCCTCCTCCTGGAGGCTTCTCTCGGGCTCCACTCCTGGTTCCAGGCCCAGCATGCTCCTGCTGTGTGACCCGCAGACTCTCCTGTCTCCCAGGCTCACCCTCGGCCCCAGGGAATGCAGGGCAGCTCAAACCCAGGCCCGACCAGCCTTCCTGTCCAGCCTCTGGGCCCACCTGAGAGTGCAGAGCAGGTTAGGTTGTCATGAGGCTGCCCCACCCCGGAATGTCCCATAGCGGCTGGCGGCCTGTGGTGGCCTCTAGCCTGGGACCCTCCCGAAGCGGGTAGCAGTAAAGAAGAGGGGCCGGGACGAAGCTCGCTCTGCTTTATTGCCTGGCCCTGGGCCTTAAAGAGGTGGTCAAGGGTGTCCCGGGGGCTGGTTATGGCTAGCGCCCAGGGCTCTGTTTCAGGGGCGGGGGCTGAGCTGTCAGCCTTCTCGGTGGGTAGGTGCCGCTGTCCAAGGTGGGGAGCAGCCGACACCCATGACAACAGGCCAGTGGCTGTTCCAACTGTCCAGGCACTGCTGTGGCCACCTGAGCAGAGGCCAGGGCTTGCCGTGTGGGGGCGCCCCGCAGCAGGCCCTGCGGCCCAGGGGCCAGGCTAGGAAATGACACAGCACGAGCGGTGACGGGCAGTGTTGCCGCCACAGCCCATCGACGGCAGGCCAGCGTAGGTCAGTCCTGCCTGGCTCTGCCCACTGCCATAGGGGGTGCAGGGCTGCTGCCAGGCCTGCTGGCCCTGGATGGAGGCAGCCGCCTCGGCACCCTTGGGCCCTGGGGCCTCCTCGGTAGGCTCCAGGGTGCAGGACCCCACGGGCAGAGGCTGAGACTCCAAGGAGGATGGAGCCGCCTCCAGCTGCTGCCCCAGCTCGGGCCGCAGGTGAGCCCTCGGGATGCTGACGTGGGCATACGGGTCCTTGACGAGCATCTCAGAGGGGTCCATGGCTTGGCCTGGCAGGGGTGGGCAGAGGAGACAAAATCAGCTCAGTGGAGGGGAACCCAAGAAAAGCCAGGCTGTGGAAGCGCCTGAGTGTGTGTGTGAGGCCTATGTGTCAGTGCGTGTGCAAGGTAGCGGAGAGTAAGGAGAGTGAGGGCCAGTGTCTCCTAGCTGCCCCCAGGTGTCCCCTGCCCTCCCTGAGAGACAGGGCCCTGTGACGGAGCTGGGAGTGGGGTGGGGGGCTGGGATATGCAGCTAAGCTGGTCCTACAGGGGGTGCGGAAGCCCCTCAGCCCAGGACCCACCTGAAGTGGTGACGGCAGCAAGCTGTCTTGTTCTCTGGGCCAGGTCCCAGTGCCTGTGAGCTGAGCGACTGGCAGCTGCCTTTTCCCTCCTGGGGAGGGGCGGGGCTCAAAGATGGGGTTCCCAGGATCCCAGGAGGCCCCAGCTCCTGGAGCACAGCGGCCACCCACCGTTCCTTTTTTGGATGGGTGTTGACTGCAGCCTGGCCTCCAGGGACATTGCCAGCCTGGGTGATTCAGCCTCAACGCATCTGGGGCGTGTCCTGGCCCTCCAGGGACCTGCAGCTCACCAGAAGGCAGGACAGGAGGCGAGTCTGGGGTCAGGCCTGCAGGTGGTCTGGGGGCCCAGCCATTACTCACACGTCTCAGAGCCTCTGCTTCGAAGCAGAGAGCAGAGGTCCTCACTGTGACCCAAGCCTCTACCCCGCAGGCAGAGACCAAGATGTTTGCGAACACACGGCTTGGAGGTTTGCTGTTTTTTTTAACTGATAAGAAATGCTTCGTTTACACACCTTTGCTGATAAAACTTACTCATCTTACGATTGGCGACATGGGCTTCATACACAAGTGATGTTTCTAGCTCATTTCTTAAACTAGTTTCCCTCTGGTTGGTGGCCTCGTGGGCCACAAGCCCCCGATCCCTCAGCGTCCCCATCCTTGGCCCTTGCATCCCCTCCATCTGTGAGGGGGCACATAGCACCTGCCGTACAGGGTCGCTGTATGTGGAGGGGGGTGGATGTGAGCACTGGGGTCTTGGGTTTGGGGCTGGCACGGTGAGCTCCGCTTGGGGCAACCGGGACAGTAGGGTGCGGCCTGGACACGCACCCCTAGTCCTTGGCGCTCGGGGGGCACCCCCAGGAAGGGCGGGGTCAAATCAGACACGGCACAGAGGCCAGCTGACCAGAGTGGCCTGCACGGGGCCGGTCAGACCGGTCCGGACATGAGTAGTACCGATGCGGCGCCAGCCGTAGGGGCAATTAGGCCCAAAGACCGGGAAGTTCGGAGGCGGACAACAGAGGTCCAGTGCGCAGGCGTCAGAAGCCCCGCCCACAGCTCCTACAGATTCTGCCCCTTGCTGAGAGGAGGCTGGCGCATGCGCAAAACAGGACTGACAGGGTGGGGGTGGAGGTGCTCCCGGTGGGAACTATATTCCCCAGAAGCCTCTGCGCTCAAGGGTTTTCCTAAACACCAGGTTCGGGGTCAGCTGGCCTCATCTGTCCAGGACCCGGCTTGGGCTGCACCATCTCTGAGCCGCCCGGCTCGGGAGGCGTGGGTTTGGGCGGGCTCTGGGCGGGAGCCTTGCATTGGGTGGACTTTACCTCCAGGGGCGGGGCCTCGGGTAAGGGGTGGGGCCTAGTGGCCGGTACCACCTCGGGTGCGCGCCTAGGGAGTTGGTGGGGAGATGAGCAAAGCCCTTGCCTTGCCTAGACTGGACCCCCAGTCCTCCCCTGGCCGGGGCTGCCGCAGGTACTCTGCCTTCGCGCCAGGGCCCCCTTAAGCACCCCGCTGCCCCTCCCACGGGGCACCTGTACACTAGCACACATGCTTTTGCTGGATGGGGGAGGGCACAGAGGCGCAGGCACTAGCCTGAGACGGCAAAGAGCGGCAAAGTCAAGGCCTATGGGCCAGGGGTGCCTCTGCAGCCTGTTTTGCCCGCGTGGGGCCCTTTATCAGGAGCGCCGACCTTTCCGGGCTCTTTTGCCTGCAGGACTTGGGGCTAGGTGTATAGCCAGGTGCAGTCTGGCCTGTACAGAGCAGAGGAGCTGTGGCCAGAAGGGGCTGGGACTGTCCAGGGTTAGGTGCATGGCCCAGTGCTGATCAAGGGAGTGCCAGCATGCCATGTGGTGGCCCTGGCAGGTTAGGGAAAGGCTCTCTGGAGGCCCATGCAGCCCTGGTCCCTTGCCCTGTATTTGTCAGCATGTCCTCTGTCTTCCCTCTCACCTGAGAGCTCCTCACAGGCAGAGGGCGTATCCCGGGGCGGTGGCAAGGAAGCCTGGCCTGAGGAAGAAGCAGGAAGAAATGGAGCCTCTGTGCTGGGTGCGGTCAGGTTAGCACACAACTCTGTGACAACGGGACACGTGCTGACCTGCTGGGATGCCGGAAAGGGCCACCTCACCCTGTGTAGGTGCGTGTCCTCCCTGAGCTGCCCCATGGCAGCCTGTCCAGCTGTTTGACCTTCCACCTACCCCTCACACCACCCATCTGTCCAACTGTCCTGTCCTTGGAGCATTCTCCCAACTACCGTTCCTCCCTCCATTCACTCCTCTGATTGTGGCTTGCCTGCCCCTGATCACCCTCTTCTGTCACATCGCGGTCTTTGAAACAGCCTGCCGCACCTGTGAGCCAGAAAACCCTGGAGGCATTCCCACTGGGGGCCGAGTGGAAGGACAAGCTGAGACCCTGACTCTGGCGGGGACACAAGGCAGTCCCATGGTGGGGTCCTGGGAACCAGCTTTCATGGGATCACCCCTGGGCTGTCTCCTCCCCTTCCTCCCTCTGGCATTGTGAGAGCTCAAAGCAGGCTTCCCCTTCCAGAATTGAGGCGGGGGGGCTTGACTAGGACCCAGGCTCAGCCAGGCGGGGACGGGGGAAGGGGAGGCAGGAGGGGGGACGCCGCGGAGATCCTGACCCCCACGCGGCCCGCGCGGGGAGGAGGAGGGCGACCCCGAGAGCGGGCGCCAGGCCCGCGGCGGATCGAGGGGCGGCAGAGAGACTGGCCCCGCCCCGCGGACCCCGCGCGGGTCCCCAGACGGGGGGGGGGGGGGGGGTGGCGCTGCGGGCGCGGGCGGGCGCCGCGCGCACTGCGGTCCCCGCGCCTCCGCCGCAGAGCGCGCCCACGCTCGGCACGCACCTGCCGCCGCCGCCGCGCCGAGCCGAGCCCCGCGCCCCACGCCCCCGGGAGCCGCCCGCGGCCCGGCCATCCGCCCGAGGGTCGCCGCCAGAGCCGCCGGAGCCACCGGGCCAAGGCGCGGGCGCCGCATCCAGGCCTGCCTTTGAGACAACCTCTGCGGCGGCGGCGCGCGGCCCGGCCGGGGACGCCAGGCTGGGGCAGGTGAGTGCGGGCGGGGGCGGGACAGCGCGGGGTCGCCGCTCGCCGGCCTCCACTCCTAGGCAGAGGTCGGGCCTCGGGAACGGGGACAGGGGAGGGGGCTGGGTTCCGAGTCTGGCGAGGGTAAGGGTCAGAGGTCGGGCACCCTTTTGTGCAGGGTGAGGGTGAGGGTGAGGGTGAGGGTGAGGGTGAGGGTGAGGGTGGGCCCGGGCGCTGCCCTCACGCTGTCTCTCACCTGCAGCTCGGGCCCGGTGAAGGCCTCTCCTCTGCTCCCGCCGCGGCCGCTGCCGCCGCCGCCGCCGCCGCCGCCGCCGCCGAGCTTGCAGCCCGGGTCCTTCCGCAGCCAGGGCTCAGGCTAGCTGCCTTCCCTGGGTGCCCTGTCCTGGAGCCATGGGGCCCACCTAGCCCCTGCCTGCCCGGATGTCCCGGCCCCGGGACGGCTGATCTCGGCTGCAGGGGGACACCCCCCAACGCCCCCTCGCCAGCCTCAGCAGCCAGAGACCCTGGGTGAGCCCCTGGGCCCGACCTCCAGCCCAGGGCAGTCTCCCACACCCCCCTGCCCCTGTTCCTCTCCTCCTCCCCCGCTCCTTCCTCCTCCTCCTCGGACTGGACCTGAGAAGCCACTGTGGCCACTGGGGGGGCCCTTCCCCCCAAGCTCTTGCCAGCCTCCCCCAGGAGTCCACAGGGCGTCCAGGGTCCCCACCAGGCCTGGCGGGACCAGGATGCTGCCCCCTCTCCTCCCCCCCGGCCCCACCCAACTCCCCCACCCACCCGAACACCCAGTCTGACTGGAGACAGCTGGATGCCGGCTGACCCTGGGCCCGAGGCGGGCAGTGGCTGGCCGAGCTTCCTCATGTCCTGCCTGAAGGGCCCCCATGTCATCCTCAAGATGGAGGCCATGAAGATGGTCCACCCTGAGAAGTTCCCCGAGCTGCAGGCGGCCGCCCCCTGCTTCCCACCTGCACCCCGGCCCACCCCCGCTCTGGCACCCAAGAGAGCCTGGCCCTCAGACACAGAGATCATCGTCAACCAGGCCTGTGGGGGGGACATGCCTGCCTTGGAAGGGGCGCCCTGCACCCCGCCACTGCCACGTCGGCCCCGCAAGGGCAGCGCGGAGCTGGGCTTCCCCCGTGTGGCGCCGGCGGACGAGGTCATCGTGAATCAGTACGTGATTCGGCCTGGCCCTGCGGCCTCAGGGGCCTCCACGGCAGCGGCAGCGGCTGCAGGAGAGCCTCTGGAGTGCCCCACCTGCGGGCACACGTACAACGTCACGCAGCGGCGGCCCCGCGTGCTGTCCTGCCTGCACTCTGTGTGTGAGCAGTGCTTGCAGATTCTCTACGAGTCTTGCCCCAAGTACAAGTTCATCTCCTGTCCCACCTGCCGCCGCGAGACTGTGCTCTTCACTGACTACGGCCTGGCTGCGCTGGCCGTCAACACATCCATCTTGAGCCGCCTGCCACCCGAGGCACTGACCGCTCCGTCCGGTGGCCAGTGGGGGGGCGAGCCTGAGGGCAGCTGCTACCAGACCTTCCGGCAGTACTGCGGGGCCGCATGCACCTGCCACGTGCGGAACCCGCTGTCTGCCTGCTCCATCATGTAGCGCCCGCCTGCCCGCCCGCCACCACCCACCGGTCCTCGCTCGCTGCTTCTTCAGGGATCTGGCCCTGCCCTGTTGCCCACTGACCCCTTGCCCACCACAGCTTCTGGCCCCCACCCACGTGGCACTGTCGCTGCAGCCAACCTTGCCATTAAAACTCTGCCAAAGTTTGCACCTCGTTCCCTGGACTGAAGCCTAGGCCTGCGCACAGGCCTGGGCCAGGGTGGGCATGCAGGGCTGCAGCCCTGACAGGGTCCAGGCTGGAGCAGCCAGAGGAAGGCCCAGTGCTGTTTGGGGTCAACCTGGTCTGCTCACTGGGGGCCAGTCTTGTCCAGGCACGCTGCCCAGGAGGGCTGGGCCTGACACTCGTGTGTGTGTGTGTGTGTGGTGTGTGTGTATGTGTGTGTGTGTGTGTGAGAGAGAACGCCCCACACCTCTACGCGGAGCGAGTCTCTGTGTGTGTATGTGTGTGTGTGTGTGAGAGAGAACGCCCCACACCTCTATGTGGAGCCAGCCTCTGTGTGTGTGTGTATGTGTGTGTGTGTGTGAGAGAGAACGCCCCACACCTCTATGCGGAGCCAGCCTGTGTGTGTGTGTGTGTGTGTGTGTGAGAGAGAGAACGCCCCACACCTCTATGCGGAGCCAGCCTGTGTGTGTGTGTGTGAACGCCCCACACCTCTATGCGGAGCCAGCCTCCTGTATGTGCCAGGCGGGACTGTGGGGGCAGGTGTGCCAAAGCAGGCCCAGCTGGGCAAAGGGAGGACGCTTCCTCTGCACTGGCCGCTGGATGTGAGTGCAGCCAATGGGGGGAACAAGTCAGTCCAGCTGGCCCCTGGTGCCTACCTGATTCCTCTGAGGTTATGTGAGAATGGCCTTGGGGCCAGCCTGGGCTGGGGTTGGGACAAAGGCTGGCCGCAGTCACGATCAGGTATGAGGACCGGAGGAGGGTCTCCTGTCTGGCACTAGAACGACCTGGATTTGGAGAAAGAACTTTGTCGCCTGGTTGGTGAAGGCAGGGTAAAGATGACAGCGATGTAGCCACAACAGTGTCTGTAGCAGCTACCGTTTATTACCGAGAGCCATCTCGCGCGCTGGGCACAGGGCTCAGCATGTCACCAACGAGCCCAGGAGGTGGTGCTGTGATGGCGCCTGTCCTTCAGATAAAGGCCCCGGCTCCCCAGAGGGAGGTCACAGAGGAGGCAGGGGCAGAACTGGGGCCCAGCTTGGTGCTGTGCGTCTCCAGGGCCTGGCTGGGCCCACGTCCCTTGAAGCTGAGGGGCGTGTGCTGACCCTCCAGCTGTTCAGGGTCGCCACTTGGATCCTGACTGGCCAGGTGAGCAGGCCCTCTGTGGGCTGGGCCTGTGCGGCAGGAGCCCTCCCCTCGGCTACCCTGACCTTCAGGGAACACACGCTGGGCCTTATCTGGAACGTGGGCAGGTGGGGGGCCTGCAGCCCCGGCCCAGGGCTCCGCCCACTCCAAGGACTTGACTCCCTGCCAGGCCTGTGTTCACTTTCGTGTCCATTGCACCCGTCCCGTCCCGCTCCTGCAGGCAGGCCAGGCGGGAGGGCGGAGACAGCCCAGCAGCAGTGTGGGGCCTGTCCATCGAGGGGCACTTGGGGCCCTTGTCACAGACCTCCTCCAGTGCTGTCCTGGGCATCAGTGGCTCATGTCCTGGCAGGCAGGGCAGTCTGGAGTCTCTGGCTGGGGTCAGATGCCTGAACACAGGCTCCTGGGTGGCCCTGCCCGGGTGCTGGGTCTTGGTTGAAGGCTAGTGCCCCGGTCACCCTTGGATCCTTCAGCCTGGTCATCGGGCCTCAGGGCAAGGTGCTCCCAAGGCCCCATGGCACCAAGGCTCGGGCCAGTCTGGGCCTCCTGTCCGCTGGCGGCCATGGCTGTCCCAGACCCAGGCCGTGCTGGTGGCGGCCGTGACGGGCTCTGCTTAGCGGCGGGAGCTGTCCAGCAGCACGAAGAGCAGCCCCAGCAGCGCGAGTGGAGCGAAGATGAGCAGCAGCCCCAGCAGCTCGAGGGCCAGCAGCCCCAGCAGTGCCAGGCGGCGGGCGCAGGGTCCCCGTTCCCGCAGGGCCCAGAGCCGGGAGCCCAGGCAGGGCGGGCAGGGCAGAAAGGGCAGGCAGCCTCGGCTGCCCACAGGCCCCGGCAGGAAGCGCAGCTGGTAGCGGTGCTCTAGGGAGGCCCAGGGCCCGGGGCCCCGGCGGGGCGGCATGGGGAGGGCGGTGGGCGCAGGGCGCTGGGGCCCATCGGCTTGGAGCAGCTCCTCCTGCAGCCGGCAGATCGCCCACTCGAGCGTGGGTGTTTTCTGGCGACACAGCGGGCAGCACACCCGGCCCAGGTCAGCACTGGGGGCTGCACCCAGCAGCCGGTGCAGGCAGCCCGCACACAGGCCGTGGCCGCAGTTCAGCAGGGTGAGGCGGTGCTCCCCGGGCCCGTAGGCCTCAGTGCAGATGGGGCACTCCTCATCCTCATCCTCGTCCTCGTTCTCTGTGGGCCAGGCCCAGGGGCGGGCCGAGGCTGCGGCCCCCAGCAGGGGCTCACTGTCTGGAGTCCTGGCACCCTGGGGGCTCCCAAGGGCCCCGCTGTCCGACCCATTATCTACCAGCACTTGGCGCAGAGGGTCCAGGTGCTCAGGGCCCAGGGAGGCCAAAGGCAGACTGGTGAGCCCAGAGCTGAGGTCAGCAGGGCCATGAGTGGGGGCCCCAGGGCACAGTTCAGGGGCGGTGCCTCCAGCGCAGGGGTCGGGATGGGTGGGTGGGGACCCCAGGGCGGCGACGGGGCAGGCCGGGGCTGTGAAGGTCAGTGTGGCCCTCCGGGGCTGGGGCACGGCCTGGCACTGACCTTGCAGCGACTGCCTCCTCCTCCTGGCTCCAGGCCCCACTCAGAGTAAACTTCACTCGGGCCCCAACAGCCGTGCCAGCTGCGGGCGGCTCCTGGGCCCAGCGTGCCGTCCCGTCCCCAAGAGGCTCTGCCAGGCCCAGCCGCAGCGATCCCTGTGTCAGCCAGCTGTATTCTAGGCGGCGGCGCTGTGGACAGGCCAGCCTAACTCCTCCAGCAGGAATTCCACTCCCAGGGTGGGGACACCGCGCACACGTCCCTCCCCACCAGCCTGGGCCCCCGCCCCTCCCCTCCTCACCCGAGGCCCCGCCCCCTCCCTCCCAGGGTCCTGGGCTGCTCTGGCCCTGGGCTGGGAGGGGACCGTCGACGCCAGCCTTGCCTGGTGCCTCTCCAGGCCTCCCCCTACTGGGCCCGTCAGGGCCAGGGCAGAGCTTGTACAAGGAGGGCAAACAGCTGCACCCACCGCGTGAGAATCGGGCACCGAGGTGTGGGGCTGAGCAACGGTGCCCCTCGCGCCCAGCAGGGCGAGTGAGCTGTGGGCCCACCCACCACCTGAGAAGCACTATGGCACAAGGAAGAGCGGGTAAGAAGCGGCCGCCCAGAGCCCATCTTTTATTGCTCAGGTGTACGGTGGTGGGCTGCCTGGGGGTCTCCTCCCGCTGCTCGGGGTCTGTGCAGGAAGGAGAGATGACTGTCCTCCCAGCATGGGACTGGACAGGGAGAGAGGTATAACAATGGCCTCCAGAGAGCAGCAGTCAGAGTGGCCGTGGCCAACAGCAGGACGGCTCCTCAGGCCCCACGTCCTCGGTCTGGAAACGCAGGGTCCGCTGGAGCCTGGCGAGGTAGGCGGCCGCTGGCGGGGCCGGAGAGCCCGCCCTCCTCCTGGAAGATGGACGTCAGGGCGTCCGACACATCAGCTGGCATGTACTTGGCGTTGCTGGAAGGAAAGGCAGGCTAGGGCTCAGCACGGTCGAGTCCCCAGGGGACTGGTCCCCCGCCACGACCTGCGTCCGGGCTCACCCCCGCCAGGTAGAAGTGAGCGCCCCTGAGATCCAGCAGTCCCCACACCAGCGGCCCGAGCTCCCGGAGCCGGTGCTGCACGTACACCTTCTGCTCCTGCAGGGCGAGGGGACGGGGTGAGTCTGCGCCCCCCAGCGTCCCTCCCCACCCCCCCCACACCCACCTGCTCCCGGGAGAAGGCCGTGACGAGAGTCAGGCAGCCCCGCGTCTGCAGCTCCTTCCACTCGGCCTCCCAGTAGAAGTCCTGGTCCCGCTGGCGGCAGCCGAAGAACAAGACGTTTCCTGGGGAAGCGCGGGGGCCTTGAGCCAGGACTTGGGCCCTCGAGGTTCAGCCCGGCCGCCACCCCGCCTGAGACTCTGTGCTCACCGGTCTCACCCTGGGCCACTCGCTCCTGGATGGCCGCTCGGAAGGGGGCCACACCAGTGCCTGGCCCCACCATGATCACAGGTGTGTCTGGTGTCTTTGGGAACGTCAGGCCCCCGGACCGCACCCACAGGGGCACCCGAACAGGTCCTATCGCGGGAGGGAGGCGGCGTGAAGAAGCTCGGAGGCCCAGGGCCCTAGCCCGGGACTGGCTGTGGTGCACGCGGGGAAACGGGGCCTGCGCACGGCCCCCCACCCCAGGGAGCCAGGGTCACCTTGCCCAGGGTCCAGAGACGCGAGCCAGTTGGAACAGAGGCCCCGGCGGGGCTCCTTGAGGCGTGTCTGGTACTGCACCACTGCCACGAGAATCTGCAGCCTCGAGGGGTGGGCCTGGGGGAGGGGACAGTGGGTACCCTGCCCTGCTTCAGGCTCCAGCCGCTTCACCCGGCTGGGTCCCAGTGGCCGGTGAGGGTTGGGGAAGGCCCAGAGCCCTCACGCAGGGCCCCGCTGCCCACCCTGGTGGCCCCGGCCCTGGCTGCCCCGAGGCCGGCCCCTCACCAGCAGAGAAGAGGCAATGGAGAAGGCCCGCGGCCGCATCAGGGGGATGAGGTCCAACAGGTAGTCCGGGGGGATGGCGCCAGCCGTGTGTGGGAAGTCGCACAGCACCTGGCGGAGACAGCCTCAGAAGGGCTGCAGCTGGAACGGCCACACACGCCCGCCCGCCCGCCCGCCCCTGCCCACACCTCCAGGACCGTCCTGCGGGGCCGGGTGCAGTACTCGCACAGCTCCTCCTGGCCCTGGGCCGAGCTGAACTCCAGCAGCTTCTCCCGCTCGAGCTCATGGCAGGAGAGGCAGGCCAAGAGCTCAAAGAAGGAGCGGCGGGGGACGCTGGCGATGTCCAGGTACTGGGACACGAGGCGCTGAATGGAGCAGGGCTGGGGCAGCCGCGCGGGGCAGGGGACACCTGCAGTGGGGAACGGGGGGCTGTGGGGGGCTGGGGACGTGGGTGGGGGCGCAGTGCATGGTGGCAGCAGCGGCGGCTGGGGCTCACCTGGCTCCCGGGGCTGCAGCGTGAAGCGCTGGTCAGGGTCCAGGCCCAGTGCCTGACAGAACTGCTGGACGTGGCTGGCCGTGTTCTCGGGCTGTATCAGCACCACGTCGCCGGCCACAAAGCTGTGGGGGACACCCAGGACTCTGGGGGACTTCAGAGGAAGGAAACAAGCGGCCAGGGAGGGCCGGGGGGGCGGTCCTTGGTCCCCCCTCCCTGGCTGCCATCTCTCTTCTCTTCCCCGCTGAGTGCCCGCTGTGGAAGAGGACCTGCTGAACCCCAGACCACGGTCCCCACTGCTGCGGCCGTGCCCCCCACGGGTCCCCAGGACCAGCCCTCACCTGACCCCAGAGCCCGTGATGTCGAACTCAATCAGCCGAACATCCTGGAAGTGTGAGGGGCCGGTGACCCTCTGATTGGTGACCATGGGTGCCAGGAAGGGCTGTAGCTCTGAAGGGGTTCCCTGAGGGTCTGTCCCGGCCACACACAGCTCCTCAGAGCACGTGCTGGGGACCTCCTGGAGGAACTTCAGGGTGAACTTGGAGGGCCAGCTGTGAAGGGGGAAGACACTTGTCGGACCACTGGCCAGCCTGGACGAGCGGCCTGCTGCGCCTGCAGGCGCCGCCCCAAGGCCACACTTACGGGATTCCAGGCGGGCTCAGGCCGAGGTCAAGGGGCAAAGGGTGTGGCCCCAGCACCTTCTCCCACAGGTCGTGCAGCCAGGGGTCGATGGTGGCGTCGGGCCTGCAGAGAGCACGTGCACCCTGGTCTGGGGACCCCGCTCCCGGCTGGGCCTGCAGGAGGGTGCTCCGCCCCCCACTCACCCCAGCTCGTGCTGGTCATCGCCCAGGCACACGGGCAGGAGGGCGCTGCCCCCGAGCTGCAGCAGCCGTCGGTGCAGCTTCTTGGCCACAAAGTTGAACCTAAGGAGAGACGGAGGCTGGCGCTGACCCGGGCCCCAGGCGGGGGCAGGAGGGAAGCACCCAGCTGGCTGCGCAGGGTGGAGGGTCCCAAGTCTTCCTGGGGTCACTTCGCTGCTCCCTGAAGGGCAGCTCCTCGCGGAGCCACTGTCAATGGAAGGGTCTCTCACCCCTCCTGTGGGCGCTCCCACCAGCAGCAATGGATGTCTACGTTACGCACTGAACAGAACCCCTAAGCCCCCGTAGGCAAGGATGACTATGCCACCCATTTTCTGTCCTTTTCACCTGGACGACTGCAGGCCTCGTGCTGCGTCCGGCTCTGGAGGTGTCTGTACCCAGCGACCCCTCCCTCAGCTCCTGTGCTGCACAGTTATGGTTTTAATATCTTGGGAACCTAACGCCATGCATACCCTTGAACACAAAGCCCTCTGTACTTCCCCAAGAAATAACGCAGAGCGATAGCATTCTCTGCTTAGGACATGGCTACGTTGTGAAAACGATGAAAGCAAAAAAGCAGAGGCAGGCAGTCCCGTGGCCACGTCCAGGGAAGTGCTGGCTTCAGGGTGGCTCCCAGGGGCTGGGGTCTTTTGTGCCTGCCGCCTGTTGGCAGCTCACTGTCCTATGTGCTCTTCGCAAGCCCAAATGTCTCACGAAAGGCCTTTTATAAGAGTGGGGGAAGAGCCAGGTAGGCCTTTGTTGCCCTACATCACACGGTGACAGGTGACGCTGGCTCAGACCTCGGACGTCCGGCTCCAAACATCACCTCCTGCCCTGGAAGGTACCTTGGGCGTGACCCCAGCCTGGCGCCCACCTTGCCACCCTGCCCACTTCCTGCATAGATCTGGCCTGCCCTCCGAGCCCTGGGGCCTCTGGCCATGGAGGAAGTGCCCGCCAGAGAGTATCTGTGGGACGAGGACGCATGGCCAGGGCCACATCCCGAAGCGGGAGCCCTGGGGGCTGGGTCACGCAGCCCTCTGCCGGGACACCTTGTGCTTGACCCCAAAGACAGTCTCTGCAGGCCAGCAGCCTGCCCACCCTTACTCACTTGGCGTAAGATGAGTCCCCAAGGCCCAGGACAGCAAAGTCCATCTGACAGAGGGAGGTCGATGGCAGGTTCCTCCGGAAGATGAACCTCCAGAAGCTCTACAGCAGGAGAGACGGAGCCCGAGTCCCTCTCCTTCCGACTGCAGGGCCACCCGCTGGGCAGCCCTTGCAGCAGCACATTCCGTTCCACTCCCTGCCCTGGCCTCCCTGTGGGCCGACAGAGGTGCTTTAAACAAAGCTCCCCTTCACCTTTGGCCACTGGTGACCTGAGCCCTGAGACACTGCCCTCTGGGTACGGTCCAGGTTTCGCCTCACAGCCCACCTCCCTTCTGCTTTGTACCTGGCCAGACAGAGGCCCCCTGGGGTGGAGGGGTCCTGGGCCTGTCGGGGCACAATTCTGCCTACTGGCCCTGGACTGCTCCCTGGAGTTCTCAAGACTTTCCTGCATGGGCCACCGCTGGGGACCACACCTGCTCTGCCTCCTGAGACCCCCTGCTCATTCCTGCTTAGACCTTGTCTCAGGCAGGCTGTGGAGCCCCCCAGGGTGCTTCCTGAGAAAGGGTCCAGAGAAGATGCAATTCCCACGGCTTATGTCCGAAAACGCCTGGCCTCCCCTCACACTGCCTGGCAGACAACAGGGCACACTTTACATGAAATCGTCTTCCCCGAGAGCCTGAAGCTTTGCTCTGAGCTGGTCCAACCGGGTGATCGCTGCCGAGAAGCCAGCGTCGCTCTGTGCCCTGCTCTGTCCCTCGCTAGACACCTGGGCACTCTGCGCCCAACAGCTGAAACCCACACGAGATGTGTGTCAGTGGGAGCCCTGTTCACACCCCATGGGCCCTTCCTGGGCACATGGTGGGCTCGCGGGCTGGAGACTCGTCCTTCAGTCTTGTTGCTTCCCTTGGTAATTCCCTCACCACTCTTCCCGTTTCGAGGCTACTGGAATAATCTCGGAATTCTGATATCATCTTTCTTGTTTCCTATCTCGTTATATTCTCTCAGAGGATTTCTCAATGTTATCTTCTGATCTGGTATCATTTTAAGCAGTGTTTCCTCATCCGTAGCTCTGCCCAGGTTTTGCGTTTCTGTCCCAAGGGTGCCAAGCTCTCCCTTCTCACAGATGGAACCCTGGCTGCTCTGCCCCCGCTCCGCCGGGTTCCGCTTGTGCTTCTCTTGGTCACTGTCCTTCACGGGGGTCTTTCCTTGAGAGCGTGGTCATTCTTTCTGCTCTATGTGTACTTAAGAATCTGATAGAGGGGGATTCTCTCTCTGGTGGCGCAATGGCTAAGAATCCACCTGCCAGGGCTTCCCTGGTGGCGCAGTGGTTGAGAATCTGCCTGCCGATGCAGGGGACACGGGTCAAGCCCTGGTCTGGGAAGATCCCACATGCCGCGGAGCGATGAAGCCCGTGCGCCACAACTACCGAACCTGTGCTCTAGAGCCCGCGTGCCACAACTACTGAAGCCCGTGTGCCTAGAGCCCATGCTCCGCAACAAGAGAAGCCACCGCGACGAGTAGCCCCCGCTCGACACAACTAGAGAAAGCCCGCACGCAGCAACGGAGACCCAATGCGGCCAAAAAATAAACAAATCAATAAATTTATTAAAAAAAAAAAGCGCTGATAGAAAACCCCAAGTTCGCGCCTGTCACCAGTGGGGCAAGGCCCTGGCTGCCTGGGAGGGCACACCTGGCCAGTGTCCTCAGAGGACCGTGACAAGGAGGCTGGGCTCTTCCTGTTTAGTGTGCAGCCGGTCCCGGGGCCCCTGGTCTGAGCCTCTCAAAGGAGCCTCCGGTCCGTGCTATGTTAGGAGGGCTCCATCCGGACCACTTCCGTAGGGTGTCCATCCCGGCACTCTGCCCTCCTTTATCCACCCTCGTCCCAGTGTCACTGTCACCACCTTCATGCTGTGGTATTCCGACGTGAAGTCTGTACCTCTGCCAGCTGACCTGACGGAGGTCTTCATCGCCTCCCCCGCCCCGCCCTGCGTCTCTGGCATCCACCATCCTCCTGCCTTTGGTCTTCCAGACTTGCCTCCTCTCCTGTGCGTGCTCCTGTGTGGGCTCTCCCACAGCATGCCCACTCCAACCCAGTTCTTCAACCTTCTGCCTCCTTTCCCCCACCAACATTTAAACAGGGCTGCGTTTCTCCGTCTCACGAGTATCCTCTTTTTAACCCCTTAGCCCCACTCAGAGCAATAAGCCTTTTTGAATTGTTTCGTGTACAGACGTTCCTCAAGGCTTCTCTCCCCGAGATCACCAGCAGTCCCTTTGCTGATAAACCCCAGCAATGCCTCTCGGGCCTCATCCTACTTCATCTCCCTGCAGCTCTGAGTGCCGGAGACCATCCTCTGGAAACAGTCAGCTCTCTGCCCTTGACCTTGGAGATGGTGTGCTCCCTCTTCTTGCTGCTGGGGCCACTTTCCCACCCCTCGCAGGCTCTTCTCCACCTTCCACGCCCTTCGTGCTTAGGGCAGCTGCCCTGGGGGAGGGAGGCGCTCCCTTTCTCTCGCCTCCACATTCTGGTCACTGTGACATCCACCTCCACCCCGGATCCTCACCGGGGCTCCAGACCAGCTGCGCGTCTCCACCCGGGTGATGTCCAGGCACCTCACCCTCCCTATTCTCTTGCTTCTGTGCCCGGAACCACCATCCATCCTACTACCTGAGCCCAATTTCCTGTCTTGATTCCACCTTCTTTCTCATCTTTGAGATATGATTACACATTCGATCAACTCTACCTTAACATCTCTGGAGTGGGTCCACGTTCCTCTGCCACCATCCTGGCTCAAGCCACCAGGCTCTTGGCTGTGCTTTGCGCGCCCCCCCCCCCCGCCCCCCGCATTGTCCCTGCTCTCCTGCAGCCTGTTCCCCCTGCAGACAAGTGCTAGTTTTGCTAGAATACGAACGTGACCACGTCATCCCATGGGTTCCATGGCCCTTTGTTTCAAGTCCATCTGCCTCCCTGTGACTGCTGGGCTTCTTGGGATCTGACCTGGCTGCCTGCCCCCTTCTCCTCTCCAACCCCGACCATCCTGAACTGCTTTCTGCTCATCCCAGAGGCTGGGCTGTTTTTCTCCTCTGCAGAGGCTGCTCCCTCTTTCCTGGTGCCTGGCTAGCCCCCACTTATCCTTCAGGACTTAGCCTATACGCCTTTCTTCCAGAAAGCTCTCCCTGAACTCCCAGAATGAGCTAGACAGCCCTTATTAATGCTCCCATAACATCTGGCACTTTCCCTGGAAGCATGCACTTCCTGGCATAGTAACTACCCAATCAACTCTTTCACTTTTGCTGTATTTTGAGCTCCGAAAGGGTAGAAACGTGACTACTGGGTTCATAGCCAGATTCCCAGCACTAGATTATGCTTGGAATACAGTGTGTGCTCAAAAGACCGTCAAAGAATCGAAGAATGTTCCCTGAAGGTCAGTTTTGAAATGCACACAAGACCCATAACAGAGTTACATATAGTCCTGGAAAAACATGAAAAGCTAAAGTGGTAGCCTGTGAAGAGTTTATTAAGATGAACCACCAGAGCCCCCAGCTCCAACTAACGCTCTCCCCCCAAATCCATGGCTGACGGGCAGCAGATATAGTAGGGCAAGTATTTATTGTGCTTCTCAAGACTTTCCAGGCAATGAAAATGGGGTGAGGGCCGAAGGCAGGGATCTGAGCTCCTAGGCACAGTAAGCCACTTCAGGTCAGCCTTACCTTCATGTTGTCCGGGGGCTCTCCTTGGCCTGTAGTTGCACAAACAAATATCACCAGGGGCTCATTTATCAGGTTCACCTCAACAAAAAGACACATATGTAAGGCCTCGGGCTGTAATGACCAGGTATCCTCCCAGCAGCCTGGCTCCGTCTCCTTCACTCAGAGAGATGGGGTAAATGTACTTAACACCCGCGAACGGCTGGCCTGCCTTCTCTCTTTCAGGGTCCACCCTCCTACCTCACCCCCTCCTCCATGTGCTAAGCTGGCCGCTGTTCCCAAGCTTTCTCGGCCCCTAAATCTGCCGTAACGGAAGGGCCCGCTCTCAGACAAAACGCGGCGCCCTAGGGTCAAGGGCTCTGGGGGCCGGCACCCCAAGCCTGCTGGGTCTCCCCGCCGAGGCCCAGGGAGCCCTCACCACGGGGTAGGAGTCCAGGGCCTGCACCCGGCAGCCAAGCTCCCTGCGCCGGGCCTCGCGCCTCAGCCTCTCCGACACATCTTCGGCTGTGCCTGTCTGGCTGCCGAAGAGCACCAGAAGCCGCGTGTTCGGCATCGGGGTGCGCCCCGGGGTCCCCTGCATTCAGAAACTGGACCGGCAAGGAGCTCCCGCTGGCCCGGGCGGCCGGGATCGGCTCGGACTTCCGACTTCCGGCGTCGACCGGAAGTGACGCCCTTGGGCCGCGCCCGGCGGGGCATGGCGTCTGAACAAGGCGGTTGTCGGCTGGCGGCCAGTGCTGGGGCCCGGGCGGGGGTGGGGGGATTGGCTGCGTACCGGGGCCGAGGGCCGGGGCAGGCGGGGTCAATTTCTGCCTCTCGCTGGCCGCGGCGGCGACGGCGGCAGGCGCCAGCGAGGCCCGTGGGGAGCGGCGGCGCAGCCTGGCGGGTGGGACCATCGGCCGGGCTCTGGCCCGCGCTCAACCGGCGCGATGCTTTTCTCGCTCCGGGAGCTGGTGCAGTGGCTGGGCTTCGCTACCTTCGAGATCTTCGTGCACCTGTTGGCCCTGCTGGTGTTCTCCGTGCTGCTGGCCCTGCGTGTGGACGGCCTGGCTCCCGGCCTCTCCTGGTGGAACGTGTTCGTGCCCTTCTTCGCCGCTGACGGGCTCAGCACCTACTTCACCACTATCGTCTCCGTGCGCCTCTTCCAGGATGGAGAGAAGCGGCTGGCTGTGCTCCGCCTTTTCTGGGTCCTCACGGTTCTTGGCCTGAAGTTCGTCTTCGAGATGTTGTTGTGCCAGAAGCTGGTGGAGCAGACTCGGGAGCTCTGGTTTGGCCTGATCACGTCTCCGGTCTTCATTCTCCTGCAGCTGCTCATGATCCGTGCCTGCCGGGTCAACTAGCCTCGCAGAAGATAAACTAGAATGCGGGACCCCAGGCTGAGGTCCCACTTCCGCCGCACCGGAGAAGTCTGGGTCTGAAAGCCAGCTTGTGCCCTGCTGGGTGCCCAGCTTTCTATCAGTCATCTCTGAAATGGTTCCCTCAGCAGGGCTAAAAAGAGCAGCCTTGATTCTTAAAATGTATTCTCTCTTATTTCATCCTTTGAATAGCTAATCTTGAATTGAGATCCTGAGAAGGATCCTGAGAAGGCCAGACAGTCCTGAACTCCTCTGACAGTTGGAAACTGCATATAAGTAAAATGTCCTGATGGGCTCTGAGTATTTTCATGGATCCTGGGAAAGTACCCACTGTGCAAAGGCTGCAAAGCTGGACTCGGGATCTCCCCTGGCCAGCAGTGCTGACCTGAGAGCTTACTGCCCCATCCCCCCAGACAAGACTTCCTTAGATGCTTGAGCTCTAAAAAGTGTAAACCAGCTTGTGTCTCCTCCCCAGTTGCACTGGGGAGGATGGCTCTTTCTTCATTCCAGCCCAGGCAGA